>NC_065570.1:42304664-42929664 GCF_937616625.2 Mercurialis annua
CTCTCGCTCTCTCTGGATACTTCTTCTCCTTTCTGATTCAAATTCTAAAACCTTATATGTTAAGGTTAAAAGCTCACTTTGATCCTTTCTTTCATTCGTTGTTACCATTTATTTTTCAAACTTTTCTTTCATACGATTTAGTCCATAGCTAAATCGTTAAATTCTTTTATTACGACTTATACGTATTATTTATATCCGATAAATAATACCAAGCTCGATATTAGTACTTTCCGTCAAATTCCAATATTTCTATTTTCGACACAAAGTGGCTAAATTACCACTTTGGTCCCTGTACTTCATTTTAGACTTTTCTTGACATTTTTCCTATTAATTCCAATTCTAACTTTAGAATTGAAATATAACCTTAATTTTCTCATAGCTAATTTCTCAAAACCGACCTACTTGAAACTTATTTATCGGAAAACTTTCCAATATCGCCACTTCCGCGACTCAAAACTGGACACGTGGTCCAATTAGCTAATTAATTATTTTGGGGTATTACAGACAGTGCCTTTTTGACGATGTCTCGTGGTCCTTTATTCTAAAAGGTCTTGCAACTATGAAGTTCGATAATACCTGGATTAATTGAGTTTTTTCCTTGTTGAGCTCCTCCCAACTGTCGGTGCTTGTGAATGGCAGTCTTACGGATAATTATTATATGGGAAAGGGCGTTAGACATGGTGATACGATTTCGCCGATGCTTTTTGCTACTGCTGCAGAGGGTTTTAAAGTCATTATTAATCGAGCTAAAGATGTGGGGCTCATTTAGGGCATTGATATAAACGGTTTTCATGAATCGATCTCTTTGTTACAATTTGCGGATAATACTCTTTTATTCCTCCCTAATGACTTGAATATGGTGAATAATCTTCATTAGATATTACGTTGTTTTAAAGTTGTTCATGGGCTTAGTATTAATTATAACAGGAGCTCTATTATTGGTATTAATTCAACAAACAATGATGTGGTTTCAGCAGCTAGTATATTGAAGTGAAGGATAGACACCCTTCCCTTTCATTATCTCGGTATGCCTCTATCAAGAAGAACTTGCCTCCATTGCAGTTTACTCCGCTGATCCAAAAATTCTCTAATCGTTTGGCTAACTGGAAAGGTAATCTTCTCTCGCCTGTAGGGCGTTTGGTTTTAATCAAATCCGTTCTCTTTTGTTTGCTTGTTTATTCTATGTGTTCTATTACTCTACTGGCTTATGTTATTACTTCTATGGAGAGTTATTTAAGAAAGTTTTTATGGAATGGATCATATGATTCTAGAGGGTCGTGTAAGGTGGCTTGGAATTCAGTTTGCCTTCCATGCAGCTACGGAACCAAAGTTTATTATTAAAGTGGGTTTAGAAATTTGTGATTTGCAATAAAAATTCTTGTAGTGCTTGGTAGTTTGGGAAAGCTCGAGATTTACTTCTTGGCATGATTTGATAAACTCAAGTTACCAGAGATTATTGATTCTATGGTGAGGTATGAAGAAGCTTTGCATTAATAATGATGCTATTTGGAACTGTTTTTAGTCAAGCTCAGCTTCAAGGTGGGAGATGGGTAGAATATACGATTTTGGAAGGATCTTTTATATAATAATCAAGTTTAGCCATTAGCCACTTCTCACTTAGTTTCGTACAGTATTTCTACAATTTAGGATGGCACTTTGGCTAATTATGCAAACTGCTCACCTGGTAATACTTCAAACATATTATGGAGACGCAGTTATGGATTGGAGATGCTGAAATGCCATCTATCTTTATTGGTCAGCTTCTCGTTTTTTTTCTGCCCATAAACAGAGGATACATCTCTTTGGAACTATTCATAGCATGGTTATACCACTACAGATTTTGTCAGCTCATACACATCGGGTTCTTCTTTCGATTACTGGTTTCTGATTTCCCTTTGGAAGCAGCAAATCTCGCCTTGTATCTTGTTCTTCATTTGGCTTATGTATAGAGACATCATAACTTCCAAGCAACTTTTATTTCGTCGAAGATTGATTACCACAAACCAATCATTGTGTTCTATTTGCATGGAGGTTGAATAAGGTATTCATATTATTTTGCATTGTTTATTTTTTTGGAGGTTTTGGAGTTTGCTTCTTCGGAAAACCGATATTTGTACTTGGAGTATGCCGGGTGACATTGAAAGCTTTTCTTTCAAATGGATGGATTTTGCCAATTTCAGATTTAAAAATATTTGGAGTACTATTTGACTCTTTTGTGTTTGGGAGTTATGGCTAGCAAGAAACAAGCAAATTTTCAAATTGGAAGACACTGATTATGCGGATTTGATCTTTGTTTGTTTTAATAAGGGTGTTATTTTTTTCAAGTTTCATAACCTTCTT
This sequence comes from Mercurialis annua, assembly GCF_937616625.2. Classification (NCBI taxonomy): domain Eukaryota; kingdom Viridiplantae; phylum Streptophyta; class Magnoliopsida; order Malpighiales; family Euphorbiaceae; genus Mercurialis; species Mercurialis annua. The sequence continues at coordinate 42,307,005 of NC_065570.1, forward strand.
TTAGTTATAGTGGTAATGATGTATTTCGCAATTTAATTTTCTTTCTGAAAAGCGGATGTTCGGTGGTTTTGCCTTCCACTTCTTGTGGTCGTGCTAATATATTCATCATTTACCAAAAAAATAGTCACATTTTTCATAATTTCATGCCTTTCATCCTAGGGACTTTATATATAATAAATAACACTCGCATTTTTCCTTATTCTTAAAGAAGCTATTCTAGTGAAAATGGGTAAGATGTGAAGAATTTACAGTAAATATCACTCACATTTTTCCTTATTATTGATTCTCTTCTAGTTTCATCTAAATTTTGCTACGAGTTTTAATTCTTACGTGATAATTTTTTAAGAATAATTTGTATATTAAGACCATAACAAGTGGCAAAAAAACAAACTTCTAGCTTGCACATATAAGTGACACGCTTAAGCAGGCGCATTAAAAGCTACAACTAGAAAAAAAAAAGATAAAAACAAGGTGCGAATAAAATACAAAAAATATTTCTATAGAAATCGAGACCCGAATACGGAAACCTTCTATTAAAAACTTTAAAAAGAGAAACCGCTTGTGAGCGGAGCAGGGTTCAGAGGTCGCTCGCCCAAGACTTATGGCTGACTTCTAGATTTGGAAATGGTTTGAAAAATGGAGTCGCCACCTAGTTCAACTAGAAAATGCCTTTTAACCGACTAGGTAACCTTACTTGCTTATTGGTAACATTACCCTGCATCGGCAAAGACTAGGGTTTGTGGACATCCCCAAGACTCTTGTGGTTGGCTTATTTCTTACCGATTTATATACTGGAAATATTTGTTTTCTTCTCATCTCAACAGTATATGAAATTGACGGGATATGAAAGCTAGAAATAAACAGGGATGAAAGAAATAAACACGTTTGACGCACATATGACTCGATCAGGACTGGAATTTGAGGAAAGTAGCAAGTACTCCTAAACATACATCAAACCTTAGACCTTTACAACCATTATTAATTTGTTATGCTAGTTCTAAGATGTATACGTGACTGGCTGGAATTGCATTATTTGGAGAATCTTATGTGATTAGTCCTTTAACTAGTTAATCTTCGATTCGGTATGCTTTTGGAAAGCGGTAAACATTGCAAATTTGCCCATGTACAGTTGGTATACATGCAAGGTTAGAGATACTTCTAAACCTCATTAACTTTTATGTGTCTCTCACTCGCGCGGGTTTGACCATCGGTGTGGTCAGAATTGGCTCTCAGTCACATAACGAGAGTTGTGCATCTCTTCGATCCTATTCTACTGGTTCAATCCGGGGTCGATTCCGAGTTTGGATTAGCCCAACATCGGCTCTGGAAGTTTCTAGTTTGCTGGCCTTGGGCTCGTGGGCTCCGTTCATACACTATATTACATTATTGGACTTCTGAGTCCTTTTTACACCGGGTCAGGCCCGTTACATAACATAATTTTAAATTCTTTGAAACTCTCTACCTCTGATTTTAAACCTGGCCTCATTCTGAGTCCAGATGAGTCTGAAAACGCGTCTGGAAGTTTTAGTCGAATCTAGGAAGATTTGAGAGCGAATCCAAAAAAGCTGATGAACGACGAACACGGCACCGGTGTGACTGCCGGTGCCGGAAGGATGGAGTGGCGGCAATGCTACCTTGTTCTGGTGGCGGCGCTGGTTGCAAGAACGGCTGCGGAGGCGTGGACAACAGTTCCGAGGTTTCGTTTTTTGGTCCGCTCTCACTCGTTTTAGCTCCGTTTTTCGTGCAACGATAGTCAAAACCACATAAATTCAAACAAGGAATTCAAATGTGGCATTTATAGAATGTTTAAAGCTGATTTAAACAAAAAAATTTGAATTTCCAGCAACTATTTTTAAGTATTTTCATGGCAAACAACACTAAAAACACCTAAAAACATGTATTCGAAGGGCTTTAGTCAATTGGGTTTCTGGATTTAAGCATAAATATAGTTAATTACATCAAAATAACATACATATCAACGGTTTCATGGAAATTTGGAAATCAAATTATTAAGTCTAGCATGGCAATTTTCATGGCAAAAATCAACAATAAGTTAAACTTGCATCCTAATTTAATCATGGCACATGAAAATCAAAGGAACAAAATAAAGGGTCGTCATAATTACTGGTCTTAGTCCTTGACTCGTTTGATGGCAAAGTGGATGCGGAATCCAGTTTCAAGTCTGTGCAGGGCTGTGTTCTTGGAGAATCAAAGCATTACTTATGTGTTTTTAGGACTAGAATTGAATGATATTTTTTTGTGGTGTATGCTAGGGTGTTCGGCCAAGACAGGGATTTCTAAAGGAGGGGATCGAATTTTGCATATATGGTTTTTACCTTTCTAGTCCGACCTTTGACTCAGTTGACTAATATTAGTATTTATATGGAAAAGTATGACCTAGGGTTTACTAGAGTCTTCTGGGTGTGAAAAGTGTGTGAAGTGATAGGTCTTTAGCTCTTAGGATTAGTTCGAAACACTATTTAATTTATTAAATTCGGATTGACTCATGATGACTAAGTGAAAGAGTGCTAAAAGTTAGTTTTGGTGCCTGAAAATGTTAAAAAAAGGCTACAAAGACCCTATAGGTTTGGTTATGGTCAATTTCAGTCCGTCAAACTTGCAAATTGGCCCATAAACTTCTAAGACATTGCAATTAGTCCAATTCCTGGACTTAGACTATGTAATAACCCGGAAATTTAAAAGTTAAAATATAGCCACGTGTCTAATATTTTATTAGACGGGAGTAGGTAAATTAAATTTAAAGATAAATTTAATTTACAAGTGTCCCTAAATTTTTAATATGGCTATAGGATTGCAAATTTAAATTTTTAGAATTTAAATTTGAATAGTTATATAGTTAACGGAGAGAATATGGATTTATGAATTGGGTGCAGAATAATTCATAAGTCCCTAGCGAATATTTTTGGTGCCAATATTCGCGAAATATTTTAAAAAGGTTATCGTGAAAATTTGATAAAATTTGGAAGCAGAAATTTTATCAAGCGCAGTCAATGCGGACTTAATAAATCGAAAATGATTTATTAAGAATAAAATATAAGTCGGATGGGAATAAAAATTATATTTTTATTCTTGTTATATTTTATTAGATTTTTGGTAAAATTTTCATGAAATTTGGAAATCGTTTCCGTTTGAGCTACGGACGACTAATTAGGAAGCTAGTACTAAAATGGACATTTAGCCATTTAGTATAAATTTGATTCAAATGAATCAAATGAGGCACAACACCTCATTTCTTTTCCTTTTCAAAAGGAAAAAGAGCTTTTGCTCTCTGAAACGAAACCGAAGCTAGGGTTTCGCGCCGTCGACCCGTTTCTCGATTCTAACTCCATTTCTTCGACGATTACTCAAGTAATCGAGGTAGTATACCCGTATTAAATGTTTATTTTGATATATATATCGATATATTTCGAATATATATTCGTTTATAAACGGTTACCGTATCGAATCGAACGTAAACGTATTAGTTTTACGTTTCGAACGTGAATATGGATAGATTGGAATGTGTATACGTGTTAGGGGCGGAAAAATGGAGTTAAAGCACGTCGGAAAGCCCGAGAAATCAACTTTCTCGGGGCTGTGCACTCGGGTGCACGAACGTGCACCATTTGGTGCACGAACGTGCACCATGAGAGGGTGCACGAACGTGCACCCAAGGTGCACGAACGTGCACCATCTGGGGTGCACGAACGTGCACCAGTTGTGCACGATCGTGCACTACCCCAAGGTGCACGATCGTGCACCATGCCGAGATGTCGATAAGGGGGGACTTTTCGGGGCTTTTTTCCCTAAGTACTTGACATAGTTTTGTTTATCCGAAAACGTTTTAAAACGATAACTTGTGTTAGAAGAAATTGAAAAGGTTTTATAACCTAAACCTAAAGACTTTTAAAAGGAGATTTTAAAAGTTAAGTTAAACGTTTATAATGGACTTTAAAAGAGTTAAAGTCAACGTTTAAACGGTTTTAAAGATTTAGCAATCAGTTTTGCTAAATACTTAGTATATGACCGAGAATTGTTTTGACAATTAGGTCTATACTATAAATGGTTTTCTTTAGGTATTGTGATACCTAAAATAACTTCTAGAGAGAAGTTAGAACCTTTTCTCAAAACGAGAATTTATAATATGGTTTTAAAAGAAAACAGACCATAAGTGTTACGTGTTTAAATGATTATATGTTTGACCTAGATCTGGGTTTAAGGACCTAGAAGTTTTATAGGAAACATATATTGATGTGTTTTATCCTGTTTGCTTTGTGTGTTTAGTCCGACCAGCTAGCCAGCAGTCTGACCACAACCACAGGATTAAGTTCCAGACCTAGCGGTGTTTGTGAGTTCATTTGTTTACTTTTGAATATTATTATTCAATTGTTTTAACTCCATAAATCGCACTAAGTATGAAACTTAGCCAAGGAAGATCCACTGAAACGAGCTATCTATTGGGCAACAATAGGACTGTGTGATCACCGGTGTTAATGAACTAGATGAGAGGTAAATATTATAAGCATACATATTGAGATTAGGTTTTAAGCCAGATGCTTGCGAAGCGGCTTAAACCTATTGGGTAGTCCTGAGGTGGCAGTGATTTAGTTCCGGCCCAACAACCCTATACAGAGTTAAGAGGGCTGTGATACATAAGTATACAGCTCATCCTGTATTAAACAAGAGTTGTGCATATGCATTATACATATGATAGCACTATAAAGTAATCAGGACTAGGGTTTCATTTGGATCGAGAACTGGTAATATTTTTATATACTGATATTTTGTCTATACGCGATTTTGGTATTTAACTGTAAACCTATCTACTCACTCAGAAATATTTATATTTCTGACCCCGTTGTTGTTTATCATTTTTCAGGTACCTAACTACCGGGTTCTGGTCGAGCTTCCATCCTTTTCCATCAGGGAAGCTTATTCTGTTGTTATGTAAATAACACTTTAAACTCTTAGCTGCTGCAATAGTGTATATAGGTTTGATATGCCTGTGGCCACGTCATGGTTCCTTTGTCTATATACTCTGATAGGAACCTGACTTGTCTAGCTCTAATAAGTGGCTACTTAATAGGCATATGGTGTTTTATGGTGTCCCCTACGGGTGGGCCAAGCTTCGTGTCTTTGGTCTGCAAAGACACTGTATGTAGTTTTAGCTGGCCTTACGTTTGTGTGCCTGCTGTGCATGTTTTTAAATATGTTTGATATAACGCTTTGAAAAGGAAAGTGATCAATATATTTTATTAAACATATTGTTCGGGTGCGCGGTTTGAAACAGGGCTGCCTGCGAGGCAAGGCACGTGAGCTAAGTCCCTGTACCACCGCACCGGTTTTCAGAAATGCGCGTGGGTCAGAATAACTAGGGTTATTCAACCAGCATTTATGAAAGTGCGATATCGCCTATATGAATATTTTCAGAATGTGTTTTCCACGTTAAACGGAAAAATGTTTTAACGGTGTTTTCTGAAAACGGGTCGTACGCGAGGTACGATCTAGATTTATATATATTTATATTTAGGAGGCGAAAAATTTATAGAGGTTTTAGGCTTGCTACGGGTTTCGGAACAACCATTCCCATTCCCTAGCGCCGGTCTCGGCTCGGGTTTCGAGGCGGAAATCGGGTCGTGACAAGTGTGGTATCAGAGCAATGTTTTAGGACTTGAATGTCCGAAGTATTGTTGCTGATATTTGTTAAGTAGAGGTACTAGAAGTCATAAGAGTTCCTAGTGAACTATTGCAGCAACATAGGATTCGAGTCATGTCTTGATCAGTTGTCAGTTATTGAATACATTCAGCTATAGATAGCAACTATACATGTGTGTAGTGTGTATTGATGTTTTGATCAGGAAAACATGAGTTGTTCTTGTGTTAGAGATACGTTACAACTGATGGAACATGTGAGATGTTCCTAAGTTAGAAACACGTTATAATTATGGAGCGAAATGGTCAGAACAGATGACCAGTATTCAAGGAGAATGGTTCTGTTTGAACACAGGACAAAGCGAAGATTTCCTTTGAATTTTTGTTCGAGAAAATAATTAGATTTTCTCTGAATTGTGTTTGATTGTTATGTGTTTTACTTATATAGGTTTAGTAGTTGATACCTGTTATATGAAAATGTGATTTTTCTATAACTATTACATACGGTACTTATGCTGAAATTTCATGTGTTTCAGTATGTCTGGGCCTAGTAGAGCTCATACGAATGTGGGGTCTAATCCACATAGTGTACCAGGTTTGCCTGTTATACCTGATACATCTGTTCCCATAGAGGCTGTTGACTCAACATCAGCATGTGACATGGACATATGGGAGGATGCTATTGGAGTAGAGGAATTAGAGAGAATGTTGAATGAAGACATAAACAGTACTGGAAATAGTCATAGCTCTGTGTCTGAATCGACTGCTACGTCAGCTTATCTGGGATTTAAGGTAAAAGAGTTCTTAGCTGAGGTGGACCATCTAAGGAGGGTTCAACAGCAAATAAGACACTCGCCGAATCAGTCATTGGAATACGTGAGCGAGTGGGAGGTGCAAGAGAACCAAAGTTTGGATAGGTTGAGGGATTATATGGACAAGTATACTAGGGAAGATTTGAATGTGGAGGCATATACTGTTGAGTTTATGCGTTTATGCGAAGAAGTACCTGAGTTAGTTCGTGATGGTGAGGAAGTTGCAAGTAGGTACGTCAAAGGTTTGGGGCCTGAGTTCGAGGAACTCATGGCGGTAAAGTCTGATTCTGTAGCATATCTGGCTGGGCGTGCGAAGCAGATAGAAAGTAAGTTGAGGAGGAATGACATACCCCTCCAGCCGTACTATTACACCAAACCTGAAGAACCTACTGCTACATTTCCTAGGGTAGGAAACTCTGGACCCGCGAGGCACTACAACCCCTACTTTGTTCCGCGAGGGGGAAAGGATAAGGGAAAACTGAAATTCCGCGGAGGGCGAGGTAAAGGCCTGATGATTCGTGAGGCGTTTCCGTCTTCGCGATCATCGTCAGGTAATGTTTAGTTATGTGTTTGATGTTTAAGTTAGTCTGTTTATGTGTTTTCAATATCACGATAGAATTGGAAAACATAAACTACAGATATAAATCATATCCTTAAACAAAAAGAAATACACATATAAATAAACATTAAAAGTAAATGATATATGAGAATTGATAAGTTATGGATGTTAGAAACGTGCATCCTTAAAAATAGAAATCAATAATTATTAATAAACAACCAAATGATGTGAAGCAATAATAATCCTAATGTGAGGATAAATTATTAGGATTAAGAAACTTGAAATGTTACGGAGAAGTAGTTTGAAAGAAGCTTACAAAATGAGTATTACAGTTTTGTTTTAAAAGAATGTATTATTGTGCTCAGATGCATCATGAATGCATATTGCAACAATCACTATAGAAAAAGGAATACTTGAATTCCATATACCTATACAAAATGATTTTGTTAGGACATGCATCATGTATATTGTATATCAAAGAGAAAGAGGACTGTATAGCAACTCTTTGGGGATGAGAGATGTCATCACCCTGAGCCACAATTGTACAAAAGTTTTAAAATGTGAATTGTTAGATTCACAGTTTTGAAGAGATAAATTTAAAGAAAATCCAGCTGGTACACACATATACTTGTATATGTGGGTGAAATATGTGTATATGCACATATGTTTGAAATTATTAGTTTGAGAAACCATTTGTTTATAAAACAAAATTTTTGTGAAATAAATTGTTGAGAAACAATTTGTTTACAAAACAAACTGTATTTGTTTTAAAATGTAAGCATATTTGAACGAAAACTCTGTAATAAAGTCAAGGTAGGATACAAGATAGCGAATATAGATGTTGTGATTTTTATTGTTCATAATAAACAATAAAAAATCTGGATTCTAATGTTTCATTCCGAAACATCAGAAGTTACTAAAGATTGAGAAGAGTAGGAAGTGAGAATTTACATTCTTACTGTGAGTTAGACTGAGAGGTAAGTCTAGTGATGGACTTTTATAATAAATAGAAGTTCAAGAGTAGATAATAGAAGATAACTGCGATTAAGATAAGAGAAAGTAGGATATAATTAAACACAACTCGGTTAGTTTGACTCCAAGTAACTGTCGGTGAACAAAGTCATACGCATGTGTTTAATTAAAATGGATCTGAGATTGGTCTTACAGACAGAGCAGATGTCAGTAATGGACATATCTCTTGAATCCAAACGAGTGGTTAGATAAACCAAAACTCATAAGTCTGAGAGGAGTAAACCTCGGCACTTAACTAATAAATAATAACGAATAGTTAAAAGAAAGATAACGAAGAGGAAAATAATTCTCAGAACCAAGTAGTTACACTACTAGTTCTGATTTGAATAAAGAGAGTCCTTGATTATGTTAATGACTGACAGACTTTGTGAGTCGTGTCAAACAAGGTATTCATTAATTAATGATTATTAATTATTTAATAAATAAACAATATACTTAAACAGTATAATAAACCTTGGATTAACATAAGATAAGAATGTTATCAAAGTAAGAAAGAGATGAGAATAAAGAACTCAAGGAGTAAGTTTCAGATGTTATCTGAAAACTGATAAAGTGTAGTAAAACCCCAGTAATTAATGATCGAACCGTTAGATCGGTTTGATATTGGGATATGATAATCCCAGGACGGTTATCTAAGTTTTAACCGTTGCGATTGACGAACGGAGAGGAATATGATGCTTGAAGATGAAGGTGATGCTGTGAAACTTGCGTGAATTTTGGCAGTGAGCCAAAAGCGCAAGTGATCACGATAGTAAGTATAAACTTTAGTTAGCTTGGAATTGTCAACATATGCTCCATATATGTATACAAAATGAATTTGAAAACTGTGTTGAGACAGTAATTTCAGAAGATAAATTCCGAGAACCGGGCCATATGACTGTGAAGTCTAGGCTGACTGGTAACGGAATATACATGTAGCGTACATGTATTTTGAGTGTCGGGTTAAAAATGCATAATGCATAGCCGACTAAAAGTGGAAAAATATTTAATAAACCTTTTGTTTTAATGTGAAAATGTTTTGAAAATGGAGCTACAGTTGATAGTCAGTTAATTAAACATGATAGTAACAGCTATAGCACAGTTATGAAAACTGTTAGCTGTGAACAAGGAAGATATGTATATGGAGAAGAAGTTAAGAAGTCTAATTAACATTGGAAATCCCGAAAAAACTAGGAATGAAAGTATAGTTTTGCGGTGATTATAAAGGAAGTTACAAGGTGCTCTATAGTGAGATAGTTAGATTATAACCACACCTACACCTATACAACCACATTCTGGAAAGAGAGGAGATCAGTTACCCAATCTGTAACAGGAAGTTACTATAGATTGTGGGAATAAATAAAGAACATTCTATACAAGGTATAGAAATGTAAGGAAACTAAAAGATGAGTAGTTAGTTTATGAAATAGTAATTATAAAACATACTAAAAGTCATCTCAATAATAAGATGAGCCATAAACAAACAACTAAGATTGAAAAGAAAAGTTAAAGAAAGAAAAATAATAAAGTAAATAAAGATGTGCGACAAAGGTGATATATTAAAAGAGGAGTTATCAGAAGCTAGCAAAGGTAACCTAGTTTTACGATAACCGTGAAGTAAGTTAAATGGTACTAACTTATACCTACCTACTTGGATCGCTTAGCAAGAAAGAGACTAGAGATTAGTCCTTGGAATGCGTTGCAAGACACTAAGCTAAGGAGTAAAAGATACTCCATACGAGTTATAGGATCAAGAGAAGTATAAAAGTGGATAATCTGTTGCTGAACGGAAGTTCAAACAGATGATAAGAACAACAGTGAGAAAGAGAGATATGATTGAGAACGTCAGTCAAGATGGTGCTATGCTTTCCAAAGCATGAAGTGAGATTGGGTATAAGTGAAATTTGGATTATAAGTGAAAAGTAAGTATATGTAAATTCGAGGACGAATTTATATAAGGGGGAGAGAATGTAATAACCCGGAAATTTATAAGTTAAAATATAGCCACGTGTCTAATATTTTATTAGACGGGAGTAGGTAAATTAAATTTAAAGATAAATTTAATTTACAAGTGTCCCTAAATTTTTAATATGGCTATAGGATTGCAAATTTAAATTTTTAGAATTTAAATTTGAATAGTTATATAGTTAACGGAGAGAATATGGATTTATGAATTGGGTGCAGAATAATTCATAAGTCCCTAGCGAATATTTTTGGTGCCAATATTCGCGAAATATTTTAAAAAGGTTATCGTGAAAATTTGATAAAATTTGGAAGCAGAAATTTTATCAAGCGCAGTCAATGCGGACTTAATAAATCGAAAATGATTTATTAAGAATAAAATATAAGTCGGATGGGAATAAAAATTATATTTTTATTCTTGTTATATTTTATTAGATTTTTGGTAAAATTTTCATGAAATTTGGAAATCGTTTCCGTTTGAGATACGGACGACTAATTAGGAAGCTAGTACTAAAATGGACATTTAGCCATTTAGTATAAATTTGATTCAAATGAATCAAATGAGGCACAGCACCTCATTTCTTTTCCTTTTCAAAAGGAAAAAGAGCTTTTGCTCTCTGAAACGAAACCGAAGCTAGGGTTTCGCGCCGTCGATCCGTTTCTCGATTCTAACTCCATTTCTTCGACGATTACTCAAGTAATCGAGGTAGTATACCCGTATTAAATGTTTATTTTGATATATATCGATATATTTCGAATATATATTCGTTTATAAACGGTTACCGTATCGAATCGAACGTAAACGTATTAGTTTTACGTTTCGAACGTGAATATGGATAGATTGGAATGTGTATACGTGTTAGGGGCGGAAAAATGGAGTTAAAGCACGTCGGAAAGCCCGAGAAATCAACTTTCTCGGGGCTGTGCACTCGGGTGCACGAACGTGCACCATTTGGTGCACGAACGTGCACCATGAGAGGGTGCACGAACGTGCACCCAAGGTGCACGAACGTGCACCATCTGGGGTGCACGAACGTGCACCAGTTGTGCACGATCGTGCACTACCCCAAGGTGCACGATCGTGCACCATGCCGAGATGTCGATAAGGGGGGACTTTTCGGGGCTTTTTGCCCTAAGTACTTGACATAGTTTTGTTTATCCGAAAACGTTTTAAAACGATAACTTGTGTTAGAAGAAATTGAAAAGGTTTTATAACCTAAACCTAAAGACTTTTAAAAGGAGATTTTAAAAGTTAAGTTAAACGTTTATAATGGACTTTAAAAGAGTTAAAGTCAACGTTTAAACGGTTTTAAAGATTTAGCAATCAGTTTTGCTAAATACTTAGTATATGACCGAGAATTGTTTTGACAATTAGGTCTATACTATAAATGGTTTTCTTTAGGTATTGTGATACCTAAAATAACTTCTAGAGAGAAGTTAGAACCTTTTCTCAAAACGAGAATTTATAATATGGTTTTAAAAGAAAACAGACCATAAGTGTTACGTGTTTAAATGATTATATGTTTGACCTAGATCTGGGTTTAAGGACCTAGAAGTTTTATAGGAAACATATATTGATGTGTTTTATCCTGTTTGCTTTGTGTGTTTAGTCCGACCAGCTAGCCAGCAGTCTGACCACAACCACAGGATTAAGTTCCAGACCTAGCGGTGTTTGTGAGTTCATTTGTTTACTTTTGAATATTATTATTCAATTGTTTTAACTCCATAAATCACACTAAGTATGAAACTTAGCCAAGGAAGATCCACTGAAACGAGATATCTATTGGGCAACAATAGGACTGTGTGATCACCGGTGTTAATGAACTAGATGAGAGGTAAATATTATAAGCATACATATTGAGATTAGGTTTTAAGCCAGATGCTTGCGAAGCGGCTTAAACCTATTGGGTAGTCCTGAGGTGGCAGTGATTTAGTTCCGGCCCAGCAACCCTATACAGAGTTAAGAGGGCTGTGATACATAAGTATACAGCTCATCCTGTATTAAACAAGAGTTGTGCATATGCATTATACATATGATAGCACTATAAAGTAATCAGGACTAGGGTTTCATTTGGATCGAGAACTGGTAATATTTTTATATACTGATATTTTGTCTATACGCGATTTTGGTATTTAACTGTAAACCTATCTACTCACTCAGAAATATTTATATTTCTGACCCCGTTGTTGTTTATCATTTTTCAGGTACCTAACTACCGGGTTCTGGTCGAGCTTCCATCCTTTTCCATCAGGGAAGCTTATTCTGTTGTTATGTAAATAACACTTTAAACTCTTAGCTGCTGCAATAGTGTATATAGGTTTGATATGCCTGTGGCCACGTCATGGTTCCTTTGTCTATATACTCTGATAGGAACCTGACTTGTCTAGCTCTAATAAGTGGCTACTTAATAGGCATATGGTGTTTTATGGTGTCCCCTACGGGTGGGCCAAGCTTCGTGTCTTTGGTCTGCAAAGACACTGTATGTAGTTTTAGCTGGCCTTACGTTTGTGTGCCTGCTGTGCATGTTTTTAAATATGTTTGATATAACGCTTTGAAAAGGAAAGTGATCAGTATATTTTATTAAACATATTGTTCGGGTGCGCGGTTTGAAACAGGGCTGCCTGCGAGGCAAGGCACGTGAGCTAAGTCCCTGTACCACCGCACCGGTTTTCAGAAATGCGCGTGGGTCAGAATAACTAGGGTTATTCAACCAGCATTTATGAAAGTGCGATATCGCCTATATGAATATTTTCAGAATGTGTTTTCCACGTTAAACGGAAAAATGTTTTAACGGTGTTTTCTGAAAACGGGTCGTACGCGAGGTACGATCTAGATTTATATATATTTATATTTAGGAGGCGAAAAATTTATAGAGGTTTTAGGCTTGCTACGGGTTTCGGAACAACCATTCCCATTCCCTAGCGCCGGTCTCGGCTCGGGTTTCGAGGCGGAAATCGGGTCGTGACAGACTACAATCTCTTTGGATTGTTATGGACTATTTACGCCTAATTGCGTTTTGATCCTCCAAGTTTAAAGCTATGCACAGATTTCGCTTGCTTAGATTCCAACAAGAAAATCAATAGCTCGTCACTCAGACAAATTTCTCTGGAAATCATTATTGGACGCTTCAGTCCCTTATCACTTTTAACCAGTCCGGAAAATAGGTGTCTATAGTTTGCCCCTCTTTAACGAGAATTGACGAAGTAGGTTGATTCTTGTTATAGAAGAGACATGCTATTAGACAAGCGACGAGGATAGTGCCCAACATTGGAGGAACTCGCTCACCCGGTGGTACAGTAATATCCTAGCCTGAGCATTACCCATCGTGGTGCATGACTCTGACTTCATGCCCCCTAATTCTGGTCTACTCCGCATCTGGCCGGGAGTAAGTTTTCTCAGCTTCCATTGAACCTGGTATGCCTGAGTTTGTGCCCCGTGGAATGGAGCTATAAACTCTCAGCTATCCTGAGAGTGATCCGATGGCTCGGACTCTGGTAATTATCCTGTCCGGACTCTAGGGCTTATTTAGATCCTCTGAGACTTGTTTTGATCCTCTAAGGCTCGTTCAGATCCTATAAGGCTTCTTCTGATCCTCTGGACTTGTCTTGATCCTCTAGTGCTTATTCTGATCCTCTCGGTTTAATCTGATCCTATTGGGCTTGTTCTGATCCTCTATGGCTTTTTCTGATCCTATTGCATGTTCTGGTCCTCTGGTCTTGTAGAGATACTCCAGGCTTTTTTTGATCCTTTAGAGCTCATTCTAATCCTCTAGGGTTTATTCTAATCTTCTAGGATGTTTATATTTTTGTTTGTCCATTCTCTGGGATGTCTGTATTTTTATTTGTCCGTCATAAGATTCTGTGTTCCGTCTCCTTACTTTATGTCATTGGAGGAGCTTTTCTTGCATATCCTTTAGGGATGTACTTTTTTGTCTTTTAGTGACTTGTGCCTTTTAAGAGAGCCATGCCCTCATTTTACATTTTTATTTCTCTCTCCTCCTTTTGCATTCTCAGAATTTGCAAACTTATTCTTCCTTTAGTTTGGACTATGGCACCACCTTAGAATTTAGGGAGCCGTGTATTGATCCTGACCGACAGGCTGACCAGCATGCTACTTCACTGGAGGTGGGCGAGGAGGTCTCAGTCTTGTTGCGTCTAGTGGCAGCGCCGCCAGTGACGCTGGAGGCGCCACCAGTGAAATTGGCGCCGTGATGGTGGCGCCAGTGCCCCTGTGGCACGTGACCTCTTGTTTTATTTTTGATTATTTTGACTCCGGTTTTTGATCTTTCTATGTTTTCAGGAGAGAGATTTGTTTCGTACTTCTGGGAACTATGTCGACGCGCGCATACGGTGCTTTGCCTGCTGCTGTTCGTTCTCGGGTAGATGCTACGGTTTTGGCCGTCTTTCTAGCGGTTTGTTTACTGTGAAAAGGATGTGGACAACCTTTCTCTGCGTCCGCTGATGGTATGATGGATGAATACCACCCATACTTTCTACTTGCCAGTTGGGGAGTTGACTGTGACTCCATTGGATTTCTCGCTGATCACGAGGGTAGATTTTGGAGGTCCGCCTGTGCCTTTCAATGGCGTTTTATTCTCAAATAGATACGTACATCTTTGAGATGAAGGGTCGCAGTCTTCATCATGCTAAGCTGTACGAATGTTACAGGGAGTGCGTTCCCAGGACTAGTGGCGGGGTTGATCTAATCGCCCGAGCTTTCATCTGTTATCTGCTGGGGTCTACTTTATTCAGTAGTTCAAGTGCGACTCTGCCACTTTGCGTGCTGCTGGCCTTGGAAGACTTGGACGAGGTCGGTTCTTACGACTGGTGGTCTACTACTTTGGCCTATCTTTACACCAACATGGACCGAGTGGTTTGTGGAGGATCCCGTCTTTTTAGGATGTGTCCTGCTGTACACGTAAGTTCTTTTCTTGCTTTTTAAATGTATCGTGTTTTTGATTTTGTTATCTTATCCAGTTTTTCTTCTGTTTCAGATCTGGGCTATCCATATGGGCTTTCTGACCAGTTTAGTGTCATTCCGAGTTTAGGATACCCTATGCTGAGGTTTAGGGACTTTTCACATATTCTGACACAGAGTTAGGGAGCTGAGTGTAGAGGCCGGCTGAACGTGCTGGCGTGGATAAACGTGAGTACTGAACTCTATTCTTGAATTACTCTAAGTCTGCATAGCGGTGTTGACCCGTGTTTTACTTGTTGCAATGAATATTACTTGGAACACTCTGTTGGCGCAGCGGGAGACGCGGGTCCGGATCATATATTTCAATGCATTCTTTATGAACCAATGTTCATAATTACCGTACACTCAAAATTCCCTTCATCTAAGATTCCAATTTCGACTAGTGTCACGGTTAAGTCAAACACTATTTGTCTTGATTATATGACCTCATCTCTCAGTTCTTATTCTTGATAAATATGACTTCCACTAGAAACAACTTTCTAAGTAAGTCATATACACCTGCGCAGGTTTTATCATCAATCAAGAACAATTCGAGATAGCATAGAATCTTGTCTCCGTTCATCCAGAGTGATGAATCCTTTCTAGGTTAAACCCTTATCTCCATATACAACTAATTAGAGCCAACACATCCCGCGGCCCTAGCTCATGAAAGATCTAGGGTTAAGGAGTATCAAACTCTAATCACCTATATACAAGATAGTGTCACCGCAAGTCAAAGGACATATGTAAAATTATGAACTAGATGACATTAAATTGACTTTAATGAATTACCATATATAAGTCATCTAGCGTCACTTGTTCGACTCACTCAACACCTTGAGTGTCCACATGTTTATTCTGACCCCCATAAAGTAGTATGAGACTCACTACTTCCTATAATTAGTAACTCTTTACTAATCAGGAGAATAAACAGAGGTGACGATCTTTCCGGGATAATGCGATGACCTTATTCGTGGGACCCCATCGATCGTGAACAGTTATTTAGATCACTTGTATAATAGAATCTGTCACTCATATTCTCAACACCTTAAGAATAGATTCTATCACAATGTGATAAGGACAATACATAATAAATGAACACTTAGTTCAAATAAAACATATATATCTTTGCCATTGGGATTAGTTCTACAAATATACACGATCAAATGGCCCTAGGGCATATACTACTAACACACTCCACCCGGAGCTCATTGGCCTCGGTGGGAACAGGAAGCTGTGGACTGGTCGGGCATGCGTTATCATATGCATGGCCGTGTTGTAGGTCTTGGTTTCATAGGGAGCGTGTTCTCCATTGATGGGGTGGCACACATGCTCGTATGTTCCCTGTTGGGCCTCCTTTGTCGATGCTGTGTGGCAGGACGTCATATCGCATGCTCTTCGACCGGATCTGAGGGGTTACCCAGTTACAAGTTTGGTGTTTGTCCCTCAGTCGAGCTATTTAGACGACTTTGCGAGATATCGTCTTTTAGGGAGGCTCACACTGGATGGAGTGCCTGTCGTTCAAGTTCAGCAGGTAGCTGCAGAGCCACAGGTATGTGTTACTTTTATGGATTTCTTCATCTGCTTGAGTTCTTTTCTGATGTTGTCTTAGGGAGGTGGTAGACGTGGGACTCGTTTTGTCCATGCTAGGGTAGACGTTGCTGGCTCTCCTAGTCGAGTCCCAATTGGGTAGGCTAGCTGGCGCTGCTGACATGTTTTTTTCATTCTTAGAGTCAAATGCAGGAGAGACCTGCGCGCTACAGCGGCGTGCGCGGGCCTGTGCAGGATTTTGTTTCCTTGTGCTACATGACGCATTCCTTTTGCGTTTGCTGACTGTACTCACGTGAGTGGTTTTTCTCTTTTGTGCTTTTATTTTGAGGGTTTGTTTGCTCTTTTGGATTGAGCGTCCCCTCTTTGGTTTTCAGGTACTGGTGTGTGACGTAGTTCAGCTGGCCGACGCCTCCTACAACTAGCGTGATCGCTTGTGTACTGTCTCTACAAAAATGAGGATAAAAATAATATGCAATATTTCTATCCTATATGTATGAACGTATGCAATCCTCTAGCTCTGACTGCTCTCTGGTTTCTTCTGCAGTTGTGCATTGACGGTATGAAGGAGAAGGTGCGTCTGACAGAGCTAGGTTATGCTGATAGTGACATCCATCCTTGATTCTCTGGCAATAGAGGTGGACTTTGTGCCACTGATCGTGGGCGGAGCGCCCGTGGTAGCCGAGGACCTGACGTCCGAGGAAGTCGCGGAGACTTCGCCTCGTCTTCTAGTGGTGCGCAGACTAGGAGCTACGCTGATGACATGCCCTCTAGGAGCCGTTATGGAGACTCAGATATCCTAGAGCAATATTTGGACTGATGATTAGGCTTGTATTGTATGTTTGCTACATTTTTAACGCTTGTTTCTATTGATGACTATGTATGTCGGAACAATATTTTATACATTTGCCGTTCTGGACGCCTCTCTATTAAAGCATAATTTTTATTTTTTTACTGTATCCTATATAGCCCTTCCGACGTCTTTTGCGTTCTCTGTTTCTGGTTTTTGGTTTGTGGGGACTTGATGCCCCCTATTTTCTGGCCTGTAGAGACTTGATGCCCTAGGTTCTTTGGATGTTGGAGAATTTATGGCCCCTATTCTTTGGTTGGTAGAGACATGATACCCCGTGTGTTTCTGGTTGTCGGAGATCTAATGTCCTTAATTTTCTGGCCGGTGGAGACATGATGCCCCCGATTCTCTGGCTGTTGGAGACTTGATGCCCCCCCTATTCTCTGACTGGTGGAGACATGATGCCCCTGGTGTTTTTGGTTGTCGGAGAGATCTGACGTCCCATATTTTCTGTCTGATGGAGACCTGATTGTTGGCGCAGTAGGAGACATGGGTCCAGATCGTATATTTCATTTCAAAATCAAAATTCCAACAATCCGGATCCAGAAATTGATCATATCAATAACAAATGGATAGTCGTATCATCTAGTAATTAAAGCGCGCATCTAGAAATCTTAAGAAGAATACCTATGTCGATTCTCCAACGATTCTTCAAGTAATTAAAACACGCATCTAGAAATCGTAAGAAGAAGACCTCAAGCTCGTCCACACAAGTATGCATCCAATTGAATCCTCGCCTTAAAGTAATCCGCAAGACTTTAATGTTCCATGCTATCTAGGTAGTAGAGGCATGTTTCCTTTTTTGTAAATCTCGTGGAGGTATAGGCTTGTCGCCTATTGTGAGGGTTATGATAGTCCCTGTTGGTTAGATTTTATCTCTGGGTATCGTAGGCGTGGTGCCAATTCTGGGTATTTCTTGAGAATGCGGGCTTGGCGCATGTCAATTTTTGTCGTTCCGGCATTCATTTTTTAAAGTAGAGACATTGTGGCTGTTTCTATAGCTCAATTTTGCAAAAATTGGCCCTATTTTCCACTTTTGGGGGAGTGAGATCTTCTTCTTGCGTTGTACTCTGTGTTACCCCCCCTCATCGGAGCGTACAGTTTTCTTGTCTTGGAAATTGGATGATTTGATGAATAGTCTGGTCTTTGACTAGGTTTGCTCCGGGCGTTGCTATCTAGGGGAATATGTTTGTTTCTATGACAGTTAGTGCGCATTTCATTATTTTTCTTGGCGCAACTGTGAATACATGAGGAAATTTTGAATTTTTTTGTTCCATTGCCTCAAAGATTTATGTTGTAGGGATTCATGATCCTCTTTCTAGGAACATGCTAGTTGATGGTTTTGATGATCGTCGTTGTCACTATTGTCGCTGAGCTCCCACCTGCTAAGATCAACAGGTTAGAAGGATTCGAGCCGGTGTTGGCTCGAACACCCTCCGATGCCTAAGTCAGTCTCTGATGAGGTCTCAGTGAAAGTAATGATGAGAAGTGAATATGAGAGTTACCTGGCTTAGGCTTCGTCTATATATATATTGCATAGTATTTGTATCCTAATAGGATTGTTTCTCTATTAGTCTCAGTTATCTCTTTGAGATTCGCCTCTATCCCTGATCTTAAGGGATTTCGGTGTTATCTTGATATCTTCAGCTGTTATAGCTGCGTACTGGGTCAGGGACCTGAATAGATCAGTCTCTGGGTCCATATTCAGGGCCGTTGTAGTGAGTCTTGTCCCTTGTTCTGGTCCTTTATCCATCATTAGTCCCTCCCGAAAAACAGTTTTGTCAAGTATTTATGCTTGTTTGTATGACTGCTCGTTGGGGCCGTTACTTTGTCGGGCTTGGTTTTTGGCGTACTTGCTTTAGAAAGAGTTACCTAGGCCCAGCCCGTTGTTTTTACTTGGGCGCTTATGGAGCTGGTTTAATTTTTAAAATTTCAAAATTGTAATCATTTGAAATCCCCTGGACTTCCGCCTGTCGCCACGTTTCACACAGGTAACCGCTTAACGGTTCTCTAGTTTCTTCTTTAAATGCTTTTTTCAAATTTCCTTTTTCTCTTTTAACTGCTCCTTTTTCCTCCTCTCATCTGCTCTTGCTTCGGCTTCATTTCCTTCAATCTTTGGGTGTTTTCTTCCTCCTTTTATCAGGTAAATCTCTTTCATCTGCTTTATTAGTAGTGTAATTGATTCAATGCCTCGGACTAGGTCTTCTGTCTCTCTTCCCTCATCTGGTACGGCTGTAGAGTATAGGAATTCTCTTGATACTTTTACCTCCAATGTTGATAAAGAGATTTTGGCTGAATTCCGTGAAGAGTATGGTATTCCTCTTAGCTATTCTCTTTTTGTCTGCGGTTCTCGAGTTGCTGCTAACACCTTCGTCGGTGACGGCAAGGTTATTGTTTATAAAGAGCAGTTGCGTTGTGGCTTGCGTTTTCCTTTGGATCCTCTGATCAAAGCCTTTATTGTAGATTATCAAGTTCCTCTGGTTCAAATCCACCCTAACGCCATTAGGACTCTTTGTTGCTTCGTTGAGTTGTCTCACGAACGGGGCTTAGTCCCTTCTCTAGGTCTCCTTAGCCAACTGTTCTTCGTGTCTCGTCGCAACAATGAGTTTTACGTTCGTTTAGTTGCTCATAGGGGTAAGAGGGTAGTTGAAGGTCTCCCTAAGATCACTAAACGTTGGCAGCGGTCATTTTTTGTTGTCAGTCATGATGAAGCTTTTGTTGATTTTCCTACTGAGTGGGTTGATGATGCAGCCTCGTTGGCTTTCTCTCCCCTTTCTGCTACTGAGTTGGAGGTAGTAGATTCTCTTGTTGATGATGCCAAAAGTTGTATGTACGATTGTTGTGATTTAGTCGATAAATACCTTCTGCGAGAGTTTCCTCATCTTGAGTTGCCCCTTCGTGCTGTGACTGAGGGTCCTCTAGAGAGTGAGGGTACCCTATCTCAATCTTGCCATAATTCTCCTACTGGATCTTATGTAGATTTGACTGCCTCTCATGGTATGCTTCAATTTGTCTCGTTTTCTCTTACTTGATGTTTATTCATCTTTTGATTCGTTTGTTTTTGGCAACTGCAGATATGGGTGATAACTATCTGGATTCGTTGAAAATGTCCTTTGATGAAGATGTCCCTGTGATTACTGGTGTTGTTCCAGCATCTACTTCTCTCCCTCCTAAGCCTGTGGTGAAGTTGGAGAAATCCATGGATGCCACCTTGGCTGCCCCTTCTGCGAAAAAGAACCGTGATGGTCGTGACAAAGCCAAACAGGGCTCTGCCAAGCGACTGAAAACGAACCTGGATGCTTGCCCCAGTCCCAGGGAGTGGTTGGAGCGAAACGTGGACAATGTGACTGTGACCTCTCCTGGTATTGCGTCTCTTTTCTCGCAGTTTGTTCAATTCCCTCAGGATATGGAGTCTTGGACCGATCTCTCGGAAAGTGATGCCTGCGACCGGGTTGACATCGCTTTACTTCAGGTTTGAAATAATTCCCTCCTCATTGTCTTTTCTTTCTTCTTTTCCTCTGTTTTTGTTTAGTTGTTTGTTTGTACCGTTTTCTGTCAGCTTTTGCAAGGGAATGCTTTGATGCGTCGTCACCGAGATGAGATGGTCTCCTTGAGTCACAAGCATGAAAAGGAAATGGCTTCCCTTCGGGCTACTGCGGCTGCGGAGAAGGTCAGGTTATCCAAGCTGAGTCAGACGGCTGCTGATCGCCTGAAAATTATGGAGAAAAAGGTCTCTGATCGTGAGAATGCTCTGATGGAATTGAGGCTGTCCTATGACAAGTTGTTGCAGGAGTAGAGAAGTAGCAAACAGGATGCTAATGTGTACGTAAGTGGGTGTTTGACTGATTTCTGCTCTACCGTCATTAAAATTGTGCGTGCAGATTACCCGGAGTATGATATAAGTAAGTTTCTGTCCATTGATCTTCGCGCGCTGGGTCAGCGTGTTGCGGCCAAGGTGGCTGCGAAGAAAGCCGGGCGGAGTGTTTCTCCTATTCTTCCGTCGGATGCAGTTAATGATGGGGCTATTGATGCGATCGGATCCGAGGAGAATGTCAAAGGTGCTGAGAAGAAGGAAGTGACGCCTTCTTCTGAAATTCTTGCTGGGACTGAGGTGGCTGTGCCATCTACTGAGTTGACCCCCGAAGCTGAAGCTAGTGCCTCAGACCAAGGGCTGGGTGACGTGGACCCAATTGACATTTTGCTTCCCGTAGGAGATGCGGTTGGTCCAAAGGAGGGAGCGACCCTGCCAGAGGAAGATGTATAGGCCGTGTGTTTGGCCGTTTTGTTTCTTTTCTTGCTACTTGTTAGGTAGCTTTTGTACGTAGTTGGGGAGTCTTTATAGTAGACTCCCTTCTTTTGATTAACCGAACAATTTGTATTTTCGTATTTCAAGTGTTGGCGACTGGTTGCAGAGTCGTCTTGTTGTGTCATATACTTTGATTGCGTTCCTCTCTTTTTTTTTTCTTATATAGACATGTGTAGCTGCGTCCTGTGTCTTCGTCATACTACTGGTTATACTCATATGGCTGACATAAATGAATAAATTTAAATAAAGTAAGAAGAAAAGAAGTAACTTTATTCATGAATGGTGGTTACATCTTTTACTGAAGGTATAGCTTCAGATTTTCAACATTCCAAGTCCGAGGTAATGGAGTCCCATCTAGGTGAGCTATTTTGTATGCGCCCTTGCCGACTACTGCTACTACGTGATATGGACCGTCCCAGTTGGCCTCTAATTTTCCAACTCCGGCGGCTCCTCTTCCAATTTCTGCCTTTTTCAGGACTAAGTCTCCTTCTTCGAATTTTCTTTCTTTGACTCGGGCGTTGTGATACTTGGTCATCTGTCTGCGATATGCCTCAGCTCGGATTGCTACCTGCCGTCTTCTTTCTTCGAGGAGGTCCAGGCATAGCCTTAGGGACTCCTCGTTGCGATCTTCGTCTAAGACCTGAACTCGTAAGGTTGGCATTCCAAGTTCTACTGGGAGAACAGCTTCGGTGCCATACGTGAGGCGAAATGGGGTTTCCCCTGTTGCTTTTCTGGGGGTAGTTCGATAGGCCCAGACCACGTGATAAAGCTCATCAATCCATCTCCCTTTTAAGTCTCCTAGCCTCTTCTTTATTCCAGAAAGGATGGTGCGGTTGGTGACTTCTGTTAGTTCGTTGGTTTGCGGGTGTGCTACTGAGGAGAATTTTAAGAGAATTCCTAGCTCAGTGCAGAAATCTCTGAAGCTGGCGCAGTAAAATTGCTTCCCGTTGTCTGTGACTAGGGCATGTGGAGTGCCGAACCTGTGACATGTTAATGTGTGGTTTTGTTTTGCTTTTGACTAAAGGAAAAAATGAAAAATACCAAATACCTGCTCATGACTTCGTTTGATAACCACTTCTGGATTTTCTTACTTGTTATGGTTCTCATGGGTTGTACCTCTAACCACTTGGTGAAATGGTCGACTGCGACTACTATAAATTTTACTTGTCCTCTCGCTGGGACAAAAGGTCCCAGTATGTCTACTCCCCAGATCATGAAGGGCCAAGGGCTTCCAATAGTTGACTAGTGATCGGATGGGGTTCTGATGAGCGACCCAAATTTCTGGCATTTATCGCACTTCTTGACCATTTCTTCAGCGTCTTTTTTCATCATGGGCCAATAAAATCCCTGTAACATTGCTTTTCTGTATAGAGTTACTGCGCCCTCATGAGCTCCACATTCTCCTTCATGGATTTCCCGAAGGACGTAGCTTCCTTCTTCTAGTGATATGCATTTAGACCATGGGTGTGTGACTGAGGTCCGGTACAATGCTCCCTCTATTAGTGAATAGACGGAGGAAATTCGAAATAGCTTAGCCGCTTCGGTACGTCCTTCAGGTAGGACTCCGTCCGCTAAATATGCCACTATGGGTTGCATCCATGGATCAAGGACTGCGACTGGTAACACCTGCTGCTCCTCTACTGTTGGTGTTAACCGCTCCTCCTTCATTTGGAGTGATACGTATAGCTGGTTTCACTGCGGCTGCCTTGGCTATTATATCTGCTCTAGTGTTCTCTTCTCTGGGGATGGGTATGATTTCCCATTGTCCTCCGTTCTTTTCGATCTTCTTGAGTTGTTCCTTTGCTCTTGCCATGTATTTCGCCATGTTTTGGTCCTTGGTCTGGAATTGTCCCAACACCTGACTAGTGACTAGTTGGGAATCACTGTGGATTTTTAGCTTTTCCGCTTCAATTGCGATTTCGAGTCCTGTTAAGAGGGCCTCATATTCTGCTACATTGTTAGCATATGGCAGAAATATTTGCCTGAGAAATGAATAAAACATATTTGTACCTGCCACATTGTTGGTAGCCTTGAAGCTTAGGTGTACTGCATACTCAATTGCGATTTTGTGAGGTCCTAATAGGACTACACCTGCTCCGGCTCCTTGGTCACTGGAGGCTCCGTCTACGAATAGGTTCCATGTCAACTCCTCGGTTGCTGAGTCACACGGTTTCTCTGTCATCTCTGCCACGAAATCCGCGAGTGCCTGGGCTTTCAAAGTGGTCCTTGGTTCGTACCTGATGTCGTGCTCTCCCAGTTGTACCGACCAACTGACCAATCGTCCTGAAGTCTCAGGTCGGTACAATGCTTTCCTCAAAGGCTGGTTTATGCGCACTATGACTGTGTGTCCTTGGAAATACGGTTTGAGCTTTTTGGTGGTTATGACGACGGCAAGTGCAAGTTTGTCTATGGTTGGGTAATTGAGCTCTGCCCCTTTTAGCGTTCTGCTTATGTAGTATATCGGCCATTGCTCCTCCTCTTCCTCCCGTACTAGTACTGAGGCGATAGTCTCTCTCCCTACCGATAAGTACAGGTACAGGTTCTCCCCGGCTACGGGCCTACTCAGTAGGGGCGGGTTAGTCAAGAATGCCTTCAATTCTTCGAATGCGACTTGGCAATCCTCATCCCATTTGAATTTTTTCATGTTCCGGAGTTGTTTGAAAAACGGCAGGCATTTTTTGGCTGAGGAAGAAATGAAACGTCCCAGTGCCGTGACTCTGCCATTCAGCTTCTGTACGTCCCTCACACTCTGGGGGGCCTTCTTATCTATCACTGCTTGAATCTTTTCTGGGTTTGCTTCTATTCCTCGTTGGCTGATCAGATAGCCTAGGAATTTCCCTTCTTTAACACCGAAAGCGCATTTTGCCGGGTTGAGTTTCATTCCGAACTTGTTCAGGACTTTGAAGGTTTCTTCTAAGTCTTGGGCGTGTTCCTCTGCTGTTAGGCTCTTCACAATTATGTCATCCACGTAGGCTTCTACATTCCTCCCCAGCTGGTCTTGGAACATAAAGTTGACCAGACGTTGATAGGTGGCTCCTGCGTTCTTTAGTCCAAACGGCATGACTTTGTAACAGTATGTCCCTCGGTCTGTGACGAAGGAAGTTTTCTCTTGATCCTTCTCCTCCATCGGTATTTGATGATACCCTTGCGCTGCGTCTACGAAGCTATATAGGAGATGGCAGGCTGTTGAGTCCACTAACTGGTCTATGTTGGGGAGCGGGTAGCTGTCCTTTGGGCAGGCCTTGTTCAAGTCTGTGAAATCGACACACATCCTGTACTTCCCGTTTGCCTTCTTTACTAGGACGACGTTTGCCACCCATTCAGGGTAGAAAACTTTGCGGATAAAATCTGCTGCTTCCGATATGTTTACTTCGTCTGCGATTATCTTCTGCCTCTCCTCAGTGAATCTCCTCTTCTTTTGGACTTTGGGTACGCTCCCTGGGATCACGTTCAGCTTGTGCGACGCTACTTTGGGATCGATTCCCACGATCTCCGTTGGTTCAGTGGCGAAAGACTCCACGTTCTTTTTCAGTATCTCTGTTATTTCTTGTGCTACCTTTTCCGGTACCTCTGTGCCTACTTTGACCATCTTGGTCTCAGTTAGGTGAAGTTCTTTCATGACGCCTACTGGTTCTGCTCCTTGTGACTCCTCCTCTTCTACTGCGTCTCCTGGGAACGCCTCAATAGTCAAACTCTCATCTTCCTTTGTTGTTACCAAGCAGCATTCCTTGGCCATCTCCTGGTCTCCTCTGACCACTACTATCCCAGATGACGTTGGCATTTTCAGGGTCAGCAGCCTGATGCTAGTCACTGCTCCCGTCTGGTACAAGAATGGTCTGCCCAGTATGCTGTTGTAGGCCAGTGGAAGGTCTACTACATTAAACTGAGCATGCATCTTTTTGACTGGCCCTTCACTTCTATTTCCCAACTCTACATATAAACTTACTGTTCCTTCTGGACGTATTGGTGCTCCTCCCAGGCCTACTAGTGGGACTGAGGACTTCCGCAGGTCTGTTGTTGAGCCTTTCATCTCTTTGAATGCCTCCAAGGTTAATAAGTTCACAGAACTGCCTTCATCTACCAGTATCCGTTTTACTAGGTGATTTGTGATTATGGCTTCTATCACCGACGCGTCATTGTGTGGTCCCTTCACATGATGTCCATCGTCTGGTCCGAACGATATCTCAGGGATTACTTCTCTTTCAATTGCGAACACTGTGGCCGACCCTCTTCTGTTTCTTTTCTTTTTCTGATTATTGTTGTAGGGCTCTCCTCCTTCTATCACGTTTACTACGCCTGCGACCTCTTTCTGCTTCTTGTTTTGTTCCTCCTTTTCTGTTGACTCCCCTTTTCTTTTGTCTCCGGGTCTGTCGTTGACAAATTTCTTCAAGAGTCCAGACTGGATTAGCTGCTCTATTTCTCTTTTGAGGTCCCAACATCTGTCCGTGTCGTGGCCATAGCCCTCATGGAAGCGACAGTATTTGCTCTTGTCTCTCTGGATGTCCAGATCCATCTTCCGGGGTGTGTTGAACATCACTCGGTTCTGTTTCATCCAGCTGAGTATGTATACTGGGGCTTTATTCAACGGGGTGAAATCGTAGGGTCTGTGCCCTGCGCCATATCGCTGAGTCCGTGGCCGTTCTTCCTCCTTCTTCCCTCGATATCTGGAACTATCCTGCTTGGTGTGCTCATGTTGTTTCGTGAGGGTTCTTCGGGCTTCGTCTAGTTCCACATATTTATGAGCGATCAGCATTAAGTCTTGAAAGGTGGTCGGCTTTTTCATCAGGATCTTGTCACGGAGTTCTTCAAACTTTGTTCCCATTTTCATTGCTTCGATGGCTGTGTCATGGTTCAGGTTTTCGATTTGCACTGCTTCCTTGTTGAATCTTTCTACGAAATTTTTGAGGGTCTCCTGCTCTCCTTGCTTGCACTTCCTCAAGTCGCTGGAACTCTTCTGCATGGGGATATTTGTTCTGAACCTTGCTTTGAATGCTGATGCTAAGTCGGAGAAAGAACTTATTGACCCTGCCTTGAGACATGAGTACCATTTTTGCGCCGATGCTTTTAACGTCGCAGGGAACACTCTACAGAGCATGGGATCAGTCACATCTTGTAGCATCATGATCGTCTTGAACTTCGAGATGTGGCTTTTCGGATCTCCTGTTCCATCAAAAGGCTCAAAAGTTGGTAATTTAAACCTTGAAGGGAACCTTACCGACTGTATCTCTGAGTTGAGTGGGGAGTCTTCGTCCTCTCGCTCCTCCTCTGCTCCCTTGCCTTCTTTCTGATATTTCTTCATGGCGTTCTTAATTTTCTCGTCAATGTTGCTCCTTTCGTCCGCTCCCCTCCTCTTGTTGGATGAATGGCTTTCTGCGTCCTTGTTGTGCTTCCCTGGCATCTTGGTTCCTTTTGATTTGTCGTCTTCAATTACATGAATTCGACCGCTATTCCGCACCGCTGCTTCTGCGACCTTCTCCTGGGCTGTCTTATCTCCCAGGAGCGGGAATGCTCCTGGTCCCTTGTCTAGCCCCTCCTTCTCCTTTTGTAGTATGGGCTCCGATTGTCCTCTTCTCGGTGCGTTTCCTCTTTCTTTTGCCTTAGTGACTGGGGGATCCTCTCTACGTCTGGTCCCTACGTCAACTCCCTGGTTTTGCTTTTCTGCGAATATTTCCTGATCTCTTGCCAGTCCTATCAGGTGGTCCTGGAAGTCATTGATGCTCTTCATTACTGCCTCATGATAGAGGGGTGGCATAGGCACCCCCTGGGGTACGTATGGGGGTATCTGCGCCGTTGACGTCACTGTTCCTTCTGTGTCTAGGGACGGGAAGGGAATAGGCTGGACGGGTCGCAGATACCCTGGTTGGTTAGGTTGACTCCACGGATAGTAACCTGGATACCATCCTCCTGCCTGTTGCTGGTAGGTCATAGGTGGCTGGTATTGTGGAGTATAATATCCCCACGGCGAGGTTGTGTTCCTCAGTGAGTGTATGCCCTGAACGTTTCTCATCATGGGTGGTGGTGTGATGTCGTACGCGGCTCCTGTGGTTGCTGGTACGGTCCCACTGGAGATCGGAACGTTAATTCTTATTCCTCCTTCGGGCATCAAGGGTGGGATGATCGGACCGCCGCTTGCTGGTAAGCCTGCTGTTGTCACGACCACTCCCGGCGGTGGTGGTTCTTCTCTTGCCTCCATTCCGTCTTCAAAACCAAGATTAAAACTTATATTAGAAATAAATGTCGTTCCCACAGACGGCGCCAAATGATGGTTTTGATGATCGTCGTTGTCACTATTGTCGCTGAGCTCCCACCTGCTAAGATCAACAGGTTAGAAGGATTCGAGCCGGTGTTGGCTCGAACACCCTCTGATGCCAAAGTCAGTCTCTGATGAGGTCTCAGTGAAAGTAATGATGAGAAGTGAATATGAGAGTTACCTGGCTTAGGCTTCGTCTATATATATATTGCATAGTCTTTGTATCCTAATAGGATTGTTTCTCTATTAGTCTCAGTTATCTCTTTGAGATTCGCCTCTATCACTGATCTTAAGGGATTTTGGTGTTATCTTGATATCTTCAGCTGTTATAGCTGCGTACTGGGTCAGGGACCTGAATAGATCGGTCTCTGGGTCCCTATTCAGGGCCGTTGTAGTGAGTCTTGTCCCTTGTTCTGGTCCTTTATCCATCACTAGTCAATGATTTTGTATGCATATATTATATATAAAAAAAAATCAATTAAACCGGTTCATTCAATAGTCTGTACAATTCAGATATTTCCTTTTTCAACCGGTTTACTGATGTTGGGACCATGTTGTCCATGATCATGACTCGTTCCATTTTGCCTTGGTACTGATTCGCTTTGTGCTCTTCTTGGACGAAGTATTCAGATAGTGTATTCCCTGAAATCCTCTCTATCTCAATTTCTGGATCGAAACCTAGACCCGCCTTAGTGGTATGTCCTTTGAAGTCTGGGAGCTCTGATAAACCCTATAACAATTTTCCGATTCCCATTCCGGTCAAGTATTTGGCTTTCTTCATCATAAGGATCCTTTTAACATCCATGAATATGCTTTCCTCCATTTGTATGGTGGAGATTCGGAACCCTAGATTCGGTATCAGTTCATTCTTGGCAAATTTGATCATGTTGATCACTTTTCCTGATTCACCCTCGATTGTGGCTATCCCTCCTTCATACGGGAATTTTATTTTCTTGTACACCGTAATGGGAACTCCTCCCAGTTCATGGAACCATGGTCTTCCCAATAGCAGTGAGAAAGTAACTGGTATGTCCAGAATGACAAATTCTACATATGCCTCGATGGGTCCAGTTTTAACCAGGGCCTTGAAAGTTCCTTCCACTCCCCTTTTATTCTCGTCATAGGCCCTGATGACCAGTTATGATGGCTTCAACGTCGCTGGTGTTAGTCTAAGCCTTAGGAGGATCAGCGCAGGACGAACATTGATAGCAGACCCATCGTCTATCATTACAGTGTTAGTGCGTTTACCCAGGATTTTGGATGTGATTTATAGCGCTTTGTTATGCTGTCTATCCTCAAGTGGTAGTTAGTCTTCAGTAAAGACAATCGCGCCTGCCTTCTTCTCAGTCAACTAGCTGAGCATGACCGCTGGGGTTACATCCAGTTCAATCGTCATTGCTGTTAGTGCCAGTACCATGGCCTTTCTGTGTTATTTGGAAAGTATCATTAGGCCCCAAATAGATTGACTCGAGGTATGCTTTCCTAGTCGGTTTACTTGTAATCCATCATCCTGAGCCAGTTTCTCATCAGGCGTATTTGCCTCCTTTGGTTGCTTCAGAGCAAGCTTGTTTACACATTCTAGGTTGGTTTCTGCACCTTTCTTGAACACGATATCCTCCTCGTCATTATCTTCGTTTGAGTTGTACCAAACATTGATGGCCCCAATTGTTTTGGTACTTAGAGTCTCAGCTAGCTTCTCCGGAGTAGCAGTTACTTGATCCACGTGATCAAACTCTAGTCCCCAACCGGTTGGTTCAATCTCGCCGAGCGTTTGCTGGGTGGCGGTGTGTAGAACACCTGGAAGTTGAATTTCCCGGATGGTTGTCCTAGTAAATCCATCTGGGTCGGGGGATGGATATTCGAGAAAGAATTCAGGACTTCCTCAGCAGTTTTGTCGCTTCCATGGGCTTCGTCGATCCTCATTATCAGGAGGGAAGAGTCAAATTTTCCATGTGCTGCCAAGGCTTGGATGGCCTCTTTCAGCTCTATGCACCCCTCTGTAGAGTGCCCGAAATCCTTGTGGTATTTGCATAGCTTACCGTTCAGTGGCAGGTAGTCTATCAACCCTTGCGATTTCAGCTTTCAAAATAGGGTCGTTAGTGGCTCTGTAACTTGTGTCGTCCCCGTTACACCTAACTTTTCAGTGCTTGCGGGATTATGTATCGACAAAGGAATCCATAACCTCTCCATAAGTCAGGCCGAAGTTTATAGAGTTTACGCCCTTCGATGGGGGTGTTGCATGATAGTTGGGTAGCAGATTATTCTGCGTACTGGGCTGTCCCATTGATGGATCATTAATTCTTCCATCTTCTATCAAGTCCTGGATGGATGCTTCATTGTAATGCAGGAGTCGGTATAGTGGCCCTGAGTCTGATGAAACTTGCAATGGGCGTAAGGGTTGCAATTTGGCGCATTTGGATTTCGTGGATCCCTGGGTGGCCTGGGATGTAGAAGATCTTGCTTCATCATTCTGTCTAAGACCTTTGTGAGAGGAATAGGGAATTCCAAGAATCTTCTTCCTCCTTGCCCTTGTCTTTGGACGAAGTTCACACTGGCGCTCTTGTTGTTTGACTAGTAGTTTCACTGATAACCCCCTGTCGGTGTGTTGCGCTTCTTTTCGGACTTTATCTCTTCTACTTGCATCATGTCGTCAAGTAAGCCCACAAAGGTTTTGGGATTCAAGTTTTGCAGCCTTTCGACCCAATGTGGGAAGATATTCCTGACAACAATTCTGACCCGGTCTTTCTCGGATGGCTTCTCTTGCAATAGTGTAGCTTTGTATAACCATCTAGCATGGAATTTGGAGAATGCTTCTCCGGGTTTTTGCTTCATCATATCTAGGTCTCTAAGAGTAACTTCCAGTTTGGAACCTCAACCGTATTGATTAATGAAGGCGGTAGGCAGTT
This sequence comes from Mercurialis annua, assembly GCF_937616625.2. Classification (NCBI taxonomy): domain Eukaryota; kingdom Viridiplantae; phylum Streptophyta; class Magnoliopsida; order Malpighiales; family Euphorbiaceae; genus Mercurialis; species Mercurialis annua. The sequence continues at coordinate 42,337,818 of NC_065570.1, forward strand.
CGTTCCAATCTCCTCTTGTTTTAATAGAAGATCGCAGTACCATCGGGCTGCATTCCCTTCTAATGACCTTGTAAAGGCCTGATAATCTGTTTGTTCGTTTGGATGGTGGTAGTCATCACAGAGATGAACTAGTTCAAGAGAATGCGGGGATCGCCCCTTCCACTGAAGTGGCTGAGATCTGGCATCTTGAATTTTGTCGGTAACTTCTCGTCCTCTGCTAGGGAATACTAATCCAAATTGATGAGCTGGTTGCCATTAATGGTGGCCTAGAGCTGTTCAATCTTCTTCGTTAGGTCCTGATAGGACTGGTATTGTACCAAGTTATGATTTTTGGGCTTTTCGCTCTCAGCATCATCTTTCAGATGTTCTTTGTACATTGTATTATTGAACCAGTTTTTGTTGCCTCTTTCCCCTCTGAGCCTATCATAGTCTGTTCTGTGTTTCCTTCTGGACTCGTCGTTCCTCATCGTTTCAGCTGCTTGATCATCGGTGGCATTCTACTCATTTTTCCGACCACCTTCTGTCCCCAGTTGAGGTCTTATGATGTTCTCGAGCCATTTCTTCAGGTCTTTGTTTTGTTGCTTGATAGAATCCATGATCTCCCCTTTCATCTCATTGAGTTAACCTTGAGTCACAGAAGCCCCTGCGTTTGTTTCTGACATGCTGACTGAGCTGGCTGATCAAGAGAAGACGCTGGAACTGCTCTTGGAACTAGAGTTATTGAGTTGCTTGTAGACTAAGTTGGCTTATTGTGCTGACGTGAAAGGTGTTGCCGACGTCTTGGGAAGGCTTTCAGGTCTGTAGAGTTTTCCTTATTGCCTTTGCCAGAGAGCAGCCGGGGGGTAATTTTTGTTGCTGCATCCACAAAGGGTTAATATGATGTTTTCTACAATGTTGATGCATGAAATGCATGATATGCAAATGCATGAAATGCAGGGTTAGTTTTGAACACATAGCACGTAGCACGTAGCATATAGCAAGTAAACAGTTTATATCATAGAGACAAATTGTTCCTTCCAACCTTATATCTCCACACACGTGTCTCGGGCAAGGTTTATTTCCTATGATTTTTGTTCTGGACCATCGCATCGTAATGCAAAAGTCGTCGTTCCTGCAAGCTCTCTTCTAGCAGTTCTAAGGAAGATAGACAACATTTGTCAATGCAATGATTCTTTATCTCGTTCTAGAAGGAGTTGAAATATGTAGGGTGGAGGTAGAAGTCCGTTTTGAAATCTAGAGTTTGATTTAGCCTTACAGCTGTATCTAGTGAAAGGAGTTTTCACTAAACTGGTTATTGGAGATTTGATCAGGTGAAGGAGTTTCACTTGATCAGATTTGCTCTTTTAGGTCTGGCCCAACCAGATGTTTTTTTAAAATCTGGTTTTTGAAACTGGAAAACGTTTGTTAGGCCAGCCCTAAGACTAAAACTGAAATCGTTGTTTTTTGAAGACTAGGATTTGGAATCATCACATTGACAATATGCCTCAAATACAAACATTATGTTGGGTATTTTCCTAGAGGGTATTGTCTAAGTTGGAATGCATGTGGGCTAAGTCGCTCGGTTTTTGTAGTAACCGGTTTAAGGCTCCCATAAACTGATATACCTTTGACAGGTCTCCTCAATCACGAGTACACACGACCGAGGTTCTAGGCTGTGAGTGATACTGCTCCGCATAAGACGTTCTGGACATTGGGGTGCAATGCCAGAACGTGAGATCGGCTATGAGTATTGGGGCTGGATATGGTCTCCTAGAGTGTAGGTGAGAAGAGAAGATTTTAATGCAATGCAACAGCTGCGAATATGTCTGGAAAATAAAGCTAGTGATTGATAAGGCACAAGCTGTGCGATTTAGGTCCATGGAAACCATTTTTGAAAACAATTATAAACACGTTTTTATGTTTTATGTTTTAAAAACATTTGTTTTTAATCCCTAGAGGATTCGCCACTACGAGCGGAGCGAGGTTCGGGGGCCGCTTGCCCAAGGCTTATGGCTGACTTCCTGATCAAAATGGTTTGAAAAATGGAGTCGCCACCTAGTTCGACTATGAAATGACTTTTAACTTACTAGGTAACCTTACTCGCCTATGGGTAAGATTACCGTGCATCGGACCAAAGATTAGGGTTCGCGGACCTCCCCGAGACTCTTGTGCTTGGCTTATCTATTATCAGATTTATTTACTGGACATATTTGTTTTATAATCATCTCAACAGTATATGCAGTTCATGGGATATAAAAGATGGAAATAAACAGGGATGAAAGCAGTAAACACGTTTGACGCGCATATGACTCGATCAGGACTGGCATTTGAGGCAAGTAGCAGGTACTCCTAAACATACATTTAACCTTAAAGGTTTCTAGCAAATAGCATAATTCTGGCTAGTCTGGATATTTTACATGTACAAAGCCTTAACCGGATGTAAATATTTGGTTGATTGATCTTATTAGTAAGTCTTGAAAGATCTATAAGACCATTAAAACTTTTGCATGGTACTCCTAAAATGTGTAAGTGACTGGTTGGAATTTCATTATTTGGCAAATTTTATGTGATTAATCCTTTAACCGGTTAATATTCAATTTGGTATGCTTTTTGAAAGCGATAAACATTTCCAATTGGCCCATGTACGGTTGGTATACATGCAAGGTTAAAGATACTTTTAAACCTCGTTAAGTTTTTAACTGTCTTTCAGTCTCGCAGTTTTGACTGTCGGTGTGGTCAGAATGGGCTCTCGGTCAGATCACGATAATTATGCGTCTCGTCGTTCCGGTTCTACTTGTTAGCTTCTTGGTCGATTCTGAGTTCGGGTTATCCCGGAATCGGCTATGGAAATTGCTAGTTTGCTGGACCTCGGGCTCGTGGGCTCGGTTTATACACTATTTTATATTACTGGACTTCTAAGTCCATTTAACATCGAGTCTGGCCCATTATATTACTGAATATTAAAGTCTATGAAATTCTCTACATATGGGTTCAAACTAGGCATCACTTGGAGTCCGGATGAGTCTGAAAATGCGTCTTGAAGTTTGGATCCAATCTGGGAATATCTGGGAGCGAATCTGGAAAAGATAACGAACGACGAACACGACGCCGGTGTGACTGCCGGCGCTGGAAGGATGGAGTTGCGGCACCGCCACCTTTTTCTGGCGGCGGTGCCGGTTGTAGGGACGGTGGAGGAGGCGTGGACAGTAGTTCCGGGGTTTCGTTTTTTGGTCCGTTCTCACTCGTTTTAGCTCCATTTGTCGTGTTACAATAGTCAAAAATGCATAAAATCGAACAAGGAATTCAAATATTGCATTTATAGAGTGTTTAAAGCTGATTTAAACAAAAAGTTTTGAATTTCCAGCAATTTATTTTAGGTGTTTTTTCAGGGCAAAAAACACCTAAAAACATGTATTCTAAGGGATTTAGCCAATTGGGTTTCTTGATTTAAACATAAACATAATTATATCAAATTAAAATACATATCAACGGTTTCATGGAAATTTGACAATCAAATTATTAATTCTAGCATGGCAATTTTCAAGGCAAAAATGAACAATAAGTTAAACTTGAATCCTAATTTAATCATGGCACATGAAATTCAAAGGAACAATATAAAAGGTCCTCAGAATTATCGGTCTGAGTTGTTGGCTCGTTTGCTGGCAAAAGTGGATGCGGATCCAGCTTCGAGTCTGTGCAGGACCGTGTTCTTGGAGAATTAAAGCGTTACTTAGATGTTTTTAGGACTATAATTGAGTGAAATTTGTGTGTGGTGTGTGCTAGGGTGTTCGGCCAAGTTAGGGTTTTCTAGGGGCGGGGATCGAATTTTAAATATATGGTTTTTACCTTTCATCATTGGACGTTTCGGTACCTTATCCTTTTTACCTATCCGGTAAATAGTTATCTACAGTTTGCCCCCTCTTTAACAAGAATTGACAATGTAGGTCAATTCCTATTAACGAAGTAACTTGCTATTAGACAATCGACAAGGGCACTGTCCATCATTGGAGGTACTCGCTGGTGGTTTGTTAATGCCCTAGCCTGAGCATTACCCGTTGTGGTGCATGACTTTAACTTCATGCCCCGTAGTTCTAGTCTACTCCATACCTGTCCGGGAGTAGGTGTTCTAAACTGTCCAGAAGGTCGTCCATTGAGCCTGAACTGTCTGTTGTCTGCCCCGTGGAATGGAGCTATAAACGCTCAGCTGTCCTGAGAGTGATCCAATTTCTTGGACCTCTAGAAATTATTTTGTCCGGTGCTTCTTATATTTGCAGAAGGGATAACACCGCCTTGGCCATCCAAAGAGCCACCTTATTACGTAGGTGCCTGGATTTATCCTATTCCGAGCCGCTTAGGTCAATAGAGGGAACAACATCCCTTTGGCCGTCCCAAGGGCACCCTATTGTGTAGGTGCCTGGATTTTGTAGTTATCCCACAACTAGCAGAAGTGTCTGAATTTTATTTGAACTATTGCAGACAGTATTTAAGGTGTCTTCTCGATATTAAATCCTCTTATGTCTAGAGTCTGGCACGTAGGATTAGGCCGTTGTTATATTATTTTGGCAGTTGCGTTCTGCATATTACAGAATGGCGTGGCGATGTATTTCTATCATTAGCCAATTCAATCCCGTCACTTGGGCAATTTTCAGGTCTAATTCTTTGGGAATATTCGTGATTTTTCCTCTGGGGAAATGTCATTTCTAGTCCAATCCTATGGGGAGACTGTGTTTATAACCCGGTCCTTTGGGGTGGCTGTGTTTCCCAATTCGATCCTCTAGGGAGACTGTTTTAGTCTGATCCTCTAGGGCTGTTGTATTTCTAATCCGATCCTTTAAGGTGGCTGTGTTTCTAATCTAATCCTCTGGAGCGACTGTGTCTTCTAATCTTTCCTCTGGGGCGACCGTGTCTTCTAATCTGTCCTCTGGGGCGACTATGTTTCTGGTCCAATCCTCTGAGGTGGTTGTATCTGTACTTCGATCCTCTAGGGTAACTGTGTTTCTAATTCAATCCTCTGGGGTAGCGGTGTTTGTGATCCAATCCGTTGGGGTGACTTTGCTTCTAAACTAATCCTTTGGGAGAATGCGCTGTGTATTCTATCTCCGGGGTGATTGCATCTTCGTTTTTGATCCTTTGGGATATATTCTAGTATGATCCGCTAGGGCAACTTTCTGACTAGTCCATTGGGGATTTCTATTGATTCGAGCTTCTATGGAGTATGTTCCTTTAGGAGTTTTTATTTTTATCAACCTTCTGGAGAAGTCTTCTGGTCTGTCCACTAGGCATTTACTTTGGCATATCCTCCGGGAAATCATTTTGGTTGTTCATTAGGGAAATTTTCTAGTGGAATTTTTCGGGAGTTCCATTTTTATTAGATCCTCTAGGGAGTGTTATGGTTTGTACTATGGGAAAAACCTTCTGGTTGCTTAATTGGAGATATTATTGTTGCCTTGCATTCCATTTGGGATTTTTCCATTCGTTAAGTCCATTGAGGAGTCCATATCTTGGTGTCTACCATTGCTTCGGTGTCCTTCTATCGTATCATGGTGTCATTCTACCATTGCTTCGGTGTCTTTCTACCGCATCGTGGTGTCTTTCTACCATTCCTTTGACGTCGCTCTACCATTTCTTTGGTGTCTTTCTACCGTATTTTTTAATCTTGTCTTCTAGGGCATCCATGTTCTGTATTCTATCCTCTAGGAATCAGTGATCTGTATTCTGTCCTTTGGGAACTCGTGCTCTGTATTATGTCCTCTAGGGAACCCGTGCTCTCTATTCTATCCTCTAGGGAATCCGTGGTTTGTATTATGTCCTATAGGGAAACCGTGCTTATATTCTGTCCACTAGGGAATCTATGCTCTGTATTCTATCTTCTAGGGAATCTATGCTCTGAATTATATTCTTTGGGTAATTTTTCTTATCAAATCCTCTAGGGAAATGTAGTCTTGTCAAATCCTTTGGGGAAGTATTTTAGTTCATTGAGAAGGTAGTCTGCTTCTATGCTAATTGCACTGGGGATGGTTGGTTGTCCTGCTCTGCCGAGGTTGAAATTCAGTCTAGTCCTGAGATTTGGAATCTGAAATTTGGGTTTTGGTGTTCCGTATATTTTGAAAACGCGATTCCAAGTGTGGAGGATCATAAAACTCGTGGCTGGGGTATTGAGGATCTGAAAACCTGTGGCTATGGTGTTAAGGATAAAAAAACACGTTCCTCTAGTGTTGACGATCTGAAAACCCGAGACTCTGGTGTTGAGGATCTGAAAACCCATGGCTATGGTGTTGAGAATCTGAAAACTCGTGGCTCTGGTGTTGAGGATTTGAAAACCCACGACTCTGGGGTCGAGGATCTGAAAACCCGTGATTCTGGTATTAAACATCTGAACACCCATGACTCTGGTGTCTACTTTTTAGTTTAGCTATATTGCCAATTTGTTGCGGTATTGTCTCCTTGGCAGGTTGCGTTTGGTTGATGTGCCAGGGAGTCAAATGCCTTTCAGTCGGGATTATCACGACCCGATTTTCGAATCGCAGCTGGCGCTAGGGAATGGGAGTTTTAGTTTTTTAACCCGTAGCAAGCCTAATACCACAATAACGTTTTTGCTAACAATTAACCATAGAGTTACAATACAAACTGAAGCACGTATGCAAACATATATACATACACTACTATAAAATAGAGAATTACCGACGGGAAAATTCTAATTTAACGACGGACTTTAGTCTTTTACCGACAGAAAACTGATTTACCGATGGATTTTAGCCTTTAAGCAATTTGTTGCTTAACTGATGTTTTCTAGTAGTGATATATACACTAATTTGATCGATACAATACATATGGGCACATCACTTCCGTACTGCGTACATATTGGCCCAACGATATAGAAATATATAACTAGTGTACTAGGTCACATCACGGGCAACTAGCGCCATGGTAAAAACAACATCTGACGTAGCCTATAAAAAGATATATATACAACCGCAAGTACAAACAAAGATATCACAATACATTGTTGTCTCAGGCCACGACTCTGTCAAAAGCAACCTACTACTGCATCTCTACGGAAGTTAGGAACTATACATGCAAAGGACAAATTTCGGATCAAAAGGGTGGACTATGGTCAAGTCCAAACTCTAAACACCTGAAAATGGTAAACATCAACCGGGTCAGACTACGATGAGTGAGATTACACATTACTAAAGGTATTATATAAAATAGGCGCAATTGCATCAAAATTCACGAACTTTCACGTGTTTTTGATTTTTAACATAATCTTTTTTTCTTGGCGTATTTAACATTAACTTTCATTTTTTGGCATATTTGTCCATGAGACCATTTTCTTTGAAACTTTTTGTTGTATTGGATGTGAAACGGTTCATTGTTTTTGCATATTTGTTCACGATCCCATTTCCTTTGAAAAGTTTTTGTTGTTTTGGGTGCAAAATGGTGCTGTTTTTCATCCAAAACGGCGCCGTTTTTCCTCTAAAACGGTCTTGTGGAAAAATATGCCAAAAAATAAAAGTTAATGTTAAATACGCAAAGAAAAAAGATTATGTTTAATACCAAAAACACGCGAAAGTTTGTGATTTTTGGTGCAATTAAGCCTATAAAATAACATCACATTGAAAACAAAACAATTATACAAACATACATTATAAGCCAAGTATGTGATCCGATCAAAACCCTAATCCTGAAAACAATCCTGAAGTAGGTATTTCCTAGTAGTAGTGAGCGAGTTTAACCTATACCAAGTTGTATAGTCCCAAGATAGTTCGACCGAGTTAAACTAGTACCATTTCTTAAAACCAAACGATCGATTATTATGGATCTTCAGATAGTTCGATCGAGTTCAACTCACTAGACACAGGTCCCGAGATAGTTCCACCAAGTTTAACCTCGTGTCTAACACTAAAGAGTTAGTCTATTATATTATCTATGACTTACCTGACACCAGTGACCACACAGTCCTATTGACACCCAATAGATAGGTTGTTTCCTCGGATTGTACACTGGTTTTCATATTTATAAATAGTCGATAAAAAAATATATGATACAATCAGTTCATATAATATGCAAGGCATTTGATAATAGTACTTATAACATATCAAGTATCTTTTATGTGATGATACACAAAAGTAAAAAAGTGTAACTCACATAGACCGCTATCAAATTAACTATGATATCAATATGATAACTGAACCCAGCTAAGCCAAACTCGTCATCTTGTAGCTCGTCGATACGTCTGTTATATATTCAAAATCATACGTACGTTTAGTTCATAAACATTAACTTAATATCAAAATCCTAAGTTACAACTTAGGTCAATACAATCTTATTCTTTAATATGATTCTTGAATTCATTAACTCGTAATTTCATTCTATACTTAGTCAATACCATTTGTTGTATTCGTCTTATCAATTACCAATTGCTTGTCACGTTCATTTCGAAGCCCTAACTTTAAACGTTATGTTCTATCTCCACTCTCGCACTCTCATTGCATTTACTGTAACTGTTACTAGAAGTCTCTCTTTCGAATCCATCGTCTATAACAATGTCTGTCGCATTTTCATGCGTTCGTTATCTTCTATCTATCCAATGCATATTGTGCTTTTCTTTCTTCTATGTTTCTTACAACATGGGAAATCGTCTTTGTTATCAAATCTTCAATTCATTTATTTCAATAACCACTAGCACCCTTAAAAATTTCTAGTCTTATCATTCAACTCTCTCGATTCTTACTTATAAATAATCGCCTTATGCTAATCAATAACATGTCGTTATGTAATATCCTTGGTAACATAGATGATTAGTCTCGTTGTTAATATATTACATTATATGAATAACTTTCCTAGTATAGCTCCGCATGTGACTATATTGGGGACTCAATTTTGTCTTCTATTACCTTCTTGTTTCATTATTCTCTATTTTTCTCGTCAATTTCTACCACTTTATCCTTTGGTGTCGATGTTACTCGATTGTTATCCAATATCCTTTCTTTAATACAATATGAGTTGTTCTCATTGTATATCCCTTAAATCTTTACATCTCTTTTGCTTTATGAACATTAACTTGTCACATTCCGAATACTCTTCGATTACTTATACTTACTATTCACATATACTTTTCTTGTTAAGTATAAAGTTGATCCTCCACTTTATGATGAAGTTTACGTTCCTTCGGACTTCTTGCCTTTCAGTATTCTTGTTGTTGTGTTTGTTGTAACAAAACAGTGCGTGACAATCACTTTCATAAGCTCTGTATCGCTTAGGTCTCACCTTTTCCCCCTTTGTTTCTATTCAATAAGGCTTCTCAATCTTTTATTCTTTTCCTATCAATGAGATGTTCATTAGCCGTACCTTCCCTTAGATTCTGATGACTCACTCGTTTATACCTCTTGTACCCTCGAGCTTGTTTAACCACTTCTCCTATTCATTCACGTTTACCTTATCATCCTTTAAAATGTCTTTATCAATCTTTATGACAAGTATTAACATTATCGAAAATCTTAGGATATTCATATCCCTAACATTGTTGTATTAGCGTTTATACCCAATAATTGCTTTAATCTTTCCAGATATTATCTGCTCGTGTACGTACACATGAATATCTATTCTATACACAATCCTTCTTTAGTCAAGTACATATTACTTGCTTTGCATCTAAAGGAACAATTTCCTTATACTCGATCAGCGTCAACGTCTTGCTTTTCTTCCTCTAATTAATTCTCGATCTGTTTCTCAATATGTCAATGCTAATATTTACTTCTTATTCTGAAGTAATACTTTCTCTTATTTTAATTCCCTACGTCTTATATTTACTGCGAACTATTATTCCATAATAATTCTATCGATCTTTCTTTGATTTGTCTCTTGAAATCTCAACATTAACTCTAACCCTTATTTATTACATTATACTATTTCCAATATCATATTCACTTTCTGAATTTAACTTCAGCTTATATCGTTTATGTTTATCTGGTTCTTCTATTATTTCCATCTTTGATCTTTATATGTTCTTGTTCCATTCATCGCTGGAATCCAATCGTTATTAATATGTTTAAGCTCGGCCTTCCGATAATGGCTCTTAATTCCGACTTGCTCTCTTTTTTCATTGGATTCTAGATTATGCTTCCCTTGGACAGCTATCGACAACATTGATATTATCTTTCTTCTTTGCAATCATCGTAGTTCCTTTCTTGTAGTATTAATCTTTTCCATGGTATAAGTCACCTCTTGGTCCTTTGACTTCAGTCATCTATGTAGGATTGGTAGCGTCGTCACTGTTGTCTTTTTAATATGCTTCTCGATCATCTTGTACTTCTTATTTTAACATCCCCGATATCGACTATAGGTAGAAGGTTGAAAATTACTCCTTTTAATTTTCTCGACGTATTGCACTCTCGATCGTGTGCGTATCTGTATATCTCATTCTTACTGATGTCTAGATTATCAGTAAGGTAGATTTGTTCTTATGTCAAGTCTATCATCAATTCAGCACTGTACGCGTGTTATACAATCCTTCTAAATGCCAATTTTTTCTAACTGGTCTTCTCGTATCCCTAATTTGTCTTCAGGTTCTTACACCCCTTTTTCCTTATCTTACGTTCTTTACTTTCATATCACCTTATACTCGCGTAAGTACTGATCATAGGTATCTTCCCAACATCTCTTACTTTTTATCCCGATCTATCTGATAACATTTCATTATTATGGCTCGATTCTTTTATTAGGGTGCATTTTATCACATAAGTTCATTTTCATTCTTGTTTATTGATAATCTTTTAATACTATCACAAGGGTTTTGTCACTACCCAATTTATTGAGCCGAGACCGGCGCTAGGGAGCGGGAGTGGTAGCTCCGGAACCCGTAGCAAGCCTAAAACCACTGTAAATTTTTCGCGAACAAAATATAATACTATATATAAAACGTTTTCAGAAAGCTTCTTTAATTAATATAATTACTTTTATCAATATCTCATATTTCCTTTCTGAAAACCGATGCAACATGATTCGCAGAAACCAGGGTCTTACAGTGCGATATCTCACATCCAGCACCGCCCTGTTTCTAGTCATAATCACTACCAACTCCACACATGGAAGTTTGTTAAAGAAATCAAACAGATAAAACATCATCTTTATAAATAACTTATTTATAAAATTATATCAGAGTTTATTTCAAATACCGTTTGAAATCAAATCATAAACCTTATATTGACACCTACTGACTACTGCAGCTCTAAGGACTTGTACTTTGTGCAAGTCAAAAGACTTTCGACACAAAGGAGGTGGTCTGTCTGATCTGACTCCCATTTCCTGAAAACAACAGTCAGGGGTCAGTATTTGGAAAAATATTGAGTGAGCTTGCAAATTACTAACGGTATTATAAAAACATAACATCGCATTTCAAATCAAATAATAATACGAAAATACATATAAGCAAGTAATTGATCCGTTCGAAACTAATATCCTAAAATGTGACACAACTTACGAATATTCAAATCATATTGATCCAGATGGTCCGACCCGGGAGTGTTCACACTCTACCACGTTGATCGCGACCAATCGTTTAATTCCAAAGTGTGAGTCCAACTCACTAGATACGGGGACTCCAGGTTACACCGTAACCGAGTGCCCACTCGTATCGAATTCATTGTCCAACTGAAATTCATATTCATAATCATATCATATAATATCAAATCATTTCTCATATGCAAACACACTAGACTGACTCGATACAGGTGATCACACAGTCTATTGACGCCCAATAGGTAGCTAGTTTCTTCGGATCGTATACTAAAATTTCAGTTCAAAACAATCATTCAAATCATCGAATCATATAAATGCGATGTATAAAATTACAATATTCTTAATATATGACAATAACTTTTATAAATAATAAGCGAAAGTAAATTGCAACTCAAAGTGACCGCTATCCAAATAGGTGTAATGTCATTATCCAAACCACACGAGTTCTATGCGTCGCTCGATCCCTTAGCTATTCTAGCTCGTCGCTCTGATAGCTCATTGACACGTCAATTACCTATTCGAATTACACGTACGTTTAATTCATAACGTAAGCTTAGCACCAAACTCTAAGTTTTAATCTTAGGTTAACACGATCTTATCTCAATTACGACTCTTAACCTTGATAAACTCTTAATAAACTCCTTATACTTAGCCGAGGTAATTTTCGTATTCATTCTATCGATTTCCAAACATAGGTTACATATGCTCCGAAACCCAAACACGTCTAACTCGCTTATCGTTTGTTTTTTTCACGTTTTCGGAGCCAGGAATCATTTAGCGTGACAGGGCATGTCGTGTCGGACCTCGGCACGTCGTGCCCATCAATAAAGGGGAGGAGCACAACGTGCTCTCCTTTGGCACGACGTGCCTCCATTCAAAAGAAGGGAGCACGTCGCGTCCAAGCCATTTTTGGCTTGGCCCGTCGTGCCTCCTTGGGGCGCGCCGTGCCCCTACCTAGGGCACGGGTTCAGCCAACGCTCTCCACCATTCCAACTCCGTAGCTCGACGTTATAATACCAAAACTCTCAAATATCCTTAAATATCAAGTTAGAACACCAAAAACATATAAAACGGCTAAGTCACGGCATATACGATCAATTCACCAATTGAAAACAATAGGCAGCAACTAAAACCTCATTTAAATAAACCAAACATTGATTCTTACATTGGTTTGATGCTCTAGGATTATAGACAATCCTTTCCTCTTTCCAACGCAACGAGAATCGCTCAATTCGAAATCCGAACGAATAAATTATGCCGAATGCAAGTTCGCTCGCGTCGCGAGATTATGTCGCACGTCGTGAGACATTGTCGCACGTCGTGAGACACCCCTAAACAGGTCCAAATGTTGCCTCGATATGCTCCCGACATCTCTAACTCATTCCGACATGTTTCTACATCAATATAACACAAAATTCAACTCAATAATCATCAAAAACGTCAAAAGCGACGTGATAACGTTTGATACGATTCGAACGAAACATAACAGCCATGAATTATTCAATTACAGCGCCCAAAACAACAAATTACCTTCATTTGAACCTTAGAAAAGATAGAGGATCGAGTTCTAGATCCAACGGCGCAAAAATCGCTCGATTCGGACGACAAACGGCGAAACGGCGGCGGATCGAGATTGGTCGTTGTTTCCTTCTTCACTTCTCTGAATTCTTCTATCATGTTATGAGTTTAATTCATTTAATGCATATATATATATATATATATATATATATATTTTGGCTAATTAGCCACTTTAGTCCTTCATTTCTTTAACTTAAACCATTTCTCTTTTAAACTTTCTATTTTAACCAAATGGTCTATTACTCACGTTAACTCAATTATTTACGTAGTATTTACATCCAAATAAATAGTACTAACCCAAAATTATTATTTTCCGTCAATAATTTTCTAATTGCTATTCTCAAGGCTTAATTGGCTAATTGACACTTTGATCCTTAAACTTTTCAAAAATTGCACTTCAGTCCAAAACGCTTCCGCGTCCAAATTTTAAACAGTCTCCGATTGACTCGAGAATTTTACCCTTATTACTATAAAATATTTCGCAGATTTTGGCAAAATAATTTCCATCACGGGATTTATATTTTATTTTATATTAATTCTCTAACCTTTCCCTCAAATCCAGCTAAATCACTTAATAAAATTTACTCTAAATTCTCGATACTATTAAATGAAATCCATCCCGATTTAATTTATCAGAATTCGCGGCACGTGGCGCGATTTAATTACTTTAAAATATTTGGGGTATTACATTCTTCCCCCTTATAAAAATTCGTCCTCGAATTTTCATATACCTTTCTTATATACTTTGTTCAATCGATATCCTTACCAATTTCCATAATAGTATACCTTATTCATCTTATAATGTTTCGTCAACATACGGAATTGATATTCCAATTCCTATACTACTTAAACCACAACTTCAGCTGTTGTTTACAACTTTCATGTCATTATCTTCTTCTATCGTGGCGTCAGTTGTATTCTTATACCTCATAATTCCTTACCTTTAATTTCTTTTCCTTGATCTTATATACATGACCTTTTCATCTGTTCCTTGTCTGACATTCAATACTATAAACTCTTGTCCCTGTAATTGAACTTTCAGTTCCTTACTGATGTTCAATGGTAATTCATCCTAATGATGTCTTATCACTAAAGATGATAATCTTTGTCATTCAACTTCTCCCTTTTATGACGACACTAGACGTATTCATATGTACTTACGATTCTCCGTTCTTGATTCTTTTCTTTTGTTCAATACGTCTAATCCTATCATCATTCCTTGTTGAGTGATGTGAATACTCAATTAGCTCATGCTTTTCTACTTACGTAGTCTCTTTTGTATTACTGTTGCTGTCATCCGATTGTTATTCGTCGTGGTGCTAGGAACTTATCCCATTATCCGCTATCCTCTTTTGTCTCATTACTTCCCTTCTCGTATGAAGATTCTTTCATTATCATTGCTTATCATGGTTATCCATGAGATGAATCCTTATGACGTATCCTTATGAGGTCTTTGCTTTTCTTGTAGGGGCTTACTCGATCTTCTTCTTGCGTTTTCATACCTCGTATGCTCCTTTATTCGTGGTATGTTTGTTGACTTACTTCTTTTTTTCTTAAGCGCGATGCACTATTCTTATATCTCCTTGTTTCTTCTTACTTCATATTGATCTGCTTCTTCTTTCATTCGTTACAATCTTGAATAACTGTCTTCGTTATCCTGTCCTTTCTTCCACTTTACGATCATTGCCAACATCTTTTAAAGATTTTCAGTCTTATATTATGTTTCTTTACACCACAGTTGTCCATGCATTAATGTTTGATGTCATATAGGAAAGAGATATTTAATGTCTTTGTGAACCTTCTTGGTTCGGGCACAGTTGTTACTTATACGATCTTCGTACTAGTAGAACAACAATTGTTGCCACGTTGGAATTTTACTCCAGATTAATTCAATGTACCTTGTTTACTCCTTTCTAATGAGGATCCTTGATCCTTTCAACTTTTTTCGTCGTGTGTTGCTTTTAGTAGTATCATCACTATCACCATCATCGCGTATCGTGTATACTCTTATTGATCTTCAAATTCGTTAATACCTGATCTCATCTATCCAAATGCGTCCTTGTGTTCTCATGGAGATCTTTGTCTATCCTTGTTGCCATATTTGGCATTTTATACTCTATTTTCCTTAATCTTCTTTCGATGTTCCTTCATCTTTCTAGTAAATATCTCACTATCTACCTCGCCGTGTTCTATCTTTTGAAACTTAAATGTTGACCTTAGTATTAACCCTCAGGTTATATTCATCTTTAATTTCTTATTCACAATATTGTCTTATCTCACCTAGGCTCTTCTTTCCTTTATCGTCTCCTCGACATTATCGTCTTCGATCTGCAATGAGGCTTTTAGCATTCATAGTCGTAATCTAACTATCATATATCTATTTCTTCTTTTCCATACTCAATCCTGGTTTGGCTCTTAGTTACCAAAATATTTCTCTTTACTGTCATGTAGCGTTAGGCTTACCTCTCATTACTATCCATGATCTTGTTATTCTCTTTCGTCACTCTTTTCTTTGATCCATACCATAGATGTATCTCTTCACGATCTTTCTTTGACTTCTTATTCTTTGTCAACCGATAGGATTAGTAGCCTTAGTACTTTAATCCTACGGTACTCTTCTTATATTCCATATTCATGCTCTTATCATGCTCCTCGATCATCTCCTATTGCATTCTTTGCATTTCCCTTTCATCGCATCTCGTACATTGTATACCTCTTCTTTTAGCATCCACATCATCGACCATGAGTAATGGTCGCAGCCTATTTCATCTGAATTTTTCGATGTGGTGCTTTCTTGATTGCATACATATTGTCCTACTGTACCTCTTACTGACATCTTAATTGTCAGTGGATCCAATCCTATTTCTCTGCCCTCTTTATCCTTCTTTGTTTCTATGTGTCCGCGACTACATAGAATTCCATTTCTCTAGTCTCCTGTGTTGATCCATCCAATACTACTTTCTTGAGTGTGACCCAATTCCGATATTGAGCCTCCTCTTTACATTCTTTCACACGTCTCAATGCACGAAGCTTCATCCATATATCCGACAAGTTCGATGCTACCTAATGCATCTAACTTTTCAAGGATCACTATCAATCTTCTACATCAATCGCGCTATGCACTTTACTCCTTATTAGCCGCACTTGAAACTTAAGATCCCGTGCTTCGCGCACATCTATCACACTTATACTTGCCCTAATCTTTTCATTCGCTTTATAATTGCAACCTTGTGGTGGAAGTTCCAACTTCTAACTCACTTATTGCAGCACTTGTTATTTATCTCTTGATCTTTCTTATCGTATAATTCCTTTCCATTCGCCCTCATGTAGCGTTGATGTTCACTATGCTTAGCTGGCCAAGTCTTATACTTTATACTTCATATTCTTATCGCCCGTCTACCTGGCTCGTTTCTTTTATTCATATATATCCATCATAGATACACTTATAAAAACCACTTGAAGTTCTTGGTTTGACGATCCTATCGGTTAATACGCAGATAGCCATCTTAGGAATGTCGTATTCCGATATCAATTTGCTATAACGGCTTAGTAGGGAGCTAACACGGCTTTACTAAACCTTCACTACTTATAGATCATGACTAAAGTTTATCACGTCGATGCATAGCAAACCATACACATTCCTTACACTATGATATGTATCCGTCAATCTTTCGATTATATCTTTTTATATACTTCATCTCTTATATCGTAATTTAATATCTTTGACGTCTCGTCAAAGAGATACTCACTTTCTAGCTTACCACTAATTGGGTACGTATCACTTTCCAATACGTCGGTTATTTTTTAGCTATATTCTAGCTCGTTAACTCAGGGCTAAGTTCATATCCTATAAGCATAAATTCTATGTTCTCGCAATTATACATATTCGATCTTCTCGTGACCTTGATTGTAGCTTGCTCGCGAGTGCTTCCCTTCCGTCACAGAGTTCTGGTCTAGGTATATTTACATAAAAACAAAAATTCTTGAAAACTCTTCAAAACAAAACAACTCATTTTGAAATTTAATTCAAAATTTCATTTAAACCTTAGCAAAATTGTGCACTAGGGTAATGACACCTCTCATCCCCAAAGAGTTGCCACAACTCACCTTTTTTCTGAACATAATGCATATGGTGCATATCCTACTAATGCATGAATTGATGTATGTAGTGATGCATTTCTATCAATGGCTATTACGGGTCTAGGCACAATTATGCTTTCAGAATCGTTAAACAAATAACTTTAAAAAGTTATAAACTTTGCATTTTGTAAGTTCTCTAGACCTTTAAACTCTGTATCCGACAAGTTGTTCCATTTTTGTAGCTTCGTACTCTTTCTTCGTTCGCTTCTAGCACGCCAATCGATCACTTTCAATAGCATCTTGGCGTTGCTCGATGCTAACCCCGTATGCTCGACTATCGAGTCATAGCAATATCAACTATATTCTATTCATAGGAGGCATTACATCTCCACGAGATTCCATCTAGATATGCATGTCACATATGCATATCCTAACGAAGACAAAACATGCGCATGTATCTCGCATAAGCTTGTCACAACGAAACAAACATGTATTTAATAAACTAGTCAATCATACATATCACAAAGCAAACAACGTAAACGACTTGGATCAGACAGAACTCAACTCTATAGCTGCATTAGTTCCTAGGTAACTTTATCATCAAAACACATAATAGCAGAGGTAACTGGACCAACTGCTCTGATACCACAATTGTCACGACCCAATTTATTTAGCCGAGACCGGCGCTAGGGAGCAGGAGTGGTAGCTCCGAAACCCGTAGCAAGTCTAAAACCACTGTAAATTTTTCACGAACAAAATATAATACTATATATAAAACGTTTTCAGAAAGCTTCTTTAATTAATATAATTACTTTTATCAAAATCTCATATTTCCTTTCTGAAAACCAATGCAACTTGATTCGCAGAAACCAGGGTCTTACAGTGCGATATCTCACATCCAGCACCGCCCTGTTTCTAGTCATAATCACTACCAACTCCACACATGGCAGTTGGTTAGAGAAATCAAACGGATAAAACATCGTCTTTATAAATAACTTATTTATAAAATTATATCCGAGTTTACATTTCAAATACTGTTTGAAATCAAATCATAAACCTTATATTGACACCTACTGACTACTGCAGCTCTAAGGACTTGTACTTTGTGCAAGTCAAAAGACTTTCGACATAAAGGAGGTGGTATGTCTGATCCGACTCCCATTTCCTGAAAATAACAGTCAGGGGTCAGTATTTGGGAAAATACTGAGTGAGCTTGCAAATTACTAACGGTATTATATAAACATAACATCGCATTACAAATCAAGTAATAATACGAAAATACATATAAGCAAGTATTTGATCCGTTCGAAACTAATATCCTAAAATGTGACACAACTTACAAATATTCAAATCATACTGATCCAGATGGTCCGACCCGGGAGTGTTCACACTCTACCACGTCGATCGCGACCAATCGTTTAATCCCAAAGTGTGAGTCCAACTCACTGGATACGGGGACTCCAGGTTACACCGTAACCGAGTGCTCACTCGTATCGAATTCATTGTCCAACTTCGAAATTCATATTCATAATGATATTATATATATCTGTTGGAAGATTTAGTCATCAATACTATAAATCTGCAATTATGTAATCAGCAATCAGAGATTATGATATGATTTGATTTCCGATTAATTAGGAGATTCATTACCTAATTTAGTATCCCTAGGGTTCTATATATTCCTATGTTTATTCTTGTAAATATATGACAGAATATGTTTTCCTTCATGTTTTTTCCTCTGCTTTTATGGTATCAGAGCCGAGTAAAAAACCCTAGGAACCAAATATGTTCTTATCACCTTCATTCCACCATGTCAACCCAAACTCCAGCGGTCGAAACTCAAATCCCCAGAACTACAACAGAGAACCATTTTGTTCAGATAACCACCATACGTCTTAATGGTGATAATTTTCTGAGATGGTCACAGTCAGTTCGTATGTATATCAGGGGAAGAGGAAAAATCAGCTATATCACTGGAGATACTGAGAGGCCTGATGTGAAGGACTCAACCTTTCCCATTTGGGATGCTGAAAACTCAATGGTGATGACTTGGTTGGTGAATTCTATGATTGACGAAATCAGTGCCAACTACATGTGCTACTCCACTTCCAAAGATCTCTGGGATAATGTCTCACAGGTGTATTTCGACTTGGGAAATCAATCTCAAGTTTATGAATTGACACTACAACTTGGAGAAATTTCCCAATGTGAGGAGACTGTCACTAAGTACTTTAATTCTCTTAAAAGAATTTGGCAGGATCTTGATCTGTTCAACGATTATGAATGGAAATCATCTGACGATTGCAACCACTACAAGAAGGTCGTGGATGTCAACCGGGTCTTTAAATTTCTTGCTGGCCTGAATGTTGAAATTGATGAAGTACGTGGTCGTATTATTGGGAGGAATCCCCTACCTGCGATAGGTAAGGTGTTTGTTGAAGTACGGCGTGAAGAAAGTCGGAGACATGTAATGTTGGGAAAAAAGACTCCCAATATAACTGGATCTATGGATAATTCTGCCCTGGCCATTCCAGAAGTTCATGTCAGCCACAAAAACTCCTACAACCAGCGTGGAGTTGATGGAAAATCTCACTTGCGATGTGATTATTGTGGCAAACCTAGACATACTCGGGAAACATGCTTCAAATTAAAAGGAAGATCATCAAATGGAAAAGGTTTTAGAGCAACTGACAGGTCATCTGAACAAGGGAATTGCATTTCTCCAACTGCAAATGAAGCCGAGACTTGTCCATTCAGTAAAGAGCAACTTGATCACCTCCAAAAACTGCTAACTTCACATTCATCGCCCAATCTTCCTAGTGTTTCTATGGCACGGGCAGGTAGTAATTCCATAGCACACTCAAATGGTAATTTTTTAGCATTGTCTGTCCTTTCAAAAATAGGTCCTTGGATTGTTGATTCAGGGGCTTCTGATCACATGACTCGTGTCTCCTATATTTTCAGCTCATATTCTCCTTGTTCTAGTGCAGAAAAATTAGGATAGCTGATGGAAGTTTCTCATCTATAACAGGCAAAGGAGATATTAAAATCTCTGAAAATATATTTCTCAAGTCTACCTTGCATGTTCCTAGACTTGCTTGCAATCTTCTTTTTGTTAGAAAATTATGTCGCAATTCTAATTGTTGTGCTATTTTCTTTCCTACTCACTGCATTTTTCAGGATCGGGACTCGAGGAAGATGATTGGAATTGCTAAAGAAATAAATGGACTGTATTACTTTGATGAGATTGCCTTTGGGAGTAATAAAGCTCAACGTCTAAGTAGTACTAGTTCAACCTTTGTTTATGATCAAATAATGTTATGGCATATGAGATTAGGACATCCTAGTTTTCCATATCTCAAACGTTTATTTCCTGAATTATTTAAAGAAATTGATTGTTCAATTTTTCAGTGTGAAGCTTGTCACCTAGCAAAGGATCATCGTGTTTCATTCTCTTTAAAACCTTATTTTGCATCAAAATCATTTTATTTATTTTATAGTGATGTTTGGGGTCCATCTAGAGTAAGTACTCTTTCTGGAAAAAAATGGCTTGTGACATTTATAGATGATCATACACGATTATGTTGGGTGTATCTATTAGAAAAAAAATCTGAAGTTGAACAACATTTCAAAGAATTTTTTCTTATGATTGAAAATCATTTTCAAAGAAAAATTGGCATTTTAAGATCAGATAACGGGACTGAATACTTTAATGAACGTTTAAGAATTTTTTTTTGGAAAAAGGCATTGTTCATCAATCCACATGTCGTGACACACAACAACAAAATGGAATTGCCGAACGAAAAAATAGACACTTGCTTGAAGTTGCACGTGCCGTCATGTTCTCTATGCATGTACCTAAGTATCTTTGGGGAGACTCCATTTTAACTGCTTGCTATTTGATTAACAGAATGCCATCACGAGTCTTACAATTTGAAACACCTTTAGATTGCATGAAAAGTTTTTTTCCACATCACGGTTGAGCTCCGATCTACCTTTAAAGGTTTTCGGTTGCACATGTTATGTGTATATACCTAACACTTTCCGGTCAAAATTAGATCCAAAATCTGAAAAATGTGTTTTTATCGGATATGCATCTAATAAAAAGGGGTATAAATGTTTTAATCCTGTGACAAAAAAACTTTTCGAAAGCATGGATGTTTCCTTTCTTGAAAACCAATCTTTCTTTCAAAAAAATTCCCTTCAAGGGGAGAATATAAATAACGAAGAGAATTTTTGGGAAACTAGACACATATGTCCTATGGTTATTAGATAGTTTTTCATAGGATAAGTATTTTGCAATAGGATGTTCAGTACAAGTTCGAGTTCCCTATCTAATGGCAATTGGTAAGTCGAAATATGATGGAAGTTCATTTGACAAATCAATTGAAGGAGATAGAATCGGGATAGAAGATGGATTACCTTGGGTAGTTGTGGAAGGACCGTTACTCGGCAAATCTGATTGGTCATTTATTGAAGAAATAATTGGTGCAGTAGAATCTTTATGAGATTTCCTTCTGGAATAAACCTGAAACTCGGTATTAGAATTATCATACTTCTTTTGTAATACTTCTCCCCCTGTTCTTGATATAATAACACTTGGCATATCAAGATTTTTTTCTAATTTCCATACTCTCAACAGTGTTTTTGGACTGAAGTATAGGTTCAGTTAAAATATTTGGCAAAGGTAAAGAAAAAGTATGCAGGTTGAAGAAATCCTTGTATGGCCTAAAACAGTCCCCTAGAGCATGGTTTGAGCAGTTTGGGAAGGCTGTCAAGAAGTATGGTTTCTCCCAGAGTCAAGCTGACCATACCATGTTCTACAAACACTCCAAAGTAGGTAAAGTTGTTATTCTCATTGTGTATGTGGATGATATGATAATAGCCAGAGATGATCTTGATGAGATCAACAAGAAGATAAATCTTGCTGATGAATTCAAAATCAAGGACTTAGGTATACTAAAATACTTCCTTGGTATGGAATTTGCTAGATCTAAGGAAGGAATCTTTGTAAATCAACGCAAATATGTCCTTGATTTGTTGAAAGAAACAAGAATGTTAGGTTGTAAGGCCATTGAGACGCCAATTGAACCTAACTCGAAGCTAGAATCAGCTGCTGCTAATGAAGTGGTAGACAAGGAGAGGTATCAAAGATTAGTTGGAAAACTAATTTATTTGGCTCACACACGGCCAGACATAGCCTTTGCAATAAGCATGGTAAGTCAGTTTATGCACTCACCAGGATCTGCTCACTTTGAAGCTGTTTTTAGGATTCTAAGATATCTCAAAGGAACTCCCGGAAAGGGACTTATCTTCAAAAATCGAGGACACATGCAAATAGAGGCCTACACGGATGCGGATTGGGCTGGTAGTGTAAGTGATAGAAGATCTACTTCTGGTTACTGCACATTTGTTGGGGGGAACTTGGTTACATGGAGAAGTAAAAAACAGAATGTGGTAGCTAGAAGTAGCACAGAAGCAGAATTTCGCTCAGTAGCACACGAATTTTGTGAAGTCATATGGATTAGAAGATTACTGGAAGAGTTGAAAATTCCTATATTGTCACCTATCAAGGTTTACTGCGATAATAAAACTGCCATTGCAATTGCTCACAATCCCGTTCTACACGACAGAACAAAACATGTTGAGGTAGACAAACACTTTATCAAAGAGAAGCTGGATAGTGGTATGATATGTATACTTACATACCAACCAATAGTCAAGTGGCAGACATACTCACCAAAGGTCTTCCTAGAAATCAGTTTGAAAGCTTTGTTGGCAAGTTAGCCATGGATGATATCTTCATGCCAGCTTGAGGGGGAGTGTTGGAAGATTTAGTCAACTATACTATAAATCTTTAATTATGTAATTAGCAATCAGAGATTATGATCTGATTTGATTTCCCATTAATAAGCAGATTCATTACCTAATTTAGTATCCCTAGGGTTCTATATATTCCTATGTTTATTCTTGTAATGATATGACAGAATATACTTTCCTTCATCTTTTTTCATCTGTTTTTAATATCAAATAATTTCTCATATGCAAACACGCTAGACTGACTCGATACTGGTGATCACACAGCCTATTGACACCCAATAGGTAGCTAGTTTCTTCGGATCGTATACTAAAATTTCAGTTCAAAACAATCATTCAAATCATCGAATCATATAAATGCGATATATAAAATTACAATATTCTTAATATATGAAAATAATTTTTATAAATAATAAGCGAAAGTAAATTGCAACTCAAAGTGACCGTTATCCAAATAAGTGTAATGTCATTATCCAAACCACACGAGTTCTATGCATCGCTCGATCCCTTAGCTATTCCAGCTCTTCGGTCTGATAGCTCGTTGACACGTGAATTACCTATTCGAATTACACGTACGTTTAATTCATAACGTAAGCTTAGCACCAAACTCTAAGTTTTAATCTTTGGTTAACACGATCTTATCTCCATTACGACTCTTAACCTCGATAAACTCTTAATAAACTTTATACTTAGCCGAGGTAATTTTCGTATTCATTCTATCGATTTCCAAACATAGGTTACATATGCTTCGAAACCCGAACACGTCTGACTCGCTTATCGTTTGTTTTTTTCACGTTTTCGGAGCCCGTAATCATTTAGCGGGACAAGGCATGTCGTGTCGGACCTCGGCACGTCGTGCCCATCAATAAAGGAGAGGAGCACAATGTGCTCCCCTTTGGCACGATGTGCCTCCATTCAAATGAAGGGAGCACGTCGCGCTTCCCACCAGCACGTCGCGCCCAAGTCATTTTTGGCTTGGCGCGTCGTGCCTCCTTGGGGCGCGCCATGCCCCTACCTAGGGCACGGGTTCAGCCAACACTTTCCACCATTCCAACTTCGTAGGTCGACGTTATAATACCAAAACTCTCAAATATCCTTAAATATCAAGCTAGAAAACCAAAAACGTTTAAAACGGCTAAGTCACGGCATATACGATCAATTCACCAATTAAAAACAATAGGCAGCAACTAAAACCTCATTTAAAGAAACGGAAAATTGATTCTTACATTGGTTTGATGCTCTAGGATGATATAAAATCCTTTGGTCCTTGGATTCTTTACTTTAATTAGTTTTAGTTATAAACTAATTAAGTATTATTCGTTAGTCCAAATTAAAATAAAATAATATATAAGTCCCGAGCGAATAATTTTGGTGTCATTATTCGCGAAATAATTTGACGAAGCTATCGTCAAAGTTTCATAGAATTTGGACGTAGAAAGTTTAATCAAGTGGGACTGATTTGGACCTAATAAATCTTCAGAGATTTATTAAGAATAAAATATAAGTCGGATAAGAATAAAAATTATATTTTTATTCTTATCATAGTTTATTAGATTTTTGGGTAAACTTTTACGAAATTCGGAAGTCGTTTCCGTTTAAGCTACGAACGACTATTTAAGAATTTGAGTTAAAGTGATAAATTAACCAAATCTATATATAAACCTATTCATTTGATATTCAGAGGCAGAAGCCTCATTTCTTTCATTTTGAAAGAGAAAGTGAGCAGCTTGCTCTCTGAAGCTACGGGAATTAGGGTTCGTCGCGATTCGTTCCGATTTCTCGATTCTAACTCCGTTTCTTCGACGATTACTCGAGTAATCGAGGTATTAAATCCATATTAAACGTTTATTTTAATATATTTCGATATATTTCGAATATATATTCGTTTATAAACGGTTACCGTATCGAACGATCGATTTAAACGTCCAAATTGTAATTGAATGGTGTATATGTGAAATAGGACATGGGAATAGCGTTTTTAGATGTTTTAAACAGGACGGAAAGTCCCGGAATTTCAATTCCGAGGCTGTGCGGAAGCACAGCCCACTGTGCGCACAGTGTGCGGGCGCACACTGTGCCGTGCGGGCGCACACTGTGCCGTGCGGCCGCACAGTGTGCGGGCGCACACTAAGCTGTGCGGGCGCACAGCAACCCCGACGGGTTGTCGGGGTTCGTTTCTTTCGGGCTTCTAGGGGGACTTTCCGGGGGCGATTCCGACGTGCTTTCGCCTAATAATCCGAGGTGTTTTCCAACCGAACCTAAAACATTTTTAATAAATGTTTTTAATCAAAGTTAGATATTTTAAAACAATAAATTGTGTTATAAGAAAGTGAAATGTTTTAAAGCCTAAGCCAAAGACTTTTAAAATAAGATTTTAAAAGTAAAGTTAAACGTTTAAAAAGGACTTTAAAAGAGTTAAAGTCGACGTTTAACCGGTTTAAAAGATTTAGCAAATGATGTTGCTAAATAATTAGTATATGGCTGTGAATTGTTTTGGCAATCAAGTCTATACTATTAAATGATTTTAATTAAGATATTGCTATATCTTAAATGACTTCTAGAGTGAAGTCTAAACGTTTTCTCGAGGTGAGAATGGTTTAAATAGTTTTTAAAGAGAAAGAGACCATACGTGCTGTGTGTTATGTGAATTGAATAATTTGATTAAACCTAGGTTTCAGGACCTAGATGTTTATACCAGAAATAGATATTGATGTGTTGTCCTGTGTATTTTGTATGTTTGATCCGACTAGCTGTCCAGCAGTCAGACCAGGACTCCAGGGAGTCTGTCACACATACGGCGGTGCTAAGTAGTAACTTAGCAGTACTGTGAGTTTACGTGTTTACTTTTGAATATCAGTATTCAACTGTTTTAAATCCATAATCGCAATAGTATAAACTAGCCAAGAGAGGTCCATTGGAACGAGCTACCTATTGGGCGGCAATAGGGTTGCGTGATCACCAACACCGATTTTTAGATGTACTTCTGTCGAGGTATAGAGGTATGCATGTCGTGTAAGTCATTGGGAAAGTAGATGCCCTGACTTCACGGGTAAACCCTGAGACGGCAGTAATACAGTTACGGTCGCGGAATAAACCGCGAAGGCAGTTTCTGATTACGGTCCAGGTACCAGAGATACAGAATTGGACGGCAGTGATTCAGTTCACGGTCTTTATTCTGTTGTCCATAAGCTCATAAGATGAGTGTGTCTGTTAGGACATTTGTGAACTAAGGTTTCATATGGATCGACGTAATTGGTCATATTTTATATATAACTGTTTTATATATATAATGCGATTTTGGTATTTATCTGTAAACTGTTTACTCACTCAGAAATATTTATATTTCTGACCCCGTTGTTGTTATCCCATTTTTCAGGAAACGAGATTTGAGGTCAGTCGAGCTTCCACATCCCTTCTTCAGGAAAGCTCTTCTTTGGTAATGTACATAGGATTTTGTACTCTTAGTATGCTGCAATAGTATAAGTGTGATGTGCCAGCAGCCGTGCCACTAGTCCTTTATTTAGATACTCTGATAGGATCTAGTGCATGTGTGTACCTATTGGGTGGCTGCTTAGTGGCATATCGTGTCTAGTTACCGAGTCGGCCTCGTGTGTTTTTGTAAGGGTCAAAAACAGTATGTTTTATGTTTGCTGGCTATGTGTAACCGGTCCGCTGTGTATTTTAATATGTTTAATACCACCGTTGCGAGACGCAGAGGTGTCCGCTTTATTTTATTAAACATATTGACGGTGGCGTGTGGTCTGGAACAGGGATGCCTATGTGTTAAGGCAAGCGAAAGATAAGTACCTGGTTTCCAGTAATCACCACGCCAGGTTTTCAGAAGGAAGCGAGGGTTGAGATAACGAGGTTATCCGACCAGTACTTCTGAAAATCAGATTTCGCCTATATGTGTGTTTTCAGAAATGTGTTTTGTTAAAAGAGAAAAGTTTTAACGGTATTTTCTGAAAACGGATCGTACGCGAGGTGCGATCTTTTAATAATATTTGCGAAAAATTTCTAGAGGTTCTAGGCTTGCTACGGGTTTCGGAACAACTATTCCCATTCCCTAGCGCCGGTCATGACTTGGATTAGGGTGGAATTCGGGTCGTGACAAAGGTGGTATCAGAGCAACATTTTAAGTACTCGACCATCTGAAGTACTGTTGCTGATACTTTTAAGTAAGATGTGTTAAGAATTATGGGGATTCTTAGTAGACTATTGCAGCAACATAGGATTCGAGTCATGTCTTGATCAGTTTTCAGTTGTTGAAAACATCCAGCTATAAGTAGCAGCCTATATACCTGTGTAGTATATGTTGATGTTTGATCAGGAACATATGATATGTTCTTGTGTTTGAAATGCGACGCTAACGAGGGAACATGTGAGATGTTCCTGTGTTCGAGACGCTCTATTAGAGTAGTACGCAATGGTCAGATCAATTGACCAATATTTAAAGAAGATGATTCTGTTCGAATACAGAACGAGGTGAAGATTCCAGAAGAATCGTTTGTTCGAGAAATTAGTTAGATTTTCTCTGAACTATACGTGTGATTGCTATGTGTTTTATTTTATATGTGTTTATAAGGTGTTATCTGTTATATGAAAACGTGTTTTTCTATAATTGTTATATCGGCTACTTGCATTATGGCCACATGTTTCAGCATGTCTGGGCCTAGTCGAGCTCAGCCGCATGTCGTGCCTGATAATCCATTAGAGGCTGAAGATTTTGCTTCAGTTGATGAGATGGATACGGACGATGATGTTATCGAATTAGAGGATCTGGATAGATCAATAGGAGACATAGATTTTATTGATGACAGTTATGATTCAGTGTCTGAATATACTGTTATATCAGCCTATATAAGGTTTAGGCTGAGGGAGGATTTAGAAAAGATAAACTATCCAAGGATAGTTCAACAAAGGATGAGTCATTCCCCATGTCAAAGGGGGGGAGAATGTGTATGCTAATGAGGAGAAAGAGGAACAAAGTTTGAATAGAGTGAGACGCTATGTGAGAATGTTCACGAGGAAGGTAAAGGAACGCTTATACGCCGATACGGACGAGGAAAAAGGTCCGATGATTCGAGAGGCACTACTGCCTCAACAATCATCCTCAGGTAACATTTAGATATGTGTCTTATGTTTAAGTTAAGTACATTTATGTGTTTTAGTATGAGATACTAAAACTAGAAAACATAAAGTACAGATAGAGAATATCCTTAAACAAGAACACACATACTAATGAACAATAACTGTTAATAAACAACCTGACAATGAATAATAACATAAAAGGTAAATGTTAAATAAAGAATGATAAATCCTAATGTGAGGATTAGGAAAACCTTGAAATGGCACAGAGAAGTAGTTTGAAAGAAACTTATTAAAGTTTTGTTTTACAGTTGAACGTATAATTGTGCTTAGATGCATTAAAGGTGCATGTTGCAAAAATCACTATAGAAGAAACATACCTGAATTTTATATATATCATATATATACATAAAATGATTTTGATTAGGGCATGCATCATATATATTGATATATCAGTATATCAATGAAAAGTGAATTAAAATAGCAACTCCTTGGGGATGAGAGATGTCATCACCCTGAAGCACAATTGTATGAAAAAGGTTTTGAACCGTGAATTTGAGAATTCACAATTGGTTTTTAAAGTGAGATTTAAAGAAAGGCTTGCAAGCAAAACAAATTGATTTGAAATTGTTGAGCGTCAGTGTACGCGAGACAAAACTGTATTTGCTCAAACGAAAACTCTGTGATAGTGACAAGGTAGATGGAAAAAAAAAAGATAAAGAATAATGGTTTTTATTATAAGAATAAATACTAAAGACCTAGATTCTAATGTTACATTCCGAGACATTAGAGATTAATGAAAGTACAGGAAGAGTAGAGTGAGTGAGAATCTATATTCTTACTCAGGTGTAGACTGGTATAAGTCTAGTGATGAACTTTTATGGTAAATAAAAGTTCGAGGGTAGACAATAGAAGATTGTCACGATTAAGATAAGAGAGTAGGATCTAATTAAACACAACTCGGTTAGTTTGACTTCAAGTAACTATATGTGAACAAAGTCATACACATGTGTTTAATTAAACGGATTGGAGATTAGTCTTACAGACAGAGCAGATGTCAGTAATGGACATATCTCTTAAATCCATACGAGTGGTTAGATAAAACCAAAATACATAAGTCTGAGAGGAGTAAACCTCAGCACTTAAATGATAAATAACAATGAAACATCTAAGAGAAAGATTATGAAAGGAAGTATGAGTATTCTCAGAACCGAGTAGGTACACTACTAGTTCTGATATGAATAAAGAGGATCAATGAATATGTTAACGACTAACGGAGTTGTTAAGTCGTGTTAACAGATATTCATTAATGAAAATGATTATTAAATCATAAAACGAATAAATAATATACTTAAAAAGTATATCAAACCTTGAACCAACATAAAATAAAGATGTTATCAAGGTGTAAATGAGATGGAGATAGTGAATTGGACGAGTGAGTTTCAAATGTTTTCTGTAAACTAGCAGGGTGTAGCAAAACCCTAATAACTTGCGATCGAACCGTTAGATCGGTTTGATATTGGGATATGATAATCCCATGACGGTTATCTAAGTTTTAACCGTTGCGATCGTCGAACGGAGAGGTAAACAATGCTCGATGATGAAGATATTGTCGTGGAACTTGCACGAAATTTTGGCGGTAAGCCAAAAGTGCAAGTGACAATGATGAGAAGTGTAAACTTTAATTAACTTGGAATTATCAACATAAGCTCCATATATGTATGTAAATGAATTTGAAAGTAGTTTAAAAAGATGAAAATTCCAAGAACCGAGCCTTATGACTATGAGGTCTAGGCTGTCTGGTAACGGAATATACATGTAGTGTACATGTGCATTGAATGTCGGGCCAGAAATGTGTAAAGTATGGCCTATTAAAAGTGGAAAAATGTTTAATAAACATTTTGTTTTCAAAATGAAATATTTTGAAAACGGAGCTTAAGTTGATAGTCAGTTAATTAAACACGATAGTAACAGCTATAGTACAGTTATGATAACTGTTAGCTGTGAACAAGGAAGCTAGGTGTATGTGGAAAAGAGGTTAAGAAATCTAATTAACCTTGCAAATACCGAAAACTAGTAAACAGGAGTATAGTTTTGCGGTGACGATGAAGTATGTTGGACGGTGTTGTATGATGAGATAATTAAGTTATAACCTACACCTACACCTAGATGACCACATCATTAGTGTGAAAGGAACCCAGTAATTCAATCTGTAACAGGAAGTTACTAAAGATTGATAAGGAGCTAGGAAAATATTCTATACAAGATATAGAATCATAATAGAGATAACGGATATTCTATACAAGATATAGAAGTGTGATGATGTGAAGGATGAGTAGTCTGTTTATAGAACAAGAGTTCAAACAGATGAAGAGGGTAAGGTTACAAATTAGAATGCTTAACCAATATTACCCTAAAACGATTAAAAGATATGAAAATGTTATAATGAGACCAAAAGTCTTAAATTATAAAAAGTACAACCAATAATTAACATTGAACTAGAAAGTTCAAAAAGTAAAAGGAAAAGTGAATTCAAAAGGTAATATCATAAAACTTAATAATAAGTTGATATCCCAGAAGTGAGTTCAAAGTTTGTACTGTCTGTAAAGAAGTACAACAAAAAGAAAAAGTAATAAGATGTATAAATAATATAAGTATGGCTAGTAGCCAACTTTAAGGGCGATTTCGGAAAACCGAAAAGAGGTCGGATTAAGTTCGACTCTTCATGAAATTTGTATATTGGATGTCAAAAAATAAGAATATAAAATAATATTTGGAAAAAGACTGGTTTAAATGCTTGGTTCATTGGCTTCAATAACAGCCATGACGGCAGTTTCGTAGTCTTTCAAAGTTAGCTCGAAGAGGCAACTTTGAGGTCAATTTCTGAGACCTTCGAGAAAGAATCTTAACTCGAAGTTTAAACGGAAGTTGTAGAACGCATTGTCAACTATAAGAATACCAAATTTATTTGGTAAATGGACGCTTCAGAATAAGCGATCCGATAGCCAAAGTAGGCTCAAAAAGAACAAACATAAGGGAATAACCCGAAGTCAATAAGTAACAAGACTTCTGATAACAGAAGTCAAGGTTATAGGTTAGAAACTTATAAGTAAAAGTACAATAAGAGGAGATAGAAAATGATTAAGAATTATGAAACGCAGTCAGAAGAAAACTGCGAGATGTTGATATAAGCATCTGTATACTAATAACGGAGAGTATACGGTCTATTAGGACAAGTAAATACGAGATGAAGAGTTAAAATACAAGAAAATAGTGCACAGCTGTGCAATTGTGTCATAGACGACAGCAGTTATGCAACAGACAACGGCGGTAATGTTTATGCTATGAAAGCATAGAGCATGATTTAGAAAAAGTATTTTTGGCTGTATAAGTAAAAGAAAACGTATATGTAAATTCGAGGACGAATTTATATAAGGGGGAGAGAATGTAATACCCCGTAATTTATAAGCCACGTGTAAAGCTTTTATTAGCCGGGAATACGTAAATTAAATTTAAGCGTAAATTTAATTTATAAGTATCCCTAAAATTATATTGTAATAATAGGAGTTTAAAATTTAAATCGAGGATTTAAATTTTAATAAAATGATATGAAAGGGATTAATAGAAAAGAAAATATGACTGAAGTCGTAAGATAAAAATATATTGATAATTAATATATCAATATACCACTCTAATTGGAGAGTTTAATATTTTGGATAAAACCCCGAAATTAAAATGTCGAAACTCGGAAGTCTCGACGTGTTATTAACGAATATAAGTTAAGATATATATATATATATATATTATTTAAAAAAAAAAGATAAGAGAGAAAGAGTGAGTGGGCGGCAAGTTATGGAAAGAGTATCATTTGGTCTTTGGATTCTTTACTTTAATTAGTTTTAGTTATAAACTAATTAAGTATTATTCGTTAGTCCAAATTAAAATAAAATAATATATAAGTCCCGAGCGAATAATTTTGATGTCATTATTCGCGAAATAATTTGACGAAGCTATCGTCAAAGTTTCATAGAATTTGGACGTAGAAAGTTTAATCAAGTGGGACTGATTTGGACCTAATAAATCTTCAGAGATTTATTAAGAATAAAATATAAGTCGGATAAGAATAAAAATTATATTTTTATTCTTATCATAGTTTATTAGATTTTTGGGTAAACTTTTACGAAATTCGGAAGTCGTTTCCGTTTAAGCTACGAACGACTATTTAAGAATTTGAGTTAAAGTGATAAATTAACCAAATCTATATATAAACCTATTCATTTGATATTCAGAGGCAGAAGCCTCATTTCTTTCATTTTGAAAGAGAAAGTGAGCAGCTTGCTCTCTGAAGCTACGGGAATTAGGGTTCGTCGCGATTCGTTCCGATTTCTCGATTCTAACTCCGTTTCTTCGACGATTACTCGAGTAATCGAGGTATTAAATCCATATTAAACGTTTATTTTAATATATTTCGATATATTTCGAATATATATTCGTTTATAAACGGTTACCGTATCGAACGATCGATTTAAACGTCCAAATTGTAATTGAATGGTGTATATGTGAAATAGGACATGAGAATAGCGTTTTTAGATGTTTTAAACAGGACGGAAAGTCCCGGAATTTCAATTCCGAGGCTGTGCGGAAGCACAGCCCACTGTGCGCACAGTGTGCGGGCGCACACTGTGCCGTGCGGGCGCACACTGTGCCGTGCGGCCGCACAGTGTGCGGGCGCACACTGTGCTGTGCGACCGCACAGCATAGTGTGCGGGCGCACACTAAGCTGTGCGGGCGCACAGCAACCCCGACGGGTTGTCGGGGTTCGTTTCTTTCGGGCTTCTAGGGGGACTTTCCGGGGGCGATTCCGACGTGCTTTCGCCTAATAATCCGAGGTGTTTTCCAACCGAACCTAAAACATTTTTAATAAATGTTTTTAATCAAAGTTAGATATTTTAAAACAATAAATTGTGTTATAAGAAAGTGAAATGTTTTAAAGCCTAAGCCAAAGACTTTTAAAATAAGATTTTAAAAGTAAAGTTAAACGTTTAAAAAGGATTTTAAAAGAGTTAAAGTCGACGTTTAACCGGTTTAAAAGATTTAGCAAATGATGTTGCTAAATAATTAGTATATGGCTGTGAATTGTTTTGGCAATCAAGTCTATACTATTAAATGATTTTAATTAAGATATTGCTATATCTTAAATGACTTCTAGAGTGAAGTCTAAACGTTTTCTCGAGGTGAGAATGGTTTAAATAGTTTTTAAAGAGAAAGAGACCATACGTGCTGTGTGTTATGTGAATTGAATGATTTGATTAAACCTAGGTTTCAGGACCTAGATGTTTATACCAGAAATAGATATTGATGTGTTGTCCTGTGTATTTTGTATGTTTGATCCGACTAGCTGTCCAGCAGTCAGACCAGGACTCCAGGGAGTCTGTCACACATACGGCGGTGCTAAGTAGTAACTTAGCAGTACTGTGAGTTTACGTGTTTACTTTTGAATATCAGTATTCAACTGTTTTAAATCCATAATCGCAATAGTATAAACTAGCCAAGAGAGGTCCATTGGAACGAGCTACCTATTGGGCGGCAATAGGGTTGCGTGATCACCAACACCGATTTTTAGATGTACTTCTGTCGAGGTATAGAGGTATGCATGTCGTGTAAGTCATTGGGAAAGTAGATGCCCTGACTTCACGGGTAAACCCTGAGACGGCAGTAATACAGTTACGGTCGCGGAATAAACTGCGAAGGCAGTTTCTGATTACGGTCCAGGTACCATAGATACAGAATTGGACGGCAGTGATTCAGTTCACGGTCTTTATTCTGTTGTCCATAAGCTCATAAGATGAGTGTGTCTGTTAGGACATTTGTGAACTAAGGTTTCATATGGATCGACGTAATTGGTCATATTTTATATATAACTGTTTTATATATATAATGCGATTTTGGTATTTATCTGTAAACTGTTTACTCACTCAGAAATATTTATATTTCTGACCCCGTTGTTGTTATCCCATTTTTCAGGAAACGAGATTTGAGGTCAGTCGAGCTTCCACATCCCTTCTTCAGGAAAGCTCTTCTTTGGTAATGTACATAGGATTTTGTACTCTTAGTATGCTGCAATAGTATAAGTGTGATGTGCCAGCAGCCGTGCCACTAGTCCTTTATTTAGATACTCTGATAGGATCTAGTGCATGTGTGTACCTATTGGGTGGCTGCTTAGTGGCATATCGTGTCTAGTTACCGAGTCGGCCTCGTGTGTTTTTGTAAGGGTCAAAAACAGTATGTTTTATGTTTGCTGGCTATGTGTAACCGGTCCGCTGTGTATTTTAATATGTTTAATACCACCGTTGCGAGACGCAGAGGTGTCCGCTTTATTTTATTAAACATATTGACGGTGGCGTGTGGTCTGGAACAGGGATGCCTATGTGTTAAGGCAAGCGAAAGATAAGTCCCTGGTTTCCAGTAATCACCACGCCAGGTTTTCAGAAGGAAGCGAGGGTTGAGATAACGAGGTTATCCAACCAGTACTTCTGAAAATCAGATTTCGCCTATATGTGTGTTTTCAGAAATGTGTTTTGTTAAAAGAGAAAAGTTTTAACGGTATTTTCTGAAAACGGATCGTACGCGAGGTGCGATCTTTTAATAATATTTGCGAAAAATTTCTAGAGGTTCTAGGCTTGCTACGGGTTTCGGAACAACCATTCCCATTCCCTAGCGCCGGTCGTGACTTGGATTAGGGTGGAATTCGGGTCGTGACAGTTGCTCAATAAAATCACGTTTTCTTCAATATTTAAACAAGTATGATGCATGATCTACATTTTGAAAATCATCTTTTGTATAGAAATTACATACATATGGTAATACTTGTATGCATTGCTAACGTGATTAATATGACATGCCATATGCGAGGTTTGAGCATAATTATACTGTCAAAATCATAAGATTTGCATATCTTTGTAAAATCGTAAGTTTCTCCAGATTTTCACACTCTGCGACGGGATCCGCAAAATACTCCAAGTAAGTATACAAGTCAAGTACATTTTAAACACTAACCAGTTGTTGTATGTTATGTACACCAATCTAGGCCAGCTCATTTAGCTACTCTCTACAAGCGACTCCAAGACTCCGAGTCAAAATACAAAACATATCCCAAAATCTCAGCAACGGAAAACCCATTTCTGGTGAAAGGCTAAAATCCTGAAAGAGTGCTAGACCGAATCATCCAAATTTGAGAAAATATAGATAAAAGTGAATAAGGATGTATTCACTTTCCCCCGAGGCATTTATAAGCGCAAGCCTTCCATAGAAAGGCAACTTAGAGCCATTTTTATTCCGATAAACCCAGGACCAAAAGGCTCCTGTCACGACCCGAATTACTGAGCCTCGACCGGCGTAAGGGAATGGGAGTGGTAGCTCCAAAACCTGTAGCAAGCCTAAATAATTAAAAACTTTTTCGCACATAAATACAACACATACAAAAGCAAACATATATACAAATATTTACACTGAGTATTCTGACATCCACGTGGGCTTCAGTTTCCGTACCACGTAGGAACTGGCCTCATGGAACTATATACACACTAGTGTACTATAACCATATCACCGACATCTGGTGTAGTGAACAAAACATAACGTACGTAGCCTACAAAAATATATAAACATGGACAGCAAGTAAAACATAAAATCAAAATACACTACTGTTAAGGCTACGACTCTGTCGACACAGGACCACTACTGCAGCGCTACGGAAGTCAAGAACTATACATGTACTGCTGACTTCCGGATTCCAAAAATGACCTCTAGCTAGATCCAGACACTAAGTACCTCAATATGTTTAAACAACAACTGGGTCAGACTATGCTGAGTGAGTTTGCAATTTACTTACGATTTTATAAAATAACATCGCATTTCAAATAAAACAATAATATTAAAATACATATAATCAGGTATTTGATCCGTTCGAAACTATTTCAAATAAAGCAATAATATGAAAATACATATAATCAGGTATTTGATCCGTTCGAAACTAAAAGCCTGAAACTTAACACAACTTACGAATATTAAAATCAATTGTTCAATCCAATGGCCCGGCCCCGAGATAACTCAACCGCGTCAGCCGCGACCAACCTCTTGATCCCAAGTTGTGGGTCCCGAGATAACTCGACCGAGTTCAACCCACTAGATACGGGTCTCGGGATAACTCAACCGAGTTCAACCTCGTACCGCTCATTCATAATCCAACTTCCATAATCATATCATGCATATATATCAAATTATTTCACATAGTCTAAACACACTAGACTGACTCAATACTGGTGATCACACACTCTATTGACACCCAATAGGTAGCTAGTTTCTTCGTATCGCATACTAGTTTCTCGTACTTGAAATTTAATAGAAACATATAACATTTCAGCAAATCATATATAATGCAATGCGTTTAGATAAATAACATATAAGATATAATATCATATAACTTTTATAGATAATACATGAAAGTAAAGTGCAACTCACTTGACCCGCTATCCGATCAACAATATACTCGATATCAAACATTGCTAATCCCAAAACATCTACCTCGTAGTTTGTCGATACGTCTGATACATATACAAATCAAATATACGTTTAGTAAACAAATGTGAACCTCGTAAACATAAAACCCTAGATTATAGATTTAGGTTATCACCATTTTGTTTTGTATTTGGTTTCTCAATTTCGATAACTTCTTAATCGAATTCTTATTCAACCGATATGCTTATATTGATTACTCATCATACTAATGTCCATTTTTATAATGTCTTACTAATATTCAATTCAAGACATTTGTCAGAGTTCTATACCCGTATCACGCTATCGGAAGCCATTTTTCGCTCACGGAAGTCCCCCGGAGGTCACGGTCGAGGTAGGGCACATCGTGCCAGCTTGGCACGTCGTGCCCCTCATTTTTCATGAAGGGCACGTCGTGCCCTTCTCTTGTGCACAACGTGCGGGTGCACGTCGTGCTGTCTGATGGTGCACGTCGTGCACCTGCGCAACGTGCTGAATTTCAGCACGTCGTGCCCCTTCGGGTGCGACGTTTTTGACACTTACGAACCCTTTCCGAATCTCCAAAACTCCCAAAACTCCTTACATCACATACCCAATTCATCTTGACTCAAAACTCATCAAGAATCCTTACAAAAAATGATGAAAAACGACATGTTTTCGGTATTTTGATTCAAACATAACTTTTTCATCAAAATAGCCCATAACCTCCAATTTTAACACCCAAATCAGAAATATTACCTTGAAATGAAGCTTAGGATTAGGGGTGAGCACGGTTCGGTTCGGTTGGGTTTGCAAATTGCCGAAACCGAACCAAACCACCCCTATAAAATTTTAAACCAAACTTTCAAATATGGTTCACGATTTTTTCGGTTCGGTAAACCGAAAAATGTCGGTTATTTCGGTTAGTTTCGGTCGGTTCACCGAAAAAACAAAAACACACAAAATTGCAGATAACAAATCTAAATCACAGAAAATTAATTACTAGGATATGTATAAACTGTTAATTACATCAACTGATTTTTATATAATTGTTCAATATTTCTTCAATACATAAAATAAAATGAAAAACAAAATTAATTTTGTTGTTTCCACTTTGCTCCAGGGATGCAAATTGATGATCCTGTAAAATATTAAAAAGCCATGGTTAAATTAAAATTAACAATTAAAACGGAGATAAAAAATATTTAATAAAAAGACAAGAAATTATCCAAAAGTACTTTAAAAATATTAGATCTGAGGAGAATAACTTTGAAAAGGCCAGGAAATTAAACCAAAGTTCATCATAAATTTCAAATCAATAATAAACAAAAAACCCGAAACAAATTGGATCTATGAAAGAAATCGCAAATTGAAAAAACAGTTAGGTTTGTTTACCTTATAAACTTGATTTTCTTCTTCAGAAAATCACAATATATTCCACTGATTATACTTTAACGAATCAATATTGAGAATCAATAAGAAAGAGATAAAAGAAAAGGCGATAAAACTGAAAAATAAATAATGATTCATGAGAAAGTTGATTGATTTAAGAGAAATTAAATAAGAAGAAAGGAAAAAAGATTAGGAAAATGGATTAAGAGTGAATGGAAAAGATGAGGTTGGGTGAGGGTGAGGGAGAGGAGTGCGGCAGCAGGGTTAAAAATTTAGGGTTTTTTGCTTAAATGTGTATATATAGCATTGTCTATAAATTACAAAAATAACCTCCTTTTATTATTTCAGTTTTTTCGGTTCGGTTCGGTGACCGAGCCTTAAAACCAAACCAAAACCGAAAACCGCAATTTTTATAAATTTTAAACCAAACCAAACCGTTTTAACCATAAATTTTTTCGGTTCGGATTTTTTGGTTCGGTTTGACTCGGTTTTTTGGTTTGGTTCGATTTTTTCTCACCCCTACATAGGATTGATAAAGCTTCCAATTCCGACGAGATTGCCGCGAAAATCGTCCGAAACGGACACCGAACGGAGAAACCGTGAGAGAAGGAAGTTGATCGATGAATTTTGGGAGCCTCTGGATCCTTCTTCTCCTCTTCTTCATTTCATATGATTTCCCATTTATATCATGGCTAAAAGGCCTCTTTGATTCTTGTTCTCTTTAATTAATACAATTCGTCCTTTAAACTTTTCGTTTGCTCAATTTAGTCCATCGTTTAATCAATTAACACTTTAATCAATTCGTATACGTATTATTTATATCCAATAAATAATACGATCCATGAATTTATATTTCCAGTCAAATGTTCATAAATTTTAATACTTGAGACGTAATTGGTTAAATTTCCAATTTAGTACCTAAACTTTATTTTGTGACTTTTCTTAACATTTTTCCTTTTTAATCCCAATTCCAACTTTCTAACTAGGATATAATTTTTAAGTTCCCGGCAATGATCTTTTTGAAACCAACCTACTAAAATTTTGTTTACCTTAATTTCTCGGGAATCTTTCTGATGCCGCCACTACAACAACTCAAATTTGGACACGTGGTCCAATTAGATAATTTACAATTATGGGGTATTACAGCTCCACAGTAAATTCAAAATAAGAAAACTCCCTACTGGATCCAGCCAGACAAAGTACAAACCCCCAAAGGACCTTTCCCAACGACGGGCCAGAGCCCAGAACCTTCAATATAGACACCCTAGAGGATGGATAATCAGAAATACAGACAACCCACAGGATCAAAATTCCCTAGAAGATCAATGAAACGCCGGAGAATTAAAACAAGCCCCAGATCCTTCAAGACAAGCCCTAGACGATTAGAACAAGCCCAGAGCCTTCGTGACAAGCCCTAGAGGATCGGAACAAGCCCCAAAGCCTTCAAGACAAGCCCATAGGATCAGAACAAGCCCTAGAGCCTTCAAGACAAGCCCCGAGGATCATAACAAGCCCCAAGGCCTTCGAGACAAACCCAGAGGATTAGAAAGTTGCCCGTAAGACGGGATTTAAACAACCAACAGAGCCTAAGCTCCATATGTAGCATAAAGACGCCGGAATAAGGTAGAAAGACACCAAAGTGTTGTATAAAAACACTACGGACGGTAAAAAAAACACCAAAAACTGGTAGAGAGACACCGAAGATGGCAGAAAGCCGCCAAAGCCTGGTAAAAAACATCAGCATACGGTAGAAAGACATCGAAGGTCAGTAGAAAGACACCAAAATGGTAGAAAGACGCTAAAGCCTGGTAGAAAGACACCAGCATCTGTTAATTATTGAATAATTAATGAAATCAAGGAACCTATTCAATAGGGTGGCCCTTAGGACGGCCAAGGGGATGTTGTCCCTTCTACAAACCTAAGAAAGTCCAGACAGGATAATTTCTAGGGTCCGAGCCATCAGATAACTCCCAGGACGGCTGAGAGTTTATAGCTCCATTCCATGGGACACATACTCAGGCAGCCTAGGCTCAATGGCAGCTGAGAAGACTACTCCCGGTCAAATATGGAGTAGACCAGAACCATGGGGCATGAAGTCAGAGTCATGCACCACGATGGGTAATGCTCAGACTAGGGCATCACCATACCACCGGGAGAGGGAGTGCCTCCGATGGTGGGCAATCCTTGTCGCTTGTCTAACAACAAGTTTCTTCTTTTACAAGAATTGACCTACTTCGTCAATTCTCATTAAAGAGGGGGCAAACTGTAGACGCCTATTTTTCGGACAAAAAAGTGATAAGGGACTGAAGCGTCCAACGATGATTTCCAAATAAATATGTCCGGGCGACGAGCTTTTGATTTGTTTGCTGGAATCCAAGCAGGCGTAATTTGTGCACAGCTACAAACTTGGAGGATTAAAATAAATTTAGGCGTAAATAGCCCATAAAAATCCAAAGAGATTGTAGTCTAAGTCCAAAAATTATACTAATTGCAATGTCTTCGAAGTTTAAGGGCCAATTTGCAAGTTTTATGGGATAGAATTGACCATACTCAAACCCTTAGAGCCCTAGGAGCATTTTTCTAACACTTTCGGGCACCAAAATCAACTTTTAGACACCCGTTGCTTAGCCATTAAGTTTTCATACGGGATTTAATTAATTGAAAGGAGTTTAATGCTAATCCTAATACCTAATGACTTATCTCTTAGCAATTTGAACCCTACAAGACTCTAAGCTAACCCAAGGTCACCCATTCCCCTATAAATACTACTATTAACTCACTAAGTCGGAGGTCGGAATAGAAACACATAAACCCAAGATAGTAAAATTTGATCCCCTCCCCGAAAAAACCCTAGTTGGCCGAACACCATAGCGCACACACAAACAAAAATTTCATTCAATCCAGTCCCTAAAACACTTAAATACGCTTTGATTCTCCAAGAACGCAAGACCTGTACATTTTCGAAGCTGGATTTTGACTGGTAATTCTGAGGACCCTCAATAATATTCCTTTGATTTTTCCGTTAAATTGTATGCCATAAATATCATAACTGCTGTGATTTGTGTGATTTAGGGTGTATGTTAGCTTATATGTTAATTTTAGCCATAAAATTGCCATATTTAGATTAATCAATTGCCAAATTGCAATGAAATCGATGAAAAAAGAAAGTCAATGACTGATTTAATGTATTTAATATGTACAAATCCGGAAACCCAATAGATTGGAGCTCTTAGGATGCATGTTAGGTGTAATTTTAAGCTTAAATGCCATGAAAAACAAATTTTCATAGTTGCTGTCCAGAAAATATGTTTTGTTTAAATGAGCTTTAAACACTCTATAAATGCTATGTTTGAATTCCTTATTTGATTTTATTCGGTTTTGACTACTTTTGCATGAGAAACGGACTTGAATTGAGTGAGAACGAAGCAAAACAAAAATTCCAAACTGCTGTCACTAACCGCCGTGGCCCCTCCAACCGGCGGCGCCGCCAGAACAAAGTAGCGGCGCCGCCATTATGACCTGCCGGCGCCGTGTTCTTCGTTCATCAGCTTTCTAGAATCGCTTCCCAAATTTTCCAAACTTTGATCCGAACTTCAAAACGTGTTTCCGGGCCCATACGGACTCCAAATCAGGCTCAGTTTGAATCCAGACGTAGCTAATTTCATGTACTTTAATATTATGTATTGTAACGGGCCAGACCCGATGTAAACAGATCCAGAAGTCCAAATATGTAACGTAGTGCATAAATCCGGCCCACAAGCTCGAGGCCCAACAAAGCAGGAACTTCCAGAGCCGATTATGGGCTAACCCAAACCGGTAGAACCGGATCGACGAGATGCACAACTTTTGTGATCTGCCTGAGAGCCCATTCTGACAAGACCAATGGTCAAAACCCGCGTGAGTGGCAGGCACTCAATGTCAACGAGGTTGAAAAGTATTCCTAACCTTGTATGTATATCAAACTGCCCCTGAGCATGCCAGCACTGTTTATTGCTTTCCAAAAGCATTCCAAATCAAATAATAACCGGTTAATGGACTAATCACATAAAATTGGCCCATTAATGCAATTCCAGCTCATCACTTAGACATCGTAGGAATAATACAAAAAAGTAGTAATAGTTGTATAGGTTTTTTAAGATCACCTAATTAAATCAATCAATCAAACGTTTACATCCGGTTTAGGCTTTGTGCATATAAAATATCCAAACCAGGCGACTTTTGCTACTTGCTAGAAGATGTACGTTTAGGAGTACTTGCTACTTGCCTCAAATGCCAGTCCAGATCGAGTCATATGCGGGTCAAACCTGTTTACACGCTTGCATACATGTTTATTTACAGCTTTCATATCATGTGAACTGCATATACTGTTGAGATGAGATAAATGCGAATATGTCCAGTAAATAAAGCCAGTAACATTTAAGCCAAACACAAAAATCTTGGGGAGGTCTACGAACCCTAGTCTTTGGTCCGATGCACAAAAATTTTACCCGAGGCGAGTAAGGTTATCTAGTTGGTTAAAAGGCATTTCCTAGTTGAACTAGGTGGCGACTCCATTTTTCAAACCATTTTCAGATTCATAAGTCAGCCATAAGCCTTGAGCGAGTGGCCCTCGAACCTCGCTCCGCTCACAAAGAACAATACTTTGTATAAATCAAATGGCTTAATGGTGAAAAAATTTAAATTTTTACAGCTTGTTGTAATTTAAACCAAACTTTTTAATTTTTATCATAATAGTCAAATTATATTTTTTTATTTTAATAATAGTCAAACTGATATATATTTTTGCAAGTTTGTCCACCAATTTGGCTATTATTGTAAAAAAAAAAATCAATTTTGCTATTATTATAAAATTAAAAAATTTAGTTTAAATTCTAATAAGTTGTAAAGGTTTAAATTTTTTATCATTAGGCCAATTTAAAAAGAACAAAGGAAAAATTGTTTAGTATCATGTCAAATTTGGCTTGCAATTAATATGATAAATGTAAACAGCAGCCTAATTAATCAGCATAATTAATGACACACTAACAATAAATTAGAAATGTAACATTTTTAATAAATATCCAAAAAGGGTGCAAGTATAAGTCCAGACAAATACTTATAAAGTTAGGTAATGATGACTTATTTGTGTAATTAAACAAATCTTTTCTACCATATTTACATACCAAATGAAAATCTTTACATCAAAATAGATAATACTAGTAGATAGATAAAGAGTGGTCCATTTTTTGAATATGACATACTTGCTGTTTACAATTTTAAAAACAATTAGGTTAAGTATTTTTCTAATAATATTAATTACTTCTTAATTACTCAAATGATTTCCATATTTTAATCATTGAATAGGACTTTAATTGGCTCCTTCCCCTTTCTTCAAATTATTGTTCTCCTCAAATTTCACTGTCTTCCACTACCAAGGCTAAGATGCAGACTTTCTTTGTCTCATCACAGAAAATTTAACTACTTGATTTTGACATATATGTACAACTCAGTACCTACTATAATAAAAATTGTTATTCTAATCCGAAAGTTATCCACAAGGCCATATAATTTAATTTTGGTAAAAATACTTAAAAAACCCCAACCTTTAACTTTGTTTTCAATTGCACCACCACGTAGGAGAATTTTCAATTACACCCTATTTAGGGTTTTCAGTTTTCGTCTGTACCCCAATTGACTAAAATGACCTCTTTTTATTTAGAAAAAAATTTAAATTAATCCTTCATATATTAATTTATTTGTTTTTTTCAAATGGAAAAAATAATGATACAGTCCCTCTATTTAGTTGGTTTTAATAATTTTATCATTAAATTAATTAAATTATCAATTTTTTTTTATTTTGGGGTACAGATGAAAACTGAAAATCCTAAATAGGGTGCAATTGAGAATTATTCTAGATGGTGTTGGAACTGGAAAAAAAAAATCAAAGGTGGGGGAGTTTTTAATATTTTTGCCTTTAATTTTCGAATTCAAATTTTACTTTTGACGAAAGCTTAGGAAATTGAGATTTATATATGAGATGGCATAACCGGATGGGCTTACCAAAAAAAAAAGATTGATTTTTTTTTTTATAATTAGAACATATCCGATGATTTTTTTTTAAATTGACAAACTCTC
Organism: Mercurialis annua; assembly: GCF_937616625.2. Classification (NCBI taxonomy): domain Eukaryota; kingdom Viridiplantae; phylum Streptophyta; class Magnoliopsida; order Malpighiales; family Euphorbiaceae; genus Mercurialis; species Mercurialis annua. The sequence goes on from NC_065570.1 coordinate 42,381,915, forward strand.
TAATTTAAAGAGTTTTGTCATTAAATTAAAGTCCAATAAATTCTCTAAAATTTAAATTTAAAGTTGGAGAGTAATTTTCACTCTCTAATTCATTTTCAAAAAGACAAAATTTTAAATTTTAAAATAAGTTAATTTTTTTTAATGTATTATTTTAAATTTTTGAATGTAAAAACTGAATAAATAAATCAATATTGTTAATATTTATTATTTTTTAATATTTTTATAAAAATAAAATAAAGAGTAAATATTAGAAAATCTATTTGAGTAATTCTAAATATAGTACTCTTTATATTCAAGAAGCTTTTTATTTTAACAATTACGCTTTTTTAAAATAAAGATCATCTCATTTATCAAAAAAAAAAAAAGATCATCTCTAGGGGGTGGGAGAGTGCTTGTGGGAGGAATAGACCCCACGGCCTAGCAGATTGTTGTCTAGCGCTTATACCGTTTGAGTTATAGCTCATTGGTTGGGTTTTAAATTTATTTTTGGTATAATCCATTCATAAGTTTTAGTACTTTTCATTTTTTATTTATTTGGTTTCTAATTTAATTTGTTTCTTTAGTTAGTCTCCATATCTTTTATTTTTTATTTATTTAATTTATGTACTTCTGGTTTTATCTATGTTTTTTGTAAATTTGTTATTTATTAAAATTTATTAAAATTTTATTTTTTATTTACTTTGTCCTGAATATACTTTTTAAGAACTAAATCATTATTGGATATTACCAGCTGGCAAGTTGCTGACTAGGAATCAAGCATCCACTTCTACAGGAGTTCCAAACAGTGAGCTGTGGGGGAAGATATGGAGATGCCCAGTCCAACCTAAAGTGTGACACTTCCTCTGGAAAATAAATCATAATACATTACCATGCAACGTGAATTTGGCTGTTCGTATAACTGAAGCTTCAAAAATCTGCCCTTGTGGGAGTGAGGAGGAGACTCAGATTCACGCCCTTAAAGAGTGTGAGGCTATTCGAGGACTATGGTTGCTTTCTCCTCTTAATCTGCGTACTGACTCTTTTAAGTGTAGGTCGCTGCCGGAATGGCTCACTTATAGAAGAAATTCAGGTTTTTATCATGTGCATGTGGATTCTATGGAATAATCGTAATAATATCGTTTGCGGAAACCATCGACTACCTCCGGAGCATCTTTTTCAGCAGGTGTTATCTTCTCAAAGTGAGCGCTCATCGTCACTCAGGTTATCTAAGGTGCTCAAACCTGTTGAAGTCCAAGACTGGGCCCCGCCACCTGAGAATATGATAAAAGTGAATACTGATGCAGCTGTTTCAGTTAGAAATAATCTTTCGGTTGCGAGTGCAGTTTGCATAAATGCATCCGGAGCTGTTATCTATTGGGGTGTCTCAGTTCTCTGAGGGATCATAGACGCTGAAGTTGTTGAAGCCAAGGCAGTCCGGGTTGGGTTGAAAATGCCAGCTGACATTCATGCAGAAGGTTGCATTATGGATTCAGATGCTGCTAATATTGTGAGCGGACTGAATAAGTCGCAAGTTTCCATTGATCCCTTGCAAACTATCATTGATGATTGCTTGACGGAAGCCCATGTTCGGAGGGTTCAGTTTCAGCACATCCGAAGATAAGGTAATCAAATGGCCCTTGCGCTAGCCAAGTGGGGTATTTTTCTCGGTAAACATTGTTGACGGTGAAGTTCTTTTTCCAGTTAATGAACTTATTCATTCTTATTGTTGTTTTGTGAAACGATCCACATCAAAATTATATCTTATAAAAAACATTATAATAAAATTTGTAGATAAATTTTAGTAACAGAAATATTCTGTTTAAACATAACTGTAAATGGCAACATTTCCTAGCATTTTAATAAAAATATACAAAATATTTTTTTAACATTTAATTTTGTTTGTATTTTCGCTCATCTTCAACCACCTCTTCTATTTATCTTCAGTTTTTATACTTAAAATATTTTTAGAAGTGCTCTATCACACGGCATTGACAGTTATAAAAAGAGAAAGAGAAAGGTAGAAAATGAAGAGGAAGTGTTGGGATACTCTTTGAGAAAAAATAATACAAAAAACTATTGAAATTTGAAACTTCTATTTAAAGATTGCTTCAAATTATGGAGTTAGAATTGTTCTATCTACTTTTGTATATTCTAAACCCTAATTTAGCAAAAATAGGATAATTGTTTTTTTTATCTTTAGGATGAAATTATTTTGGCATTTATAAGAAGATTTAGTCTGATGATCTTATTAGCACAATTCTACTTAGCGCATATACTGCTTGAATTGTAACTTTTTGGTAAAATTTTATTATTTCACTAGTTTGTAAAGGATGGTATATTTTATAATTAAATTAAATTATAATTTTATATTGTAACATTCGGTTATTTTTTATAATGTTGGATTACATTTATATTTGTTATTTTTATCAAATATTGAGGAGATAAATTTGTTATTGAAGTGTAAGTTATGATCTTAATGTTGAATAAATAACTTTTTTACATATCATTCTACTAAATTAAATCTATTTTAAAAATAATACATAAATTGTTAATATGCCAGCTAAGTAATTTATAAAATAAAATGCTATTTCTATTTGCTATGATGATGACTTTTAAGCTTAGAGAAAAAAATCAAACTAACCCATGTGCTTTGCTAAATGCTAACCAGCATTTTTGACTCCTTAATTTGTGAGAATCTAAATATCATAAATTATACTTCCTCCGTACCAAGGCAAAATAAGTAGTCTGAAATTTCAAGATATAGATAGATTTACTATATTAAATAGAAGGCCTAATTGCTCCAAAAATTATCAACTTTCTCATGTTTTTGGTATTTGACACGAACTTTTAGTTTTAACATATAAATACACGAACTATCAATTTTTTGCATATATAAAACGAGCACCATTTTTGACATAGAACGATTTGACCTAAAATGGCAACGTTTTATACATAAAACGGCACCGTTTTTTAAAACGGAAACTTGATAATATAAAAAATTGATACTTCGTATATATATATATGCCAAAATTAAAAATTCGTGTCAAACACCAAAAACACGCGGAAGTTGGTAATTTTTTGTGCATTTAAGCCTAAATAGAATAATCTACTTAAAATATAAATATTAACTTTTATTAATTTTAACTATTTTTATTATATTATATAAATTATTATTAATTATTACTTTATCCAATATAAAAATTAATAATAAATACTTTTTAAAAATTTAATTATAATTTCATAACAATAAGTAGCTTCAGTACTATAAAATTAATAATATTTAAAATATTTAAATAATCAAATTAAAGTTATTATTAGAAATTAATAAAAAATAACTACTTTAACCTTGATTTTTAATTTTTGTGCAAACTCAACACTGCCTAATTTTATAAGACGGGAGAATATCAAACAATAAATTGCTATTAGCAAGATTTCGAAATTAATTCATTTTTCACCTAACTCATTTTGTACGTCACTATTTTAATTTTTACACATATTAAAGGCTTAATACTCATTTTGACCCATAAACTATACACTTTTATTTTTTGAGACTCTTAAAGTAATTTTATATTTTATTAGACCTCTTAACTTTATTTTTATTCTATTTAACCCCTCAACTGCAATTTTTTTGCCTATCTGATCTTTTTTGTCCGGCGTAGTAAAAGCGTGTGTTTTCAAACATTTTGAAGCGCACGAAAGATAATTAAAATTCATAAATTATTCTATTTAACCACTGAACTACACTATTTTGTTCTATTTGACTCCTGAATTTATTTTATTTTCCTACTGCACCTTCAAAATTTTAATTTTTACCCATTTAACCTTCTCGAAAATACAATTATTTAATTTTCAACCATTTTATATATAGCAGGAATGATTAGAAACATATAAATTAACTTATGTACGATCATATATAAATTTTTTTAAATAAATTTATTATAAATTTTAATAATACTTTTATAAATTGTAAACGAAAATAGAAATAAAAAATATAGAAAACTAAAAAATATTGAAATTTAGTCAAATAATTACATGATATAACTTATTGTACATGTAAATATTTGTTTACATTTCAATAATGATAAACGGAGTTTGCCTATTTTTAATGATATAATAAAATATATAAATTTACTATACTGTGATAATATTATATAAAGACGTAATTGTTTAAAAAATTATATTTTTTAGTGTGTTTCACGAATTTCCAATTTTAAAAATTTTAATATACCAGCTTTTAATTTTTTGCAATTTCACATTTTTCAAATCAATTCTGAATTTTTAAAATTTGTGTTAAAATTAGAAAATACGCTAAATTTCATGATTTTTAATATATTTTTTAACCTCTAAACTTTACCCTTTTGTTCCCTATGACTTCTAAACTATTTTAATGTTCCATTGGACCTCTTAACTATTTTTTTTGTTCTAAATAACCTCATGTCAGCAAAGCCATGTCAGCAATTTTATCCACGCCGGCGCGCGTGGTGTGCATATTTCGAATGAGGGGTTAAATAGAAAAAAAAGAGAGTTAAGAGGTCCAATAGAACATGAAATTAGTTTAGAGGTCGTAGAGAATAAAATGGTATAAATTAGTTTCGAATGAGGGGTTATATTTCGTTGTTATTAAGCTATATATTTTTTATATGAACAAAGGATCAACGCGCCCCCTAAACTTGTGTCACGGGGTCATCTAACCCAATTTATACTTTTTTGAGCAAATAACCCCAAAACTCTTCATTTTCGGGTCAAGTAACCCCATAATTGTATTTTTAAAACGCGTAAAATACAAATCGGAGGTGAGGGATACAAAAAAGTAATTAGATACTTCCCTAATTGTTGCGATATAATTATCCTAAATCTGTTTTTTAAAATAAAAATATAAATTATGGGGTTATTTGACCCAAAAATGAAGAGTTTTGGGGTTAGTTGCTCAAAAAAGTATAAATTGGGCTAGATGACCCCGTGTCACAAGTTCAGGGGGCGCGTTGACCCTTTGTTCTTTTTTATATACATCGTAAGACATAATAATCTCTCGCGTTAAAAATATAACATTACTCTTAAAATACCCTACTTTCGGAAACTAATTATAAAAATTCGGATCATGAATTGTTAATTATATTTGGTATCCAGTTTTATAAAATATTGATAAAAATATTTTTTTATCCAGTGTTTATTCACCGTAAATACACTATATAAAAACATACATTATAAATATATAAATAAACTGTAACTACGTACACCATAAACATACCAACAAAAATAAAAAAATACACCACAAATACTATCTTGCAATTAAAAAGATAATTTAGAAAATAAAAAAAGATACGCGATGCAATTATTTTTAAAAGATGGGTGCCATTGTAATTAAAATTTTAAAAAGGGTGCCATAAATTTTTTTCCTAAACATATAATTCAATAAAATAATCATAAATTTTACACATCAATCAATATATCAAAATCATTATTATTAGAAATAAATGAAAATAATATATATATATATACAATAAAGAAAAAAAGTAATTTTTTTAATTTTTTTTTAAAAAAATAACAAGCAAAATAGAATGGAGGAAGGGATAAGGACGAAGATAGGGAGGGGCTGGTAGTGGCACTTTCCCCTCCAAACACTCCAAATTGTCCAAATTTTATTTAGTCTAGTGATAGAAAATTTATAAGAGTAATATTTTTTTACACAATTTTAATACTATAAAATTCATATGCATATATTAGTCTAGCTAATATAATTTTTTTAATTTAATTGATCGTTTATTTAAATAAAAAATTAATTATATCATTAAAATATTTTCATAACCAACTAAGTCTAACTCTTATTAATATATGAAAAGAAGAAGTGTAGAACTCCACAATTGATATTTAATATTTTTATATTAAATTAGGCTCAATTGTTTTTATAAACAAAGTTAAATTTATTTTATTATTTTTTATAATAGAAAAAGAAAAAATGCTTGTGACAAAAATTGAATTCACGAGTTAACAATTTGACGCACAACACTTATAACATTTAAGTTATAGCTTATTAATAAAAATTTTATTTTCTATGATAATTTTTAAATGAAAATTATAATTTTTACTGCCCCTCCAAAAACAAATCTTAACTTCGAGGGAGAGAGATTTTGAGTTCGAGTCTTGGAAATAAAAAACGTATACATTTGTAATAAGAATTCAAAAATAAATTCGAATACATAATGCATAAAATAAAATAAAATAAAATACAAAATGTCTAATAAAAACCAATATTTAATTAAAAATTAATGTAATTAACGCAATATGGAGCAGATAAATTAAACAACCAAAATCATTTTGTTTTACATAATTATGGATAATTATAGGACAATAATTAAGATTAAGTTACAGATGTGGTCCAATATTAGATTGGTTTAGGTCATTTTCAATGAAAGTGGGGACAAGTTCATGTTCAAAGAAACTATTTGCATAATTATATTTCTTGCACGATATCAAATTGAACTTCAAAATTAACTACTCTCTGTTACCTTTTTTTTCTTCCTTTTAGCAGCAAAAGCTGCAGTCCCACTTGATTGTGATCCACATGCAATCTCATAATTGAGAAATCACATTAATTTTCTTAGTTAGTGAAGGGAAGGTGCTTAAAATCGTGCATTTAAAAAAATTTATATATGAATGATATATATATACTTGTAATAACCAAGTAACATGTCTTCACAGAGTTGACTCGTTCCGATCCATAGAATAACTCATCCAATTTTTAAGTCAAACAAGCAAAGGAATATTAAATTATAAAAAAAATTATATCTAATGAAGTTTTGCATGTTTATGACAGGCTGTTTTATCAAAATAGTGCACTAGTAGGTTCTTCTCCGGAATATATATTATAAGCAATTTCTTATTTCAATTTTCTTTTTTGGTAATATATTGAAAATCAGAGTTAGAAATAGAAAATATTTTGATGTGAAAGATAATATAATTGAGAAGGGGAAATAATAAGAATGAGTCATAATTTGATGAGTATCTAAGCAGCATGAATTTGGGTAATTGCCACTTGGCACATTACAAAACAATTGAAATTGATTGAACAAAAAATGGTTGACATGCTGAAATCATTAATTATCTTCTATTTTATGAATTTGTTATGTTTTTTCCATTTGGATCTAGATTTATGCGAGTTCATGAGAATATGCTTAGGCCTGCAATTAACAATATGTACAGGCAAAGGAGTGGAAATATTTAAAAATATGAGTAGTAGAGAGATCTAATTATAAGAAGAAAATATAAAAAAATTGTTGAGTTTATATACATTTTAAAATATATTTAAAATGAGTAGTTAGGCTAGGGTATGCAGCCTTAAGATTTGTTAGAGAGAAATTGACTCTAATTGGCGATTACATACCAAATAATTAAAAAAATATGAAGTAGTTGAAGATTAATTAGTATCTTAATTTAATTTTATTAAGGAATCCAAGAGAACAAGAACTGTGGAACCAAAAAAAAAAATTGCTAGTAAGAAAATTTGAATCAATTTAGCCAGCTAGAGAAACCCAAATAGTAAAATAAATTTAAAGAAAAAAGCAATTTGTGCAAAATGGTCCTTAAAGACAGCTCTATTTCAACAACCATATTCCCTATAAATAGTGTTTAAATCATGCATGTTTTAACTCAAACACACAAAACAAACTAAACCCACTTACTCTATTTTCTTCATAGAGAAAGTCTGAGATATCAGCAAAGGGTGGCCTGGGCTGCATTTTCCGGCAAGAAATGACAAGTTCTGGCGGCGGCCCCGCCAGGGGTCGTCTTTGGCCTCGATTGGCCTTGGCATTGGCTGTTGTTTTTGTTTCAAGTAGTGTGAGTTCAGTGTATGGAGATGCTTATCCTTACTATTCTCCACCTCCGCCACCTTATAAGTATACCTCTCCTCCACCACCTTCTCCTTCACCACCGCCACCTTATGTGTATAAATCACCACCTCCACCATCTCCTTCTCCACCACCGCCACATTATGAGTACAAGTCTCCTCCTCCACCTTCTCCATCTCCACCACCTCCTTATGAGTATAAATCACCACCTCCTCCATCTCCTAAACCTCATTATGAATATAAGTCACCACCGCCACCATCTCCATCACCTCCACCACCTTATGAATATAAGTCACCACCACCACCTTCTCCATCACCACCCCCACCATATGAATATAAGTCTCCTCCACCACCTTCTCCCTCTCCACCACCACCTTACTACTACAAATCTCCACCACCCCCATCCCCATCTCCACCCCCACCGTACTACTATAAATCTCCTCCACCTCCTTCACCATCACCCCCGCCTCCTTACTACTACAAGTCTCCTCCACCACCGGTGCATTCCCCTCCACCACCTTATTACTATAAGTCTCCACCACCACCTTCACCTTCACCTCCACCACCATATTACTATAAGTCTCCACCACCTCCCTCACCTTCACCTCCACCACCTTATTACTACAAGTCCCCACCACCTCCATCTCCATCACCTCCACCACCATACTACTATAAGTCCCCACCACCTCCATCACCATCCCCTCCACCACCTTATTACTATAAATCCCCACCACCACCCTCACCATCACCTCCACCACCTTACTACTATAAATCACCACCACCACCCTCACCATCACCTCCACCACCATATTACTACAAATCACCTCCACCTCCTTCCCCATCACCTCCACCACCTTACTACTATAAATCACCACCACCACCCTCACCATCACCTCCACCACCATATTATTACAAATCTCCTCCCCCACCTAAAAAATCACCTCCACCACCTTACTACTATAAATCACCACCACCTCCCTCACCATCACCTCCACCACCATATTACTACAAGTCTCCTCCACCACCTAAAAAATCACCAGCTCCTACTCCATATTACTACAAGTCTCCACCTCCACCCTCACCATATCCTCCTCCTCCTTACTACTACAAGTCTCCACCACCCCCGGTGCATTCACCCCCTCCACCATACTACTATAAATCTCCACCACCACCATCGCCATCTCCTCCTCCTCCGTATTACTATAAATCTCCACCACCTCCCTCACCATCTCCTCCACCACCATACTATTACAAATCTCCACCACCACCAGAAAAGTCTCCAGCTCCAACACCATATTATTACAAGTCCCCACCACCACCAAAGTCGTATCCTCCTCCATACTACTACACTTCTCCACCACCACCCAAGAAGTCTCCTCCACCTCCTTATTACTACAAATCACCACCACCTCCAGAGAAGTCACCAGCTCCAACACCATACTATTACAAGTCCCCACCACCACCTAAAGCATATCCTTCACCATACTACTACAAGTCTCCACCACCACCTAAGGCGTATCCTCCACCATACTACTACACTTCTCCTCCACCTCCTGCCCCTTACCCTCACCACAATCCCCACCATTTCGTAGTTAAGGTAGTAGGCAAAGTTTACTGTTATAGATGCTATGACTGGAAATACCCAGAGAAGTCACACGACAAGAAGCATCTCAAAGGTACGTAACTATTTCTTTTTTATGAATTATTTATATTTTTCATTAAATTAAACTAATTAATGGCAACTTTCCAATTTTTGTCTTTAAGATAACCTTAATTAAGATTAATCATATATATGTTTACATTTATTGAGAATCTGGCAGTATAATTTTAGCATTTGCATATGTTTTCTGTATGAAAAGCACATAGTATATAGTGCAATGATTTTTTTAAACTTTAGGTGGCGGCTAATAAATATGTTTCTGTTAGGCATGTGATTTATGTTTAAGTATTAAATTATGGGTTTTCTTATTTAATTACTTTCTTTGTTATTGATTATACTCCCTTTTAAGGCAATTTTACATCAATAATTATGCAATAATTTTGCTTAGAATTGTCTTTAATTAATTATATCCTTATTGTCTATAGTGTTGGTGACAGCCTTCTTTTTTATTTTCTAATTTTTTTTTTGGAAAAAATTTATAAATCATAAAAGAGCAAATATAAGTTCAACAATTTGCATGATAGTGTCCAATCAGTCTTCAAAGTGGCAGTATCAATAAAACATAAAGAAAATAATAGTGTCTAAAAAAGACAGTGCACATGTAATCCATATTATTGGTAAAATTTAGTTATAGTAGCAGGTGATGTAAACTAGTATGATTGTTGTTCTTTTAGTTGACTTGTAAAAAATAGACCAATTTATGACAATATGTTCAAACCGAATCGAAAACCGAACACCAAATTTTTATCTAATTACAAACCGAACCAAACTATAGTCACCAAAAAATCGAATTGTAATTGTAATTTAAATTATGACCGTGCTTGTTGATGATTTCAGGTGCTGTAGTGGAGATAACATGCAAGGCAGGGGAGAAGGAAGTTAAGGCATACGGAAAGACAAAGAGCAATGGTAAATACAGTATTACTGTTAAAGGATTTGAGTATCGGAAATACGGTGGCAAGGCTTGCATGGCTAAGCTTCACATGGCACCAAAACACTCGGCATGTAATATCCCAACAAACTTGCACTCAGGCAAGAAAGGTGCTAAAGTTCACGTGAAATCCAAGACTAAGTATGAAGTTGTTCTTTCTGCTAAGCCTTTTGCTTATGCTCCTAAGAAACCTTACAAGGAGTGTCACAAGCCCAAACCTGTGCCTACACCCTCACCTGCTCCTTACTACTATAAATCACCACCGCCGCCGGTGTATTCACCGCCTCCACCTTACTACTACAAATCCCCACCACCACCATCTCCATCACCGCCACCTCCATACTATTATAAATCTCCACCACCACCATCACCGTCTCCTCCTCCACCTTACTACTATAAGTCTCCACCACCTCCATCACCACCACCACCACCACCATACTACTATAAATCTCCACCACCTCCATCACCATCACCACCACCTCCATATTACTACAAGTCACCACCACCACCGGTACACTCACCTCCTCCACCTTACTACTACAAGTCCCCACCACCTCCATCACCATCACCGCCACCTCCATACTACTATAAGTCACCACCGCCGCCGGTACACTCACCTCCTCCACCTTACTATTACAAATCTCCACCACCGCCGGTACACTCACCTCCTCCACCTTACTACTACAAATCTCCACCCCCACCAGTACACTCACCACCACCTCCTTACTACTACAAATCCCCACCCCCTCCATCACCATCACCGCCACCTCCTTATTACTATAAGTCACCACCACCGCCGGTACACTCACCTCCTCCACCTTACTACTACAAGTCCCCACCGCCGCCATCTCCATCACCGCCACCTCCTTACTACTATAAGTCACCACCACCGCCAGTACACTCACCTCCTCCACCTTACTACTACAAGTCCCCACCACCTCCATCACCATCACCTCCACCTCCTTATTACTATAAGTCACCACCTCCGCCAGTACACTCACCTCCTCCGCCATACTACTACAAGTCCCCGCCACCACCATCACCATCCCCGCCACCTCCTTACTACTATAAGTCTCCACCACCACCCGTACACTCACCTCCTCCACCATACTACTACAAGTCCCCACCACCGCCGGTACATTCACCTCCTCCACCTTACTACTACAAGTCGCCACCACCTCCATCACCGTCCCCACCACCACCATACTACTACAAATCCCCACCACCACCATCTCCATCACCTCCACCACCATACTACTATCACTCACCTCCCCCACCAGTGAAGTCACCGCCGCCACCATACTACTACAACTCACCTCCTCCGCCCATGAAATCACCTCCTCCTCCAGCATACATTTATGCCTCTCCACCACCACCAACTCACTACTAGGCTCGAAAAGTCCAGTCAGATACCAGCATCAGTTATGTAAGTAATGTTTCTCAACATCTATCATTACAAAATATGAAACAACAGTAAATTTTAAGCGCACAATCTCATATTTTCTTCTTTGTCATTGCAGATTATAGTTTCAACAATGTAATAAAGGAAAGCTCCAAGAACAAAAATTGTGAATATGAAGCTTCTTGTCCAAGTCATCCATTGAATAAGGATCTGAATTCAGGCCAGACTGCATCAATTTCTATTATGGCCATGTTGCATCTCATCATCTTATTATCTTCAACTGAAAATTGTTTCAAAGATTTACTTCTCCAAAGAAAGATGAAGGAGGCTTGGAAGTAGAAGTGGCCGTTTTTTGTCCATTGTTTTTGTTATTTATTCATCTCTCTAATTTATTAGTGCATTGTTAGTGCATAGGGTACAGCCTTTGTTTCATTGGGCTCTCTCTATTTATTGTGAGCAATTGTTCTTGGAGCTTCTTGTTGTTTGTGCCATCAGAGTTTTAGTAATAAAATTGAGCATTTTTCTGTCACTAAATCTCTCTTCTGTTGTTCTTATATTCCTGCATGCCATTTTTTCTTTTATTTTAGACCAAAAAAATATCATCTCTACAAATATTATTGGATTAAATTGATTTGGAATAGTAGTGGGTGTCAGCTTTTCTTCTCCTTATTGCAATTCTTTCTGTAACAAGTTCTTAGAAAGTGGAAGCTAGCTCCAAGAAGAATCAGACAAGCTTCCATCAATAGTGGAACAAGTCATATATTTGTCCTAGCCAAGTCAGTATTACACATTGAAAATGATACTAAAATGGAATAAAAATTTAGTTTAAATATAGTCTAAAAAAAATTAAAAAAAGTTATGCAAATGAAGATTTTCTAAGCAATAACAGTGACATGGTTTGATTTTGTCTAATTTGCTAGCTGTCTAATTAAAACACAAATGAAAGAGAAAAAAAATGTGAAGAAGGTGTAATGAGTTGCTTGCAAGTGGCAATAAATTAAGAAGACTAATCAAAGATTTTAAAATTAAAGAAAGTCTTTACTTTGTCTTTTTTTCTCATATTCTTCTGCTCAAAGATAATGATACTTAAGGAGGCTTCAAAACTGAAGTTGAAATGAAATTAAAAAAAAATCTCTTTACATTTGTTTTTTTTATGTAAATAAAGTTGCTATGATTATTAAATTAAAATATTCTTATGATATTTAGGCATAATTTATTATCCTAATTTGGAAATAGTATACTTTTAATATATCTGTATTAAAACTTTTTAACATTATATCTATCTCACTAGATTTTTCTGATTTTTTTAAAGATTTCCTTATTTTTCCTTTTTATGTAATTAAATTCACTATTATACTTATCTAAGAGTCAACTCGGTCGGTTAATCTGATTAAAGAGGGTGATTCTGTAATTGGAATTCAATTTAACACATTAATATATATGTATTTTCATAAAATTATAATAAAAAGAATTAAAAAAGATAATAATTTCTAATTTTTTATTAATTATTAATTATTAATTTAATAACCTTTATAGTGATAAGAAATTTAAATTTAGAGAATTGCTATATAACACGAGTAGTTAGAACACTAAAGACACTAATTTATTGAGAAATGCTATTAATTAATACTAGTGGACTAAAAATTCCTATAAAACACACTAAATTACATTCCACTTTTTTTTTATCCTTTTAAATTTAATTATTTGTTAAAACAAATGATTTGTCTCAATTTTGCTTATTTGTTCAATGTTTATTATTTTAGTTTACCGCAGGTTTTATTAAAATTAATATAAAGAGAGTTTTATAAAATATAGGCTAATTTCTTTAAAAACTCCCCATCTTTAATTTTCAATTCAATTGCACCTTCACCTTACAAAATACCAATTTATCCATATTTACATCTTTCATTTTGAATTACATGCTAAAAGTACTAAATTGACTTAATATTACAATTTCAACAATAAAACCACCTTCTTTACTAAAAAATATTTCAAAAATTAATTACTTTCATATCTACTTTTATTCTACCTTACTGTTTTAGTTCCGTAAAATTAATTAAATTAATTTTTTAACCAAAATATTCAACAATCTTTTTTTAAAAAAAATTAACGAAAAACCAGAATGTTCTTTTAGAAAGAACAACCCAGATCTAGGTTGTTCTTTCTTGAAAGACAGCTCCAGTTGTTCTTCTCAAGGAAGAATTGCCGTGAAGAACAAATGGATTTCCGACGGTCGTTTAGTAGTGGTCGTTTTTTTATTTTTTTTATGAGATATTCAATTAAATCCGGAGAACTTTGGATTTTTTTTTATTAAATTTAAATTAAAAATAATATGAATTAAATTAAATTAATTTTTAAACAAAAGGCGGTGAGATATGGTTCGATTTAAAATTTTAAATTAATTTTACATTTGAAAATATTATTTAAAATTATTTCCTGATATTTTTTATTAATTTATATTTAATGTGAAATTTATTTACTTTTGAAATTTTAATAGAGATAATTTTTAGTTAAATTTTAACATTAATTACTAAGAATTGCTATATAACACGAGTAGTTAGAACACGAAACACACTAATTTATTGAGAAATGCTATTAATTAATACTAGTGGACTAAAAATTCTTATAACCTATGTTTACATGTGTATATGTCAGTACACTAAATTACATTTCACTTTTTTTTATTCTTTCAAATTTAATTATTTGTTAAAATAAATTATTTGTCTCAATTTTGCTTATTTGTTCAATGTTTATTATTTTAGTTTACCACATGTTTTTTTAAAATTAATATAAAGAGAGTTTTATAAAATATAGGCTAATTTCTTTAAAAACTCCTCATCTTTAATTCTCAATTCAATTGCACCTTCACCTTACAAAATACCAATTTATCCATATTTACATCTTTCATTTTGAATTGCATGCTAAAAGTACTAAACTGACTTAATATTACAATTTCAACAATAAAACCACCTTCTTTACTAAAAAATATTTTAAAAATTAATCACTTTCATATCTACTTTTATTCTACCTTACTGTTTTAGTTCCGTAAAATTAATTAAATTAATTTTTAACCAAAATATTCAACAATCTTTTTTTTAAAAAAAATTAACGAAAAACCAGAATGTTCTTTTAGAAAGAACAACCCAGATCTAGGTTGTTCTTCCTTGAAAGACAGCTCCAGTTGTTCTTCTCAAGGAAGAATTGTCGTGAAGAACAAATGGATTTCCGACGGTCGTTTAGTAGTGGTCTTTTTTTTATTTTTTATGAGATATTCAATTAAAATCGGAGGACTTGGAATTTTTTTATTAAATTTAAATTAAAAATAATATGAATTAAATTAAATTAATTTTTGGACTAAAGGCGGTGAGATATGGTTCGATTCAAAATTTTAAATTAATTTTATATTTGAAAATATTATTTAAAATTATTTCTTGATATTTTTTATTAATTTATATTTAATGTGAAATTTATTTACTTTTGAAATTTTAGTAGAGATATTTTTTGGTTAAATTTTAACATTAATTACTAGTTAGAATATTTGTTGAAATATAATGTTTTGATTTAAAAAGAATTGTGAAAAGAAATCAATTTAATGCAGTGCAATAAAAAATGAAAGGTGAAATTTTAAGTAATCGGAGATTTTGTAAGGTGAAATTGAATTAAAGATCAAAAGTGAAGAGTGTTTAAGGAAATTAGCCTATATTTTATAAAACTCTCTTAATATTAATTTAAAAATAAATCTGAAGCAAACTTAAAAGATAAACATTATACAAATAAATAAAATTGAGACAAAGAATTAAATTTAACAAGAATTAAATTAAAAGGATAAAAAGAAGTGGAATGTAATTTTGTATGCTGACATACACACATAGATTATAGGAATTTTTAGTCCACTAGCATTAATTAATAGCATTTCTCAATGAATTAGTGTATTTCGTGTTCTAATTATTCGTGTAGTATAGCATTTCTCTTAAATTTATGATGTACGTATAGAATTATTTGTGTTATAAGTCTCAAATTAATGCCAAATATTTTGAGGAAATTAGAGCTAGTACCACTACAAAACTGAAAATAATTACATCAGACACGGGGTAGCTCTTTTATTTGGCAACACTTTTTTTATTTATATTTTTTCATTTATACGTATATTAGGTAAAGTATTTGCAGCAGTACATGAGTTTTCCTTTAAATTTATTTTCTATCACTTTTTCTCATCTTTTTTTTCTCTTTTTCTTTCTTTTCTCTATCTCTTCATCCATCATTGCTATTTCCCTCAACAACACTAGTATTGTCGTCATTACCAACCATACCAGCGAAAGTTATCGCCGTAGCTGACGGGCCGAGAATTCAATGGCAGAATGAGAAAGACCAAGGGAGGAAATGGGAGTGGTGTTTGAGGAAGAGGATGAGGTGGTGATGGAGAAAGATTGATTATGGTAGCGTTGTATTGACACCTATTTTCCGGATATGTAAAAAGTGATAAAGGAATGAAGCGTTTAATGATGATTTCTAAAGAAATTCGTTCAGGTGACAAGCTATCGACTCGGTTGTTTGAATTCAAGCAGACGCAATCAGTGCATAGTTGTAAACTTGAGATTAAAATGTAATTAGCCAAAAATAGCCTATAAAAATCCAAAAAAACTATAGTTTAAGTCTAGTAAGTTTAAATACTAATTTAATTTAAAAATAATAAAGATAAATAATTTAAAGATATCCCTAATCCTAATAGTCGATCATTTAACACTCTTTCAACTCCAACTCTAGATAAATAGTAATTTAAAACTAACTTAACCTAAATGGACCCTAACCTGATCATTATAAATAACATATTTTTTGCCATAAATATTAGATCTGACTTAATATTTTCATAACTTTATCTATCTATTATCATAACTGTATCATACTACTATCATAATCGTATCATACTATATCATAACCGTATAATACAAAAATATTTTAAACACTTTATCATAACCTTGTTATAAACCATATTATCATAGGGTAATAGTTCACTATCCAATATAATAATATTATGATACCAATATAATAATATTGTGATACTGATATGATAATCAAGTACTGTTTTTTACAGAAAATCAATTTACAGTTATGATACTGATACTGAAAAATTTAAAAATATTAGATCTGAAAATTTAAATAAATTGTAATAATTACCAAGAATTAATAAAAATTGCTAAAGTTAAATACAAAAGAACGGCGGAGCAGCGGAGTGACGGTGGCAATTTGAAGGAGAGAAATTATGAAAAAAGAAAAAAGAGAAGTAAAGAAGAAAAAAATGGAGAAAAAAAATGGAAAAGGAAAAGAAAAAGAGAAAGAGATATATGTGTTATAGTAAAAACAAAAATATTTAAGATAACAAATAATAAATATAGGTTTCACTACAAGAAATCAGCCAATTAGCGACGGAAATATCCGTCGCTAATTGGCTAATATCCGTCGCTAATCTTGATTAGCGACGGATTACCGACGGACACAATCCGTCGGTACAATTTGGGTCGCTAATCATTTAGCGACCCAAAAAATGAACCGTCGCCAACTTACCGACGGAAATTTCCGTCGGTAAGTTGACCTGGACCTGTCGGTATTTTGGTCGGGTTGACCGACCAAATACCGACACATTTAGCGACGGACAGTTCCGTCGCTGATTTAGCGACGGAATGTTCCGTCGCTAAATGTAGTCGCAAAATTGGACTATTTAGCGACGGATTTTCCGTCGCTAAATAGTACACTTTTGTCGTTTTTGAGCATTTTAGCGACGGAATATCCGTCGCTAAAAGCTCATATGTGGTCGCTAATTTTTTGTTTTTTTGGCAGAAAATTCCCGTTTTTCGGCATTTTTTGATTTTCCCTGTTTTTTAATAGACCCGTTAACTAATCACAGACAGACACAATAGACAACAACAAATAAACAAAAACCGAAACACAAATAAACATAAACCGAAACCGTTATATATAAATAAACGGTAAAAAAGTATACAATTCGATAAATACTAAATAAGTCAAAATATGCAAACTGTATTATAAAAATCCAAGTCCAAATACTATACTACCCCAAACTAGTAGTGTCGTCAGCCGGTGGAGGTGGAGGTGGGGGAAACTGCGGTCGTAACTCCGGTGGGAGTGTAGTCATCAGTCGCGCTAGCTCAGTACGGATCCGCTCGTCGAAACCCGCCTCCACAGTACGGATCCGCTGCTCGACCCGCTCTTCAAAACCCGCCTCCACAGTACGCATCCGCTGCTCGAGTCGCTCCTCAACCTCTCTAGCAATGCGCTGCTCGATCTCCTCACTAACGACCGCCTGCTGCTGTGACTGGGATGATCCGCCGCGACGCAATCGGCTGCTCTGGCTGATGTAGGATGCTGAAGCCGAACCAATACCGTAGACTCGCTGCTTCTTGATTGCCTCGAGAGACAAAAACAGCTCGTTCTCGTCGATCGGCTCTGGAGTCGACGAACTCCCTTCTCCAGCCGCCTGAGACTGGGTCGCTGCAGCAAGCTCTGCCTGGAAACGGTCCTGAGAATAAAAATACAAATTTATAGTTTAGTAAAACTTTATAAAAATACTTCACAAATATTAGTTTAAACCTACATTTCTAACTAAAATTCGGCAGCATTTTCTTTAAAATTTGATCATCACCCATTTTTCAGGGACATCCTGCAACAACTACAGACAACTCTGTTCAACAATACGAAATAGCAATCACAACACCCACAACAAACACGTAAACATCCTATAAACAACTAACTATATAAAGTTATATTTATATCATAGTAAAGTTATATTTTATCCTTTGATCTCTTGTCAACGAAGACAGTCCGATCAGCCTTGGTCAGGTGCAACCGTACATGCAACTCAGCTAAAGTGGGCTCTCGACCGAGCTCCTCAGTCTATCATATGAAATGAAAAAGTTAATTAGTAGATAAACAGAATATATAACGATTAGTAATATTAAAAACTTACCATAACTGTCTTATGCCTCGTAGCCGATCTCGATCCTGCGGTATGTCGAACCGGTCTGGTGCCAGCTCCGGACGGCTCACTCAGCCGATTAGCTCGTGCTACCTCAGACTTCTTCTTAGCCTCAGCAGTATCCCAGTCTCGCTTCCACGACGCCCAAGTATCAGCACTAACACTGCCCTCTTTTTTATCTGGCTTCATGTTGTGGAGAGTATCTTTGCACCGATTAGCCGCATGTCGGTAGAAGACCCCTCTAATCAGGTCCTCAGGGTGGGTGGAGTCCCAGCAAAAACCCTTCTGCAAACCATTAACTAATAAAAACAATTAGAAATCAAAAAGACAGTAAAACATATATTTAAAATTTTAATTTAACAACCTTGAACTCCTCGAAGTAGAAGCCCTTATGCTCTGCTGTCAGTTTCTTCCACGAGGAACCCTCAGGGAACCAGCTAGATCGGAAAATGGGCAAGATCGCCCTCGATGCGCTCCCGCTGTCGTTCCTGCTATCTAGTAACCTTTCTCTGTACGTTACAAAAAAGTTAGTTTTCACATTTTTGAAATAATATTTGTTAAAAAAAAGTTGTCAATCATACCTTGCAGCATCAGGTGTAACTCTAATCCTCCCAGTCTCGTCCGTAGCTGGCGGCTGGTCCTGTGGCTGTCTCGCCGCTCTCCGCGGTGCGGGTCTACCCGCCAGCACCTGCTGCTCAGCCCCTGGATCCGAGCTCTCAAGTGGATCCTGCTCTGGGTCGCCACGTCCACGTCCACGTCCCTGACCAGTGTCCCTACCCCGGCCTCGGCCGGCAGAAGAAGAACCTGAACCTCTCATATCTGCAAAACAAATTACAAAACAATATTCGACAAGAAAAAAATAATCACATCTATTATAAAAACCATAACACATAATTTTTTAACAAAATAAAGTTACTACATCAACAAACGTAAATAAAAGTCAAAATTCTACAGAAATAACATTAAAACAAATCATGCAATTTCTATATCATCTTCCGCTCCAATGTCATCATCGTCTGATGAGGATGGTGGATAATCATCTTCCGTCTCTACTATTGGAGGGTTGTGTAATGCAGCCTCGTCCGCCTCGCCATTCGGATCAACTAAATTTGTCGGGTCGTCATTCGTTATGACATCGAGCGGATGTTCTGCACTATCATCTTGGAAAGCTGGAACAGTTGTTTCAGGCATGTCTAGCTCAGAGCGAGCTTTTATCTTGCATACTGCCCACCAATCTTTCTTGTCCCGCTTTTTGCTAGGACAAGGTAAGTAATGTACTTGGTCGGACTGTTCAGCTAAAATGAAAGGTTCATATTTGTTGTATCTCCTTCTGTGATTAACATCCACTATGTTATACCGAGGATGGACTAACATACCAACCGTTTTTGTAGGATCAAACCAATTACATTTAAATAAAACCGTCCTCTTTATTGGTAGAGCTGGATACTCTAACTCAATAATGTCTGTCAACACTCCATAAAAGTCGCTTTCAGCTGGGCCGTAGAGTGATCCTTTTACACAGACTCCGCTATTCATTGTGACCCGATCCTCCCCATATTCTTCAGTATTGAATTTAAACCCGTTCACACAGTACCCCTTGAATGTTTTGACCGATCTAAGCGGTCCCTTTGCAAGACTTAGAATATAGGGATTGGTACTGACAGTTGGGTCTTTCACCTGTAGCACAATTATTATACGGATCAACACGATAATATAATATACAACTACGACGGTAAAACAACATTAATACTTACATATTGCTCGAACCAAAAGGCGAATTCCCTCTCCAATTTGACTACAACTTCGGTCTGTGTAATTTCGGGGTTGAATTCATACAGCTCGCCTTCAAAAACTCTTTTTACAAGAATACGAGCGAATTAATACAATTTGTATCAAATTCTTCAATACTGAACTTAAATTTGTATATTAAGACTTACTCTCTGTAAGGTTCGATTTCAGGGAAATTCAAAAGGATGTAGCTTCGGGCAGCAACATATTCAGCATCATCCAGATATCTGTTCCGACAAGCACCTACAGGTCGCCCTTTCGGTTTGAAAATATTTAATCTGTCGAAATCATCATCAACGTCCAGGTGCATTATATAATATAGGGTGTGTAACGCTAATTATATATTCCGTAAGGAATAAGCGTTACACAGCCTATATTAAATAGCCACCCGGAGAACATACGCCAGAAAACTACCAAATATTCCTATACCATATCCATACATATATGTTTTTTCGTGATCAAATTACGCAGACGACGGCAGTTTTACGAACTGTACACACGTACAATCCCGTGTCGTTCAATCTCTTGAACACACGGGACGGGTTTCTACGGCTAGGTAAGATTTTATTCGGTGGGAATAAAATCTTTGTTAATTATATTATTTTCACTGTTATTGAATTTATTCTAACTAATTAAAATGAAATACAAATATACAAAAATAAAAAAATACGTACTTGTTAAAGAGCAGAACCGCAAATGAGAAGACTATCAACGGCTATATCAGCAACTACAGGTAGCTAAAACAAACCTACAGTAATATTTTTCGTCAGTTTTTTATAACATTACAAATAAACTAATTAAGAAACATTTTTTACAATCCAACGGTACATTTTTTTAACAAAAAATTGAAAAATACAAATAAAGTACCAAATATTTTTCAAATTGTATATTTTTTTAACAAAAATCCGGCAGCAATTTCCCTATAAATGAGCATCACCCATTTTTCAGGGAAACCCTGCAGATAAACAATACATTTTCTAAAACAACCAACACACCAAGCTAATTAAATAACCAAACAATAATTAACTAACCAAATATATAACCTAATTAACTAACATAATTAATATAATATTACTAATAAAAAAATCCATTAAAATACACTAATAAATAAAAAATTAGAATATTTTCTAACATTACAAAGTAAACAATCAAATTTACTAAATAATGTATTTATTTATTATAATCCTAATGATAATATAATCTATTACAATTCTAATTAAAAATAAATTAAAATATATTATCACATTTACTTAATACAATCCTGATTAAAAATTAAGGTTAGAATTTAACAAATTAACCTAATGATAATATAATCTAATTATAAATTAACTTATTTTAGAAAATCTAACTTAACTATAATCCAACCAATATATAATCTTAATTATCTAAAAATTAACATAATTAATATCTAAAAATTAACAAAATTTCAGATATATAAAAACCTACCTACACGGGGCTGTACGCGGGTTCGGAATGAGCTGGCAGCGGGTTCAAAGCAAGGCTGGCAGCGGGTTCGGGCGTAGGCAGCGGCAAGTTCGGGCGGAGGCAGCGGGTTCAAACCAAGGCTGGCAGCGGGTTCGGGCGTAGGGAGCGGCAGGAGGTGTCTGACACCAGAATTGGACGGAGGCGGCAGGTTTGGGCGGAGGCAGCGGCTGAAGGCGGTGGACAACGATTTTGCAAAATTAAACAAAAAATTAAAACTTAACAAATTGAAAACTAAAATTAACAAATTAAATAAATGAAAAAGAAAGTAGGTAAAAGCACTCACCGGTGGACAGCAACAACGGCGGTGGACGGCAGCAGCGGCGGTTGATGGCAGCAGCGGCGGTTGACGGCAACAGCGGCAGACGGCAGCAACAACGGTGGAATTTGAAGGAAATCGGCGGTGGACGGCAGCAGAAACGGTGGAAATCGAAAGAAACGGTGGAAATCAAAGGAAATCGAAGGAAATCTGATTTAGGGTTTTCATTTTAGGGAGAAAATGATTTTAGGGAGAAAAATGAAAAACTGGGGAAGAAGAAGAGGAGTCGTGCTGATTTAGGGGTTTCATTTTTACCGACGGATTAGTATCCGTCGGTAATCCGTCGGCAATCCTTCAATGAAACTCTGCGTTTTATTTAATAGATATTAGCGACGGATTTGTACAATCCGTCACTAACTTTATTTCAAATAGCGACGGAATGTACACATCCGTCGCTAATATCTACCCTTCACTTGGCGGGAGTCTTCCCGCCAAGAACAATCACCAAATTAGCGACGGACATAGAATAATCCGTCGCTAATTTGTTTCCCTTACTTGGCGGGAAGACTCCCGCCAAGTAATATCACTAATTAGCGACGGAGATAGCGTTTGTCGCTATTTTCCGTCGCTAATGATGTTTTTAGCGACGGAATTGGCGTCCGTCGCTAATTTCCGTCGCTAAAACGCTGCATTCTAGTAGTGTTTTGTTATAATAAAACAGGTTTTATAGTAAAAAAATATAAATGCTAAAAATATGATGTGTTTTGTCTATATTTTTCTTGTTGAGATAAAACTTACAATTATTCTTAAAATTGAATATACTCATCAATTTGTCTAATCCCATATTAAATATTTATGAGGTTTCGACTTTGAGTTTTAGTAGGGCTAGTGGTTTAGCCGATTTAAAAAATATAAAATTTAACAACTAACCACTAACTGCTAACATAATTAGATTCTACTTTTATGTGCACTAAAAATCACCAATTTTTATGTGTTTTTAGTATTTAACATAAACTATTAATTTTGGCATATTTAACATGAACTTTTAAATTTTTGCAATTAACACCACGTATGCATTTTCTTCAAAAAAAATGATGTCATTTTACATCCAAAACGGTACCGGTTTACATCCAAAATGATGTCGGTGTCATAATTGTAAAATTTTGAAAATTCATTTATTTTTATGACAAAATTATGTTAGATACCAAAACATACAAAAGTTTATGAGTTTTGGTGCATTTAAGCCAATAAAAATAAATGCATATTTTATATTTATCAAAAACAAATATCCATAAATGCCCCTAAACACAATCTAATGACCTAAAAGACTAAGTATTTTAACTAAAAAAAACTGAAAGGAAAATAATTGATTTTTTAAGAATTTGACTAGTTTAATATTTTTTTTAATGAATTAAAAATCCCAAGGAATTTTTAGTAATTATCTTTTTATATTTTGTAAGGTTCATATGATAATAGAAACATAATACTACATATATTGTTCACTAGCTACTTAATTAGCTAGATTTAGATTGGCATCTTATAGAGCAAGGATACAATTATTGTAACGTGACACAATTTAATTACTCCATATGATTGGAGAAGAGTCAAAGTTATACTATAACAAAACAAAAGTTGAATGCATGCATATTCACTTGAACTTTAAATTGTTCTAGAAAAAAAAGAGAATGGAACGTTCTATTTTGATTCTTCCATGGAGCAGGTGAAGTCGCAGCTGGTATGTCTTAATCATCATCAACTGCTTCACAATACTAAACATCCAACTGAAGAAAAAAAATAAGCAAGAGGATGGTCCCAATTTCTTAAATTCATATATTTATTTTGTGATTTTGTCTTTTATCTGATGTTTTTGTTTCAGTTTGAATCCTTTACATTAACTAACTATTCTTTTTTATCAAAAAAAGTAAAATATTCTTCTTATTTTTGGCCTTTTCCAATTTCTATTAACTTTGATGCCGTTACATTATCTATTAATCAACATTGGGGGTATTGTTACATTTGTGTCTCCAAGTAATGGTTGTTCTTTAGATTTCCTTATTTTAGATTTATATAGGCATAACCTATCTAATTATACAATTTTTTTATTTCATTTAAGACCTTTTTTCTTTACTTAAAGCATTTTCAATGTACTATTTATAAATTTCCAAACTCTTTAACTTAAAAAGTTTGACAATAATAAATTAAAGATTTAATAGACTTTTTATAATTTGGATTTTGTTGATAGGGAAATGTAAAGAGTCATTTTCACTCTTTACTTCATTTTTAAAAGAAAAAATTTTCAAAATTGGTTATTTTTTATTTAAAATATGTAATTTTGTATTTTAAATATAAAAACCGAATAAATAAATTTTATTAATTTTTATATATTTTTGATTTATTTATAAAATAAAAATAAAATAAAGAGTTAATATCATAAAATCCATTTGAGTGAATTTAAAAATGCTATCTTTTAAAAAAATTATTTTAATAAATATATTTTTTAAAATAAAAAAATAATATTGAAAATGATCAGATTTTAGATTGACATAATTAAGAAAGTGTAGTGCACTCTTTGTATTATGAGAGTATGGATTGTTGCCCTAATTTTGATTGACACAGCTCGGCTCCGCACCGGATCCACCTAAAATTCTCCAAACTGAAAATTGAAATGACGGCGTTTTGAGGGGAACAAAACGACGTTGTTGCAAATTTTACACCGTAGGAAAAGGCTTAGAGTTCAGTAAATATTTTGGTTGAATCCACTAAAGTAAATTTTGTCATCTTGATTGCTAGAAGTAGGGCTGAGCTGAAACCGAAACAGACCGAAAAATCGAACCGAAGCGCACCATAATTCAGTTTGGTGTTTGGTTTTTCGGTTAGTTTGGTTTGATTTGGATTGAAATTATTAAAAGTATGGAGTTTGGTTTATGGTTTGATTTTGGTTGTTCAAAAACCGAACCGACTGAAAAACCGATAACACCGAACCTTAAAAACGACGTCGTTTTGAAGGCAAGTGTGACCCGTGCGAAGCAAACCCTAGGGAGCCTCTGAAATGACACCGTTTCGCATATCCCTTATATACCCTCCTTAACATTTTACCCTCACTCTCTCAAATCCTAGCAGCCACTCGAATGTTCTCCCATTTATCTGATGCTCTCTCTCTCACTAAAACCTAACTCTCTCCCTTCTCTCTAGATTCAACCCTTTTCCAGAGATTGAAACCCTAAATTTATCTACTCCTTCGTTATGATTTACTCTAGATTAAACAATACATAAGTCATTAATGGTTTCCCTTACTCGTTTAAGTGTTCTTGATTCGAATGAGATCCAACCTAGCCTTCGTTTTCATGTTTAATCGATCCTCTGCTTCTATAATAGTGAGTTTGTTTTATTTTTCTCTGTGCTTCTCTTTCATTTCTGAGTTACTAGAAGTTGATTAATGATTCTGATGATGATCGTTTCTTATTCTTCCCTTGCATGTTGTTTCTATATTTGAAAAATCGAGGCTTGATGCAAGAGGTGGAAGCCTGGGTGAAAAAAAGGTATGAAATGGAGGCTTTATGGTGGTTTGTTTTATATTTTCTGGGTTTAAAGATCTGTATTTGATTCTTATGTTATTTTCTCTATTTGATGGTTTCTTTCTTCTGATTTTCATGTTTATTTTGAAAAAATGGAGGCTTGCTGGTGGAAGCCCTAATCTGGATCTTCATCGATTCAAACAAGGTAATCTCCTTTCCACTGGATCTGTATTATTTCAAGTTCTTGAGATTTGATAGTCTCTTTTACATTTGTGCTTCACTGTTTGATGGTTTTGTGTCTATCCTTTGGTTTTCATGTTTCATTTTGGATGTGGAGGCTTGGTGGAAGCCTTGAACTTGATCACTTCGTTTATAGATTCATTTAAAGGTAATTTTTTAATAATTCTTTGTTTGTTAATCTTTATGTTGTGTCTGTTTGATTTGAGTGTGATTTCACTGATTGTTTTACTCTGTTTGTGTATGTGATCAGTGGAAGCATAAACTATACCTGGGTCCCTTAGTCACTATCTGCTTTCAAATTTGAAGCTTGGTGGTTACATCTGTAATCCTTGGTAAGTTTTCAAATTCTCAGTTCTGATCTTTGTTTTTTTATTCTTTTACCTTTTGTTTGTTCTTTGGGCTTGTTAATAATTTGGTTTCTTCTTTTGCAGATGGCTGATTCGGGACAACTTGGGGTTGCTGCCACTGCTTCTGATGATCCCCTGTATGGCCTGCTTGATCCATTTCCATTCATTAGAGAGGAGCAGGAGCAGCAACCTCTTGGTCCTGGTGATAATGCTTCACCTCAGCCCAATCAGCAGCAAGAGAAGGATGCAACTGAGACTGCCACTGGCAATAAGCCAGTGGATAAAAAGAGGAATCACATAGTGGTAAGATCTAAGGTTTGGAATCACTTTGAACGTATTGTTGATGAAAATTCTGGGAAATTGCTTATGGCTAAGTGTTTGTATTGTGCTAGAGTCTATCATTCTATCACTAAATTGAATGGAACTTCAACACTTAGAGCATATAACATTGCATGTTTAAAAAACCCACACATTAAAGACACTAGACAAGCCCTACTTACTTTGCAACCTATTGTGAAATGTGAAGAGGGGAATGAGGGTCAGGGGCAGTTAGGAACCTGGAAATTTTCACAGGAAGCTGTTAGAAATGTTGTTGCTTACATGATAATAGTTGACGAACTCCCTTTTAGATTTGTAGAGGGAATGGGGTTTAAAAGATTGATGAATGTTGCATGCCCTAGGTTTAGCATCCCATTTATATGGACTGTTAATAGAGATTGTTACCAAATGTATCTAGATGTGAAGTTGAAGTTGAAAACAATTTTAAAAAACCAAAGTCAAAAAGTCTCTATAACCACGGACACTTGGACTATCATTCAAAGAGTCAATTACATGTGTGTGACATGTCATTGGATTGACAATGAGTGGAAGCTGCATAAGAGAATTCTATCCCTTGTCCCTGTTTGTGGTCATAAAGGTGATTATATTAGTAAGACTTTGGAAAATTGTTTGCTTGCTTGGGGTTTGAAAAACATTTTCACTGTGACAATGGATAATGCTGGAAATAATAATACTGCAATTGCTGCTTTTAAGAAGAAAATGATTTTATGGGGTACTGACGTATCTAAATGTCAGTATTTGCATATGAGATGTATTGCACATGTCATTAATTTGGTGGTGTTTGATGGCTTAAAAGAAATGAATGCATCTGTTAAAACGATTAGGGATTGCATTAGATATATTAGAAACAGTCCCTCTAGGCTTAAACAATTCAATGATCTTGCCCATGAGGCTAAACTTGGTACTAAAAAGTCTCTATGTCTTGATGTTGCCACTAGATGGAATTCCACATATTTGATGCTAGACACTTCCTGTTTGTTTAAGTCTGTGTTTGATTCTTATGAGGAGGTGAATGAATCTTTTAGGAATGACATGATTGAAAAATATTCCTAATATTTTTGATTGGCAAACTGCAAAAAAATTTGCTACTTGTTTGTTTTACTTTTACATCACCACTCTTCGCATATCTGGCTCATTATATGTGACCTCAAACATGCATTCTTTGTGATATGTGATTTGTCAATTATGTTGGATGAAATGATTGCTGGTGAGGATGTAGAGATAAAACATATGGGTAAAAAAATGAGAGAAAAGTTCAATAAGTATTGGGGTGATCTCCTTAAGATAAACAAACTGATTTTCTTCTCTTATGTACTTGACCCTACTTCCAAGATCAATGATTTGATGTTTTCCCTAAGCAATTTGTTTGGCCAAGATCATGGTAAAGTTCTATTTGAAAATGTTAAATCTGAATTGAATGCCTTATTTGATGAGTACCAAAATGCATACTTGTCTGGTGTTAGTGGGTCTGGCTTTCAATTTAATTCTAGTCAGCCAATAGAGGGACTTGTTTCTAATCAAATGCCAATTCTGACTATGCTCCCACCTGCTAAGAGGCATACTTCTTTAATGAAAGCCAAATTTGCTGAGCATAATAAAGGGCATGCTGAAACTGGGCCAAGGAAATCTGAGCTGGAAACTTATTTGAATGAGGCCCCTGTTGAGAGTGATGAGGATTTTAATATCCTTAAGTGGTGGAAGCTTAATGCTGGAAGATTTCCAATCCTTTCGAGGAAGGCTCGAGATATCCTTGCTGTCCCAATTTCTACAGTAGCCTCTGAATCTACATTCAGCACTTCTGGTAGAGTGCTTGACTGTTTTAGGAGTTCATTAACTCCTGCAATTGTGGAAGCCTTAGTATGCACTCAGGACTGGCTCAGAGCTGAAAATATTCCTCTTGTCATTGAAGAATGTCTTGAGGAGCTTGAGCCTTTTGAACAAGGTTATGAATTCTTACTCTTCTATTTATTTTGATTTTTTTATTATTAACTTAGTTTGGTTGCTAATTTCAAATGTTTTTTTGATCCAGATTTGCCAAAATGAAGTGCCTATTCAATTTGGTTTTTTGGTGGAAGCAAACTGTTGCAGTGTTGCTGATTTGTGCCTGAATTTTTGGTCCCTACACTGAGTTAACAATTTTTACCCCTTCTGAAGTATATTTATGGTCCCTGACCCTTCTGAAGTACATTTTTTGATCCCTGACCCTTCTGAAGCACATTCTTGATCCCATTCTGAGGCTGAGGACTTAATGCAATCTGAACAAGGTGGAAGCCTTATACTTTTCTTTGTTGATAAACTGTTTTATTATGTTTATAAACTAACTTTTCAACCTTTTGATTTCTACACTTTTTCATACTTTTTGTTTTTAATAAATCATTAAAAAGTTTGACTCTTTAAATTTTTTCTTATGAATCTGTTTTGTTGAAGTTTGAACTTATAAATCTAATTTTGAGTTTGAACTTGTCATTTTGTTTGAGGTTTGAACTACTGGCTTTAGTTTTGAGTTTGAACTTGTGATTTTGTTTGAGCTTAGAACTACTGAATCTAGTCTTGAATTTGAACTTGTGATTTTGTTTGAACTTAGAACATGTTTGAACTTGAAACTACTGCTTGTGTTAGTTTGAACTTTGAACTAATGAACTTGTTTGAACTTATAACATTTGAATTAGTTTGAACTTGTTTTTGGGCAATGATGATGCTTCCACCTAGTCAATCACATAAGGCCTTCTGATTTGCATGATGAGGCTAATTGCAACCGTGTGAATTGGATCGCCTTATTTTAATTTGAAAACCTTATTTCTGAGCCCCTTTTTACTAAATCTTTTTAGTTTTTTGCATTGATTACTCTTCTGTTATTTTGTTAAGTAAATAAACTTGAAAAGAACAATTTTGTTTTAAATTTCAGTTGTTGCTGCTGGTTGCCTATTCCTGATGCCTTCACTTGATCAATATGATTTTTGGATGCTTCATTTTACAAGTATGAAACTGATGATTTTTATATCAGTTTACATTTTTTTTGCATATAAGTTAACTTCTAACTTTTATTAATTCAGGACACAAATCTTTTGTAATAGTTAGGCCTATTATTTTTGCATATAAGTTTAAATGTTTAGCTTGTATAATTGTATTAAAACAGGGTTCAATTTGAGGATACAAAGTGTATCATAATTCCATATAGTATTTTATATATTGTATGTGATTTAGTATGTGTAATTTGCCAATTTGTAATAGAATAGGGCTTTTAATTCTGTTTATCAATCATTTGATATGTAAATTGTAATAAAATAGATTATCTTTTTTGTATTTGTATAATTGTATATAAATTGCAAGCTCTTGTAATTTAATCAGTTTAAATGTCTTATAAAACTGGGTTTTTGGTAAAATGTGGGTTAAGTTGTTTTAAAATGGGTTTTTGTCAAATTTTGGGCTTTTGCAAGAAGCCCAAACCGATTTATTAAATCGAAACCGAACCGAACCGAAAGAAATTTTCGGTGAAAATTAATTTCGGTGTTTGATAAATATTAGAACGGTTAGGTCCCCAATATTAATAAGTTTGACATCGTCGGTTTCTACATTTTCAAAACCGAACTGAACCGACCGATGCTCTGCCCTAGCTAGAAGAGTTAATTTGTGATTCTTAATTATACTCACATAATTACACAGCATATTGTAGTTAGTGAATGCCTCTATTACAATTTTTGAGTCTGATTTTACCTCAAAATGAATTATATTGGCTTCCTCTACTATGATGATGCCTACTCAGATGGCAGTGTGAAGTTTGAAACCAGCATTTTGAACCATTCCTATGGAGTCTCTGAACAGTTGAACACGCCAGAAAAGACTTTGGATATGGTTGAAACCGTCGGATAACGCTGGCACCGTCGAAGCGGACACCGCGAACTGCCGGATTGTTGGAATCTGATTCTCTCGAACTGCAAAAACTACTCCATAAGGTGGAGACATACTAACCTTAAGTTAGATTAGAGTAAATCTAACCCAACTTGGGACAACTAGAAAAAACTTCTAGATCTAAACTAAAAATGGTTGAGATAGCAAAAAAATCTTGAAAAATACTATGATAAACTGGAGAAATAAAAAAAAACAAGCTAAATAATGGATTTAGGGAGGTGATTTATAGCCTAAGAAGGCCAAAAATCACCTCCTATGACAAAAAGGAATGCGGATGCTGTTTGTTAAAAGAGAGAGGGCAGAGCACTTTAGGATTTCAAATAAAAAAATTAAAAACTGTCCTTTTCCGATATCTATCAACTTTATTATGTTATATTATCTAATAATCAATATTGGGCATATTGTTTTTTTTTTAGTAAATGATGATTATATTAGCACATACACAAAGAGTGAAAGGTAAAAAAAAAAAAAAACTAGATTCCGGAAAAAAAAATCTAGATTTCACATCATTACCGTTAAAAACAAAAGCCGGATTGTGATATTTGTAATGAATCGCCCTTTTATTAATGTGAAGAAATATTAAATCAGTATAATTTGTCTCCTCATGTCGAAAAATCCACCGGTTTCTTGCTTTCCAAATTTCCCACACATAAAAGTACCATATTATTCCCCAAAATTGCCTATATTTGTAAGCAGCCAAGCTAAACCATTGAATGAAAAAATCTGAGATTTTTGCTAAAATTGTGAAACCATTTATCCAGTTTTTGAAGGAAATGACTCCAAAATGCCCAAGCCTTACTACAATGAAGAATAATATCCTTGCTACAATGAAGAATAATATGAGTCCCTGTTTCTACTTCCAAACATACTTGACAAATAATATGGTCAGTAGATACTACTCCTCTTTGATGCGGAAACATGTTAGATGCAATATATTTTTGTTCTTTGTTTGGTTACTTATCCGGATAAGTAACCAAACAAAGAACAAAAATCTGGGCGGAACTTTAAATTTCCAGAACTTGTTGAAGAAAGGCATCTGATCAGTATGTGTGTGAGCTGCTCGTTGTTGGACGAATTTTGCTGCTGGGATAGATGGGAGAATCCAACCAGCAAGCCTGGTCATTGCGGTCCTGTTAGAGCTGCAAATTCTGGTAGTTTTCGATCAGAGAATCAAGTTCAGAAACTTCGCCTATCCGCAACCGTCTTTTCCATTCACACTTAAAAATGGTGCCGCTAACAGTGTTTGCCATGTTTGCCAAGAAATCTTCCCGGTTCAGGGAGAGATTAACAATATTGGGTATATTGTTAAATTTTGTGTCTCCAAGTAATGGTTGTTTGGTATAGAATAATTCCTTATTTCAGATTTATATGTGGAAATAATGCATTATTTTGAAGAGTTTATTAAATATAAAATGACAACTTTTAATTCAAACTATAATTTTGTCACGATTTTCAAAATTATCAATTTCATTTGCCATTTTTTAATTTTTTTACTTTTATATCATTATTTAGAATCCGGCAATTTATTATTGACATAGCGACCGAATGATGATGTGTTACGACAATCAGATGTCACAAGTAATTAATGTACTTGTAAAAAATTATAAATGTCTAACAAAATAAAGTTGAAGATTTTAAACAGTAATATAAATGAAAAAAAAGTGAAATTGACAATTTATAAATGTCGTTATAGAATTACAATTTAATATAAAAATTGTGATTTTATATGTATTTAAACCTATTTTAAAAGTATAAATTAATCATGCATTTACTTCGAATTAAAATTCGGGGTAATGTATAATTTAACTTTTGAATTTATATTTGATCTATAAAGTACACGTTTAACCTATTGTACCTATAAACTTGTATTATTTGTTAGTTAACATCTACTTCAGAGAGTAAACAGCGATTGCTTTATGTGATAAAAATATTCTGACATGTAACAAATTAGATGACATGTATTATGATTTGCTGTATTACTAAACCCTTAAACTTTTACACTTTAACCCATTCAATTCATCAACCACTAGTTTAACCTATTTGACCTATTTAGTTTTATTATTGCTAATTTAAACTTTATCAGACCAATTTAAGCTACTTAATAGAAATAAAAAACTAGTAATATACTCAGTAAAATATAATTGTTGTATTTTAAAAGCCGAAAATATAAAGACGAACGCAAGGTAGGGCCAGAATTGTCCTGAGCCATACCTCAAGTATTTAATGTACTTGTAAAAAATTATAAATGTCTAACAAAATAAAGTTGATAATTTTAAATAGTAATATAAATGAAAAAAAAAAGTGAAATTGACAATTTATAAATGTCGTTATAGAATTACAATTTAATATAAAAATTGTGATTTTATATGTACTTAAACCTATTTTAAAAGTATAAATTAATCATGTATTTACTTCGAATTAAAATTTGGGTTAATGTATAATTTAACTTTCGAATTTATATTTGATCTATAAAATACACGTTTAACCTATTGTACCTAGAATTTATATTTGATCTATAAAATACACGTTTAACCTATTGTACCTATAAACTTGTATTATTTGTTAGTTAACATCTACTCCAGAGAGTAAACAGCGATTGCTTTATGTGATAAAAATATTCTGACATGTAACAAATTAGATGACATGTATTATGATTTGCTGTATTACTAAACCCTTAAACTTTTACACTTTAACCCATTCAATTCATGAACTACTAGTTTAACCTATTTGACCTATTTAGTTTTATTATTGCTAATTTAAACTTTATCAGACCAATTTAAGCTACTTAATAGAAATAAAAAACTAGTAATATACTCAGTAAAATATAATTGTTGTATTTTAAAAGCCGAAAATATAAAGACGAACGCAAGGTAGGGCCAAAATTGTCCTGAGCCATACCTCAAGTATTTAAAAGAATTATTTTTCACTTAATTAAAACAGCGACAACCCCTGTTTTATTTTTCTTTCAAAATTTCTTTTTAATTCACTCACTCTTCAAGTATAAACCCTAAACTTAATTCAAGCAAGAACTATAGACCAACAATTGTTCTTTCATTCTGAAAATTTATGGCCAAAACTACTACAGTTCTACTATAAGTGAGTTTAGTTCTTCTCTTCTTTTTTTATTGTTGTAACACCCCGTACTTTTTCGGTTAGTTCCGATGAACTTTCCGATGTCGTTTTGATTTTTCGGAATCGTGCTTTGGCTCGTGTGACTTTAGGTATGTCGTTTGGACTTGTTTGTGTGTCTTGGGCATAGGGGATCAACTTTGAGCCTTGGAATCAAGTCGGTATGCCCTAGAGGGGATTTTGGCAATGCCGGGGGAATTCTAATTGTAATAATGTGTATTTAGAGAAAATTAGTTTGATTTTCTTTTTAGATTAAAAATAACATTATCAATAAAATGTTTATAAAGGGTAAGTTTATTTTTCTTTTTAGACTAAAAATAACATTATTAATAAAACGTTTACAAAGGGTAAGCTTATTTTTATTTTTAGACTAAAAATTATATTATTAATAAAATATTTATAAAGGGTAAAATTGTAATTGTATTTAAAAACAAAATCCTAATCTAGCTAAGCGTATATAGGGACTATTAACTATTCTTTATCTAGATACAAATAAGACCCGAAAAAAAAAGAGAAACGTCAAATTTCAGCTAATTTAAATTGATTCTTCATCACAAGGTCTCATTCTCACAAATACTTTTGTGATTTATATTTTATTTGGGCATATATTGATTTTCAAATTCTTAATTAGGTTATTACATTTTTAATTGCATATGTAATTGGTTGTGTTTTGAAATATTTATTGGGCACAATTTTTGATGATTCTTTTGTTTATTTATATTTGTTTGGATAGTCCAACAACTGAGTCAACATTTTTTTTTATGTTTAATTGGACAAATATACAACCTGTAACCTAATATGAAAAGTTTATACATCATTTTTCCTAGTTCTTACGCGGCAAGTTTAGTAGTTTTTTTATTCATAAAATGTTGTAGAATTATAGTTTAGTCCCTAAAGTTTAAAATCTAACTCTTTATTCCAGAGGAATTTCAAATATAATAATCTACAGTAGCATATGTATGATGTTCTACTAATATATATGAGTTTGGAATTTAGTTACATATTTGTGTTGGTACATGTTGGCTTAATTACGAATTTAGCTAGTTTTATCCTAAAACGCTTTGTTTACGGATTCGATGTTTTGTGATGACTTAGGATCTGAGTTGTTTTGACATTTTTGGCTATGGAATGTATATAATCTAATTTTAGGTGTTTGGGTTTGGCGATTTGTGTTATACTCGTTTTGAACTAAGTGTTGTAAATGCTTAATTTTGGAAAAGCATGTTAATAGATTCTGAATGTTTCTCTATGACATGTGTTATATCAATGTGATTATTAAGCATGCTGGGGCCGTCGTGTGTTGGATTTTGGTTTAATTGTTTATGTTTGTTCCTTAGGGACTTTTATCGAACACTTTTTAAGCATGATGCTATACTTGGGGTTTTTTAATATTAAATTTGAGTTTTAATGTTAAAGTTGTGTTCTCTTGTTTTCCAAATTGAGACTTTGGGTTAATAAAGTATTTCCAGAATTTTAAAATGAATCGATTTACTCTGGTTAGATATTTTGGTCGGGTTAGACTTGTGTCACCCGACATGTGAGGTTAAGCTTGAAAGTGGATAACTTGGCTAATTCACTACTCTGAAATTTTTAACTTGGTATTATGATTTTAAACTAAGTTATTTAAAGTGTTTTCCAGATTACGTTTTCAAAATGGGAACTCGGTTTAACTTAGCTAATGTGTATCTCTGGATATGTTTGAGTGTGAATGGTTATTTTACAGTGGTTTGTGTTTTGGCTTGCTGTTTTTGGTACTAGTCCTATGTGTATCTAGTATTCTTAGAGTTAGGGGTTTAATTGAGTTTAACTTATGTTTTATTTCTAGACCGATCGACCGCTCATGCTTCAGAGTCAGAACATTTTTAGTTGCTTGTTGAGCTTATCGGGGATATTTGCTAGCTTTGAGTTTGTATTACTATTTACCGCTTTATTAAGTAAATTATATATTTTGATATATATACTGTATATGAATGTTTTGAAAGAGTTTTGAACTCATCGAGACTGTGTGCACCAGTAAGTACTCTGCGATCAGCATAGAGACATCTTGCCTACGCTGGTATCAGCAGATTATTATCTGACCTATTCTGAAAATTTGGTAGATTGTGATCTGATCTACTCTGTGATTGATTCAATACTTATTCCGTAATGATTATATAATGATAGTATAAAAGAATAGTTTTGTTTTATAAAACTTATAATCCAATTATTATATTATTCTCTCTTCGTCAAACTTACCTTTTTTGTACCCATTTATAGTTTTATCCTCCTCCCAGTTTTGTATAAACTTAAGGAGTATTGGTAACTTATTTCTTGTATCTAAATAAATATTTCCATTCGATAATCTTTAATATGTATTTTCCTTCTTTAAGTGTATTCACTCCGAATATCATATAGTTAGGCACCCAAACTAACTAAAATTATCTTTTTATTCAACTTCCAAAACTAGGGTTTTAGCCATCTTTAGGCATTAAAACCAACGCTTAAAATCTGTCTAAACAATAACTTATCGCTTTAACATCTTCTGTGCAATACCGTCAAAAACTTTCATTTTATTCTCAAGTCAAAAATAATACTCGTTGGGGTCGGAAACTGCCCACAAGTAGCCTTCCTAATCTGATTTTGGGGCTGCACTTGAAATTTTTGAATGGTTAGCTGGCTTAGGTAAGCATGTTTGCCTTCTTGCCCAGAACAGGTTTTACTTTTTCGGAGTTGAACCGAGCTTGTCGGTATTCCTTCTGACATGCCCTCTCTTCATACAACTAGCAAACTTCACGAAAAATCATCACAAACCCGTCCAAAACCACTTCCAAAATTGCTGTCTCTGCCACTTATTATCAACTCAGAAGCTAAATTTCCAATCCAAACAGAATTCATCAAAACTCAATCAAATTTTAAAATCTTAACCACATCCTTAACTTGTATCACATTTTATGCTTCCTTTTCCCTGGAGAATAATTTGTTTGGTTGTTTAGACGTTATTACACGTTTGTAAAGTAGGGTCGTCGTTCTGGTGTTCAAGATCGATATAAGACTTCTCTTGAGACTTGTTTGTTCAAGTTTCGAAACGTTTCGTATCGCGTGATACTAATCGTCATCCTACAAACGCATATCCTTATATAGGCCTAACAAGGTGTTTTCTTTGTCCTATGACTTAATTTACAGAGTTAGTATCAAAGCTTACTTACGTCTAAAACTCATCCGTTTAAAATCACGTTACTTTATATATGTAAATCATGTCATAATTGTGCACCGGTGTGATGACTTCTCTTATAACAAGAGTTACAATGGCACTCCTCTTTTCATTCCATACATACACAATGCATATGCTGCATGTCCTAATAATGAAAAATATATGAATGTAGTGATGAAATTCTATTCGTGCCAATGGGACGCCTTTATAATTCGTGTCCGGGCACAATTATGTATTTCAAAAACATCTCATTTTAACAAATACATTTCCTTATATAAAACGGTATTTATGTAAGTTTCTTTCGACATAAGGCTCTATAAAAGCTTCTTATTTATAACGATTAACGTTCTATCGTTCACAAACTATATACATCTATTACATACAAAACGATGTAATCCTATTTGTCTGAGTTAGGCGTCGTTTGAAGAGCACGTCTTAAACGTTCTTTTCTGTACTAGATTAGCTCAAGATGTTTGATCACTGTTGAGCTTCTCGCGTTCGGATTTCACAATCTCCATTTCTGCTATACGGTTTATCTGGTTGTATCCAACCATAAGCCATTGCAACAAAACTCTGTTATTAAGAAAACGTCGAGTCACACTACTCATGGTATCCTACTATACAGAATGCGGGCATTCTCGCATAGTGACCCTGTTGGCCACACTCAGAACATACATATGTGGTAGCTCGACAGATACCCAAATGGTTCCTACCACACTGTTGGCATGTGGGGTTTGTAAGGCTAGAGCTTCCTTGCCCATAGCTAAAGGTTATTATCAATGCCCATATCGTTTATACGGGGCTTACGTTGATAATCTTAAGTTAATTAAACTCTTAAATTTGTACTCCTGTCGCTCGTATGTTTTGTTTATTGCTAGAATTCTCACAAGTTTGTCACCAC
This sequence comes from Mercurialis annua, assembly GCF_937616625.2. NCBI lineage: Eukaryota > Viridiplantae > Streptophyta > Magnoliopsida > Malpighiales > Euphorbiaceae > Mercurialis > Mercurialis annua. The sequence goes on from NC_065570.1 coordinate 42,419,824, forward strand.
TATCTCCAACAACAAGAATCGTCTAACTCTCTATTCGATGATCACAACAGCTAAAATAAAAATATCTGTCTTAGGAATGTCATATTCCAATATCAAACCGATCTAACGGTTAAATCCAACAATTTTGGGGTTTTATGAATCTCTATCAGTTTCTAGAAAACACTTGAAACTTATTCCACCAATATATTATCTCCAACTACTACATCTTGAACCGTGTGTCTTCCACTTATCTTGTGCTTTCCTAAACTCAAGTGTAACCAATTGTTAACGAGAAATCACATGGTCATAATGCCTTAGTTGACTAATTGATTGGTACGTTCTATTCTCTTCTTTCGAATTACCAAGGTATAACGTCCTACACAGCTTATCCAAAGATGTTCTTACTCCCAACTCATCATGACTCAGATATGCATCGTTATCCGGATACACGTTGTAGTACGTTGAACTACCCTAACTTCGCATATTATTAACTTTTGTTACCAAATGTTTAACATCCACATTAGGTTGTTACAGCACTCCCGGTTCCTGCACATTCCCAGCTTGATCCTCTCCAAGTTCCCCTTGACTCTGCCTCGTCCGCAACCTCTACCTGTCGGCTGAACTGGATCATATTCACCTTCATTACCTCTGGCCTCTTATAGGGCCTCGTTCACTTGATGTGCAACAGCACGCGCTCCTGTAGTTCTTTGCTCAGCCATTTAATATGTAAAGTAATCTCTATGTGTTCCTTAAAACACAGTACACACAAACCATCACCGATAAATTCTATACACGTGAGCAGAACCTTAATAATATCCTATTCCTTTAGGCTTTCTACGGCTACCGTTCATACTTTAAGTCTCGTGAGCATTCCTCTCATCATAGACTTTGTAAAACTCAAATATATATAATCATAAGGCATATATTCTACTCATATAAATCGATCACAAAGCTTGTATTTCACTTATTATATAAGTCGTCGCAAACTTACATACCAATAAGCACATCACTTCCTGAGTGATCGCGCCGCAAAACAATACATATCTTATTGATCACATAACATCCAATCAAATCATAATTACCATAAGTTGCAACGATATTCTCATATAATATGAGTCCCGAGGGTATATAACTCTTTGCAGACTACAAATACTCGAAAGCGTATTACTTACCCGAGTAAACACCAAATATATATAGGTTGGGCTCATGCACACATCTAACTCAAATCCTAATACCACATATAGGATAGGACATTTTATAAAACGTTTGAAAATCGATGAAAACGATGATAACATTTAAAAGAAATGACTGGAAATCCCTATAATCCGCAGTAGTTCCTAGGTATTGATCGACTCTTTCTGCAATCACAAAAGTTTAATGGCCTAGAAACACTAAACCATTGCTCTAATACCAACTTTGTCACGACCCAAATTTATGAGTCGCGACCGGCGATAGGGAATGGGAGTGGTAGCTCCAAAACCCGTAGCAAGCCAAAAAACCCTGTAAAATTTTTGCTTTACAAAACCAATTCATTTGTAAAAACAATATCATAAATAAAACAATATTAAAAGTACACTTGACTCCATTTGAAATAAACATCAGAGTTAAGCGTATAAATGTAAGTACATAGTCAATAAACTCTAGTCTACTGCGGATATCTAGAATGAAAGTCTTTCTTTAAATCTCGTGTAAAGTGACTCCCGAGGAAGTAAAACTTCGGAAGCTTGCTTCTCCAAATCACCACTTACTAAACTTGAAAAATTGGAGGAACAATGTGGTTAGTATAAAACTGAGTGAGTTCACGATATTACAAGCAAATATTACATAAAGTATGAAAGCATTTTAAAACCGCTTTATGTAAAATAACGTCTTTTCAAATCATACTTGAAATTTTATTTAAAATTAACTGTAGTCTAAATAATTCGTACTTATGATCTTACTTTATTTAACTCCTAGAAGTTTTACCTTCAAAACGATCATGTAAGAATTTCATAATTCATATAGTTGTTTCTCATTCATGTTTGACAACTTTTTATTTCTTATTCATATTCGATATCTTTCGTTTCATGTTAAACTTCTTTAGCCTTACTTATCTGACATCGATAGCAAAGCCGACCGATGTGTTTCCATTCACCTGACATCGATAGTGAAGCCAACTAATGTGTTTTCGATTACCTAACGTCGATAGCGAATCCAATTGATGTGTTTTCGTTCATCTAACGTCAATAGCGAAGCCAACCGATGTATCCTCAAATTTTATATCATAATTATCGTTCTCGTATTGATTTTCGATACATTATACTTAACTTTATACTTTATTAATATGAGTCCTGAGGACTTATATTGAGTATTGATGAGTTACAGGTCCCGAAATATATCCACCGAGTTACCTTGTATCTCGAAATTTATGTTTGCATATTCTATACTGTACTTTACTCGTTGCGTATATTGACCGGTTCAATATTTAGTATATAGTTCTTTTGATCCTTATTTGGACCATGACATGCAAATACAATTAAGAACAAACATCCAAAACACACGCACATATAGAATCTTCATTATGTTTTATAATAGGCTTATCCCCTTAAAAACCCCTCACCTTTTACCCCCAATTCGTTTGCACCCTCACGTTGCAAAACCACCAAATATACCCAAATTACGACCTTTCACTTTCAATTGCACCCTCAAGCATTAAATTGATCTATTTTCACTTAAAAAAATAGGTTTATTTTTGTTTTAAATAAAATATTAAGTCCTATTTTAAAATATATGCTAAAATTTAAAGTATTGATTTGAACATTTTTTAAGTGAAAAGAGGTCAATTTAATGCTTGAGGGTACAATTGAAAGTGAAAGGTCGTAATTTGGGTATATTTGGTGGTTTTACAACGTGAGGGTGCAAACGAATTGGGGGTAAAAGGTAGGGGGATTTTAAGGGGATAAGCCTTTATAATACATATATGAATGTATTATATTTTTATTTTGTATATTATTCAATATTATAATGCATATAGAAATGTATTATATTTGTTTATTCAATATTTGATTATGGACTATGTTTATTTTACCCTTCCCCGGTACTTTAAACATTCGGAGCATTTAACTAAGGTTTATGTTATTATCATAAACAAGCATTGCAAAACATACTAGTTATGGTTCTTTTCAACCTATAAACATATATAAAAAACCATTTTAAAAATATATACGATAAAATACTTTTCAAAACGAATACACCAACTCCTTTTCCAACATATATAATATACAAGTTTTGCAAAACATATTCGCTATAACACTTGTCAACATATTATCCAATCATACAATATATAATTCATATATCCTTTGGTATATAAAATATACTCGGCTTTATGAATACTGACGAGTAATAAATTGTACTTACCACTTGCTATCCAAATTAACCCGTAGGTGTGGCACGTCGCTTAATTACTTGACTACTTGAATCGTTGGTCGAATAGCTTGTCGAATCTATAATAAAAGTTTAACGTTATGCTATATTCTATCGATAATCTAAACTTACATAAGCAAATCTCAAATTCCATATTCAAGTATGCAAACTTGAATTCACAACTATACCTTTTTTTTAATACTTTTCTTCTTAAATCACTCTTAAACATCTAACGTTTTCATACTTAATTACTTGACGATTTTAATGCTTAACAATCTTGAATTCTTAAAAAAATTTAACCAACAAACTCCAAACTTAATCCTATATACACCATCTCGTATTAACTTATTCAATTCATAAAAAATCATTTTTTTTCACTTCTTAAACTCATTTGCAAAGAATTTTTGACACTTGATTAAATACATTTTCGACATTTGAAAAATTACATTTCGAACTCGGTCACGCAAACACCGGCATAGCCGCCGGTGTGTCCTCGCACGGCTGGCAAAGAACACCGACAGCGTGTTGCATATTGCAGCTGCTTAACTGCTGCATATTACAGCAGTTCTGTTGCTGCTTATTGCAGCAACTCAACTGCTGCATAATGCAGTAGCTCTGCTTCTGCCTATTTCAACAGCTCTGCTGCTGCCTATTGCAACAGCTCTGCTGTTGCCTATTACAACAGCTCTGTTACTGCCCCGACGTGTCCTCGGCCACCGCTCTACACCGGTTAAATAGGCTTCGAAAACGCTTCATTTCAACATCTTAATATTACATAATCTGATCTTAAAAATTACTCAAAACCATGTTTTGTTTTAAAATCAACAACACACAACCAAATGCATAAACCAATTAACTCCAATAAAAACCTTCCATTCAAAACCCTAACTTAACATATCAATCAAATTCATAATACCCATAATAACACCATCTCAAAACACAATTAAGTTAGTTGAAACTTGATTAATTAACTCTAAACATAGCTCAGTTTAATTGTTCTGTGAAACTATAAAAACCCTAACATTTTAAAACACCAAATTCAACCAATGTTCTAATTGTTTATCTTTAATTTCAGTCCTATTATGATGGTAGATATTTAATTAAGAAGCTTGATGGAAGAGACCGTCAAAAACGAGTAGAAATCGATTAAACCCTCTCCAGCGCTTAATGATCGCTCAAAATAAGAAAAAGAAGAAGGAAAGGATGTTAATGATTCCAGATTCCTAATTCATATGAATTCGGTATATGAGAGATTCTTAGGTAGACTCGGCCTGCCACGTCATCCGTGTACTAACCTATCATAATATGACATGTCATTAAAATAGTGGCACTATTGTAATTTTATTTATTACTTTTTTACACTTTTGAATAGTAATATTACGATAGTGCCATTATTTTAATGATGCGTTATAATGTGATAGGTTTAAACCAAGGATGACGTGGTAGACTGAGTCTACCTAAGAATTTCTCTGGGTATATATATATTGTTGGCTTATTATCTATTTTAATCCCTTAACTCTTTAGTTAATTCTCAAAACTTGAATTCTTTATTTCACAGTTTTAGTGATCCAATAATCACTTTAACCCGACTAAATACGTATCGTCCGGAATTTTATTATTTAAAATGACCTCATAAATTTATTTAGTCTTACCAAATAATTCTAAAAAAATTAAAACACGAGTTTTAATATTAGAATTATTATATTATGACGTTATACTTTATTTTTTAAAACTTTCTTAATATATCGTTTAGTCCTAACCTTTTTTTTTGACGGAATTAAAATTTCAATATTTTTATTATTATAATTCGATAATTATATCAGCCTACTTAAAAATCCATTTTCCTTTAAAAATTCCAAAGTGTCTAGATTTCCGCGATTTTAGTCGCACAATCTAAGACACGTGGTCCATTCTATTAATCTTTAAAAATTGCGGGGTATTACACTTCACCTATAGGGATGTTGTGTGTCGGTCTTATGTTTAACTAATGCTATGAGATGCTGTTTTTTTTCACTTGGGTGATTTTTGTTGGTTATCATGTCTTATATGATGTTTATGTTGGATTGTTGTTTCTATTTTTTGAGATTGTCTTGTTTCATTCTTATGAATATGCGTGCTTGTGTTGTAGCTCAGCAGAATGTTGAGGCTGATGACGCAATGTCGATTGAGGTTGACCGGAATAAACCAGAGGTTCAGGCTGGTAGAGGTCAGGCTGGTATAGGTCAGACCGGTAGAGGTAGAGGCAGAGGTAGAGGGCGTGGTGTTGCGGTAGGTGCTCAAGCACCAGGTGTTCCACAACTGCCACTCGATGCTTTCGATTTCACAACATTGTTAGCTCGGATTGCAGCTCTTTAGAACAATCAGGTGCAACTGCAAGCGGGTCAGGTCGCAATTTAAGATCAGTATGCCATTTTGAGTCAGCTAGTACAACAGCAGCAGCAACAACCACAAGCTGGTGGTGGTGTGATTGCAGGTGTCGGATCCACTAGCAAAGATCTAGTGTTGGCTTACATGAGGCTGAAGCCGACAGAGTTTGATGATGGTTCTGGAAATTCGCTGGATTTTCTATAGGACGTTGAGCAGAATGCTCAGAGGCTTTAGGCTACCGAACGTCGAACCATTGTTCTCTTGACATGTCGCTGAGGGGTCCGGCTAAAGACTGGTTTTGCAAAGTTATCCGACCTGTGATGGCTACTGCTTCTTGGGATTATTTTATGGCTAGGTTCAGAGAGTTTCTACCATTTTCAGTGACAGAGTGTCACAGGGACAGGTTGCTGACGATTACTAGAGGCGATAGGTCGGTGTCAGAGTACACGACTGAGTATGTGCAATTGAGTCGGTTTGCCCCAGATCTACATAATGATAAGATGAGGGTGAATGACCGATATGTGAAGGGTTTAGGCCCTAAGTTTTTAAGACTTCTAACTGAGACTCACCGAGACTTTACCAGTGTGGTGGATAGTGCTTGCCGTTTAGAGGGTTCTCTGATGCAGTTTGGGGTTATTACTGATCCTTCTCAGGGTAAGAAGGTGAACAATGTTTTTCCTAGCGGTGGACAGCATGGTGGTAATGGAAACTACCAATCGAGATCTTCTTAGTTCAAAAGTAAGAAGGGAAATGACAGAAAGGGGTATCAGCCTTATTCCTATAGTTCCGAAAATAGTGGTTGTAGTCGTGGTTCTAGACGCGGAAATAGTAGAAGTTCTAATGTTCTGTTCTGCCATAACTGCAAACACAAACATTATGGACAGTGCCAAATAGCACCAGGTAGTTGTTACGCTTGTGGCCAGTCGGGTCATTTTGCTAGGGAGTGTCCAAGATTAGGGCAGCAGATGTCGTCAACCAGTGTTGCTCAGCCATCTTATCAGTAGTAGAGACCTGCGTTTTCTCCATCGATGGGGTATTCTCAACCCACTACTTCTTTTGTGGCTAGCGGGTCCGTGGTTTAGGAGGACGGGGTTTTGGTGGCCGTGGCAACGATGGTCGGGGTACTAACAGTTTTTGTACTGGTCAGAGTTCACAGCAACAGGGTCAGGGTCAAGCCAGAGTTTTTGCTTTGACTCCTCAGTATGCTCGTGCATCCAATGCAGTGGTGCTAGGTACTATTTTGATATCTTTTATAGATGCTTTGGTGTTATTTGATGTGGGCGCAACCCACTCTTTTGTGTTTACATGTTTTGCTGACAAGTTGGGTATGACACCATCTCGTTTGATTGAGCCTTTATCTGTATTTACACCTATATAATACCCCGTACTTTTAGAAGTGTTAAGTACAATGCCATGTGGCTTAATGGTGAAATTTAGGTCGAGGGCGTTAAATTAAGTTAATATAAGTTTGATATAGGCCAAAGCGGATCTATTTAAATTATTGTAAAATAATAATTTAAATTCGAATTTATTATTCATGAAATTGGATTTGAACGAGACTAAAGAAAGGTCAATAAATAAAAATAAAATAAATGGCAAGTTCCGAGCTAATAAAATTTATGCCAAGTTTCGTAAAATAATATTAAGGAGCTATGATATAAATTTTATGGAATTTGGATATATATAATTTTATGTATTGGCATTTAACAGAACCTCAATTATCAGAAGGAAATTAAATAAAATATAGGTCCGGGGTTAATAAATAATATGGCAAAGTCCGTTATTTATCATTAAGAAATTATCGTTTAATTATGAAATTGATTTGAATTTATTTGGATGAAAAGTGTAGGAGTTAAATTGAGTTGGAATTTATGAAGGACTTGAATGTTATATTAGCCATTATTCCACTTCTATAAATACCCCCACTAACCATTAATCAATCATTTTCTCCATCTTATGATATAACCTAAGCTCTATTTCTCTCAACTTCCCCGCCACCTTCATCATTAACCTCACCATCTCACTTGCTTCCTTGGACATCATTCACGGTGGTAAGCATATCTCGGGTATTCGACAACCAATTCGGAAATTAAAGCTCAGTTTGGAAGCTAACTCACACATGGTTAAGGTATAATTTTTGGATTTGAATTTGTCTATGTGTGTGGTTGTTTTTATTGAGGTTTAAGTGGATGAATTTTATGTTTTGCGGGTTGGTCTTGAAGCTATGTTTGGTTGTTGTTTTGGATGGTTGTTGGATGGTTTTTGACTGCATTTTTAGGTTGCATGTGGCGATAGCATGTCGAAATGAGTACCGACAAGCTCGGTTCTGCTCCGAGGGGAAGAACCCGTTCTGCTCAGGCAAGCAAAACCGCTTGCCCGAGCAAAATTCTGCTTGTTACAGCAGGCAGGGCTGTTCTCAGCTGCTTGGGGGTGACTTTGGACCAGTTTTCTGAGCCCCCACGCGTGTCAAATATAATTCGAGCGTCACTGAAACTTGTAGACAGAGTGGCGGAGAGTACATTTTAGGTGTTTAGTTATGTTTTAGGCTGTTTTAAATGGTTGGTTTGAGGGCTCAAAATTGACTAAAAAGCTAGTTTTAAAATTTAATAAAAGTGTCGGTTCTGAAAGTTAAAAAGGACGAGGTTAAATAAAATGGATTGTTGGAGTTGTAATGTATTAATTATCAAAGATAAAATGAAATAAACTTCGGAAAGACTGGTTAAAAATGGATTAGTTATGCTTTGAACTAATCAAAACTGTTTTAGTTAAGTAGTAAAAAAAGTGGTTATGAGCCAACTTTGAGAGTGGATTGCGGAATAACGAAATGTCGGAATGAGTTTGTTTTGGTGTTGTTGTGTTCGGGGCGGAGCGGAGCGGAAAATGGAAGTGTGGGGCAGCCACCGCCACAAGAGTGGCCGGGAAGTAGTGGCTGCAATACAGCAGCTGCAAACAGCAGCCTGTAGGGGCTGTTCTGCAACCAGCTGGGGTAAGCAACTTCCAGACTAGTTTCCGACACCTTCGGGTATTATTTTCAGTCTGAGGTTCCAACAAAAGTTGTAGACGGTATTACGTACTATAGGAATGTCAAATTTATTTAATGGTTTGGCTGTTTTATGTGAACGTTTTAATAGCCCAAAGTTGACTAGTTAACTAGTTTTAGAAAGTTAGTTTTTAGCTCACGATATGTTAGCTCGTTAATTATTCGATTAATCAATTGACGTTTTGAGCTAAGATTAATTAAAATTTATGAAAAAGTGATTTAATAAATTAATTATCGAATTAGCTTAATAATTAGTTTATTTTAGCTAAATTGGATAGCTAATAAATAACATTTGAACTAATGTTATTTAATAAACGGAATTATTATTTTTAAAGGTTATCGAATTATTTTGAGGCGAATATAATTGGATGTAATTTAGTTTATTCGCTATGTATTTTGTATCTTGGATTATGATCTATTTTAATTATGTTTGGATATCGTATTTTACCTAGACTTGGCGAGGCAGCTACTGACGAACCCAGAACTCAAGGACCGTGAAGGCGTTTTGCTTGGTTTTGGAATTTTTGGGATAGCAAGTCGTGAGTTTGCTATTTACTTTACATATTATTTTTACAAATTGTTGTTCCGTGTTTTTGAAATTTGGATGCATTGCATACTTTGTGATTTTGTGATATGTTTTGATCTTAGTTTATTATTATTTTGGTTGTATTATATGAAGTAGGATTATGCATGATAGATATGAGGTTTATTCGGTAGATTTGTTAGGGACTCACAATTTAAGATTAAGTGGTGATATGCAGGTAACTCGGTAGAATTATCTCGGGACCGTACTACTTGTATTATTTTGATTTAATAAAGTATATGTAGTTGCGGTATGAAAAGTATACATCGGTTGACTTCGCTATCGATGTTAGATGTGTAGAATATATTGGTTGGCTTTGCTATCGATGTGCAATTTGTATTTGTAATACCTTAAGTAGTTGCAAACTCACTCAGAGTTGACTGACCTCCCCACAGTGTTTTGTTCCTCTGTAGAGCTGCAGCAGTCGTTAGTAGTAGATTTAGTTACGTATCAAATGGTTTTCATGTCTATATACTCTGTTACATTATTTTACTTGAATAAATTTTTACTTTGAAAACTATGCTTTATTTCCGTTTGATTGTTTTACCAATTGCCTATGTTGGAATTGGTTACGTATATTGGAATATATGACTGGACAAGGCAATGCTCGATAGAGTGATCGCATAGTAAGTCTCTGTTGCTCATGGCTTATGCATTGGATTTGAGGAAGTGTTTTCAACGTTATCAAATTTAATGTTTAAAGAAGTTTCAGAAAACGTTTTATGCTTGATGTTATGTTTGATTTCGCAAAAATATATACTCGTTTTTAGGCTTGCTACGGGTTCCGGAGCAACCACTCATGTTCCCTAGTGTCGGTCGCGGCCCTCGATTTTGGGTCGTGACAAAGTTGGTACTAGAGCATTTGGTCCAGGATACCATAGCTTTTGTGCGAGTTTACCTAGGAAATTACTGCAACACATAGGATTTGAGTCATGTCTTTTCCATGTTGTCTTCGCTTTTATGTTGTTCCAGCCTTCTTGTTTAGGATATAACTGCAAGCATTGTGTGTTGTTGCGTACGAACTAAATAATTAGTATTTATGCGACTCGATGGCTAGGTTTACCTATTAAGTAGAATATGGTGTGAGGATGTTATGAGAAGCATACAATAGAAACGTTAAAGGATGATTGACAGAAATGCATGGATTCAAAGAGGTAGAAGAACTTACCAAGTTACAGAGTTAAAGGTCTAGAGAACTTACAAATTAGAGGTTTAAAAATCAATTAAAGTTAATTGTTTAAACGGTTTTAAAAAGTATAATTGTGCCTAGACCCAACATAGAAATGCATTATTGCCACGACATAAGTAGAATTGCATCACTACATACACATTAGATGGAAAAAATAAGTAACTAAATTCATGCATTATTACAACATGCATGATGTGCATTTGCCTCAGACAAGAGGTGAGTTGTGGCAACTCTTTGGGGATGAGAGACGTCATCACCCTAGTGCACAATTATGCTAATCTTTAAAGGATTTGAATGTGATTTTTGTAAAGGGTCATTTTCTTTGAGTTCCAAAAGATAATTGAATTATTTCAAAGAGATTTGTTTTAAAAGTAAGTATGCCTAGACCAGAACTTTGTAACGAAGGTGAAATGCTCGAGATCAAGTTGCAAGCAAATCTCTAAGGCACGACGAATGTGTATTAGAACACAAGATGAAGATTTACGTTTTGAATGTACGAAGTTAGCCGTAGTTCAACGAACGATAATGCGAGTAGAATAGTAAGGCGCATCGACTCTACCTGAAAAGTATATTGAAATAAGATCTAAGTTATAATTGGATTATTTTGAAAATTTGCTAATGGTCCATGAATGTATTGGGTAATGAACAAAGAACGCGAACAACAATGACCAGTGTTTTAACTTTTAAGAAGCTGCCAGAATTAAGTCAAATTCTCCTAATGCAAGTAACATTTGTTTTGGAATACAGAAAGTCTCAAGTGACGTTTGGGAAAACCAGATTGGTTATAAGTGGAAGAAACAATCATAATGAAAGAAATTAACAATCTCTTTAAGACTCACAAAGAGATATGAATGTTGGCTGTAAGATTATTTTTAACAATTGAAATTGCGATAACGGAAATGGAATGAGAGATGACGATAAAGAAATATACGATTAAAGAAATAAATGGAAGTATAAAGAAGGCATAAGGTACAAAAAAAACCCTCCAAGTTTATCCAAAAGTACAAGACAGTCCCTTAACTTATTTTTGGCACAAATAAACCCTCAAAGTTCTAAAATCGAACAAAAACACCCCTCCAAGTTTGACTTTGACAAACGGACGTTAAATAGGTGATGTGACATTAGGAAAAAAGTTCAAAAACACCCTTACTTTTTGAAATACTTACTAAATTCATATTTCAATTTTTTTCTTATTATTTCACCCTCGTAAAAGGTTCAAAAATACCTTTAATTTTTAAAACATGTACCAATTTTATAATTACATATCTTTTTGTATTATTTCATCCTCTTATTTCTAATTGCTCTAGTTAATTTTTTTTATTAAAATCAAATAAAAATTAAACTACCGTAATCCGACAATTCCGGAACATACGACAACGGGTATTCCAAATCAATAATTTTTATTATTTTTAATTAAAAAAAATAACAACTTCAATTAACTAAATTTCAATTAATAAAACCTAATTAAGTACAGTTAATGAACAAGAAATAAATTAATTATTTCCGGCACAGCCGCCTCGGACCCGCCGGCACGCCGCCGCCCTCTTCTGGCAGGGGAAGACAGATTTGTCTTCCCCCATGGAAGACCAGCCGCTGCTGGTCTTCCATGGGGGAGGACAGATTTGTCTTCCCCAGCCGGAAGATGGCTGCAGCGCTGCGGGGGTGTCTGAGGCGGCGGTGGATACGGGGTGGTGAGTTGGGGGTTGCCGGAAAGAAGGTCGGGAAAATATGTTTATTTTTTTAAAAGAAAAATTGGTGGAGAAGAGGGTTTAATTGAATGAATTTTAAGTTAAGGGTACTTTTGAACCTTTCATGAAGGTGAAATAATTAAAAAAAAAATACGAATTTAGTAAATATTTTAAAAATTAAGTATGTTTTTGAACTTTTCTCCTAGTGCCACATTACCAGTTTAACGTCCGTTTGTTAAATTCATGGACGGAGGGGGTTTTTTGTTCGATTTTAGAACTGTGAGGGTTTATTTGTGCCAAAAATATGTTAAGGGGCTGTCTTGTACTTTTGGGTAAACTTGGAGGATTTTTTTGTACCTTTTGCCTATAAAGAACAAGTACAAGTTACAAGAGAAATATTGTCAATAATGTGACTAAGAAGATAAGAAATTGTTTAATGATTTACGACAAGGACATGTCATAAATAAAATTATACGTGGGAAATCTGTTTTACGAGAGGCCTACGATAAAGAAACTTAAGTTACATAATGAGTTCTCCAAAGCTATCAAAGTGGAGTATCATCAAGGTAGACGTGACAGAGAGTGAGATAAGAAGTAAATCAAAAAAGATTGTCAAAAGGATAATCAAATTTAATTAATTAAATTTGACGCGTTTTGGAAATGAAGAACCTTACTAAGGATCGGAATGAGATTATTCGAGGACCTCAACATCGTTGACTCAGAAAAAGACATGGAAGTATAAAAGATTGGGAAACTCGACAAGATAACGCAGACGAGAAAAATGTTTTAACGGTATTTTCTGAAAACAGATCGTACATGAGCTATGATCTAGTATTGTATTTGCAAAACAATTATAGAGGTTCTAGGCTTGCTACGGGTTTCGGAACAATCACTCTCATTCCCTAGCGCCGGTCTCAGCTCGAGATTTCAGGTGAAATTTGGGTCGTGACGAAGTTGGTATCAAAGCAATGTTCTAGGACTCGAATGTCTGAAGTGTTGTTCCTGATACATGATAAGTAAGTTGTGTTAGAAGTATTAAGGAAGTCCTAGTAGACTATTGTAGCAACATAGGATTAGAGTCATGTCTTGATCAATTTTAAATTATTGAATACATTCAGGTATAATTAGCAACCGCACACCTGTGCAGTCTATATTGATGTTTTGATTAGAAACATGTGAGATGTTCTTGTGTTTGATACATGTTATAAACATGGTGTGGAATGGTCAGTATGACTGACCAGTATTCAAGGAAGTTAGTTTTGTTTGAATACAGAACGAAGTAGAGATTTCAGAAGAATCGTATGTTCGGGGAAAGAATTAGATTTCTTTGAATTATGCGTGTTAATGTTGCGTGTTTTGTTTATATGAGTTAATATTATGTTACATATTATATGAAAAATGTGTTTTATATAACTGTTATATATGGTACTCATGATAAGGTTACATGTGTTTCAGTATGTCTGGGCTTAGTCGAGCTCAGCCACATGTTTTGTCTGATCCACATGCTCTACGTAATCCACCTGATCTGCATGTTTTGCTTGATCCATCTGTTCCGTTAGAGGCTGGCGACTCAGCTACAGTGTACGAGATGGATATGGAGGTCGATACTATCATGTTAGAGGATTTAAAGGGATCATTGGGAGATAGAGATAGTACAGACGATAGCGATGGTTCAGTGTCTGAGTCTAGCGAAACGAAACCAACTACTCAACCTATAAGTTAGAACTTATAGTTGTACACTATGATAAAAACCTAAAAATACCCTAAACATAGTATAATGTATTAGAATCATTAAGAATTTCAAAGGATCTTAATTCTCAGTTGTGGATGGTTCAGCTGAGCATATGACCAATACCAACCAATTGAATTTGAGAGTTTTAAGTGACAATCTGCAATGAAGGTATATAACAAATAAAGTCCGATAAGGAAAAAACTAAGAGTTTAAAAGTATGAAAGAAAAATGGAACGTAAACAAGAAGGAAGGTATATCGAAAGACAACGGATATATGAAATTAAAGAAATGAAGGCATATGGAAATTTCTTTGCTCTTGGTTTTAAAGTGATGAGTTTCTCTCAACAAATTCCTCCTATTTTATTCTTTTAAATAATTAATAATTTGAAAATTACCAAAATGTCCTTAGTCTTAAATATAACTACTAAATTCACAAAATTCACATGTATAGTTAGTACATATGTAGTATCACTTTATAAATCTCATTAATAAATTACCATTTAAACCGAAAATTGTGAATTTTGGTATTTAAGTTCGGAATATAATTTTGACTATTTTTCCGAAATTCTTAAATAATTATCCTTTAATAAATTATTTATGTTCTAAATAAAATTTTCTTAGTCCAATTTAATATTAAATTCCACTTTTCCGGTTAAAGGTATATCACACGTGGCAAAAGGACATTTTAAAATTATGAGATATGAAATTATCCCCCCTTAAAATATATTCGTCCTCGAATTAAAATTTATCCACGTATCATAAGAAAACAAGTAGCGATAGTACTTCCGCATGTCGTATTCCATTTCTCACGTGTACTCCTTCAACGAGTGGTTTCTCCTACCGTCGAGATCTCTTTGGTACAGAGCTTCATATGAAAGTCTTCTACACTCTAAGGTTGAATAATGTGAGAAGAATTTGAAATGTACTTCCGTAATATTGATATGTGCAAAACCAGATGCACTTAAGACATATTAGTTGGTAGAGCTAGCTTGTAAGCTACAACTCCCACCTATTCAACTATCTCGTACTGTCCAACATATCTTGGAGCAAATTTTCTCCTCTTGCCAAATCGTATTACACCCTTCATTGGTAACACACACAAGAATACATAATCACCGACCTGAAATTCTATATCTTTCCTCTTTGGGTCTGCATAACTCTTCTGTCGGTAGCATTCTAAGCATTTTTTAATTATAGGTACCTTTTCAGAAATAACATGTATAATCTCAGCTCCTGTCAACTTTCTTTCCCCAATTTCTTCCCAAAAGATGGGAGACCAACATAATTGACCATATAATGCTTCATATGGAGTCATTTCAATGTTTGAATGGTAGATATTATTGTGAAAACTCTACCAAAGGTAGATATGTACCCTAGCTACCTCTAAAGTCTAATACACACATTCAGAGCATATCTTCTTGTAATAAACCGCAATTTTAAATAGTTAAGAAATACCACGTGTCACTTTCAAACCAAAAGCAAAGATGCAACTTCATTTCTTTAGTTTCAAAAGTTTAATTCAGCTGCTTCGTTGCTCTAGAGGCGAGAAAACTAGGGTTTGCCAATTTTTTGTCTGATTCTCGTTTCTAACTCTAATTCTCTCTATGATAGACACATACAAGGTATTAATCCCATATTCAAAGTTAATTTTGATATATATTGATTTTAAATTTGATTATAAACGATTATTGAACCGATCGATCAA
The DNA here is from genome assembly GCF_937616625.2 of Mercurialis annua. Taxonomy (NCBI): domain Eukaryota; kingdom Viridiplantae; phylum Streptophyta; class Magnoliopsida; order Malpighiales; family Euphorbiaceae; genus Mercurialis; species Mercurialis annua. The sequence goes on from NC_065570.1 coordinate 42,435,509, forward strand.
ATTATACGTATTTTAAGTGTTTTCATTATAGGATTGTGTTATAGGTATCGAATTAAGCGTATTTGCAATTTTTTTAGCATCTGGAGGAGGTCGGAAGGTCCGGGAATTGACAATTTCCGGGGTTAGCGTGTTGTCACAAGCACGACAACCTAGTTGTGCACATGCACAGCGGCTTCTTGAGGGGGACTTCCGAGGGGCTTTTTTCTAATTAGTTCAATGTGCTTTCTATTGATCCACAAACGTTTTGAAACGAACCTTCAAAAGTAAAAGTAAATGTTTTAAACGGATGGTATAAAAGTAAAAGTACTCGTATTAAACAGACGTTTTAAAAGAAAAAGTGAATGTTTAAACGATATAAAGTGGATTTAAAAAGAATGATAATTGGATTTGTGAAATGATTAGTATATTACTATTTATCGTTTAGCAATTAAATATATACTATAAAATGATTTCTTTAGGTATAGAAATACCTAAAATGATTTTAAACGAGAAATTTGAATAATTTCTCAAAGTGAGACTTATTTATATGACTTTAAAAAGAGAATTGTCGTAAGTGTTATATGTTTATATGATATGTGCTTTGTCTGGAACTTGAAACCTAGACTTAAAGTTTATACCTGAAACATGTTTTGATGTTTTATCTTGTGTGTTTGATCCGACCAGCTGTCAGGTCGTCAGACATCAGGGAGTCTAATTGACTTGCCCAAGAAATAAGCATTAGAAGTAGCAGTGTCTATGAGTTTGCGTGTTTGCTTTTGAATATTTACATTTCAACTGTTTAAAATGACAAATCGCACTATGTATCAAGTTCAAACCAACAAAGATCCATTGGAACAAACTTCCTATTGGGTGGCAATAGGACTGCGTGATCACTAGTACAAATAATAGATTAAGTTGTGATGGTCAAAAAGTTAAGTATGATTATGTTAAGTTATATGGCGATGGATAGTTCACGGCCTAGACTTAACTGGTATCCCTGAGGCGTCGGTAACATGGTTCACGGCCCAAAAACCTAGTACAGGAATAAAACGTCAGTATCATTGTTACGGTTTACATTATGTATCAAACTATGGTGTGTGTTGTTGAGAATAAACCCAACTCGTAGTAAATCCGGAAATCGGATGTCGATCCCACGAGGACTAAAGGTTTAAAGTGAGTGAAATCGCTTATGAAATTCAATTCGGAAAGCACAAATAAAGATTGGTTTTTTTTGTAACAATTCTAACAACGAAGAATCAACTAAACGCTAAAATGCAATAACTCAAAAAGCACTAATTATCAACGATTTAAAATCAATAAAGGGAAACGTCAAGGGATTGGTAATCACACCTAGGTCATGCATTCATGGTTGGTCAAATCGGAAGTGTTTCAAGGGCCGAGTGAAGTCTAAATCGTTATTCCCGCTTTCTCGAGCCTCAAGGAGCAACAAAACCGCTACCTAATCACCTAATCAATACCAAGCTCACTCTCGTGTTACAAGGCATAACCAAACAATTAACTAGCGATTAATCAATCAACTCTAGGGCCACCTAAGTTCAAACCCACTCTCGTGGCGCTCTAAAACCTAGGTTTTCAATCCTATTAGTCAATCTAATCAACCACCTCTCGGTGCATCAATCAAACTCTAAACATGCTTAGGGTAGCTAATCCTAAACAAGCAATAAGCAATAGGAGTAAAACATGAGTAAACAACATCAAGAACCAACCAATCATACAACCCTAGGCTATCATACCAACCCCCTAACAAGGGGCTTAGCCACTCATGGCTAAGTTCTCAATACAAGCACTAATCAAACAACTAAACATTAAAAAGTAGAGAAAGATTACCTTAAGTAAAATGGAAGAACAATAACTCATAAAAGATAATGAAGATTCCACAATAAATAAGCTTGCATTAATTAATAAAAGACCTTGTTCAATCAAAACATTAAAAGCTTCACTTCACCAACAATGGTGGAAAAGATGGAGCACACAACTCTAAAGAGATTCTAAGCTATTTTTAGGAGGCAACACAAAAGGAATAAAAATAATGAATGTTGCATACCCTAATTTTGAATCATAAAGCAGTACTTATAGTGTTCTCAAAAAGGAAATAAAAACATCCTACAAAAGAGTGTTGGGCCAAAAGAGGAAGTGTGCATAAGCCTTGTCCTTTTCTTCAGATTTTCGATTCTAACTTTAAGCCTTTGCACGAATCGTGCAAACCAACTTAACATGGGTGCACGGATCGTGCAATATCTCTGGGAACAATCTGCTTCTGCTCTACTTATGCACGATTCGTGCAAGGTGTTGCACGATTCGTGCAACCTTCAGACTCCACAACCTTGAACTTCAAAGCTTCATAACTCGGTGTAGAAATGTCCAAATGAGTTGGTTCTTGAACCATTGGAAAGCTCAGGATGTCTACTTTAACTCTTATGAAGAACACAAACTCAATAGAGACCTTTAACCGATCCAAATGTGTCAAAGAGTGCAGAGGGGTCAGCTTTTCCGAATTGCAAATGAGCTTTCGCCTCTCTTTCGTCGACTTTTCCATCTTTTGCACCAAAATGCTTCCGCAATGCTCCCAAGTATCTGAAATACTAAAACATGCAATAAGGCATTCGGAATACCATAAAAACATGACAAAACATAATAAAAGCATGCGGAAACGACACTCTAAATAGGAGTAAAATACTCCTATCAAACCTCCTCACACTAATCTCTTGCTTGTCCTCAAGCAAGAACAAAACTCACTTATAACTAGGATTCAAGAACTTAGCAAAAACGACTACTCGTCAACAAAAGTACTCCCAATCGATGAAGGTGCAAATGTAATTGTCTAGAGTCAATAACTCATGATTCATGCAAACAAATGAGGAATGCAATAGATAAGACATATGAAGATGGCACTCAAGACAAGTCATCAAGTTTAACAAATTTTCAACCGACAATCACAAGAGTACTATCACTTAAGGGACATGCGATCATTTGGTCAATCTTAGAATATGAACACAATGGCAATCACTCATAAGCATTAAACACAAGCAAATATTTCTCACAAGATTTCGCTCTCACACGCAAGTGTTTAAGGCTAAGAAATGAAGCACACAAAATACGGAATTCCCATAAGTTTGCTCATAGTCCTAGACTCCACTACTTAGCTCGATGATCGACAATTATCATATGGTCTTTTCCGGGTTGTAACGTGGCCAAGGGTCAGGGTAGGTCAAAGTTGATATTTAGGCTAAAACTTGACTTGGAACTAGATAAAACATTAATCATCAAACACTTGGGCTAGCTTGGAATTTAGCACATTTGAACTCCTTTTGACTCTTATTTCATTTTAATGCCTTTATTTTTCTTTTCTCTTTATTCTTCTTTTTCTATTTTTCTATTTTCCTTCTTTTCTCTTTTTTTTTCTTTTTTTTTAAAAATTTTTCTTTCTCTTCTAACTTTCTAGGCATGGAATTTCCCTTTTAAATTCAAGTTCAAACTCTCTTTTTCATTAAACTACTACCTCATCCTCCTCACACTAGTTCTCAAGTCAAGTTCGGGTGTTTAAAGTGGAAATGGAAGAACGGGATTAGTGTGTGAATACGGTCATATCAACAAAAGTCTAGGCCCAAACTTGGTTATCTAGAGGTAAAAGGTAAGCATTTAAAGTGGTCTCTAGAATTGGTTACACCTAATGCCATACTCATCTAATCATCGATCATTCAACAATGCAATCTCGAATGGACACCGAGCAAATTCTAGGAATTCCGACAAAACGACACTCACAATAAACTATTAGGCTCAAAATGCTCAAATAAAAGGGTGGTGTCATGCTCAAATGCTTAAGTCTTATGAATTCATGCCAAAATATGTTCATACTCAAAGTGACACAAGAATTTCCATTAAAGCACATATCATACATTCGAATCAAGTACCTCAGTCATGTCCAAAAATCACACAATTAATGGACTCGTCCTAATGCCAACTAAACATGTCCAATTCCATTGCATTTCATTAAGCAAGCATCCACCATGAATTGCTTAAACTAGATGAAAACATTTACACGTTTCATAGCCCGGGAGATATCAATTGTTGACAAATTTTCAAAAATTGCATAAATTCTCATTTCCTTAAACATGATTTCAAGATAAGAGATTAGTGCTAGACAACACTACAACCTACACACTATCACAATAACAAAGCTTACAAGAAAATAAACTAAACAATCCTAACACAAGAAAGCAATAAAAATAACACAAACAGTCCTACGCAACTACATTCAATTTTCCAACCCTCCTCACACATTTCGATGCAATGTCCTCAATGCTAAGAAATTAGACATATAAAAATTGAATAGGAGTTGAGTTTAGAAAATCAAATCTCAAGTGTTCAATCGAACACCGGCGGTTCAGGATATGGTGTCGGCGATGGATAGCGAGGCCCCCCTTGGGCATTGAAGTAATCCCTTAGTTTTTTTTCCCTCTTGTCGCCTTTTACTTCCACATTTCCTTTTGCTCTTTCATGAATTGGCGTTGCTCCGCCTCAAAAGCACTTCCATCCGCAAAAACATTTAGAGCCGGTTGCTCCCATTGCACTCCTTGGTGCGGGATCCTCTCGATAATCTCGCATCGAGACATTGTAGAGTAGGGAAAATGGTAGTCGGAAGTGAAGTCGGAATTTTGTTTGGGCGGCTTTTGGTGGTGGCTAAGTGTGGTGGATGTTTTGGTAGAAGAGAGAGACATAAGCTTTTTGGCTATGGAAGATTGCTAGATAAGGAAAAGAAAGATGGAGAAGATGAAGTGTTGGGTGGCTATTTATGGTTAAGAAACAAATTCTAATTTGAATGCTCTAAGATGATGCCAACTCATCAAGCTTTGTGTTTTGTATTTCTTATGAAAGGTTAAGATCAAGCCACCTCAACAATCCAAGTGCCTTAATGATGGACCAATGAGAAAATTTCAATTCCTCCTCCTTTAATTGCTTTGCACGGATCGAGACAAGCTTGGATTTTGTGTTGCTCGATCCATGCAATTTCTGGGTAAACATTCTGTTTCCTATTTCAATGGTGCACGATCCGTGCAACAGAACTTAAGGGGCTTGCATGAATCGTGCAATGCACAGGATGGGAATTTCTGAATTTCTCTTTTCCGCAATTCTCCTACACACCATAACCAAAACACACCGGCGTTATCTTGAACAAAACAAAGAAAATACGGAAAATAAACAAACAAACATAAACACTAAACAACTATAAACACTAAAAACAAATGAAAGCACTAAGACGAACCTCTTGGGATTGCCTCCCAAGTGCGCTTGTTTAGAGTCGAAAGCTCGACTACTGATCCTCAAATTCATGGAGGATCAAAAAGAGCGACTTGCTTGCGATTTTCATCGATCAACACTCTAGGATATGGTTTGCACCATTCTCCAAGCACCTTAAAAACATCTCCATTGGCCCCCTCCAACTCAATCAAACCATCATTCAATTTGCGCCGTATCTTAAATGGTCTGCTCCACTTAGAAATCAACTTCCCCGCATGTGAATGTGCTTGAGAGGTTCGAACTTGGACGTACTCACCAAGAGTAGCAACGTCCATGCATATTTGTCTCTTGCTTGCGGTTGCTATCCCGTTGAGCTTCAACTTCCATGATGCCCAACATTTTGGTTTTCCTTTGCGTGGCTTGATATGAGGTGTTGTTTCGATTTTTGCACACACAACTTCGGGTTCTTTCTTAGGAACCTCCTTTATTGGCACATGCAATGTGGGCTCAATAGTATCAATCTTCATGCATTTCTCCTCCTCACACTTGCTTTTTCCATGCTTGATGTCAAACACCATGCTCTCATCATTCATTCTCAATGTTATCTTCCTCGCATTAACATCAACCAATGCTCTCCCGGTATTCAAAAAAGGACGCCCAAGAATCATGGGGCAATCTTTGTCGACCGCAGAATCAAGCACAACAAAGTCCACCGGAAAGATGAACTTGCCCACTTTTACTAGCACGTCTTCCGCAACCCCGTGCGGTCTCTTGAGCGAATGGTCGGCCAATTGGAGCATCATGGAAGTTTGTTTTATCGGTTGGTTTCCACATATTTTCCTGAAAAGACACAACGGCATTAGATTTATACTTGCACCTAAATCGCAAAGACAATTAAGAGAAGTAGAAGTGCCAATTAAGCAAGGAATCGTGAAACTCCCTGTATCTTGTAGCTTGGTCGGTAGATTGCTTTGGATAATAGAACTACAACTTTCCGTTAGAGGAATTGTTCCGCCTTGTTCCCAACTTCGCTTGTTCATAATTATGTCTTTCAAGAACTTAGCATATTGGGGCATCTCTCGCAAGGCATCCCCTAAGCTCATACTTATTTGAAGTTTCTTGAAGATTTCAAGAAACTTATGAAACTTTTTATTGTCCGGGGCCTTTCTCAACCGGCTTGGGAATGGTACTTTAGGCACAAAAGGTGGTGGTGGTGGTGGCCTCACATATGGTTCCTCAACATCAATATCAATGGCCACCTCCTCACAAGACTTTGGTAGCTCTTGACTAGAGCTTGCAACATCTATTACCACTTGAGGCTCAACCTCCACAATCATTGGCCTCTTGCCATTAGCTTTTTCAAAATCCTTGTTATGATCAACATCAAGGACTCTACCGCTTCGAAGCTCCACAACTTTGATGGCTTTCACATGCTCTCTAGGATTAGTTTCCGTAGTGGACGGCAATCCTCCTTGAGGTCTACCTTGAAGATTAATGGCAAGTTGGGAGATTTGAGTCTCTAAATGATGGATCGTGGAAGCTTGGTTCTTCTCCCTTTGCCTAGCATCAAGCTCTCTTTGCTCCATTTTATCCAACTTCTCTAGCACCTTGTAAAGCACATTCCCATCATCCACATTCCGTTGTGGTTGAAAACCGGGTGGGTGTTGAGGTCTACCACCATAGTTGTACCCTTGACCTTGATTGCCTTCATAGTGACCTTGTTGTTGTGGAGGCCTATTGTTGCCTTGAAAACTTGAACCCACTTGATTAGACCCTTGAGCATTGCCTTGCCTTTCTTGATTTCTCCACCCAAAATTTGGATGATTCCTCCATCCGGGGTTGTAGGTGTTAGAATAAGGATCATTAGCTTGCCTTTGACCCCCAATGTAGTTCACTTGCTCACTCAAAGCTTGCCCCGTAACTAGGCATTCTCCCCCCGAGTGGTTGAAATCTCTACAAAACTCGCATCCCACTTGAACATAAGCTACCGGAGCGTTTCTTGGGTTCAATTGCCTCTTAAGAGCATCTACTTGAGCTTGAAGTGAAGTATTTATTGCTTTTATGGCCTCCATCTCTTTCACTTGATCATGAGTCATCAACGACTTTTGAGTAGATGGCGCTCTTCTATCTATGGGCCCCCATGTACTACTAACTATGGCCAATTTCTCCACCAAGTCAAGAGCTTCTTCATAAGTCTTTTGCATTAGCGATCCCCCCGACGCCGCATCAATAGTGCCTCTAGTAGTAATAGTTGTCCCATCATAGAAGATTTGAATAACATGCTCTCTATTGAGCCGATGATGTGGGACGCTCCTTTGTAGATCCTTGAACCGCTCCCATGCCTCATAAAGTGACTCCCCTTCGAATTGAACAAACTCAAGTATATCCTTGGTCAACTTTGTGGTCTTGCCATGAGGGAAATATTTGTTGAGAAAGGCTTGCGCCAACTCCCTCCAAGTGCGTATTGACTCATTAGGTAGCGAGTGAAGCCATAGACTAGCCTTGTCCCTTAAAGAGACGGGGAACATCCTCAACTTGGTTTGATCCGCGGTTATCCCATGAAGCTTGAACGTATTAAGTACACCCAAGAAACTAGCAATGTGCGCATTTGGATCCTCGTGACTTAACCCATAAAAGGCACAACGGTTCTCCAAGAGTTGTATGGTACTTGGCTTGATCTCGAAGGTTGCCGCTTGAACCGGCATTGCAAAACATCCAAATGTGGCATTATCCACATTCGGCAAGAAGAACTCGCCCAAGGTTTATCTTGGTTGATTTTGCACTTGTGGGTGCACTTGGGGGCGATCATTCCTTGGGCGTTCTTGATGCCTTTGTCGGTTTACATTCTCAAGTGGAGGAGGGGGTGGATATTGTTGTTCCCCTTCGTCCACTAGAGGATTAAACCTTTCCTCTTCCTCATAATCATGCCCGTCACCCTCCATAACTAAAGGAATCCGGGCTCTCCTTCTTACGCCTCTTTCGTAACTACCGAGATCCTCTTGAAAAGGTTCTAGTGGGAGATTAGCACGCCGTGTATTATGCATACACAAAGGGTAAATTCCTACACAAACAAAGACAAGAGAACTGAGCGTAAATCACGAAAAATGCAAGAATGAACAATAAAAGTAAAAACAGAAAATAACGCTAACTCGACCGAATTTCAAAATACTTTCAATCAATTAAACGCAACCTAGTCCCCGACAACGGCGCCAAAAACTTGTTGAGAATAAACCCAACTCGTAGTAAATCCGGAAGTCGGATGTCGATCCCACGAGGACTAAAGGTTTAAAGTGAGTGAAATCGCTTATGAAATTCAATTCGGAAAGCACAAATAAAGATTGGTTTTTTTGTAACAATTCTAACAACGAAGAATCAACTAAACGCTAAAATGCAATAACTCAAAAAGCACTAATTATCAATGATTTAAAATCAATAAAGGGAAACGTCAAGGGATTGGTAATCACACCTAGGTCATGCATTCATGGTTGGTCAAATCGGAAGTGTTTCAAGGGCCGAGTGAAGTCTAAAGCGTTATTCCCGCTCTCTCGAGCCTCAAGGAGCAACAAAACCGCTACCTAATCACCTAATCAATACCAAGCTCACTCTCGTGTTACAAGGCATAACCAAACAATTAACTAGCGATTAATCAATCAACTCTAGAGCCACCTAAGTTCAAACCCACTCTCGTGGCGCTCTAAAACCTAGGTTTTCAATCCTATTAGTCAATCTAATCAACCACCTCTCGGTGCATCAATCAAACTCTAAACATGCTTAGGGTAGCTAATCCTAAACAAGCAATAAGCAATAGGAGTAAAACATGAGTAAACAACATCAAGAACCAACCAATCATACAACCCTAGGCTATCATACCAACCCCCTAACAAGGGGCTTAGCCACTCATGGCTAAGTTCTCAATACAAGCACTAATCAAACAACTAAACATTAAAAAGTAGAGAAAGATTACCTTAAGTAAAATGGAAGAACAATAACTCATAAAAGATAATGAAGATTCCACAATAAATAAGCTTGCATTAATTAATAAAAGACCTTGTTCAATCAAAACATTAAAAGCTTCACTTCACCAACAATGGTGGAAAAGATGGAGCACACAACTCTAAAGAGATTCTAAGCTATTTTTAGGAGGCAACACAAAAGGAATAAAAATAATGAATGTTGCATACCCTAATTTTGAATCATAAAGTAGTACTTATAGTGTTCTCAAAAAGGAAATAAAAACATCCTACAAAAGAGTGTTGGGCCAAAAGAGGAAGTGTGCATAAGCCTTGTCCTTTTCTTCAGATTTTCGATTCTAACTTTAAGCCTTTGCACGAATCGTGCAAACCAACTTAACATGGGTGCACGGATCGTGCAATATCTCTGGGAACAATCTGCTTCTGCTCTACTTATGCACGATTCGTGCAAGGTGTTGCACGATTCGTGCAACCTTCAGACTCCACAACCTTGAACTTCAAAACTTCATAACTCGGTGTAGAAATGTCCAAATGAGTTGGTTCTTGAACCATTGGAAAGCTCAGGATGTCTACTTTAACTCTTATGAAGAACACAAACTCAATAGAGACCTCTAACCGATCCAAATTGGTCAAAGAGTGCAGAGGGGTCAGCTTTTCCGAATTGCAAATGAGCTTTCGCCTCTCTTTCGTCGACTTTTCCATCTTTTGCACCAAAATGCTTCCGCAATGCTCCCAAGTATCTGAAATACTAAAACATGCAATAAGGCATTCGGAATACCATAAAAACATGACAAAACATAATAAAAGCATGCGGAAACGACACTCTAAATAGGAGTAAAATACTCCTATCATGTGTATTGTGGATCATATTATAGTTTGTCTATTAGGAAATTGAGGTTTAAGGTTTCATCTGGATCGACAAACTGGTGATATCTTATATACAACTATTTTCTTATTCTGCTCTTTTGATATTTAACTATAAATATGCATACTCACTCAGAAATATTTATATTTCTACCCCGTTGTTTTTACCATTCTTCAAGTGTTTAACTTTGAGGTGGTCGAACTTCCTTATTTCTACTTCAGAGAGGCTTTCTCTTTTTGACTTGTATACAGTTTGAAACTCTTAGATGCTATAATAGTATATGTTAGTTTTCCAATAGCCTTGTCAGTGTTTCTTTATTTATATACTCTAATATGAAACCACTATTTTTGTATATAACATCTTGGTGGATGCACAGATGGCAGTATATATGTATAGGGTATAGTTAATTACTAGCTATGTATATGTGGTCTGGTTGTACGTTTTGGTTATATGAATAATGGATATAGTGCATGCCACTTATATGTTACCAGTCCGGTTTCTAGTGTTACTACACCAGTTTTCAAAATGAGTTGTATGTTAAATAAAAGTAATAGTTAACAAGTTTTCTGAAAACCTATTATGCATAGAAAGTGTTTTGTTTTGCAAAAAAACAAATATAGGTTTTTAGGCTTACTGCGGGTTCCGAAGCTATCACTCCCATTCTCTAACGTCGGCCTCAACTCATGGATTTGGGTCATGACAATAGGTATCAAAGAAATCAATGTTTCATGTTGTCTATAACCCTTGACAACAAGTCGAGCTTTATATTTATCAACTGTGCCGTTAGGTTTCAATTTCTTTTTCAAGATCCATTTACAACCTATGATTTTGCAACCGGAAGGTAGATCAATCGATTGCCATATCTTATTGGACTCTAGTGAGTCCATATCATCATTTATGCCTTCTTGCCACAAATCAGCATCGAAAGAAGTCAGAGCTTCCTGGAGGTTTGCAGGATCCTCCTCTAAAGAATAAACATGGTAAATCGGAATCAAAGTCTTTCGAAATTCTAGCTCTTTTACTTCTTCTGATTGCTGGTTCTACATCATAAGTAAACTCATTATTCCTAACAACATGAATATTACTAGATGATTCGCCCCCACTATTTCCTAATTGAAAAGGAAATTTATGTTCATAAAAATCTGCATCCAAAGATTCAATAATCACTCGTGTAGTCAAGTCGTAAAATCTATATGCTTTGCTATTGACTGCGTACCCAATAAAAATATATTCACTGGATCTACTTGCTAATTTTATTTGTTTTGGATCAGAAATCCGAACATAGGCCAAACAACGCCAAATTCTCAAAAAGACAAATTTGGTTGTCTTTTCTTTAGAATCTCATAAGATGAAATCTTATTGTTTGACTTATAAACTTTATTGAGCATATAACAAACAGTTAGCAGGATTTCACCCCACCAATAAGAAGTAGTACCAGAATTTAATAAAATAGACACTACAACATTTGTAAATGTTTTATTTTTTGTTTCGGTTTTACTTTTTATTTCGGGAGAATAAGGTGTTGTTTTTTCATGTACAATATCATGCGAGTTATAGAATTGTATAAACAAGTTTGATTCATATTTAGTAACTCTCTCACTACGAAATTTTTTGATTTTCTTATTAAATTGAATTTCAATTTCAGTAAGAAATAACTTGAACTTGTCAAGTGCATCATTTTTACTTTTAATCAAATACACATATGTATAATCAGAACAATCAATAGAAGTGATAAAATATCTCTTACCATTTTTGGTCAAGATCCATCAAGTTCACACATGTCTGAATGTATTAAATCTAAGGGTTTAGATTCTCTATTTACTCATTTATGTGAGTTTTTTTGTTATTTTGGCTTGACTACATAATTCACATTTTTAGAACTCAGTTTGGTTCATTTTCGGAATTAACCTAAGGTAGTCATGTTGCTAATTGTTCTTTTATTTACATGACAGAGTCTAGCATGCCAAATATTAAAATCACAAATCATGTAAACAGAAGAAGCAACTTTATTGATAATTTCAACATTCATCTTAATCATACCCTCACGAGCATAACCCTTTCCCACAAAAATACCATTTTTAGTAATGGTGTATAAATCTCCTTCAATAGTTTGAAAAATCCAACCTTATTGAGAAGATATCCAGACACCAGATTCTTCCTCATCATAGGAGTGTGCATCACATCCTTCAAAATTAGTGTCTTCCTTAAAGTAAACTTCAATTCAACACTTCCAATACCAGCAACAATAGTGGTATGAGTATTTCTATTACCCAGCAATATTTTCTTATCATCAACAGCAGTGTATGTTTTAAACAAAGCACGATTGTGGCATACATGACAGTTTGCGCCTGTGTCTATCCACCACCCACTTGATTCACTAAAAAGGTTGATCTTAGCCATCATTTCAGTTATCATAGCCGTAAAAGGCTATTCAACCAAGTTAGCTTGCGGAGCAGTACTTGGCCTGTTCGAACACTTGTGTGCCATATGACTTGATTTTCCACAGTTAAAACACATAAACGGTGGCAAATCATTTTTTACAGGTGGTCGCTATCTCATAATATGCTTCCTTGACGGATTACCATTCTTTTTGTTGCGGTTCACATTTTAGTTAGAGTTTGAATTTTGATTTTGATTCTTAATTTTTTTGCCATTTGGCTTCATATTCACCGAACTGAACTTTCCGGTGTTGCTAGAAACAACAAGCACCTCTTCTTTTTGGTCTTGGTTATTCGCCTCTTCTTCAATCCGAAGACAAGTGATCAAACTTTCCAAGGAAAACTCCTTGGTTTTGTGCCTAATAGAATTCTTAAAATTCTTCCTCGAAGGAGGTAACTTATCAATCAAAACAACTACTTGAAATTATTCGTCAAGAACCATACCTTCAGAGATAATCTCATGAGCGATTTTCTGCAATTCATAGGATTGTGCCTCAACATATTTTTCGTCCATCATCTAATATTTGAGGTAGCGGCTGACTGCGTACTTCTTCGTCCTCGCCTCCTCGGTATCGTACTTCCTTTGTAGCTTTGCAGACTTTCCGTTATTATAATAATCATATAGATCATCACTCAGTGCATTAGGAATAAAATTCTTGCACATGTAATCATTTGTCATCCACTGTTGTAGTTCAACATTCTAATTGTCTTTTTCTTCCTCCTTAGCAATTTCATCAACGACAACATTTCCACAGATAAAATAGAAACCACTTTTTTCATGGTTAGGAAAAATTATGTCTTTTGTTTCCACCTTTTGAAATGCAGACCTTCAAACCGGAATGGTTTGTTAGTATCAATAGTGGAGGAACCGTAGGTAGCAACCTCATCGGAATTCATGGCAGCAACCTCATCAGAATTCATGGCAGCAACTGTAAAAGGACACGTCTAAAACTTGTTGATACAGTTGCTGAAAAATATACAGGAATTTGATTTGGCTGAGTCGCGGACTAGATCGTTTTTTTTAGACATGTCGCGGCACAGCTCGATGGTGCAAAGCTGACTATCAACTGCGGCGTTCCTATGATAAAACCGCCGGAATACTGTTACCACTGCATTATAATAACAACTCTAAAACAATTTTGTATATTGCTCGTTCTTTGCTCTGTATTTTTTCTTTTGTGTTTTTGCAAATGAAAATAAAAGTAGTATTTGTATGGAAAAGATGAAAGAGATATTATGCAAAACATTAAATATAGATAAACACATTTTGCATATTCATTATAGTAAAAAAAACATTTTAGAATTCCATTAAAATTCCAGCATTCAATTCATGAAATTCCAGCAGCAATTGTTAGAATTTTAGTGTACAGTTCATGGAATTCTAGCTGGAATTGTTGGAATTCCAACTGCAGTGGATGCAATTCTAGTGCAGTTGTAGAATTCCATCAAATTTAAAATTCCATCAGTTTTGTAAAATAAGTGGGAAAAATCAAAAACTGTTACATAATGAATAAAATAAAAATGTTATGTAAGTTTTATTTTTCAAATTCAACATAATTCCAATCATTAATATTTTATAATAAAATAAAATTATTTTGTAAGTTTTATTTTTCAAATTCAACATATGTCCAGCAGATGCTGATTTTCGTGTTGTAATACATATACTATAGTAATGTATAAATGGGGAATGAAATAGGAAAAGAAAGATAATTCAGGTGCACATGCAGACATATTTTAAAAATTGGAAGATTACTGTAAAAAATAATAAAGTGAGTTATTAATATAAATTTTTTAATTTTTAAATAATCTGGTGTAATTTTTCAGAAAAAAAAATGTGAGAAATAAATGGAAAATGGGCTTTATTTTAGAAAATTTGTGTAATCAGCCTAAGACCATTTGGAGAACGGCCCAAACATTCTAAAGTCGGACCAATTCCGATTTGGAATCCAAACACATTAAACAGAAAAACAAAAATCTTGGAGAAGAAGTTGCCCTTTGTTTTTCTTTGAATTTTAGACATCCATAATCAAAGATTATTTTCTGTTTTAAAATTATTTAATTCATAACTTTATTTTTTATTTTTATTTTTCATCTCCTTCCTCATTTTATGATACACCGTCTCTGAAACCCCTAAACACTACTCCAGAATCTTCGTCTTCTTTCTATAAAAAAAAAAATTACTCATAAATTGTTAAATAAAATTAGTCATAAATTGATATAAACCCTATTCTTCCCTTTCAGCTATGGTATGTATTTCTTTAACTTTTTTTATTTGTTTAGTTCTTTTTGTTGGTTGGGTAGATGATGGTTTTGTATTCTTGGGTTCTATTAGATTAGCAAATGCAAGATTTTTATTCATTTTGCTCAATTATGTTTGTTTCAAAGGGTTATTTGTATCATTAGTGTTTGAAATTGAAAAAAAAAAATTCAATTCCGCTGTTGATTATTAGAAATTACTTCATACTTTGAACTTTAGAGAGGTCACATGTTTGCAATTTATGCCATGAATCTGTTATTTTAGTCGCGTCTAATAAATTCATATCTTGTTTTCGACAGGCAGCTAAGATTCTTGCAAACTTAATTGTCATGGGCTCTGGTATTTTAGCTCGAGCTTTTGTGCAAGCTTACCGCCAGGCACTCACAAGTAAGTGTTTACTTCACTTGCATTGGTTGAACGGGTTTTACTTTCGTTTCTAATAAGTTGTAGTATAATGATAGAGTGCTATAATGTCATAGGACAAGTAAATTTACTAGTAATGGTAAGCTTCATGTTAGCTTCGTTGATGATACTTACGTTATTGCATGAGTGATTGTTTATGCCTTACAACCAGATGGGGAACTTCTATTTTAAATTGATGATTAGTTATAATCTACGCAGTAATGCAATTGTGAGCTGGCTGTTTTTCCTTCATCCCACCAATTTGCGCTCTTTTTTTTATCTATTTGTGGATGGGAAAATTGTTCCTATGTGTTGCTCGCAATGTTTTATGCTAATGATCCTGTCAAGCTCATCGCCTTGCTCACTTGTTCATGTACTACTGTTAAGTATTCTATTCGAAATACAAGTAACAAAGTTGGTATCCTTTGTATGGAAATGGAAGTTGTTAAAGGATATCATGCTTCAGTGTAGGCCTGCAATCTTTTGCCACTTACAATCACAAAAATTCCTAGTCTGGTTTTAATAAGGTTTTTCATAGATGGGTATTTTTAATAAATTTTTACTTCCATTTACAATATTATTTGAAATGTTAACCGTGCGGCTAAATGGATATTAGAGCTACTAGAGAACCTAAGGTCTAGAGATCAAATCTCTCTTCATGCACCTGATGTTGCATGCTTCTAGAGGCTGACTGGCAGTGTTCTGGAGTTGATTCTCTCTCAGGCTGTGTCCTAGTCAATCTCAAATATGGTTAGCAATTACTTCCAGTCACTACCATTTACTTATCTATCACGCTTAATTTCCTTCATAGTTGTTTAAGGCGCACCTAAAGCGCAAAAGCCTCATATAGCCCGAGGTGCTAGGCATAAAAAAATCTAGGAGAATAAATGCTTAAAAAAATAATTTATCTGTAACACTCAAATTAAATTTATGCTTCTAACAAAATAATGAGTCAAAAAAGCTACTAGCCTTCCATTAATTGCAACCTAAAAGTATCTAGGTTTGAAGGCAAATTAAACCAGGAACTTTAGCGTGTTTTACAATTACAACACGATCGCTTGGCAAAATCAGTCACAAACTTTCATGTTTTGGCAAATGGAAAACCAAACTATTTTCCATTGAAAAAACGCTGATGTGGACACAAAAATATATAATGTTCCAGCAGCCATATGGCCCATATCGGTGTTATTTCAATTTAAATTAGTTTGGTGTTCCGATTAGCCAAAAAATGAAGTGGCCGATTTTGCTAAGTTTTAAAGTTTGTGTTGTAATTGCAAAACACACTAAAGTTCATAAGTTCTTTTGCAAATAATCCAAATATCTATTAGTTTTTTTATTCTGCAAGAGTCAGTTTTTACTTTTAGTAAATTAATAATAGTGTGTTTGTTTTGTTTTGACTTCATGCTTCTGTTTTGATTTTTCATTAGTAGTCAGCAAATTTTTATTCCATTTCTAGAAGTCCCTATAGTATGACAAATACATTATAATAGGGTTCTTCTTTGTAACTTTTGTAATTGCTTAACAAAGAATCTGCTCCTCTCGTCTCAGTGTTGCTGCACTTTTAACGCTTCAGCACTGCCTAAATGCACCCAGAAAAAGGTGCTCAGGCGCAACACATTCGCCTAGTGCTTTTCTAGCACCTTGGGCGCGCTTTTAACAACTATGATGTCCTTGTGGCTTCTCAGCCAGCCCCAACTCTTGACTACACATAATCTATCTCATTTTCTAATTAACATAACCCACTTATCTCTGTGTTTATTATAGTAGTTACTAGGTTGGTGAGAGTCTTTACCCAAAATGAGCAACAGATCACAATTTTTTTTTCCAACTGTTATCAATTATATCGCACTTTTGGGACTACCTCATAAAAGGCCATGAGAAAAATAGAATATAAAATGACAAGCTGAATTGCTGATTCTATCCCAAATGCTGTCTGATGACTGCAGGTATTGTGCAGAGCACCATCATAAATCCGCAGTATGGCTAAGATTCTTAAACAGACTTACGTGCTGGAGAATATTTTAATAATAATAGGCTCTTTTCACAGTTCGCATGAAACCAAAAACCATTTTAGTTGGTCAATGTTGCAGCTGCTTGTAGGAACTTTACTTTCCTTCATGGGCGTTGCTAGATTAGTCATTAAACCCTATAACAATATCTTGGTGTTTTGCTTACATAGAGTTTTATCTTATTGCAACAAATGTCTGTTTAGGGCATTAATTATTTTCAGCCGTATATTTGCAAATTGCATGTCAGTTATCTTCATTTAATTTTATATATATGATTTTAATTATTAGTTACTGGTGTGAAGGTTGAGCTATAGTGTCACTCAATAGAAATGAGACATATTCTAGTTTAATGTTGAAGGCAGATATTTGTCTGCGTACTCATTAGATGACATATAATTTTTATGCAGATGCCTCAAAATCCGGTGTTGCCCAAGAAACAATACAGAACACTATCCGGAGAGGAAGTAAAGTGATGACGGAACAAGAGGCTAGACAAATTCTTGGCGTAACTGAGCAAACTTCTTGGGAAGAGATAATACAAGTAGGTTTGCCTTTCAAATTTAACTCGTTTTGTGCATCTAAATTGGGACCAATCGTAAAACATATTTCTCAAACATTTTGCAGAAATATGATGGTTTATTCGAGAGAAACGCCAAGAACGGTAGCTTTTACCTCCAGTCAAAAGTTCATCGGGCGAAGGAATGTTTAGAGGCTGTACATCAAGGCAAAGGCGAGGACAACCCTAGTTAAGAAAAAGGCCAGAAGGTTCTTAGTTCCTCTGCACTTACTGACCCTTGTATTACTAAATTTTGTTTCGATGAGGTTTGTTAAAAAACAATTTTAAAAATTGCATACATAATTTTGTTACATATCTTCTGTGTTCAAGACTAAGTATTAGTCCAGAGTCTTATGACTTAGTAAATAATAAATGTTGCAAAGGCATAAGAAGTTGGTGTGATATCCTCAACTGATCAAAGGTGGTGTAGTCATAGTTGTTGCATCTCATCATAATTGATTACTTTAGCCTTTACTAAAGGTTAATAGGCACTTGATGCTGATCCTTCTCATTTCCATAATAATATACACTAAAAACTGTCAATTTTTCCTCAGAATTTGTACTTGATGAATTATTAATATCAAATTATTATTTCTTCTCTCATTTAAAAAATTCCATTTTTCAATTGTAAGTTTCATTTTCAGTTTTAAAATAATTTTATATTAAATTTTATCTTTTTTTTCTAACTTAATAAATCCTATAGAAAATTCCACCTTGGGAAAAGAAACATTAGGAAACGATAAATTGTTATGTATCATTAAATGAGACTTATAGAAGAGAAAAGTTTTTAGAGTACACTATTTTATATTTTGTTTTTAATTTTATATTATTTTCAAACATATTAGAGGTTGTATTTTTTTTTTACAAAAAATATCTTTTTTTAAAAAAAAATCTCTTCATTTTTTACTTATGCTTTTTTTTGTAGATTTTTTTTGGAGATTTTTTTCTGGTATTTTTTTTAATCGTGTTTTTTAATATAATTATGGTGTTTTTATAGTATTTATAATGTTTTTTTAGTGATTGTGTTTTAATAGTCTATTTATGGTGTATCTATAGTGTTTTTGTAGTGTTATTTACCGTAAAATTCTGTAAATACACCGTAAACACTGTAGATACACAGAAAAATATAGATATACCAGAAAAACACCAGAAATACACTATAGATACACCAAATAAACACGATAACATAAATAAACCATAAAAACACTGTAAATACACCATACATCAATTTTTTTAAATCAGTACATTAAAATAAAAATAACAAATCTATGAACAAGAGAAAAACAAAATAATTATATGAACAATAGAAGAATTTTATAAACTAAAAAGTAATAGATCTACACTAATCAGTTTACAAAAAAATCTAAAAAAATTACAAACAATCTAAAAACGGTATCTAGAAATTTATCAGAAGAAACGCGGTAATGAGAAAATCAATAGAAGAACCACGACGATGGGAAATCCACCGGAAAACGCGACAGTAAGAAACACGGCGAGAAATCCACCGGAAGACACGCGACGGCGAGATGGAAAAATGTGCGGCGGAAGTAGAAGAACGGAGAGAAAATTGAGAGAAGTAGAAAAAGAGAGACAGAGACAGAGAGAGAGGAGAAAAAATTTGAAAGGAAGAAACTAGAGAAAGAAAAACTGCGACTATACTTATGTTTGTGTGAAAATGACTTTAAAATGATTGTAAGTCTTTATTTATAGTAGGATATTTTTATAAATATATTTGTTAAAAGGATAGCAAAGATAATATTAGAATGATAGATGAAAATGGTTGTGAGCTGAGCAGGGTTCGGAGCCGCTCGCCCAAGGCTTATGGCTGACTTCTTGATCTGAAAATGGTTTGAAAAATGGAGTCGCCACCTAGTTCAACTAGGAAATGTCTTTTAACTGACTAGATAACCTTACTCGCCTCCAGTAAGACTATCTTGCATCGGACCAGAGACTAGGGTTCGTGCACCTCCCCGAGACTCTTGTGCTTGCTTTATCTGTTACCTCCTTTATTTACCGGACATGTTCGTTTTATATCTCATCTCAACAGTATATGCACTTCACAGGATATGAAAATTGTAAATAAACATGTATGAAAGCAGTAAACATGTTTGACCCGCATATGACTCGATCTAAACTGACATTTGAGGCAAGAAGCAAGTACTCCTAAACATACATCCAACTTTAGAGGTTTTTAGCAAATAGCATAAATCCAGCTGGTCTGGATTAATTACATGCACAAAGCCTAAACCAGATGTAAACGTTTGATTGGTTGATTTTATTAGGTGATCTTAAAAAACCTATACAACAGTTACTACATTTTTGTGGTAGTCCCTAAGATGTCTATGTGATGGGCTGGAAATGCATTAATGGGCCAATTTTAGGTGATTAGTCCTTTAGCCGGTTATTATTTGATTTGAAATGCTTTTGGAAAGCGATAAACAGTGTTGGCATGGTCAGGGACAGTTTGGTATACATATAAGGTTAGGAATACTTTTCAACCTCGTTGACTTTTTAGTATCTGGCACTCGCGCGGGTTTTGACCATTGGTCTGTTCAGAATTGGTTCTCGGTCAGATCACGAAAGTTGTACGTCTCGACAATACAGTTCTAGCTAAATCCAGAGTCGATTCTGAGTTTGGGTTAGCCCGAAATCGGCACTGGAAGTTGCTGGTTTGATGGGCCTCAAACTAGTGGGCCCGGTTTATACACTTTATTACATATTTTAACTTCTGAGTCCGTTTTACATCAGGTCTGGCCCGTTATAATACAAAATATTAAAGTACATTAAATTAGCTACGTCAGGGTTCAAACTGAGCCTGATTCGGAGTCCGGATGGGCCGGGAAACACGTTTTGAAGTCTTGATCGAGTTTGGAAGGATCTAGAAAGCAGGTTCTGGGAAGCAGGTACGACGAACACGTTTTGTTACACCCTCAAATTAAAACATTATATACTCAAACATTTGTAACAAACATCATAAAATCCATTTAATATATGTTATGTTCCGAGACAAAAATTTTAACTTATCGCATAACCGTAACATTCAAACTATCTCACATCAAACACTTATACATAGCTTTATACAATAACTCTTAGTACAAAAGTTTTGTTATCTATCTTATTCACATAAACACTTCAAAATATGCACGTGCAATGAACTCTCCATTGACCCACCTGAAACCTCTATCAGATGCAAATGTCGACTCAATGCAACTCTTTGTATCCTGAAAAAAAAAACGCAGAGGGGTGAGCCTGCAACTCAATAAGCAAATAGATATATGCATACTAGATATACACATTCATAAGCATTCCAAGTAGCTAAAATATAACTCAAGCGATTATCCATTCAACATCAGCAATAACCATAACAAACATAGTAATCCAATGTTCAATTCAAACCAAACATATTCTCACATTTCCAATCAACATCAAGCTTACAGAAGGATATTCAATCATGCGCATAAATCTCATGTTGGCCCAAATCTCCATATAGGCAACCAACATATGTTATTGGCCCAAATCGCCCTTTAGGCAACCAATAACTCAATCTCACGTCGTTGGCCCGAATCGCCATTTTAGGCAACCAACGACTATCTCAATTCTCATTGAATATCCAAACATAAGCATGACATGATTCTCAAATCCAAAACATAACTCACACCAATAATTCAACCATAATTCACAAGCGCATTTACGTCTCAAATCAACACACACTTGCAATTGCAAACAAACGTATATACCAAGTATAACACTATCTATTCACGTACTCAATTCACCGAGTCTCAAACCCGTGAAGTTCCAGGGTTGTCCGTCGTATTACCTTCTGGTCTATAAGTACCAAATATCTTCTTTTCTTGATCCAAGCTTTAATTAAGGTGTAATTGATCTTGTTGCTGGAGTTCGGTTTAGGTTTTCATCACATTTTTACTCTACTTCTCTAATTCTCTTTTGATATAAGATAAATGAAAGTGAAGAGGTGGTTTTTATCATTTAGCTAGGGCTTATTCATGCTATAATAAGATTGGGTTTATGGAATCATTCATAAATACTAATATCTCATTTAATCCTTGAATATTTTATATGTTCAATTCTAACCCCAAACTTAATTTCATTTCGAACAACTCAAATCAACCTAATTTACCGACGTACTTTCACTCCAATTTAGTTCTGATATATTTGTTGGTCGTTATACTACCTATTATTCATTTTGAATAGTTACATCATTAATCAAACCCCCATCATTTTCATTTAATTAACATCAATCATTAATTTAAATACTCACGTATATGCAAATGAACGACGCTTACTCTTAACCATCGAAATGCATGAATGTATGAGCATATGACTATATGCAATTTAAATGTGGGTGTTACACGTTTTGAAGTCAAAATCGCATAAAATCGAACAAGGAATTCAAATATGGCATAATCAGAGTGTTTAAAGCTCATTTAAAAAAGAAAATTATTCTGGACAGCAAGTACAAAAATATGTTTTTTCATGGAAAATAAGCTCGAATTCACACGTAACATGCATTCTAAGAGCTACAATCTACTAGGTTTCCGGATTTAAACACATTAAACACATTAAATCAGTCATTAACATGCTTTTTTTTTATCAATTTCATGGCAATTTGACAATTTATTTATTAAGCAATATACGGCAATTTGGCTTAATACATCTGCATGTCCCTGCACTTTTCTGTTTTTGCACATAAGATCCCTGCACTAAAATATCCATTATTAAATCCCTACACTTTAACTTCCATCATCCCCAGGTCCCTCTATTGAGGCGAGTGTTGACGCCGTTAACGCACTTTCAGTTTTCTTAATTTTAGATCCCTGCACTTTTAATTTTTTAATGTTACGTCCCTGCACTTTTAAATGTTGAGATTATGTATAAATATGCATTTATTTTTAGTTTAATAAAATTAAATTTAAGTATAAAATATTAAAACTAATATTTTTTAAAGGGTACAAATTTAACATATTTAAATAATAATAATGTCAAAAATTATATCTTTTAGCTATTATTTTATTGAAAATTTCATTCATTATTACTGAATGTTTAATGTATTATTATTCATCTATAAATAAAAAAAATTATTTATTTATTTTATTATGTTGAAAATAAAAGTGAATTTAATTTTTTTTAACAAATAAACATTAACTTAGAGAAATAAAATGAATTTAATATTTTTTATTAAATAATTAAAATAATATTCTATACCGATAAATTTTATTTTTTAAATAATATGATAACATTGCACTTAAAGGTGTAAACGGACATTGATCTTAATATATGTCAAATTCAAAGTTGAGTATGTTATATAAACTTACAAGTTCGAGCTATCTACTTCCATTTTTAAAGGAGACATATCAAGTGGAAGTCTGAATGAATTTCTAATTTCTTAATAATTTTTTATGTTACCTTTAATTTTTTTTTAAACTAATGATGAATATTTCTTGAGTAAGGGCCTCATTCACGAAATATACTCTAATATTTAAATCATATTTATTTTGATAAAATGATTGTTAATATAATTTTATTAAATCTTTAAATTATAAATTACTTAACTTTAAATAAAGAATAAAATTAATTAATTCTTTAATTATATTAAAAAATAAAAGTGAACTAGATTTTTTATTTTTTAAAAGTAAATATTAACTAACCTAAATAAAACTAATTTTAATAGTATTTATTAATTATTAAAATGATATTTTATATCAATGATTTTTTTTAAATAATATATAACAACATTGCAATTACAGAAGTAAACAGACGTATTCTCAAAAAAAAAGTAAATAGGCGTCGATCCTCATATATGTCAATTTTGAATGTGAGTGTGTTATATAAACTTACAAAACAAAGCTGACTGCTTCCATTTCTAATAAAAAATAATAAAAAATAATATTTTTATAAATTTAAAAAATATTTTTACTGTTAATTTAAACATTATAAAAAGTTAATTAAATTGCATTAACATCTTATATTATTAATTAAAAAATTATATATTTTTTAAAATATAAATATTAAAATAAATTTTTATATGAAAACAATTATAAGGACTTTGTTTACATAAAATTAAAGTGTAGGGATCTTATTTGTATAAATTAAAAGTGCATGGACCTTATTTGTATATATCAAACTACAAAACTGAATACTAGTCTCATTAACGGCGCGTGCAGTACAGAACCTTAACAGAGGGACCTTACGATGATGGAAGTTAAAATGCAGGGATTTAATAATGGGGTACTTTAGTGCAGGGACCTTATGTACAAAAACAGAAAAGTGCAGGGGCACGCATATGTATTAAGCCCGACAATTTTATGGCTAAAATCAACACATGAGCTAACATACACACCCTAAAATACACAATCACATCAATTTTGACATTCATGGCATGCAATTTCATGGAAAAATTAAAAGAACAATATTGAGGGTCCTCAGAATTACCGGTCTGAGTCTTTGGCTCGTTTACTGGCGAAGTGGATGCGGAATCCGGCTTCAAATCCATGCGAATGTTGCGTTCTTGAAGAATCAACACGTGTTTTAGTGTTTCTGGAACCTAAATTGATGCGATTTTGTGTGTGTGTGTAGTGTAAAATTCGGATTTGCTATTATAGGGTAATGGCCGAATTTTTTGTCGAATTTTCTAGGGTTTGTGTGCCACCTTTAGCTAGGCTAGCCTAAGCTTGTTTTTATGGTGGTCCAATTAGGTATAGGGTTTCCTAGAATCTTTTAAAATATTCTAGAATCTTATAGGGTGAAAGTGTGTGAAGTGATATGTCATGGAGAATTAGGATTAGCTTAAACTCTATTTAATTAATTAAATTCGTATCAAGGTTTGATGACTAAGTAAAAGAATGCCAAAATTGGGTTTTGGAGCCCGAAAGTGTTAAAAAAGATTTCTTGGGTCCTAAAAATTTGGTCATGGTCAATTCCGGTATGAAAACTTGCAAATCGGTTCATAAACTTTTAAGGCATTAAAATTAGTCCACTTTATAGATTTAGATTACGATCTTTTTGGATTTTTATGAAATATTTACGCCTAATTGTGTTTTAATCCTCCAAATTTGCAATTGTGCACAGATTGCACCTTTTTATATTTCAGCAAGCAAATCGAAAGCTCGTCACCCGGACAGTCTGGAGCAAATCGAAAACTTATCACTCTGAAAATTATCATGGGACATTTCAGTTTCTTATCACTTTTTACCTGTCCGAAAATAGGTGTCTACAATGTATAAATAAATTTTAAAATCAGATATTTTAAAAACAATTTCTTTCTAAAATGTCGTAGGGAGTATTTCCTTTTGAGGAAATTACGCTATCTACTCTAACTTCCAATACTGCCATTATTTTCTCCATAAATGTATATTATCATTGTCAGCACTACTACATTATTGTCAATAGTTAACACTGTAATTCATGTACAATAACATATATAAGTGTTTACACTGGCCCAAAAAGAGCTCATATGGGCTAATTCGGGTTTTTGAGCCCAAAAGCCATCAACTATCCTTTTATTCTTATCTTAGTTTAGTAGTTATCTTTTTTAGTCATTATCTTATTTTTAGTCATTATCTTAGTTATTTAGCTTATTATTTATCTAAATAAGAGATTGTATTTTACTAGACTAGGTTTTCTATTTTAGGGTTTGTCCCCTATAAATAGCTAGCTTTAGGTTTGTATTCTCTACAACTCAAATTATCAATCAAACACAAACTTCAAAGCCCTGCGCTTTTCTATCCCCAACCCCCGCGGTTGGTTAACTTAGGAGTAGGAGTAGTTCAAACAATAATCTCGCCTGGGTTTCTTAACCTCCAGATTAATGTTTTAATTTAGATAAATCAAACCCTGTTCAACTTTTCGGACCGAACCGGTTAAAGCATCGATCCACACAGTACCCATCTATAAATTCAAAGATTCGAGTTTGGAAATATTTTCCTGCGAACATCTTTTGGCGACTCCACTGGGGACGCGTTTATGGTGAGCACAAAAATCGGAACGACGAAGGAAAGTTACAGGTGCACTTGTTAACATAGCCGAGTCCAATCCGAAGTAGGTCGCACATCGTCAGGCGATTCAAACTCAGGCTTGGAGGCGATCATGACAAAGGGTGACAAGTCAGGTTACAGCTGCCTGGGGACCAACGCACCCCCCGCTGGAACTATGACTGTCAGGTTACAGCTGCTTGGGGACCTACGCACCCTCCGCTGGGACAATGACTCTCGACCTCAGAGTCAAGCATCCGAACCAAGTACATGAGTAGGAGACGAATGACTGTCTGCAACCTACCTCCCACTCGCCCCTCACTATCACGTGCCGATTTCATAACCATGCGTAATGAGATAGTCCAAAAAATCGGCGGGTATTTGATGAGGCGATGAATCAGATGGATGAAGCCGTCAAAATAATTTAAAGGGAGAAAAAGGCGGATCTTGGTAGTTTAAGAAGTGTTGTGGAATCAGTAGCGTATAGAGTTTAATCGGCCAAAATCTGAAAAAAAATGCACAAATGTATATTTGTTGGCCGATTAAAAAAATTAATTTTTGACAAGATATTGATCGGAATAATCTTGAGAAAATATAGACAGTCTATTTGCATGGTTAAAAGACTGTCTAATTAAATTGAAGTTGCAATTGAAAAAATTAAACGGGCTAATGATGTGGCCGCTTGAGAATCATGTTGGTTTGATAAAGCAATTGGATCGGCCAAGGGACGACCGAATATTATTTTGGGCGATTATGGAAATATGTTCTTATTTTGCCGATAAAAGAAAAGATAGCTATGGGCTTCATGATAAACAGGTGACTTTTTATAGACCTATTTTTATTAACAATTGTGCTTTGTAATATTATGAAGATTGGCCAATATAGGAATGCCTCTGCATGTTCATCTACAAATTGGGCGAGGACCAAAGGAAGACTTAGCCATATTAATTCATTCCATGTGCAACGTGGATTGGTCACCTAAGTTTATTTCCTTTTCTAAAGAAAGTTGGGCGAGACAATTATAAATTGAAATTCATTTTTCGGTCAATGACCGATTATTATTTCAACAATCAGTACTAATGATGGAGGGCTCCAAAAAATATGAATATCGTCTTGGTGGAATGATCATATTTAATTTGAACGATTTAATGGCCGAGTATTTACTTTTCATGATGAATATATCATGTTTAGAGATTTTACTCGGCCTTAGACTTAATTTTTCAGTTTAGATGATCAATTTTCAATTTAAGATGATTGTTGCTTCCGCAAGATTCAAGACATATGGAAAAAATTACGTCTCTTCACCTTACTTGACATTCAGCTAAAAAGACGTGGGGGGCATTGTTTACACTGGCCCAAAAAGAGCTCATATGGGCTAATTCGGGTTTTTGAGCCCAAAAGCCATCAACTATCCTTTTATTCTTATCTTAGTTTAGTAGTTATCTTTTTTAGTCATTATCTTATTTTTAGTCATTATCTTAGTTATTTAGCTTATTATTTATCTAAATAAGAGATTGTATTTTACTAGACTAGGTTTTCTATTTTAGGGTTTGTCCCCTATAAATAGCTAGCTTTAGGTTTGTATTCTCTACAACTCAAATTATCAATCAAACACAAACTTCAAAGCCCTGCGCTTTTCTATCCCCAACCCCCGCGGTTGGTTAACTTAGGAGTAGGAGTAGTTCAAACAATAATCTCGCCTGGGTTTCTTAACCTCCAGATTAATGTTTTAATTTAGATAAATCAAATCCTGTTCAACTTTTCGGACCGAACCGGTTAAAGCATCGATCCACACAGTACCCATCTATAAATTCAAAGATTCGAGTTTGGAAATATTTTCCTGCGAACAATAAGATTCTTTATTTTTCATATTTTATTATCCATTCTTCTTATATAAACACTTTTCTTTCATCTTTGTATGTTTATCTTTTACAATAAAATACTTATTATTTATTTTTTTTATTTTTTTATATAACTTTTAAATTTTATTTTTATTTATAAGGATATTATATTTTATTATTTATTTTATTTATAATAAAATATACAAAGAAAATAACTGGATTTTTTAATTAATTGATTTGAAATGAAATTTGGAGTTATTGAATTTAATTTTTTTATTTTAGTCTTCATTCTCATCGATTCAAATAATTTATTCGATCGTCGTATTTAAAGGTACTTTTTTCTCATTTATTCTTTCAATTAATAATTTAATAATATACTAGTAATTGTTTATTTGATTGACTATAAATGTATTTAGGCATGCTTGTAATCATTATTTCATTAATATTCAAAAAATAAAAGATAAATATAACTCTCTTGATTACTTAACGAGTGCGAACTGTGACTGCAAACCAATAATTACATAAATATTTACCATATATACTTTTAACTTGATCCGAATATAGAGAAACTAAAATATAAATTTCAAATGAATTTATAAATATCAGTTGGTGATAGAAACCAGTAAAGTAAATAAAATTATACCTCATACAAAGAGTAAACAGGGAGCGACTAATGAGAAATCAAAGAGCAACCAACGAGTAATTAAAACTGAAATTAAATCAAATTTATAATAGACACAACTCTTTTTTCATTTTTTTAATTTACATCCTATAAATTGTTGTTTTTGAAATAATTTATAAATTTTATCATTTGGTTTAGCAATAAAAAATTATTTATACCCAGATTTTCTTTAAACTGTATACATTCATAATAAAATTAGTATTCACTCATAGTATATACAAATTTCAATATCAAAATATTTTCATTCTAATAATAATACTTTTAAAAATAATAAAAATTTAAAATATGTTTTCTTAATGATCAAGTTTTTATGTTATTGTTTTTTTAATTTTTTAATTATTATTTCTAAAAATTTTAAAAATTAATTTTTTCAGTTTTCAGAAATTAATCGATGATTGAGAATCAGTTGGAGTTTAAAGAAGGAGATATAATATGAGAACTTAAAAAATAAAGGTTTAAAGAAGAAGAATATAAAGTTTAAAATAACAAATTGGTAGTTATAAAAAATTTGAAATGAAAAAACTTTAATATATCAAAATTAGTTGCAAATGGACATGTATCATGTCGTCTAAATGATATTAATGTATCATGATGTCTAAATGATAATAAAATAATAAGGTTTAATTCCTTAAAAAATTCCCATCTTACGCTTTTTTTTCATTTATACCCTAACCTTATAAAAACACCAATTGTACCCAATTTTGGGGTTTTATATTTCATCCCTACCCAAAAGCATTAAATTGTACTTTTTTCATTTGGAAAAAATCTTAAAACATACTTTTTCTATTTTAAAAAATACAAACAAATCCTTAAACTTAAAAAATAATAAACACATCCAAATAATTAATTAATTTTTTAATTTTATAAATAATAAAAAAAATAAAAAAATTCTGAACCAATGAAGAGCCGCTGCTGCTCCTTCTCCGATAAAAAGGAGCGGCAGCGGTTCCTAATTTTTTTTAAAAAAAATAAAAATAAAATTATTATTTTTTTAATTTTTTTAAAAAAGATGGCATTTTTGTACTATTAATAACATTAATATCTAATTAGTATATAGGTTAAAAATGAAGGATTGTTTTAAACTTTTTTTCAAATGAAAAGAGTACAATTTAATACTTTTGGATAGAGATGAAACATAAAAACTCAAAATTGGGTACAAATGGTGTTTTTATAAGGTCGGGATATAAACGAAAAAAATATACAAGGTGAGATTTTTTTAAGGAATTAAGCCAAATAATAACAATGGTCATTTTTTTATATGCTTAACAAGTGGATATCACTAAATTACTTTGGCTTCAAAATGTACATAATTACAAATGTTTTTTTTATATAAATAATATGTATATTAAGCCATAAGAAGTGACAAAACTAGTTTAAAGTTTTCGCACAAAAAGTGGCACGCTCAAGTGCACTAAAGGCTACAGCTAAGAGAAAAGTTAAAGACCATGACCAGAAAACAGAATATAAAAAGGATTCCGAAAAAAAATCCAAACCTGAATAACAAAAATCCTTATTGCTAAACTTATAAAGAAAAACTGCTTTGGAGAAGTAGTTAAAAATAATATAATTCTTATCCTACAACTTGTTCTGAAAAACACGATCATTTCTGCCCTTCCATATCTCCCAAGCCACGAGAAAACATGAAGCTTTCCATAGTTTCTAGTAGGAACCTCTTGAAATTATAAATTGCCATTGGAGTATAAAATCTCTTAAAGAAGAAGGAAAAATTCAAACTATGTCTAGCTTTTGAAGAATGCCACATCAAATGCTTCTAGTCATCCTGCAATAAATTAAAATATAATCTTGTGTTTCTATCTCATCACAAAGAGTACACAGAGAGCTCTAGATAGGTATAATCGCTCTTGCAATCAAAAAATTCTAGCGAAGGAATTCTGTTGTGTGAGAGCTAACCATAAGAAGAATTTAACCCTTGGCGGCACTTTTGAACTCCAAATCTGAGAGAAGGGAGATGAAGTTACTGAATTCAAACCAAATCATGTTTCCCTCTCAGCAGCCAGTAAAGTAGTAGATCATGTCCTTCTGATTTCATCGCTATTAGATTCTTCATTTTCCAGCCAAACCCGACCAGCAACTGATGCGTTTTCAACTCCAAAATCAACCACTGCTGTGTTTTCAGCTCCAAGACCAGCAACCCCATTACCAGCAGCGGTAATAACATCCACAACAGCTTCAGTTACGTTCACAACACTAAAAACAGCAGCACGAGTTGCACTTCGAATCCCAAAATCAGCAGCAGTTACAACTTCTTTATTAGCCCTGAAACAGAAGCGAGATCAAGATTAAAAAACCCAAAACCAACAGTAGAAGCTGCAATTTCCAGTTCAGAACCAACCTCTTCAATTACAGAAACATTAGCAGTAGTAGGAGCTGCATTATCCAACCCAGAAACAACTGCAATTGCAACTACGTTTTCAAACTGTACACCCACAAAATTAACCACAGAAACACAGCAGCGTGTTCTTCATTCTCTAACCCAAAATTTGAAGCTCCCATATTAACATCAACTATTTTGATTGTTACAGAATTAACAGCTCCAGCAGGTGTTCGAGATGAAACCTACATATTGACGTTCACAACTAGGAATCAAAAGAAAGATATCGCTGTGAATATTTTTGCACGAGTATTCCACCAAATAATGTCCTTCTGGCCCGGACTTTGATCTAACGAATTAAAAACAGCTAAAAAATCGTTAAGCCATGAAAGTTTTGAACCTCTCAAACGACGTCTCCACTTCCATCCATCAGTCCAAACATCGCTAATAGTCGCTTGTTTTTGATTCGAAAGATTAAATAAACGAGAAAATAATGAGCTAGCAGGGCCAGTCGACATCTAATTATCATTCCATAGAGAAATAAAAGTGCCTTCACCAATATTAAAAATCAAGTTACTAATGAAAACTCCCCAAACATGTTTATCATTACAACATGATTTTTTAATGCCTCTCCATATAAATGACATCTTCTTGACATCTGCATTCAGCAAAAAATTACACCCATCCATCAAAGAGCAACTAGAAATAACATTAAACCAAAGCGAGTCTCTATGGTTGATTTGAATTTTCCAGATCCATTTATACAACAAACTCTAGTTCCTGATATTAAGATTATAGATTCCCAGGCCACCATCCTCAAAGCTTTGACAAACAACTTTCCAGGATACTTTACTCAACACGCGGGAAGACATATCACCCTTCAAAAGAAAACGAATCATATACGACTCCAATTGTTTTTGAACCGATCCAGGCATACTAAATAGAGACATAAAATACACAGGAATACTGAAAAGGACCGATTTAATTATTACTAACTGACTCGCAGGAGAAAGTAGTGATCCTTTCCACATAGCCAAACGCGACTTAAATCGCTCCACAACAAAGTCCCAAGCTCCGGCAAAGAGCTTTCTATTTGACAACGGTAAACCTTGATACTTGATTGGAAAGGACTCAGTTTTACAACCAACCACCTGAGCTGCTGCAAGTAAGTCTGCCTCATTGACATTAATTCCCATAATAGAGCTTTTATGATAATTATTGTTCAATCCAGATATCAACTCGAAACAACGAAGTACCCGTGCCAAGTTACGAAGATGTTCCATCTCATAAGGTAGGTACAAAATAGTGTCGTCTGTAAACTGAAGTAACGAGATAGGATTATGCTCCTCTAAAAACAGAAATCCTTGTGTGAATCCTAGCTCCTCAGATCTGTCCAAAATGCGTTTAAGCCCCTCAATAGCAATAAGAAACGAATATGGCAAAATTGTGTCTCCCTAACAAGCACCGACGTGGTCGCAGATGACAAACAATTAGATATCCAATCAATCCACTTACTCGGGAAATTCATACATCGCATAACCGATAATAGATATTCCCAGTTTATACTATCGAAATCTTTTAAAAATCAAGCTTTAGGACTAATAATGTCTCCTTGCGTTTGATAGCAACATGGATCAATTCGTTTGGTATCATTGAACACTCCAAAATACTTCTGCCCTTCAGGAATGCAGGTTGATTTCCTAATATCACAGTTGATAACAAAGGCGCTAATCTTATAGATAGCACTTTTGATAACAACTTAAAAAGGTCATGAACTAGACTAATTGGACGATAGTCCTTGATGTTTGATGAGCCTGCCACCTTAGGAACCAGAACCATAAATGAAGAGTTTATACCTTTAGGCAAGATATAAAAACTATGGAAATTCAAAAAAACTTCCATGATTGCAGTTTTCATCACCAGCCAAGCTCTTCGGTAGAAATAAAAGTTAAATCCATCAGGACCCAACGCTTTCTTTGCTCCACAAGAAGAAAGAGCCTTGAAGACTTCCGCCTCCTCAAAAGGCTTCACCAGAAGTTCGGCCTGATTTGCAGTAATATGCGAGAAATGTAAACTTACCCCCTCTTTGCGGCAGTAAAGGCTGCTACAAAACTGCCTGATATGTTGTCTGATGTCTTTTGGCTCTGAGAAGCTTATACCATAAACTAAAATAGAGGAGATATAGTTGTTCCTGTAGTGCGCTGAAGCTATGCCATGAAAGAATTTTGTGTTTCTGTCTCCCTCAAGATTCCATTAAAGCCTTGATTTCTACAGCCAAAGAGATTCCACTATTTTTTCCGCCTCCCATAAAGCTGTCTGAAGGTTTGTGGTTTCAGCTCTGTCTTCTTTCGACCATAATCCTGATTCTGCAACTAAGTCTTTAGCAAAAATTTGCTCTGAGAGTTCCCAAATTTTCTTATTCTGATCTCCAAAAACCTCCAAATTCCATACTCTAATCTTCTGCCGAAAGTTTCTCAGTCTCTGAATAATGTTACTTGGTTTTAGCACAGACGCTAACCCAACTTTCATCAACAAAACCGCCAAAATCATTATGGTCCCACCAAGCATTCACCGATCTAAAAGGCTTAGGACCCCAATCAAAACTAGACGCAGAACTGATACAAATTGGAGTATGGTCTGATAGACTATTAGGCAAGGAAGATGTCACGACCTGAAATCTCGAACCGTGACTGGCGCTAGGGAATGGGAATGGTAGTTCCAAAACCCATAGGAAGCCTTTTAAAAACACGTATTACTTTTTCGCAAATCAATTTATCTTGTCAAAACACAAAACTTTTTTAAAACTGTTACATAACACTCTTTTGGAAACCAGGGACGAGCGATACATCATTTCAAACATTACCCTGTTTCATCTTATATAAAACATATCACAACCAATTCCATTCACGGAAAATTGATAAAACATTTAAACGGTTTGCAGCGGAATTACAAAATCGTTCGTATTTATCAGAGTTGCACAAATCATTTAAAATCGTCTAACGGACTGTCCATACCATTTAGACTAGGACTCGACTATTTGCATGACTATTGAGCGACTCATCTTTACTGTACTTACAAACTTCCAAAACAAGAGTGGAAGTCTAGCACTTCAGATGGTTTCACCTGAAATGAAACATTAGGGGGGGGGGGGTCTGTCGTCATTGAGTGAGTTCAATAATTTACACCAAAGTATATATAAAACATTTCAAAAGAATGTATAATTTATGCAAATGAATGCATCCATGTATAAAACATTCATGATGAAACCCTAATCCAAAGATTCCTAAAAAACCATCTGCGGAATCCAATGTGTCTGGACCGTACATAATCGCCTGTGGTCACAGAATTCACTTATGACAGCATTTGGGCCAGGAACAAAGCCACCATCGCCACAAATCTGCGTTGAGTAACTGGGCCGAGAACAACGCCACCATCGCCACAGTTCTATATTGGGTAACTAAGCCGGGAACAACGCTACCATCGCCACAGTATCCCATTAAGTCCAGGTCGGGAACTAAGCCACTGTCGTCATCTGACTTAACAAACCATACTTAACTCTAAGAAACAAGGTTATCTAATCTCAGTATTCGTGATCACGCAGTCCTATTGACACCCAATAGGTAGTTTGTTTCATTGGTTCTATACTGGTTTCAAAACATGATATATGCATTTCAAATTAAAGCAATTCATTTGCATTTTAAATACTTTAAATGTAAACAGTCAACATAATAAACTCACGGCTTGCTTTCCACTCTTTGTTCAATTTGTAACCCCCGTCAACCTTTTCGAGCTCCTTGTCCATTCGTAGGTTACTTGTCAAACCCTAGGACAATTATCAAACATATATCGAGTTAGGATCTAACTCGATAATTACTTATGACTCGAGAATTAATCACGTGTAAATACCTCTTTTAGGTTATCGCGTCTAACTCAATACTTTTCCATTTACGCTTATCTAACATCGTCAAACTCTTAAAAAACTTGACATTCTTATAGTTAAGAATGTTGTCTATAATTTCTGTTTAGGCCTCGGGCTGAACTTAACACTCTAAGGTGTCGATTATTAGCGCAGAAGTTAATCCTATAGGCTGCCAATAAATTCAGAACTGCTACGCACAACAAAATGTTCTGATTTATTTGGGCAACTTAGAAGCCGAATTAGTAAAAACGTAAACTGAGAACGTTTTAGATAACATCCTCAAGTTTCCGTACCAACAAACGGTACTTAATTCGGAGCTATATGGCCCGAGATATAAGCCTCGCAACAAGGCTATTCTGTAGTGCCAAATTTCTGCAATTCATCAAACTTTCCATTCACTTCTTAATCAATATAAACTCATCCTAAATCAGTTCTAATATCACGACTCGAATTCCATCGTAATCCAAGTCACGACCGGCGCTAGGGAATGGGAATGGTTGTTCCAAAACCCGTATCAAGCCTAGAACCTCTAGAAATTTTTCGCAAATATTGTTACACAATCGTATCTCGCGTGCGACCCGTTTTCAGAAATCTGCATTAAAAGTTTTCTCGTTTAACTCATACGCATTTCTGAAAATACACATATAAGCAAAATCTAGTTTTCAGAAGTACTGGTTGGATAACCTTATTATCTCGACCCTCACTTCCTTTTGAAAACCTGGTATGGTGATCACTAGAAATCAGAGATTTATATCTCACTTGCCTTAACACATAGGCAGCCCCGTTTCAAACCACACGCCACTCTTAATATGTTTAATAAAATAGTGCGGACACCTCTGCGTCTCGCAACGATGGTATTAAACATATTAAAATACACAGCGGACCGGTTATACATAGCCGGCGTATATAAAACATATTGTTTTTGACCCTCACAAAAACACACGAGGGCGACTCGGTAACTATATACAATATGCCACTACGCAGCCACCCAAAGAGGCATGTACACACGTGCACTAAATCCTATAAGAGTACCTACACAGAGGACTAGTGCACGGCTGCTGGCATATCAAACCTATACTATTGCAATACACTAAGAGTACAAAACCCTATGTACAATATCGTAAGAAGAGCTCCCCTGATGTAGGAAGGTGGAAGCTCGACTGACCTCAAAGATCGTTTCCTGAAAAATTGGGAAACAACAATGGGGTCAGAAATATAAATATTTCTGAGTGAGTGAACAGTTTACAGATAAATATCAAAATCGCATCAAATATATAAAACAGTTATATATATATATAATATTACCAATTTTTCGATCCATATGAAACCCTAGTACACAAGTGTCCTAATAGACAAGCTCGACTCACGAGCTTATAGCCAACAGAATAAGGACCGTGAATTGAATCACTGCCGTCCACTTTTGTATCTCTAGTACCTGGACCGTAATCAGAAACGGCCATCGCGGTTTGACCTGCGACCGTAACTGTATTACTGCCGTCTCAGGGTTTACCCGTTAAGTCAGGGCATTCACTTTTCCAATGACTTAACACGACAAATATACCTCTATACCTCGACATAAGTACATCTAGAATTGGTGTCGGTGATCACGCAACCCTATTGCCGCCCAATAGGTACCTCGTTCCAATGGATCTCTCTTGGCTAGTTTATACTACTGCGATTTATGGATTTAAAATAATTGAATACTTATATTCAAGAGTAAACACGTAAACTCACAGTACTGCTAAGTTACCACTTAGCCCTGCCGTATGTGTGACAAACTCCCCTGAGTCCTGGTCTGACTGCTGGACAGCTAGTCGGATCAAACATACAAAACACACAAGACAATACATTAATACCCATTTCTGGTATAAACATCTAGGTCATGAAACCTAGATTTAGTCAAATCATTTAACTCACATAACACTTATGGTCTCTTTATTTTTTTTAAAACGATTTGAACTGTTTTCACCTCAAGAAAACGTTCAGACTTCGCTCTAGAAGTCTTTTTAGGCATAGCAATACCTAATTAAAATCATTTAATAGTATAACTTGATTGCCAAAATAATTCACAGTCATATACTAAATTATTTACCAACATCGTTTGCTAAATCATTTAAACTGGTTAAACGTCGACTTTAACTCATTTAAAGTTTTTTTAAACATTTAACTTTACTTTTAAAATCTCATTTTAAAAGTATTTTAGTTTAGGTTTTAAAAAAAATTATTTAAAATGTTTTAGGTTTGGTCAGAAACATGTCGAATTACTGGGCAAAAACATCTCGGAATCACCCCTCGAAAGTCTGACGAATAGGTCCGAAAAAGTCCGCAAAACGTCCTGTTGGCAAGCCACTGTGCGTCTACACAGAACCTGTTGTGCGGGTGCACAGTTGGCTAAATGTATGCTTGCACAGGCTGCCCTGTGCAGGCGCACAACAGTGCTGTGCGGGCACACAACACCTACTGTGCGTTCAAACAGCCTGCTATGCGGGAGCACAACATGTTGTGAATGTGCACGACACGTGCAACCCCGGGAATTTCGATTCTTGGGCCGTTCCGACGTGCTTTTAAATCTCGAAATGCTGCAAAAACACTATTTTAATGTCCTAGTTCACATATACATAATCCAATCACAATTCAGACGTATAAAACTATCGTTCGATACGGTAACCATTTATAAACGAATATATATTTGAAATATATCTAAATAAATTTGTAATACGAGAATAATACCCGGATTACTTGAGTAATCGTCGAAGAAACGAAATTAAAATCGAGAAACGAACGAAACCGTGCGAAACCCTAAGTCTCGCCACTGTTGAGAAGGCAAGCTGCTCATTATTTGCTTCCAGAATGAAGCAAATGGTTTTCTGTAACCATTTAATGCATATAACATGTATGTACACATATATATGTGTGTATGTATGTACACATATATATGTGTGTATGTATGTACACATATATATGTGTATGTACGTACACATATATATGTACACATATATATATGTGTATGTATATGTATATGTGTACGTACATACACATATATGTGTGTACGTACATACACACATATGTGTACCTACCTACATACATACATATGTGTACGTACCTACACATACATATGTGGGTACGTACATACACATACATATATATGGGTACGTACATACACAGATATGTAGGTACGTACATACACAGATATGTAGGTACGTACATACATACATACATATGTAGGTACGTACATACATACATACATATGTATATATATATAGTAATGGTTAAAGTGCTTTTTAGTACTAGGTCAATCATTGTAATATCCCGTGTATTTTATATTATTTTTTCGTAAGTTTTCCGGTGGTTTTCTGGTCGTTTTACTTTATTTTTGTGATTTTGGTCTTCCGATTTGGTTTGTGGTTCAACCGGAGGGTTGAACCACCCTTCTTGGTCATCAGGTCTCAAAATGAGACCTGATTATGTTTGGTCTCGTACGAGACCTGAAGGTCCCGTACGAGACCTCTTCTTTCTTGCCCTGGTCTCGTACGAGACCAGGCTGTCCCGAACGAGACCTCAGCAGTTTTGCTGAGTCTCGTTCGAGACTTGTAAAGGCAGTTTGGGAGGCTTAATTTCTGCCATTATTACTCGGATTTCTTTCCTTTTCCAGCTGATTTGGTTTCTCTTTTTCCCTTCCTACATATTCAGCAATCTCTTGTCTCAAATCTTTTCGTTTTTCTCCTTGGTTTTCCTCTCCAAATTCTGCTCCAAACTCAGCCCCGTGGTAAGTGTTCTTGACCACTTTACATTTCAGATTTCAAGCTTTGAACATACTTTAGTTTTCTGATCCGTGTGTGTTCGTTTCTAGATCGAAACTGAAACCGTTTGATCTCAGGCGTTCTAGACTCGTTTACCTTCGATTCAATTCGTTCGCTTCGCTTAACGGTACGCCGTTGATCTCGTTCTATTGCCGTTCGGTTTATCGCTTTTGTTTGTTAAATCCTGTTCTTGGTTGGTTTTGATTTCTGCCGATGGGTTCTTTTCATTTTGCATTGATTTTGATTGTTTGGAAATTATAAATCTCTTGGGTTAGTGTTAGTTAAGCTTTCAATGTGAATCAATCCATTTTTCCTTTTCGTTCTTCGTCCTCGGAAAGTTTGGGATTCGGCAGTTAACTTTGATGTTTGATTCTCCTTGATTAATTGATTGTGGGTGTGTAGCAATGGTGTTGTGTTGATTTGGTTTGATTTTTAGCTATTAAGTTGCTTTGGTTTGATGAGGATTGAGATATGGACTTAGCTTCAGAAACTTGAAAATGGTGATATGCTAATACAGGGGTGGCAGGATGTTGATTATTTGATTTGGGAAAGATGGTTAAATTCTCATTTTAATCACCAAAGACTTTAACTTAAATCAACTTAATCCTTAAGGTTAAACTTTAAACTAATAACTTGGGTTTTATTTTGAATATAAATTAAATAGTGGAAATGATAGATAATTATAAATTAAGTTAATATAATTACTCGGGTAGTTATATTTGCCTTCAATGTCGTTTTGTCAAAAGTTGGCTAAATTACAATTTAGCCCCTGAACTAAGTTATAACCTTATTAAGTGGATTTTTGATTAGTAACTTTATATAGGGTTTTAATTATAAACAAAAGCAATTATTTTGATTTTGGATAGCAAATTGGCTAAAGTACAATTTAGTCCCTAATTGGCAAAAGTACAGTTTAGTCCCTAATTGGCTAAAGTACAATTTAGTCCATAATTGGCAAAAGTACAGTTTGGTCCCTAATTGGCTAAAGTGCAATTTAGTCCCTAAACTTTTATAAACTTAAAATGGTTAGATTTTTGGGGTGTAACTTGGATTACTTGAAATTGAAGTTATTGAGTTCCGCTTTTAAAATGGATTATTATTTTGTTAAATTGTTTTATAAATATAAACTTGGGTTTATATTTGATAAACGTTTTGAATCGGGTTAGACTTGGGTCGCCCGACAAGTGAGGTTAGCTTGGTAGTTTATAATAACTCGGCTAACCCACTGTTTGGAAATTATTTATTATTTAAAGTTATTAAATAATATTTATAAATTGAATTATAAGCGAGAACTCAATAGACTTATATTAATTGGGCTTTATTACCTTTTGGATATATTTGTGTTACTTTGGATTGTTTATTTACTACGTGTTAATTGTGCTAGTCTTATGTGGTGTCTAGTACTCTCTAGAGTTAGGGTCTGATTTTAATAATTATTTTATTTGTCTAGACTCGTCTACTGTTCGTGCTTCAGAGGCGAACCAGAGTTATTTGCTTGCCGGTATTTCACGCGGATTAGCAAGCAGTGAGTTTATATTTACTATTTACCGCTTTATTAAGTAAATTATTATTTTAATATTAAATATATATACTGTACGTATATTTCGAACTGTTTTTTTTATATTATGGCTCTTAGTTGGAACATGCTACCTAATGGGCATCATTAGGACTGCGTGCACACCGGTATTGATCTGGGTAAGGTATATATGGAAATGTGGTAACTCGGTGTGAGCATAGCTCTCGGGACCAGGTAGAGTAACTCGGTGTAGCTCAGCTCTCGGGACTCTGGTATAAGTGTGGTCAGTGGTAACTCGGTGTAGCTCAGCTCTCGGGACCAGACCTATTGGATTATGATTATTATTTAGAATTGTGGATTAGGGTTCCAACTATTATCTGTAATATCGTTATTAAATGTTTTAAACGTTTTAAAGGTTTTCCACTTAATAAATGTAAATAGTGGTATGAACTCATCTCAGTATATCTGACCCCGTTGTTTTTCCCAATTTTTCCCAGGGTTATGATCTGAGAGAGTCTGGTGATCTCCGCATTTACTTTTCCTCGGAGGTTCCATTTATTTTGATAAACTGTCAAACTATTTTATTCTTAGACCGCAGTAGTTGACTAGACGTCTTTATTATTGTTACAGTTGTTTGTCGGATTGGTCTGACTGGTTATATTGCTCTGGCATGTTATGTATTTATTTCGGATTATTTATGTTATGCCTATTTTAGACTCAAAATTGAATAAACATGTTATATTAACTGTTGATTATTATAACTGCTAGTTTAGGCTGAAGTCTCGGTTGCCCCCGAGCATTGGTTTTCTGCAGGTTTATGTGTTTATGATTTAAATGAAAGGCTAGCTACGGGTTTCGGTACTACATTACCCATACCCTAGCGCCGGTCGCGATTCATGAAAATGGGTCGTGACAAACTTGGTATCAGAGCTTTGGTTTCAAACCAAGGCCATTGCTTGTTATGTGTTTACTCTGTTAAGTATGGTTGTGTCTTAGGAACTACTGCGGATATAGGATTCTGTCATGTCTTTAAAAACGTCATCTTTTGATTTTAAAACATTCTGCCTACACCAATAGGATTGCGTCGAGTTAGTCATTGTATGTTGATTTGATGTTGTTAAATGTTAATTTTATTTCACTTGGGTGAACATTTTATTGCTGTTGATTTCTTGGGAACTCCCATATGTTGCTTGTTTTGTTCATACTTGGGTATGAAATACCTGTTATTTAAATTGTTGTTGTTCAATCTTAGGATATGGACACCGTTATTCGTACTCGTGCTCGTGCTGCGGCAGAGCAAGAAGCTGTGGCTGATGATGCGATTTCCATGGAAGTCGATCAGAACGTACCACCTGTTCAGGCTAATGCTGGACGTGGTCGAGGTGGAGGTGCTGGCAGAGGTAGAGGTGCTGGTAGAGGCAGAGGAGCTGGTGCTGGTAGAGGTGGAGCTAGAGGACACGGTGCAGCAGGTGTTCAGGCACCGAATGTGCAGCAGGCACCAGAGGTGCAACAAGCACCAAATATGCAAGCGTTCGACTTCACTACTTTCTTGGCTGGCGTTGTCGAGATGCAGAACAATCAGACTCTACTGCAGAACCAGTGTAATATACTGGGTCAGTTAGCGCAGCAACAGCAACCTCAGGTTGGTGCTGTAGCTGGCATTGGTGGACTTGCTGGTGTCGGTCATATTCCAACAGACAGAGAGTTGGTGATGACCTACCTGAAGTTGAATCCGACTTCTTTTGATAGTACTGGGGATGCTCTTGACTTTTTGGAGGAATTTGAGTACAACAGTCAGAGGATTCAAGCTTCTGATCGTCAATCAGTGATGCTTGTGGAGATGTCGCTGAAGGGTCCAACTAAGGACTGGTATCGCGATAACATCAGACCAGTTATGGATACCTTGTCTTGGGCTGATTTTGTGATCAGGTTCAGAGGTTACTATCTACCCTTCTCTGTTACTGAGAGTTTTAGAGAAAAGCTGCTAAATTTGAAGAAGGGGGATAGATCAGTGACAGACTACACTACTGAGTTTGTACGTTTGGGGCGGTTTGCTACAGATCTACAGGGTGATCAAGAGCGAGTGAACGACCGTTATGTTAGGGGTTTAGGCTCAGAGTTTCTTCCTTTGCTGATAGGGACAAACATGGAGTTTGCCCGGTTAGTGGATAGTGCGCGACGGATGGAGAATTCGATGGTTCAGTTTGGAACGATCTCTGACCCTTTCCAGAATCAAAAGGGAAAGAGTGACGTTCCTAGTGGGGGGCAACAGGCCCCAGTGCAGCATAGTAGTGGGAATTACTACAGTGGCTTTTCTCAGGCCAACAGGGGGAGTCGACGGACTCACAACAAAGGGAGGCATAGTGCCAGGAGTGCTCCGTACAGTTCCAGTAGCAGTGGGA
The DNA here is from genome assembly GCF_937616625.2 of Mercurialis annua. Lineage (NCBI taxonomy): Eukaryota > Viridiplantae > Streptophyta > Magnoliopsida > Malpighiales > Euphorbiaceae > Mercurialis > Mercurialis annua. The sequence continues at coordinate 42,477,725 of NC_065570.1, forward strand.
GCAACCGTGGTTCAGGACGCGGGTACAGTGGTGGATCGAACATTCCATTCTGCCAGAATTGCAGACGTAGGCATTATGGTCAGTGCCAGTTAGCTCCTGGAGGTTGTTTCACTTGTGGCCAGCCGGGTCATTTTTCTAGGGAGTGTCCGACATCTGGGCAGCAGATGTCTAACTCCAGTGTGGCGCAGTCATCTTATCAGCAGCAGAGACCTGCGTTTACACAGTCTGTAGGGTACTCTCAACCTGCAGCATCTTTTGGTGGCCAGCGGGGCCGTGGTTCTGGTGGCAGAGGTTTTGGTGGCCGTGGTAACGGCGGTAGAGGTTCCAACGGTTATGGTACTGGGCAGAGTTCGCAGCAACAGCCGCAGGGTCAGGCCAGAGTGTTCGCACTTACTCCTCAGGATGCGCGTGCATCAAACGCTGTGGTACAAGGTACCATCCCGATTTCTTTTACTGATGCTTTGGTATTATTTGATGCGGGTGCGACCCATTCGTTTGTTTCTACTTGTTTTGCTGGGAAATTGGGTAGAGCACCATCTGTTTTGAGTGAACCTCTAGCTGTGTCTACACCTATGTCTGAAGGTGTAGTAGTGGACGTTGTTTATCCTTCTTGTCCTGTGGTTATTCAGGGTAGAGAATTATGTGCTGATTTGATTGTACTTGACGTTCTTTCTTTTGATGTTATCTTGGGGATGGACTGGTTGTCACGCCATTATGCTTCTATTGACTGTCGAGGGAAGTCAGTCGAGTTCAGGATTCCAGGTGATCTACCTTTTTCCTTTCAGGGAGAAAAGGCAGAGACACCTAAGAATCTGATTTCCGCCATCAAGGCGAAGCGGATGTTAGGCAAGGGTTGCCAGGGTTTTCTTGCTGTGGTTCGTGATTTGGAGACTAGTAGTGGTGATATGCATAGTGTTCCGATAGTGAATGAGTTCACTGATGTGTTTCCAGAGGAATTGCCTGGATTACCACCTGATCGTGATATTGAGTTTTGCATTGACGTGGTTTCTGGTACAGCTCCGATTTCGATACCGCCGCATCGGATGGCTCCTGCAGAGCTGAAAGAGTTGAAGGACCAGTTACAAGAGTTGTTGGATAGAGGGTTCATCAGACCGAGTACTTCTCCGTGGGGTGCTCCAGTTCTGTTTGTAAAGAAGAAAGACGGTTCCTTTCGGCTGTGTATCGACTACAGACAGTTGAATAAGGCTACTGTCAAGAACAGATATCCTCTTCCTCGCATCGATGATCTGTTTGACCAGTTGCAGGGTGCGAAGTGTTTTTCCAAGATTGATTTGAGGTCTGGGTATCATCAGCTACGGATCCGTGATGCAGATATGCCTAAGACTGCTTTTCGGACTCGTTATGGACATTTTGAGTTTCTGGTTATGTCCTTTGGTCTGACGAACGCACCAGCAGCGTTTATGGATATGATGAACAGAGTGTTCAAGCCGTTTTTGGATCAATTTGTTATCGTCTTCATTGATGACATTTTGATCTATTCTCGGAGTGAGGAGGAGCATGTTTACCATTTGAGGACTATACTACAGACGTTGCGTGAGCATCAGTTGTACGCTAAGTTCTTAAAATGTGAGTTCTGGTTGGATCAGGTTACCTTTCTAGGACACGTGGTGTCGAAAGATGGGATCAAGGTTGATCCGAAGAAGATTGAGGCGGTTATGGATTGGCAGAGGCCAAGGTCAGTTACCGAGATCAGAAGTTTTCTGGGTTTAGCTGGCTACTATCGTCGGTTCGTGCAAGATTTCTCCAGAATATCTGCACCTTTTACTAAACTGACACAGAAGGGTGTCAAGTTTGAGTGGACTGACAAGTGCGAGGCGAGCTTTGAGAAGCTCAAGGAGATTTTGACTACAGCTCCGGTTTTGGCATTGCCTTCTGGCATTGATGGTTTCACAGTGTATTGTGATGCGTCTCAGATTGGTTTGGGTTGCGTTCTGATGCAACATGGACAGGTGATTGCCTATGCTTCCAGACAGTTGAAGAAGCATGAGGTGAATTACCCTACTCATGATTTAGAGTTGGCAGCTGTGGTTTTTGCGCTGAAAATCTGGAGGCATTATCTGTATGGTGCTACTTGTGAGATTTTCACTGATCATAAGAGTCTGAAGTATATCTTTGATCAGAGAGAATTGAACTTGAGACAGAGGAGGTGGCTAGAGTTGCTGAAAGACTACGACTGTGCTATTCAGTACCATCCTGGTAAGGCTAATGTGGTAGCCGATGCGTTGAGTCGCAAGTCTTCGGGCAGTTTGGCTCATATTTCGGAGATTGGGCGTAGACCCATGGTGAGAGAGTGGCACAGTTTGATAGCTTCGGGCTATGGGTTGCAGATTTGTCAGGCTGGATGTTTGTTAGCACAGCTACAAGTGCAACCTGTTTTGATTGATCGGATCAAAGCTTTACAAGCTGAGGATCCACAGTTGAAACGGATTATTGAGGAGATTCAGCAGGACAGTAATTCTGAGTTTACTTTTGTGGATGGTGTTCTGAGACATGGTTCGAGACTGTGTGTTCCGGATTCAGATGGTTTGAGGGACCAGATCTTGGAGGAAGCGCACAAGTCTGCTTATAGTGTTCATCCGGGTTCTACTAAGATGTACCATGATCTTAAGGGTACGTACTGGTGGAGCGGAATGAAGAAGGATGTCGCTGAGTATGTTTCTAGGTGTATGACTTGCCAGCAGGTGAAACTGGAACATCAGAGACCTTTTGGCTATCTGCAACCACTACCTATTCCAGAGTGGAAGTGGGAACGGATTGCTATGGACTTTGTGGTTGGTTTACCACGTACTCGGCAGGGGTACGATTCCATTTGGGTTATAGTTGACCGTATGACCAAGTCAGCTCATTTCCTTCCAATTAAGGTTTCGTATTATGCTTCGAGGTTGGCTCAGTTGTACATCGACAGAATTGTCAGTTTGCATGGTGTACCGGTTTCTATTGTTTCAGACAGAGGTTCTGTGTTTACTTCGAGGTTTTGGAAAGCGTTACAGGAATCCTTGGGTTCTCGGTTGGATTTCAGTACAGCTTTTCATCCTCAGACTGACGGTAAGTCTGAGAGGACTATTCAGACGTTGGAGGATATGCTCAGGATGTGTGTTCTCGATTTTCAGGGTAGCTGGGATACTCATTTGCCGTTGATTGAGTTTTCTTATAACAACAGTTACCACGCGAGTATCGAGATGGCGCCGTATGAGGCTTTGTACGGGCGCAAGTGTAGATCTCCTATCTGTTGGGAGGAGGTCGGAGAGCGTAAACTCTCGGGAGCGAAGATTATTCAGATTACCTCAGAGAAGGTACCGTTGATTAAGCGGAGGTTAGAGACTGCTTTTAGTCGGCACAAGAGTTATGCTGATCCGAAGAGGAAAGACATTGAGTTCCAGGTTGGTGATTTCGTATTTCTTCGGGTTTCGCCTATGAAAGGCGTGGTTCGTTTTGGTGTCAAGGGAAAGTTGGCACCGAGGTATATTGGTCCTTATGAGATTTCGGAGAGGATTGGAGTTGTGGCTTATCGTCTGGTTCTACCGCCAGACATGTCGTTAGTACATCCGGTGTTTCACGTTTCTATGTTGAGAAAGTGCATTTCTGATCCTTCACACGTGATTGTGCCTCAGAGTGTTGAGATTGACCAGGAGCTGTCCTATGAGGAACAGCCAGTTGAGATTGTTGATACGCAGGTGCGTAAATTGCGGAACAAGGAGATTCCGATGGTCAAAGTTCTCTGGCGCAATCATTCTGTAGAGGAGTGTACTTGGGAGACCGAGTTGGATATGCGGAATCGCTATCCTTTTCTTTTTCCGTGAGGTGCGATATCTTGATTCCTGTGACTTTTTATAATTTCTACTTGTGTTACGTGTTGTTCTAGTGTAAATTGCTTACCGTGTTAAATTCGAGGACGAATTTTTAATTAGTTGGGGAGAATGTAATATCCCGTGTATTTTATATTATTTTTCCGTAAGTTTTCCGGTGGTTTTCTGGTCGTTTTCCTTTATTTTTGTGATTTCGGTCTTCCGGTTTGGTTTGTGGTTCAACCGGAGGGTTGAACCACCCTTCTTGGTCATCAGGTCTCAAAATGAGACCTGATTATGTTTGGTCTCGTACGAGACCTGAAGGTCCCGTACGAGACCTCTTCTTTCTTGCCCTGGTCTCGTACGAGACCAGGCTGTCCCGAACGAGACCTCAGCAGTTTTGCTGAGTCTCGTTCGAGACTTGTAACGGCAGTTTGGGAGGCTTAATTTCTGCCATTACTACTCGGATTTCTTTCCTTTTCCAGCTGATTTGGTTTCTCTTTTTCCCTTCCTACATATTCAGCAATCTCTTGTCTCAAATCTTTTCGTTTTTCTCCTTGGTTTTCCTCTCCAAATTCTGCTCCAAACTCAGCCCCGTGGTAAGTGTTCTTGACCACTTTACATTTCAGATTTCAAGCTTTGAACATACTTTAGTTTTCTGATCCGTGTGTGTTCGTTTCTAGATCGAAACTGAAACCGTTTGATCTCAGGCGTTCTAGACTCGTTTACCTTCGATTCAATTCGTTCGCTTCGCTTAACGGTACGCCGTTGATCTCGTTCTATTGCCGTTCGGTTTATCGCTTTTGTTTGTTAAATCCTGTTCTTGGTTGGTTTTGATTTCTGCCGATGGGTTCTTTTCATTTTGCATTGATTTTGATTGTTTGGAAGTTATAAATCTCTTGGGTTAGTGTTAGTTAAGCTTTCAATGTGAATCAATCCATTTTTCCTTTTCGTTCTTCGTCCTCGGAAAGTTTGGGATTCGGCAGTTAACTTTGATGTTTGATTCTCCTTGATTAATTGATTATGGGTGTGTAGCAATGGTGTTGTGTTGATTTGGTTTGATTTTTGGCTATTAAGTTGCTTTGGTTTGATGAGGATTGAGATATGGACTTAGCTTCAGAAACTTGAAAATGGTGATATGCTAATACAGGGGTGGCGGGATGTTGATTATTTGATTTGGGAAAGATGGTTAAATTCTCATTTTAATCACCAAAGACTTTAACTTAAATCAACTTAATCCTTAAGGTTAAACTTTAAACTAATAACTTGGGTTTTATTTTGAATATAAATTAAATAGTGGAAATGATAGATAATTATAAATTAAGTTAATATAATTACTCGGGTAGTTATATTTGCCTTCAATGTCGTTTTGTCAAAAGTTGGCTAAATTACAATTTAGCCCCTGAACTAAGTTATAACCTTATTAAGTGGATTTTTGATTAGTAACTTTATATAGGATTTTAATTATAAACAAAAGCAATTATTTTGATTTTGGATAGCAAATTGGCTAAAGTACAATTTAGTCCCTAATTGGCAAAAGTACAGTTTAGTCCCTAATTGGCTAAAGTACAATTTAGTCCCTAATTGGCAAAAGTACAGTTTAGTCCCTAATTGGCTAAAGTGCAATTTAGTCCCTAAACTTTTATAAACTTAAAATGGTTAGATTTTTGGGGTGTAACTTGGATTACTTGAAATTGAAGTTATTGAGTTCCGCTTTTAAAATGGATTATTATTTTGTTAAATTGTTTTATAAATATAAACTTGGGTTTATATTTGATAAACGTTTTGAATCGGGTTAGACTTGGGTCGCCCGACAAGTGAGGTTAGCTTGGTAGTTTATAATAACTCGGCTAACCCACTGTTTGGAAATTATTTATTATTTAAAGTTATTAAATAATATTTATAAATTGAATTATAAGCGAGAACTCAATAGACTTATATTAATTGGGCTTTATTACCTTTTGGATATATTTGTGTTACTTTGGATTGTTTATTTACTACGTGTTAATTGTGCTAGTCTTATGTGGTGTCTAGTACTCTCTAGAGTTAGGGTCTGATTTTAATAATTATTTTATTTGTCTAGACTCGTCTACTGTTCGTGCTTCAGAGGCGAACCAGAGTTATTTGCTTGCCGGTATTTCACGCGGATTAGCAAGCAGTGAGTTTATATTTACTATTTACCGCTTTATTAAGTAAATTATTATTTTAATATTAAATATATATACTGTACGTATATTTCGAACTGTTTTTTTTATATTATGGCTCTTAGTTGGAACATGCTACCTAATGGGCATCATTAGGACTGCGTGCGCACCGGTATTGATCTGGGTAAGGTATATATGGAAATGTGGTAACTCGGTGTGAGCATAGCTCTCGGGACCAGGTAGAGTAACTCGGTGTAGCTCAGCTCTCGGGACTCTGCTATAAGTGTGGTCAGTGGTAACTCGGTGTAGCTCAGCTCTCGGGACCAGACCTATTGGATTATGATTATTATTTAGAATTGTGGATTAGGGTTCCAACTATTATCTGTAATATCGTTATTAAATGTTTTAAACGTTTTAAAGGTTTTCCACTTAATAAATGTAAATAGTGGTATGAACTCATCTCAGTATATCTGACCCCGTTGTTTTTCCCAATTTTTCCCAGGGTTATGATCTGAGAGAGTCTGGTGATCTCCGCATTTACTTTTCCTCGGAGGTTCCATTTATTTTGATAAACTGTCAAACTATTTTATTCTTAGACCGCAGTAGTTGACTAGACGTCTTTATTATTGTTACAGTTGTTTGTCGGATTGGTCTGACTGGTTATATTGCTCTGGCATGTTATGTATTTATTTCGGGTTATTTATGTTATGCCTATTTTAGACTCAAAATTGAATAAACATGTTATATTAACTGTTGATTATTATAACTGCTAGTTTAGGCTGAAGTCTCGGTTGCCCCCGAGCATTGGTTTTCTGCAGGTTTATGTGTTTATGATTTAAATGAAAGGCTAGCTACGGGTTTCGGTACTACATTACCCATACCCTAGCGCCGGTCGCGATTCATGAAAATGGGTCGTGACAATCATGCACTTTAAACCAACTTCTTAATTTGTTATCCGTAGCTCAAACAGAAACGACTTCCGAATTTCGTGAAAATTTACTCAAAAATCTAATAAAATATAAAAAAATAAAAACATATATTCGTCTTATATTTTATTTTTAATAAATTATTTTTAATTTATTAGGCCTATATTGGCCACGCTTGATAAAATTTCTACTCTTAAATTTTATCAAATTTTCACGATAACCTTTTAAAAGCATTTCGCGAATATTGACACAAAAAATATTCACACGGGACTTATGAATTATTCCGCACCCAATTCATAAGTTTATATTATTCCCGTTAACTATATAAATATCCAAATTTAAATTTCCAAAATTTAAATTTGAAATTCTATTGCCACAATATAATTTTAGGGACATTTGTAAATTGAATTTATCCTTAAATTTAATTTACGTATTTCCGTCTAATAAATATTAGACACGTGGTAATATTTTATCCCTTAAAATTACAAAATGTTATATCTAAATAATCAAATTCACACCCCTAATCATCAAGTAAATTCATATCATCCTCTTTAGTCTATGGCCGAAACCTATGGCTCAACCTATCATCCATATTTCATACAAATTCACAATACAATTCTTATAACTAAACAAATCAATCATCAATTATCCTAAACCTAAGCATCAATCATTCATTCAATTTATCAATCCTAAACTCATCAAATTCAGAGCATCACCTTACCTTGAATATACTCCATGGACAAAGATTAATCAACATGATTCATCATCAAAAAGCTCAATCCAAGCTTTAACAACACACTACATTAACATAGACACAAAATCCCTAAATCAACAATCAAAACCGAACTGATATACTGGAAACTCTAACCATAAAAACTCATTCTTACCTCACATTTAATCCACAATCCAATAGAGGATCCTTTCCTCGTCCCGTGGCCGCAAGAATCGCTCAATTCGGATGAGAAACGAGGAAGTTATGGAGGTCTTAAGAATTTTGGATTGAACTTCAAATGAAGAAGGAGTTACAGGATTTTGCTAGCTGAAATAGAATGAGTTATTGAGTTTAAAACTCAATTCACTTCCTTATATATTTATGGCAATAGGTCTCCTTTAGTCCTTAAAGAAATCGACTCAAACCGTTTCGATTTCTAACTTAAAAACTGTCCGTTTTCGTTCGTCGAACGCTAAACCTTTTAGTAGGGCTGGCAATTCGTGTCAACGGGTTATAAACGTGTCGTGTACCCATTTAAATTTTGATTTTTTTGCTCAACCCGAACACGACACGTTTAACTAAATGTGTCATATTCTCAAATCTAAACACGACTCATTTAATAAGTGGGTTGACACGTTTAGAACTGTTTAACCCGTTTAATAAACAGGTCTTAATAGTTACCTATTTAACACATGTAATAATCCATTTAACCCATTTAGTAACCCGTTTGACCCAATTAATCTGTTTAACATTTTTTTAACTAAATCAAAAACATTCATATAAGCAACAAATATAAAAAAAATCCATCAATTACATAAATAGTTCCAAATATTTCAAAATCCCACATTAAACATAAAATTTAAAGACAAACATAGTGAATTGTTTAATTATTCATTCTTTAAACTATTACATAAACTAGTAGCATTTCTCCGACGTTCTTCATTCATTCGAACACCTACACATATTTTAGAGAAATATGTTAGAAACATATAAACATATTACTAAATCAACATAAAAATAAATCATGAAACTTACGATTGGGGTTGGAGCATTGGAATTGGAGCACATGTTCGAGGTAGAAGCATCCGACTCTTTGTTAATATCCATGAGCATGATATCTTCCGTAAGATCATTTATGTCAATCTCATCATAACCTAAAAACACATTATTTCAATTTCATTATAAGCAAATTCCATTCAATAATAGAATATAAAACAATATTTATCTTATAAAATATGAGATAAGAGAAAGAAATATAGCATACTCATTTCACCAAATAACCAATCCGTGGTACATATAAGCGCTTCAATGGTGTCTGGTTTGAGAGAACTACGATATTGGTCAAGAACTCGACCACCGACACTAAAGGTTGACTCGGACGCCACTGTTGATATTGGGATACTAAAAAAATCACGAGCCATGGCAGCAAGTTCGGAATACCTGAATTGATTAGCTTTCCAATAGGCTAATACATTTAACTTCACATTCCTATCAACTCTCAATTCCTCCAAATATTGTTCCAGCTGTGATTTTTTATTTAAAGAACCAAACTCCTTGCTTTGAAAGTTGTCAAAATCCTGCAAAAAAATAATAGTTATTTAAAAATTTAACATTAAACTGCTGAATGAAACTGCAGCAGAATTATAACATTTCTGCTGCAATTATTTGCAGAAGAGATGTTATAATTCTGCTGCAGTTTTTTTACAGCAGAATGTAACATTTCTACTGCTAAGAATTGCAGCAGAAATGTTACAGTTTTGCTGCATCTTTTTGCAGCAGAAATGATACATTACTGCTGCAAAAACTGCAGCAGAAATGATACATTACTGCTGCAAAAACTGCAGCAGAAATGATACATTACTGCTTCAAAACCTGCAACAGAAATGATATAGTTCTGCTGTAAAAAAACTGCAACATAATCATAATACATTATATTTCAGAAAAAGTTAGTTATATTACCTTAAATCTCTTTTGAACTCCTATGATATGTGCTGCCTCTAGTTCTTCATGATGAGAATCATTCAAAGTTGTTGAAGTTGAAGACAATGGAGAAATTCTAGCCACATACTCATGAAAAGTCTTAAATAACTTATCCCGCACATTTTGAAACTGAATTGAGTTGCTTCCATGAAGTTGCTCATAACTCCAATCAACAAAATCAATTTTTGTATCTTGGGTCAAGTATCATCGCAATGGCTAAGGTCAAGCTAAATTCCGACCAATATTTTTCAAATTAGGATATCATCTTTGTAGCCATCTTTTTCAAATACTCATCATCAGAATTCAGATTCTCTTTCAATGTCAAGTATGCCACAGATATGGAAGGAAAGTACAAATTCACAGTCGGATACTTTGTCCCCGAAAAAATGCATGTTATATCATAAAAAACAGCTAAAAACATGCTTATTTTTTTCAACTCTTTCCCATTCATTCAAAGTTGGACAGCTTTTGAAGTTAGAATAACTTAACTCCAAATGATAAAAGGCACGGCGATAAAAAAAGTGCACTCTCAAGCATCAAAAATGTGGAGTTCCATCTAGTTGGAACATCTTGTCTCAAACCCCTTTTTGCACTCAAAGACACTAAGTTCACACAATCCATAAATTTCTGCTTTCTTACTTGTGATCCTCTAACATACTTAACACTTTCTCGTATTTTAAGCACACAACTATCAATTTCTTGAAGCCCGTCTTGCACAACTAAATTAAGAATGTGTGCACAACACCTAAGATGGAAAAAATCACCTTCACAAACAAGTTTCTTTTTTAAATTCAATTGGTCCTTTAGAATCCCAACAAAACGATCATTAGCCGATGCATTATCCAATGTGACACAAAACACTTTATTATCTATACCCCATCCTCCTAAAATAGCACATACTTTCTCACTCATAGCAACACCACTATGTGGGGGAGGTATATAAGAAAAACTTAAAACTCTTTTTTGCAAAATCCAATCTTTATCAATAAAATGCACCGTAATGTCCATGTAGCCATCGGTGGCTATGGAAGTCCATAAATCGGAAGTCAAACAAATCAGCCCCGGTGCTTCCTCAAGTATATTTCTAATTCTCTCTTTCTCCCTCTTATACATTTTAAACACATCCGATTTTGCAGTATTCCTAGATATAACATTCAAATCAGGTTTTAAGTAATTGATTACGGCCCTAACACCCTTATATTCAACAAAAGATAAAGGCAAATCATGCATAATTAGGGCTGTCACAAGTAACTCACAAAATTTCTCAACTTCAAACTTAGAGGACCTCATCGACAGATCATTTTCCATAAGATATTGACCAACATCACGTGTGTTTCTCCTAACACAAGTTTGAATATAGCGTAGAAGATTACCTGTTCCGTAAGCACTATCACAAATAAACACGGAAGAACAATTTTTGCACTTGCACCTTTTCTTTCCATCGATTGATTTTTCTTTCACTTCTTCAAAAAAAATTCCACACCGCCGATGACTTTGTTCTTTTCCTATTTCCTTTGACTGCCTTTTTTCCATTGAGATTTTGTTCCATCTCTTGAACTTCCAAGTCAACTTGATCATCCTCATCATCATCTAGAATTGTTACATCACGAGCTAAATTGAAGCTATTTGTTTCAAGATCAATTTGAATTCCATTTTGCATATTAGGCTGCATGGAAAGTAAAACTAAAATAAATCAATCAACAACATAAAACTGAAATAATTGATGCATCAATCAACACATTTCTGCTCCAGAAATATGCACAAATCTGCTGCACATTTCTGGAGAAGAATTTAGCACAAATCTGCACATTTCTACAGCAGATTTGTGCACATTTCTGTTGCACATTTCTGCTCCAAAATTGTGCACATTTCTGGAGTAGAAATGTGCAACAGAAATGTGCACAAATCTGCAGCAGATTTGTTCACATTTCAGCAGCAGAAATGTGCACATTCTGTGCACATTATTACACCAGAAATATGCACATTTCTGCTGTAATTTTTCACATTTTGTGAACTTTCAATGATTTAAGTTTTTTCTTAGCAAACAAGTTTATAAACAAATTACAATAGTTATAAAGAAAATCTGAAAAATATAAAGAACAAACTTACTGAAGAATCCGTTGGCTTTGAGTTCATTTTTTTGATTTAGGTAAACTGAATCAAATAATCATAAACAAAAATTAATCAACGAAATAACATATAAATTATAACATTAATAAGAAAAGAAAGAACATATCAAAAAGAAAAATTTACCAGCCAAAGAAATGGTGGTGGTTGCGACCTACGATGACTGTAAGTGTAACCTTAAAAGAAATGGTGGACTGGTGGCTGCGAAAGTGGAGAGTGGCCGGCTGTGAATGTGACTCGGAGAATTTGTGAAAAGAGAGTGGAGTGGCTGTGTTCAAACCCTAAAAAATGAAAAGTTCTCATTTAGGTTATATATAAAATGAAGGGTGTGGATTAAGTTTTTAAAATTCAAAGGTTAAGATTAAAAGTTATATAAATATTATATGAGTTATAAGGGTTATATGGGTCACTTATAATAAATGAACTAAAATCTAATTATTAAACGGGTTTAAATGTGTCATAGGCGGGTTAGGCGGGATTAACCTATTTAACCCGCCATTTAACCGTGTCAAAAACGGGTTGACCCGTTTATGACCCAAACCCATATAAGCTCAACCCGAACCCGCTTAATTTCGTGTCGTGTCGTGTCGGGTTCACGGGTCGTGTGCGCAAATTTCCAGCCCTATCTTTTAGGTCCAATTAACTCCATATTATTTATTTTCAAATAAATAATATTAATCACTTATCTTACTTAAGTTTTGGCTAAGGTGCCACTTTGGCTCAAAGTGGCTAAAAGCTCACTTTGGCTTAAAATGGTTAGTTTTCACTTGAACTCAAATTTCCAAATAACCGTCGTGCTAAACTTCCAAATCATTTCGGATATCCTTTTCCGATTAATTCTTAATAAAATTTCACGAACATTGGCGTGAAAATTATTAGTTTAGGACGTATATTTTATTCTATTCTTAGTCCCGCTAATAATTGCCTAACGAGAATAATTTATATTTCAAATTATTATTCTATCATTTAATTGCTATTCTTATCTCAATTATATTTCTTAAGTCGAGTTCCATTCTCGACCTACTAGACTTATATCCCAAAATTTAGAGCTCGTGGCACAATCCAATGACCGTAGGATTTCAGGGTTCTTATAAGACAAAGACATATCTGGCCAAGTTATACCTGCAGATGCTGATATCAAACATCTATCGATACGAGATTTAGAGAGGGAATTCTGCCATGTGAAGAGCCTCCCTTGAAGAGGTAAATCCAATAACTCTGAACTATTAACAAAGTCTCGAAGAGCTAACATCGAAGGCGTGAATCTCGTACCATAAATAGTTTCATTAACATCACCACTAATGAAAATGGTTCCCATAAAACCAAACAAAATACTTAATTCATTCCATAGCAACAGTCTCTCAGAAGCTAAGTTGCTGGCATAAATAAGAATATGACAACAGGTAGAATTATAAACAAAATCCATACAAATCCATCTTGAATCCTTTGAAATTGTAATATTTGACAGTAAACCATTGTTCTAAATGAGTAATAACCCGCCCGAGGCACCACATAAAGGGATCCAATCAAACCCAAAGTCAAGGTTAGGCCAAAGTTTTCTAACAAGAAAAACGTCAACAATCTCCTTTTTCCATTCAATCAAACCAATGAATAACAAGTTATGTGTAGAAACCACCTTTCGAATAAAAATTTGTTTCCTATTATACGAAAGACCGCCTCGACAGTTCCAAGAAACAAATGGTAGAGGTATCGACATAAAAGATTAAAAAACCTTGACGAATCGCAGCTCGGACTTGCTGCTCACTGCCGTATAACCTTGTTGAAAGCTCCCTCAAAGTAGCTTCTTTGTTTTTTGCTTTGAACATGCCTAGATCATATTCAATCCTCCAAGTCTTACTAACTTTGTTTTATGTCGTCGATGTAACGGTTTCATCTCTTCTAATATCAGCTATCGATTCATGTTTTCTCTTCCCCCATGTGAAATTTCAATATCATCCTCTAACTGAATGTTTGAGCATGATCGTATGATGCTCAAATAATCAATTCGTTTAACAGATCGCCGCCCTGAGTTCACCCTTATTAATGCATTATTATGATTCTCTCCCTCCTGCGTAATGTTAACTGGTGCTGTATTATCATCCTCTACTGGATTATTTATAACCTCTACCACTTGTTGTTGCTACCTGAAATAATTGGACAAATATAACTGTTGTTTCCCGTTGAATATTACTAACTTGATTGTTCGAGTCATTGTTAGTATTGTCAAACTGACTTGAAAACTATTTCTGATGTGGATCATCACTGACCTGCTGCTGCCTAGAATTAATCATCTATGTGAATTCTACTTCATAGTTAACAATGCTGCATTCATGGGATACCCTCTCCTCCACGCTTTTATACCCATTCCCATAAATCAAATGCAGAGGAGAGTTAACGACGTCCTCCACTGTAAACAATCTCTTAACAATATCATTCCACAACATTGTTTGATTATCATCCAGCTCCTCAAAATCAACAGACAATGTTGATTCATTAACATAGACCGTAAATCTTTTATCTCCAAGCATTACATCAATCGAGTGATTGATCGGACGACATAAACTCGAGATAATAATAAGACCCACATCCATATGATTCCTATTCTTCACCTCTGGAAGAACAATAATTGTTTCCCTAATGGAATTGCCAATTTCTATAAAAACTTCTAATGACCATAGTTAACAATGCTGCAAATGTTACATGACAAAGAGCGTATAAATATATCATAATTGTTGTTGAGGTAGAAAAAATAATAAGTGATGTATAAAAGGTATATATATATATATATATATATATATATATATATATATATATATATATATATATATATATATATAAAGCCCTTTCTTTTTAAGGAAAATCTATTAAAAAATTCAAACTTTCAAATCAAAAAGTTTCAAAACAAACTCCCTGTCTCATACAGCAGTAAAATAAAAAACCAAAGAAAAAGAATCAATTTGATTCTTGAATTTTTAGAAGTAGATTAAATAACCAACATTCTTATAAGTCAGTTGTATATATTAATTTAAAAATTACTTAAATTTAAGAGTTTTTTTTTGTCAATCACCAAAAAGCAGCAATAGATTGCTAAAAAAGGCCCAGAACTACAAAGTTCAAACTGGAAACACCAGAAAGAGCTGGCTAGGCTCACAAACAGGCCAAAAACACAGAAGCCAGTGCAACAACTGGCAGGATACAACAAACACAAAAACACAGCACATCAACTGAATATAGCTACTCCTGCTCTCAGCATCAGCTTTTATCCTAGTAAAAACTTGATCACAGTTGAGCAAATTCTGATTGAAAATTGCCTCATTTCTGGCTCTCCAAATATGGTAAACTGCTGCATTGAACCAGATTTTCCTGGGTTTATTTTAGGATTTCTCCCTTTAGTTCTTCTAACCAAGTCACTAATCTCTCTTCTCCACCTAATACCCTATCTTAGGACTCCAGTAGCACTCAGGAATTTCCTCCAAACTGTAGTAGAGAAGTTGCATTCAAAGAAGAGATGCTCCATATTTTCTACTTGAGAATTACACATTGCACAAGTATTAGACTGGACTATCCCCCACCTATGCAATTTCTCTTTAGTATTCAGTCTCCCCATCATAGCCAACCAAGTAATGAATGAATGTTTCGAAATCAATCCTTTGAACGACACTATTGAATGCCAAGAAACTCTGTTTTTCTCAGGAATCATACTTTTCCAAGCATTGCTCACTGAAAACTTCCCATTATCCTGACCATTCCAGCAAATTTTATCCTGTTTATCCTATAGATTCATAATAATCATTCAAGTGATCCCAAGCTTGTAAGGTATGTTCATCAATTGGATGAGGAACGTTCCACTTTCCATTCCTCTAGTAATTAACAGCAAGAGCATTCTTGGGGACATCTGTATTATTAATTTTTACTTCAGGAAATCTATCTTTAAGGGTCTTCCCTCCCACCCAAGGATCACACCAGAGATGAAATATGCCTCCATTGTCTAGATGGTAATCAAACATATGCTACATTTGAGGTCTAATTTTCAGCAACTGTCTCCAAACCCAGGAGCAATCATAAGGCTTATCTATCTCCCAGAAACTCGGCCTTCTAAGCTTGTTTTCATTCACCCAAGTAGCCCACAGAGAAGGTTTCGGAGACACCAGACATGCTTAATCAATGCAGATTTATTCCATATTAAGATAGACTTAATACCTAGGCCACCACACTTCTTATCACGACAAACTTTCTTCCAGTTAACAAGCCCCCCTTTCCTGTTGCTATTGTTCCAAAGGAAGTTTCCGCAGACAACTTCAACACCCTGGATAACTGCTTTAGGAAGAAAAAACACTTAACACCAATAAATCTACATACTCAGAAGAACATAATTGATTAATTCTAACCTCCAGCATAAGAAAAACTCCTGGAAGCCCAACTGTTAACTCTACAAGTGATTCTATGAATATGAGATCTGCAGTGGTCTTTAGAAAGCCTGGAGGAAATCAGAGGTAAACCAAGGTATCTTACAGGTAAAGATCCTTCTTGGAAACCAATTGGCCTAAGGATATTCTCCTTCTGAGTACCAAAAATGCCATTGAAGAAAATAGTGCTCTTCTGCAAATTAGGAACTAGGCCAGAAGCATCATAAAACTCTTTCAAAGTGTCCTTTACTATGCTAATTGACTGGAGGTTGCCCTTACAGAAGATAAAAATATCATCTACAAAACATAAATGGCTGAGGTTGATAGACGGACACCTATTGTGGAAAATTAAATTAGAACTACTCTTAGTATTTCTTATCATCTTCTTGAAAACATCTCCACACACATAACAAACAACAAAGGGGAGATGGGGTCCCCTTGCCTTAAATAAACCCTTACCCCCATGGAAGTAGCCAACTATCTCACCATTGACCATAATTGAGAACATAGTAGTTCTTATACACACCATAATCAATTTGATTATTCTATAAGGGAATCTGAAACCAATTAAGACTTCTTCTATAAAGTCTTAGTCTAAAGATTCATATGCTTTTTGTAAATCCAATTTAATAGCACAATTACTACCATTGTCTCTATGGTAGTTCCTAACAATTTCATGAGCAACCAAGATGTTGTCCACAATGCATCTGTCAGGAACAAATGCAGACTGACTAGGATTGATCAGCCTCTTCAACACTCTACTAATTCTCTTAACTATGATCTTAGATATCCCTTTGTATAGGACATTGCAACAGACAAGGGCATGTACTCACCAATACTAACATGATTATCCACTTTAGGGATCCAAGTTATAGTTGTTGCATTTGTTTGCCTCAACATACTGCCATGAGAAAAGATTCTTTGAAAGAAGTGTTGGAAAATATTAAACATGGGTGTTAAAATGATATAATTATTTGTCATTTTAATGTTTAATTTTGAGATGGACCTACTATCCGAAAGTATCGGATCTTGGTGGTTTTGTATTCTCTACAGTGAGTAGATCAAAACCGTATATTATATGCTCAAAATAGTTCAAAGGGTGAATGAGAATTGATGCTCAAAAGTCACACCTTGAAAAATGAATTTGAAAAGGAAATTATCCATTCCCACATTGGTTGGGAAACTTCACTTGATGTGGTTTATATTGAATTATTCATTAGCTTAGTTACAAGCTAGTGAGCCTAAGGGCTCACAATTCAATCAACCAACTTCAAGGGACAATGGGTGTGCGCTCGATCAGTGCACGCGAATGCAACAATAAAACTAGCCTCATGCAAGTTTTATTTTACATTTTCAATTTTCTTTTTAAATTACATAACACCCGGTTTATTTTTTGTTTTATTTTTTAACTTATCAATTTAAGTTTTGTAACTTGCTATTTAAAACTTGTTATTTAAATTTTGTAACATGTCTCCTTTATTATACAATAAAGGAGATGCATGTTATAAAATTTTGATGGATATATATGTTAGTGATATGCACTAGGTCAATCATGTTTGACCATGTTTTGACTTTATCATTTTGTTATTTATTGATTGACAGTTTTTATCATTTTATATTAATGATTAAAATACTTGAATGGTTAATTCTTTCTAAGGTCATCAAGTATGTGACTTGATAGTAGAACCCTTAGATTTAATAAAAGAATTATATACCATCTATCCCTAGTCTTAATAGAACATTGAGACTAGTATGATGTTGACTGATGATTATGTTTTACTAATCATGTATATGAGATATTAAGTCAAATCATAGGTGCTATTTGAGAAATAAGGCACTGGATGACCCACTGTGAGAATACTACATAGATCACTGTCATAAGTATTTCTCATTACAGTTCTATTAGTATAATCCTTTGACCTTGAAATCATCATGGATTTCTACATAACTATTTCATATTTCATATAGTCTTACATTATCTTTAACAGGATAATGGAATAGATTGTCATTGGATATGAAAGTAACTATGTGAGAAATGTGAGTGACTGAGAAGGAATTTGTCCCTCATTTATTTAAGTAAGATATCTATGGGCCCCTTGAAGAAGATAGACTGAAGGAAATGCATGGCCATGCTAAATGAATTGATAAAGAGTTATCATTTTCAGTCTACTTAAAGTCAAGAAACTAATGATTGAATATTATAAGGATGACAGGACTATGCCTTATATTCAATCTGGATATCGAGAGACAAAGGGATCAAAATATTATTGTAAATGGTTAAATCGGATTGTCGATATTTGTATAACTTGGGTAGTCATAATGTCTTGCTAGAGGCCACTTATGACTTGTGGGCTGAAATAAGGATTTCGAGCCTACTGCCAACGTTATATGAACCTACAGGGTCGCACACTAAGAACAGGCCCAAAACAGTTATGGGTTGTACAAGCCCAATGTGATTAAATGATTAATTATTTTATATATATATATATATATATATATATATATATATATATATATATATATATATATATATATATATATATATATATATATATATTATATATATATATATATATATTAATAAATATATATATTAATTCGAAATTTAAGGATAAGTGGTTTCCTTAATTTATTATTTTTGGAAGATAATAAATATAGTAATTAATATATATGGATGATTATCAAAAAGGGAGTTTTTGATAAACATAAACTTGTAGGATTGCAATGAGATTGAAATTCGAATTTGTCTCAAATCCTAGTGTTGTTGTATCACTATAAATACACATCAAGCAATTGGTTTGATAATCACGAAATTCATTATTCACTAAATCACTAAAAATTCGAAATTGCTTGTGAAGCAATAGTGCTAGCACACAAGCACTAGTTTTGGCTAAGGTCTGTTCGTGTGGATACTCGTTGAGGACGCATTCTTTTGGAGGCGTTTCTGATCCGAGGCCAGGTATCACCAAAGTGAACCACCTCCTTCCTTCCTACATTGCTGTTGAATTCCACATACAAATAAGTATTAATTCTGTAGTTAATCTATTTATTCGAATTACATGGATCTTGGTTTGGGTTTTAGATAAAAAATTTGAAATTCCGCTGCGTTATGAACCTAGAAAACCCAACAGTGGTATCGAAGCTGCTTGTAATTTGATTAATTAGATTCTGAGTATATATGTGATATATGCTTATTGTATGTTATGTTTTGAAAAAGGGGTTGTTTTCGAAACTGTTTTTGAAGGAATTATAATTCGTTGTAATTATACATAAAACGTTTATGTGATTAAATTGTATGAAAAACAGTATGAAGAATTAATTTGATTAATCGTTTAATGTGATTAAAACTTCGAATATACTGTTCTAAATTAATATTACGTTTTAATTTGATTAAAGATTTCGTAGTATTAATTTTCATACGAATTGATAAGAAAAAGGGAAACAGATTAATAAAACTGTTTTTGAATAGAATTAGTAAACTGTTTATGAAACTGTTTTAATTCTATTAGGAAACTTGTTTTTGAATAGGATTAGTAAACTGTTTGTGAAACTGGTTTTAATTCTATTAGTAATTCTGTTTTGAATAGGATTAGTAAACTGTTTGTGAAACTGTTTTTAATTCTATTAGTAAAACTGTATTTGATTATGTTGTGAACATAATTTATAAAACTGTGCTTAATTTCGCTATGAGCTGAATTAAAGAAACTGTTGTTATTTAAGTGTTAAATAAATTGTTTCTGATAAGTTTTTAAGATGCAGTAATTAGGGATTTGGGGTTATTGTAATCTGTTTCGAACATATTAAAGTAGACCGTAATCAATTAAGATTATTGATTTTGAATAAAGAAATTTTAATTCTGTTAAGTGTAACATGTGACCCCGGACCCCGCCAGGGGCGCTGCCCCTTGGACCCCGCTAGGGGCGCTGCCCCCAAACCCCGTCAGCGGGCCGCGCCCCTTGGACCCCGCTGATACACCCCATTAAGGACCGTTATCCTTTTAAGCCGGCGTGTTTTTGTCATGTATTTTATTTTAATATTTTAATGATAAAATATGATTTAAATTATCATGAATAACATATTTATGTGATTGTTGTTAAATATGATTTAAAATAGTGAAATAATATATTTTTAATTTTTATCTTATTGGTTATATGCTTTGCATGATTATTTTATATGTGATAAGATAGGATAACTAAATAGGATAAATAACAAACCCTTATTTAATATTAAGTCTTCAATATACCTCCCATTGTAATAACACTTATCAAGACTTAGATTGATAGGCTATGCCAAAGCATGATGTATAAAGTTATCTAAGTAAGATAAGTTGGATAAAAGTGATATCCATATGTTTGATTTGGTTAGACTTAACTAGGTTATCAAAATAGTTTTGAACCTAGGGTATAAGATAGAATATCAAGATTACATGTAATGTTAATATTCTATGTTCAAGAATTGCATGAGATGTAATTGGTAAAGTGTTACCTACCTAAATAAACCACACTTAAAGTGATAAGCCAAAGCTTACTTGAAGTAGGGTGAAATATGGATCTTGTCCCACTATTATTTTTCAATTGTTGAAATTATCATTAAGGGTTTTTATATGAATTATGGATATATGTTGTGGGAATTTTATTGTGCCTTTTATTAAATGCTACTTGTATATTTATTGTTGTAGAGATGGCTACAAATACTACACATACTTTATCAGTGCGATCAATCCTTGAGAAGGATAAGCTCAATGGCACTAACTTTCTGGACTGGTACAGAAATCTAAGAATTGTTCTTAGGCAAGAAAGAAAGGAATATATCCTTGATCAACCCCTCCCTGAGGAACCAGCTCCTGCTGCTACTAGAGCTCAAAGGGATGCTTATACGAAGCATCTCAATGACTCTACTGATGTCACTTGCATTATGCTTGGGTGCATGGAGAATGAACTCCAAAAGCAAATGATGGAATTGGATGCAAACACCATGATTACTGATCTCATGGAAATGTTCCAAGAGAGAGCAAGAATTGAAAGGTTCAATACCATCAAGGATTTGCTTTCTTGCAAGTTGACTACTAGCGGCTCAGTTAGTTCTCATGTTTTAAAGATGAAGGGTCATCTTGAATATTTGGACAGGCTCGGTCTCCCAATTGTCCAAGAGTTGGCTACAGACATTGTTCTCCAATCTTTGCCTGAGGCTTATGATGGTTTCATCATGAACTTCAATATGCATAATATGGAGAAGACCATCACAGAGTTGCATGGGATGCTTCAAACTGCTGAAAAGAACATCAAGAATGAGATTAAGAATGTTCTTATGGTCAACAAGGGAAAGAGTATGAAAAGGTCTGGTAAGGGCAAGGGAAAGGCTTTCAAGAAGTCTAAACCCAAGTCCAAGCCCAAGACCAAGGATGAACCCAAAGCAAAACCGCCAAAGGAAGGAACTTCCTTTTTCTGCAAGGAACCTGGACATTGGAAAAGGAATTGCAAGAAATATCTGGATGATCTGAAGAAGAACAAGGGTAGTAAGACTACCACTTCAGGTATTCATGTTATAGAAATTAATCTTTGTACTTCTGATTCATGGGTATTAGATACTGGATCTCACATTTGTATTAATGTGCAGGGTCTCAAAAGGAGTAGAAGTTTGACAAAAGGCGAAGTGGACCTACGAGTTGGCAATGGAGCAAGAGTTGCTGCTTTAGCTGTAGGGACTTATGAGTTATCTTTTCCTAGTGGACTTATTTAATCTTTGAACAATTGTTATTATGTACCTACCATGTGTAGGAATATTATTTATGTTTCTTGTTTGGACAAGGATGGTTTTGAATTTATTATTAGGAATAATAAATGCAGTATTTCGCATAATAACATTCTTTATGGATATGCTCCACGCAGTAGTGGTCTTTATATTTTAAATGTTGAAGACACTAATGAAAAATCAATCTATAACATCAATGCTAAGAAGTTTAAGTCAGATGATTTAAACTCTACTTATCTCTGGCATTGTCGTTTAGGCCATATAAATGAGAAACGCATATCAAAACTTCAAAGAGATTGACTTTTGAATTCATTTGATTATGAATCATTTGAAACATGTGAATCTTGTCTAATGGGCAAAATGACAAAAACACCTTTTATTGGACAAGGTGAAATAGCTAAAAACTTATTGGGCCTTATACATACAGATGTATGTGGTCCATTATGTACAAATGCTAGAGGTGGATTTCAGTACTTCATTACTTTTACTGATGATCTCAGTAGATATGGTTATGTTTATCTGATGAAACATAAATCTGAATCTTTTGAAAAGTTCAAAATATTTAAGAATGAAGTACAAAATCAACTTGGTAAAAATATTAAAACACTAAGATCTGATCGAGGTGGTAAATATTTAAGCCAAGAATTTGTAGATCATCTAAGAGATTGTGGGATCGTTTCTCAATTGACTCCACCTGGAACACCACAATGGAATGATGTGTCTGAACGGAGAAATCGAACTCTATTGGATATGGTTCGATCAATGATGAGTCAAACTGATCTTCCAATCTCATTTTGGTGTTATGCTTTAGAAACCGTTGCATTCATTTTGAATAGAGTTCCATCAAAGGCAGTTGAAAAGACACCATATGAGATATGGACTGGAAAAACTCCTAGTTTGTCTTTTCTTAAGATTTGGGGATGTCAAGCTTATGTGAAGCGACTAATTTCAGATAAATTAGCACCCAAATCTGACAAATGCCTTTTTGTAGGATATCCTAAAGAAACTAAAGGATATTACTTCTACAATGCTTATGAGAACAAAGTGTTTGTTGCTAGAAATGGTGTCTTTTTGGAAAGAGAATTTATTTCCAAAGGAACCAGTGGGAGTACAGTACAACTTGAAGAAATTCAAGAACCACAAAGTAGCATTATACCAAGTATGGAACCTCAAAAGAATCAACAAGCAATTGTTGAACCAGTACAAGTACCACAAGGCCTAAGAAGGTCTGATAGGACACGTCATAATCCTATGAGATATGGATTTCTCATTACTGAGAATAATGATGTGATGATTGTGTATCAAGAAGAACCCACATCCTATCAAGAGGCCATAAATAGTCCTGACTCTGAAAAATGGCTCGAAGCCATGAGATCTGAAATGCAATCCATGTATGATAATCAAGTTTGGACCTTGATTGACCCAACGGATGGTGTAAAAACCATTGGGTGCAAATGGCTCTTCAAAATGAAGACTGACATGGATGGCAATGTGCATACCTATAAAGCAAGACTAGTTGCAAAAGGTTTCAGACAAATACATGGTATAGACTATGATGAAACCTTTTCACCAGTTGTTATGCTCAAATCCATTCGAATTCTCCTTGCCATAGCTGCATATTATGACTATGAGATATGGCAAATGGATGTCAAAACAGCGTTTCTTAATGGAAACTTACTTGAGGATGTGTACATGACACAACCTGAGGGTTTTTCCAGTCTAGAGAATTCTGGAAAGGTTTGCAAGCTTCAAAAATCCATTTATGGATTAAAGCAAGCTTTTCGGAGTTGGAATCTTCGTTTTGATGAAGCAATCAAAGAGTTTGGATTCATCAAGAATGAAGATGAAGCTTGTGTGTACAAGAAGGTTAGTGGGAGCGCGATTGTTTTCTTAGTGCTTTATGTTGATGACATACTACTCATTGAAAATGACATTCCCATACTGCAAAATGTTAAATCATGGTTAGGGAAGTGTTTTTCAATGAAAGACTTGGGCGATGCTGCTTATATATTAGGCATCAAGATCTATAGAGATAGATCTAGAAGACTCATTGGCCTAAGTCAAAGCACTTATGTTGATAAGGTATTAAACAGGTTTAGTATGCAAGACTCCAAGAGAGGATTCTTGCCAATGTCACATGGCATCAGTCTCAGCAAGACTCAATGTCCTAAGACACAGGATGAGCGAGACCGCATGAGTAAGATTCCATATGCTTCTGCTATTGGATCTATCATGTATGCAATGTTGTGCACTCGACCTGATGTCTCGTATGCTTTGAGTACAACGAGAAGATACCAGTCAAATCCAGGTGAAAGTCACTGGGCAGCAGTTAAGAACATCCTTAAGTACTTGAGAAGAACCAAGGATGCATTCTTGCTATATGGTGGTCAGGAAGATGAGCTGATTGTAAAGGGTTACAGAGACGCTAGCTTCCAAACTGACATTGATGATTATAAATCACAGTCAGGATATGTGTTTTGTTTGAATGGAGGTGCTTTCAGCTGGAAGAGCTCGAAGCAGGACACCGTTGCTGATTCTACAACAGAAGCTGAGTATATAGCTGCTTCAGACGCAGCTAAGGAGGCTGTTTGGATCAAAAAGTTCATAACTGGATTAGGAGTTGTTCCTAGTATATCTGATCCAGTGAACTTGTTATGTGATACCAATGGGGCCTTAGCACAAGCAAAGGAGCCCAGATCACATCAGCGATTCAAACACATACTTAGACGTTATCATCTCATTCGAGAAATCATTGAGAGAGGAGACGTGAAGATATGCAGAGTTTCGACAAATGATAATGTTGCTGATCCGCTAACTAAGGCTCTTCCACAGCCTAAGCATGAGAGTCATACTAGGTCCATGGGAATTAGATTTAATGTAGATTGGGCCCAGTGCAAGTGGGAGATTATTAGTGATATGCACTAGGTCAATCATGTTTGACCATGTTTTGACTTTATCATTTTGTTATTTATTGATTGGCAGTTTTTATCATTTTATATTAATGATTAAAATACTTGAATGATTAATTCTTTCTAAGGTCATCAAGTATGTGACTTGATAGTAGAACCCTTAGGTTTAATAAAAGAATTATATACCATCTATCCCTAGTCTTAATAGAACATTTAGACTATTATGATGTTGACTGATGATTATGTTTTACTAATCATGTATATGAGATATTAAGTCAAATCATAGGTGCTATTTGAGAAATAAAGCACTGGATGACCCACTGTGAGAATACTGCATAGATCACTATCATGAGTATTTCTCATTACAGTTCTATTAGTATAATCCTTTGACCTTGAAATCATCATGGATTTCTACATAGCTATTTCATATTTTGATACAGTCTTACATTATCTTTAACAGGATAATGGAATAGATTGTCATTGGATATAAAAGTAACTATGTGAGAAATGTGAGTGACTCAGAAGGAATTTGTCCCTCATTTATTTAAGTAAGATATCTATGGGCCCCTTGAAGAAGATAGACTGAAGGAAATGCATGGCCATGCTAAATGAATTGATAAAGAGTTATCATTTTCAGTTTACTTAGAGTCAAGAAACTAATGATTGAATATTATAAGGATGACAGGACTATGCCTTATATTCAATCTGGATATCGAGAGACAAAGGGATTAAAATATTATTGTAAATGGTTAAATCGGATTGTCGATATTCGTATAACTTGGGTAGTCATAATGTCTTACTAGAGGCCACTTATGACTTGTGGGCTGAAATAGGGATTTCGAGCCTACTGCCAACAATATATGAACCTACAGGGTCGCACACTAAGAACAGCCCCAAAACAGTTATGGGTTGTATAAGCCCAATGTGATTAAGTGATTAATTATTATATATATATATATATATATATATATATATATATATATATATATTAATTAATATATATATATATATATATATATTAATAAATATATATATTAATTCAAAATTTAAGGATAAGTGTTTTTTTTAATTTATTATTTTTGGAATATAATAAATATAGTAATTAATATATATGGATGATTATCAAAAAGGGAGTTTTTGATAAATATAAACTTGTAGAATTGCAATGAGATTGAAATTCGAATTTGTCTCAAACCCTAGTGTTGTTGTATCACTATAAATACACATTAAGCAATTGGTTTGAGAATCACGAAATTCATTATTCACTAAATCACTAAAAATTCAAAATTGCTTGTGAAGCAATAATGCTAGCACACAAGCAGTAGTTTTGGCTAAGGTCTGTTCGTGTGGATACTCGTAGAGGACGCATTCTTTTGGAGGCGTTTCTGATCCGAGGCCAGGTATCACCAAAGTGAACCACCTCCTTCTTTCCTACATTGCTGTTGAATTCGACATACAAGTAAGTATTAATTCTGTAGTTAATCTATTTATTCGAATTATATGGATCTTGGTTTGGGTTTTAGATAAAAATTTTGAAATTCCGATGCGTTATGAACCTAGAAAACCCAACAATATAAAGCTATCAATTCCAATGCAAAAGGTCATCCAAAAAAGTTTTCATTCTTTGTGATAGAGTTCGGACGATAATTATTGTTCGTTGAGAACAACGCTTCGGTGAGGAGTACCTTCACAAATGAATGTAGGACAGATATTTGAATGCTCACTCGGGTTAGCGGGAGGTCTTGTTGTGTTTCGTTTTATCCTGGGAAACAGTTGCAATTCACATACGGTGAGGGCAAATCTGTTTTAAGGAAAGCGTGTGATACACGTGACTCGATTCGTTTCAGTTACATTTCCTATTTTCAATTGAATTTATTATTTTTATTTATTGTTTATATTATCAATAAATTATTATTTCTGTCTGCGTATTATTTTGCCTAACAATTTTAAAACGGATTTTTCATCCACCTTTATGGCAATTTGATAAGCGTACGCGTGTTAAATGGTTTGTGTGCCTGTCATACGCAGATGCAGAAAATTAGCGAAATCAATTTAAAACAGATTTCGTTTGTTTTATTTGTTTGACTAACAAATTTATTAAGCTGTTTTGCAGGAATTATGTTTATATTATTTTTTGATAAAATAAAACTAATATTATTCTTTGGGCAGAATTTTAATATTATGGCAATTTCATAATTGGAATTTGTTTTAATTAGAATAATAAAAAAACTGTAGAATTATTTTTTATTTTTATTTTGGAAACTTAATATCTGAATTTAAAAAAAAACTAAGAAAAGAAAAATATAATATTTTGGGAAGTTTTAATTTTCAAAACAGTTTTATTAAGGAACCATTTAATTTTCTACACTATTTATTTTCTGCACTATTTTATTTTATTTTCTGCATAATTTTATTTCATTTTCTACACAGTTTTGTGCATAAAAAAAATTATGAGAAGTTATAATAAGAAAAAATGGGCAGTTTACAAACATAAGTTGTAGACAAATTTACGGTTTTATTATTATTATTTTTTGAAATTTTTTAAGCAGTTTCGAATTAAATTTCAAGCTGGTTTCATAACAGTTTTAAAATAGTTTTTAGGCTATTTTGGAAAAAAAACTGGACAGTTTTTAAAATTAATTTTTGGAAGCATTTTTTTTAATATAAGAAAAAAAAATTAAAAAAAATATTTTGGTTATTCAAATTTTAATTGCAAATTATATTTGCTTAGAAATTTGAAAAATTGGGACAATATTTGTTAAGTAAATAATTTATTTATTTTGCAATATTGAATACAATTAAATTTGTATTAATATATGCGTTTCTTATTGTTTTCAAAATGGAATTCAATGGAGAAGATTCTGGGAATGCGACTTCGGGTCAAATTCAAGTTGTTCCTGTAGCACCGGTTTCGATTCCTTTGAATCATGCTGAAAAAACCGGAGAAATTCAACGGATTGAATTTTAAAAGATGGCAACAAAGGATGTTGTTTTATCTGACCACTTTGGGTCTGTCCAGATTCCTGACGGAGGATGCTCCAAAATCTGATGATGACAGTGACAACCAAATTCGTATGGCTGTTGATGCATGGAATAATTCCGATTATTTATGTCGTAATTATTTAATGAATGGTTTAGGTGATTCATTGTATAATGTTTACTATACTAAAAAGACAGCTAAAGAATTATGAGATTCATTAGACCATAAATATAAGTCTGAGGATGTTGGCGCCAAGAATATATTATTGGGCGATTCCTGGATTATAAAATGGTAGATTCCAAAACGGTGGTTAATCAAGTTCAGGAACTTCAGGTGATAATTCATAAAATTCTTGCTGAGGGGATGGCTTTAAGTGAATCTTTCCAAGTGGCGACTGTTATTGAAAAATTGCCACCTGTTGGAAAGACTTCAAGAATTACCTTAAGCATAAGCGAAAGGAAATGAGCATGGAGGATCTAATTGTTAGACTTCGAATTGAAGAGGACAACAAAGGGTCTGAGAGAAAACTCAATGCATTTGTGGCAAAAGCCAATGTGATGGAGCTGGGTCAAAGCTTAAAGAAGAAAGCTTCTGGAAAAAAAGTTCAAGATTGGGCCTAAAGGTGGAATTTCAAAATCCATGAAATTTCAAGAAAAGTGCTACAACTGTGACAAAACTGGTCACAAGTCAGCTGATTGCAGATTACCTATGAATGATAAAGGTAAGAAGCATGAAGCCAATGCAGTGGAGGACATCACTCGGGATGTGAGTGAAATAAGTATTTCTGATGTGGTTTCTGAGGTGAACTTAATTGGGTCGAATTCGAAAGAATGGTGGATTGACACTGGGGCTATTAGGCATGTGTGCTCAAACAAATTGATGTTCAGTTTATTTGTACCGGTGGAAAATGGAGAAGAGTTGTTCATGGGAAACTCGGCTACATCCGAGATTGCTGGTCAAGGCAAGGTGATCCTGAAGATGACTTCTGGAAAGAACTTGACTCTGAACAATGTGTTGTATGTTCCATATATTCGTAAGAATTTGGTGTCTGGTTCATTGCTTAATAAGCATGGTTTTCGCATTGTAATTGAGTCGGACAAACTAATTTTGTCCAAAAGTGGAATGTATGTGGAAAAAGGTTATGAGAATGAGGGGCTTTTTAAGCTGAATGTCATGACTGTAAAAGCAAAAATTAATGAAATTAATAATTCTTCTGCTTACTTGATTGAGTCTTCCAATTTGTGGCATGGTAGACTAGGACATGTTAATTATGATACATTACGTAGATTAATTAATATGAATCACATACCAAATTTTAAAATTGATTTCCAACATAAGTGTGAAACTTGTGTAGAGGCAAAATTAACAAGGTTATCCTTTCACGGAATAGAAAGGAACACTTAACCGCTTGAGCTGATACATAGTGATGTATGTGACCTAAAATTTATTCAAACTAGAGGGGGTTACAAATATTTTATTACTTTCGTTGATGATAGTACAAAATATTGCTATGTATATTTGCTAAAAAGCAAAGATGAGGCTATAGAAAAATTTATTCTCTATAAAACCGAAGTTGAGAATCAATTGAACAGAAAAGTCGAAATGATTAGAAGTGACCGTGGAGGTGAATATGTAGAACCATTTGGTGAATTTTATTCACAACATGGTATTATTCATGAAGTCACAACTCCATATTCTCCTCAGTCAAATGGTGTGGCTGAACGTAAGAATCGTACTCTAGAAGAAATGATGAATGCGATGTTAATTAGTTCTGGATTACCTCAGAACTTGTGGGGGGAAGCCATCTTATCGGAAAATTATCTTTTAAATAAGATACCCCGAAAGAAAAAAGACAAGACCCCTTACGAATTATGGAAAGGCATGAAGCCTTGT
This sequence comes from Mercurialis annua, assembly GCF_937616625.2. Lineage (NCBI taxonomy): Eukaryota > Viridiplantae > Streptophyta > Magnoliopsida > Malpighiales > Euphorbiaceae > Mercurialis > Mercurialis annua. The sequence goes on from NC_065570.1 coordinate 42,507,359, forward strand.
TATAAATACTTGAAAATGTAGGGGTGTCTTGCAAAGGTTATGGTACCAACACCAAAAAAGTTGAAGATAGGTCTGAAAACTGATGATTGCATTTTCATTGGATATGCACATAATAGTGCTGCTTATCGATTTCTTGTGTATGAATCTAAAAACCCTGAAATTCACAAGAACATGATTATGGAATCTAGAAATGCATCGTTCTTTGAACATATATTTCCTAGTAAATCCATAGAGGAAAGACCGAGTACATCCATACGTACTTATGAGTCAATGGATGAAGGCAAAAATGACCAGGATGAATATAACAAAGAAAATGAATTTGAGGATGAACCTAGACGTAGTAAACGTGCAAGAATAGAAAAATCTTTTGGTCCAGATTTTCTAACCTATTTGCTAAAAGGTGAACCTCAAAACTTCAAGGAAGCCGTGAATTCTTCTGAAGGTCCTTTGTGGAAAGAGGCCATTAATAGTGAAATTAATTCTATTTTGCAAAATCATAGTGGATTTACCTCCAGGATGTAAACCATTAGGTTTCAAATGGATTTTCAAACGAAAATTGAAAGTAGATGGAACTTTGATAAGTAAAGACTAGACTTGTGATTAAAGGTTATAGACAACGTGAAGGTCTTGATTACTTTGATACGTATTCTCCTGTGATGAGAATAACTTCCATAAGAATGATACTTGTTATTGCCGCACTGCGGAAATTAGAAGTACATCAAATGGATGTAAAAACAGCTTTTCTTTATGGAAATTTAGAAGAAGAAATCGACATGGAACAACCTGAGGGTTTTTCTGCTTTAGGGCAGGAGAAGAAAGTCTGTAAATTGGTGAAATCATTATACGGTCTGAAACAAGCACCAAAACAATGGCATGAAAAATTCGATAATGTCATGCTAGCCAATGGTTTCAAAATAAATGTGTGATAAATGTGTATATCTTAAAGACACGGAAAATGGCTGTAATTTTATGTCTTTACGTTGATGACATGCTCATTGTTGGTAGTGATGAAAAAATGGTAAAATCTACTAAGGATATGTTAAGATCAAGATTTGACATGAAGATTTGGGACTAGCAGATGTGATATTGGGAATCAAAATCACAAGAATATCAGAAAGTCTCATATTAAGTCAGTCACATTATGTTGACAAAATTCTTGAAAAATTTAACAAACATGATTCTAGCATTGCTAGTACACCATTTGATATGAATTTACATCTAAGAAAGAATAGAGGTGAAAGTATCTCCCAGGTGGAGTACTCAAGAATAATAGGAAGTCTGATGTACTTAATGAGTTGTACAAGACCAGACATTGCCTATACAGTTAATAAACTGAGTAGGTATACGAGTAATCCAGGTATTGATCATTGGAAAGCAATTACCAGAATACTAAGGTATTTACAGAACACTCGTGAATTTGGGCTGCATTATACCAGATATCCAGCAGTACTTGAAGGATATAGTGATGCAAATTGGATATCTGATATAAAAGACTCTAAGTCTACTAGTGGATATGTGTTCACAGTAGCAGGGGCAGCAGTGTCTTGGAAATCCTCAAAACAAACCGTAATTGCCAGATCCACTATAGAGTCTGAGTTTATTGATTTGGATAAATCTGAAGAGGAAACCGAATGGCTCCGTCAGTTCTTAAAGGATATTCCGAGGTGGCCAAAGCCAGTGCCAGCAATATGTATACATTGCGATAGCTGATCAGCTATTGGCCGGGCACAAAACTTTATGTATAATGGTAAGTCTCGGTATATACAACGCATACATAATACCATTAGACAGCTCCTCTCAACGGGAATTATTACTATTGACTATGTAAAGTCAAAGGATAATATTTCGGATCTGCTAACCAAAGGGTTAAATCGAGAGTTAGTTGATAAATCATCGGGGGGACTGTGATTAAAGCCTATAGTAAAACGAGTCAATACAATGGAAACCCAATCTAATTGACTGGAGATCCCAAGATCTAGGTTCAAAGAGACAACGTAAATTGTAAAGACCCAACACGATCATTGTGGGGGGTTACCCCAACCTATTCCTATGATGAAAAACAGCTAGCTTTTAATGATTCTTGTATCGAATTCTTTGGGTTCGAATGAGTAGAGTAAGCAGGTTACTCATATGAATACTCAAATAAGAAATCACCTATGTGAGAGAGAAGTGGGGCCGCTTTAGAGAAGAATTGTTAAAGGCTCAATTCTTCAGAAACTCTTGCAGAACCAGGCAGATGATTCATGGCCAAAATAAACGTAACCATGAGAACCGAATTATATTAGGAAGGATATTGTGTGAGATATACTGTCGTTTACACAAACGGTTAAAATAGTTCAAGGTTAATCAAATCTACTATTCCGCCAGTAAGCTAAGTATATTCTCTCGAGTGAAGGTTCAAAGAATAACACCTACCTATCCTATGCTATATTCGACCGTTGAACTCTATCATTTTCGTGTCAGTTTTATAATTCATCAATTTCATTCATGTGGGGGATTGTTGGAAAATATTAAACATGGGTGTTAAAATGACATAATTATTTGTCATTTTAATGTTTAATTTTGAGATGGACATACTATCCGAAAGTATCGGATCTTGGTGTTATTGTATTTTCTACCGTGAGTATATCAAAACCGTATATTATATGCTCAAAATAGTTCAAAGGGTGAATGAGAATTGATGCTCAAAAGTCACACTTTAAAAAATGAATTTGAAAAGGAAATTATTCATTCCCACATAAACTTCACTTGATGTGGTTTATATTGAATTATTCATTAGCTTAGTTACAAGCTAGTGAGCCTAAGGGCTCACAATTCAATCAACCAACTTCAAGGGACAATGGGTGTGCGCTCGTTCAGTGCACGCGAATGCAACGATAAAACTAGCCTCGTGCAAGTTTTATTTTGCATTTTTAATTTTCTTTTTAAATTATATAACACCCGGTTTATATTTTATTTTATTTTTTAACTTATCAATTTAAATTTTATAACTTGCTATTTAAAACTTGCTATTTAAATTTTGTAACATGTCTCCTTTATTATACAATAAAGGAGATGCATGTTATGGAATTTTAATGGCTATGTAAAGTTATCACTTCCAATGCAAAAGATCATCAAAAAAAGTTTTAATTCTCCTCTCTAAAATTTTCATTTTTTGTTATAGAGTTCGGACGATAATTCTGGTTCGTTGAGAACAACGCTTCGGTGTTGTTGGGTTTCATTTTATCCTGGGAAATAGTTGCAATTCACATACGGTGAGCGCAAATCTGTTTTAAAAAAAGCGTGTGATACACGTGACTCGATTTGTTTTAGTTATATTTTTTATTTTCAATTGAATTTAATATTTTTATTTATTGTTTATATTATCAATAAATTATTATTTCTATCTGCGTATTATTTTACCTAACGAGCAGTAAGAGATTTCCGCACCCACTATGCTCCAGCTTTTCTTGAATCAATAAAAATGCAAGTAATCATTGCTATATAACAATGAAAAAATTCAAAATAATTATTTTTAATATCCAAAATATGTAAAATTAGTAAATATGGTGACAAGAATTAATATATAGTAAATAACTTTGGGGGATGATTATAAATAACAATAATTATATATATTTTTACTATGAAAGTTCTTTTAAATTATTATGTAAAAATTAAGTTTCATTACTACATTTCTGAAATTAGATATTTTAAACTCTAAATTAAACAAATCAGGTGACATAAAATTAGGTCAAATTTTTCTTATGAAACAAATACAAATTTGAAACATAATAAAAATGAATATGATTGATTTGACTGCTCGGTCCTACTCTTTTAACATATTTATTTTAAGAACTTATAAATGTGAATTAAGTAAAGAAACAACAATGGTGGATATGAATTTTCTTGGCTTAATACATCATTTGACCCCTAAACTATACACTTTTATTCTCTGAGACTCTTAAACTAATTTGATATTCTATTGAACCTCTTAACTTTATTTTTTGTTCTATTTAACCCGTCAATTGTAATTTTTTTGCCGATTTGACCTTTTTCATCCAACGTGGCAAAAACGTGTGTTTTCAAACGCGTTGAAGCGCGTGAAGGATAATTAAAATGCATAACTTGTTCTATTGAACCCCCGAACTACACTATTTTGTTCTATTTGACCCCTGAACTTATTTTATTTTCCTATTGCACCTTCAAACTTTTAATTTTTACCCATTAACCTTCTCAAAAATACAATTATTTAACTTTTATCCATTTAATCTTCTAGAAAAATAAAAAAATATTGAAATTTAGTCAAATAATTAAATAATATAACTTCTTGTACATGTATATATTTGTTTACATTTCAATAATGATAAAAGAAGTTTTGTCTTTTTAACGATATTATAAAATATATAAATTTACTATACTGTGATAATATTAAAAAAAGACTGATTTTTTTAAAAAATTATAATTTTTAGTGTATTTCACGAATTTCCAATTATAAAAATTTTAATACACCAGCTTTTAATTTTTTGCAATTTCAAACTTTTCAAATCAATTCTGAATTTTTAAAATTTGTGTTAAAATTGGAAAACACGCTAAATTTCATGACTTTTAAAGCCTTAAATGATTTTTTCAAATAATATGTAAAGTACATCATTTTTTATTTTAGATTAAAAAAAAATATTTAGACTTAATATATTTTTTGACTCTAACCTTACCTTTTTATTTCCTATGACCTCTAAACTATTTTAGTGTTCCATTGGACCTCTTAACTACTTTTTTTATTCTATTTAACCCCATGTCAGCAAAGCCATGTCAGCAATTTTATCCACGTCATCGCGCGTGGTGTGCACATTCCGAATGAGGGGTTAAATAGAACAAAAAAAAGAGTTAAGAGGTCCAAAAGAATACGAAATTAGCTTAGAGGTCGCAGAGAATAAAATGGTATAGTTTAGGGGTCAAATGATGTATTAAGCCAATTTTCTTTGCAGAAACTAGAGCTATGCATAAACAATAGCTATGGTAAAATAAATTTTAACGTTTTATTTTTTAACGATTTAAATTTAACGTTTTAAATTTTACGAAATAAATTTTAACCTTTCTATTTTTCGCATTTTGTAACTCAAGTCATTTTCCGGCCAATATCTGCATGTGGCAGTGATATTATTAGCATATCGAATCTCAACGTTTTAAAATTTTGTAAATAAAATCTAACGTTTTTTATTTTTACTCCTTGTAGCCTAAAAAAAATGATAAAATGGCCGGAATTCGGAATGAGGCTACAAAATGTAAAAATTAAAAAGGTTAAGATTAGTTTCGTAATAATTTATACGTTAAATCAAATCGCTAAAAAGGTAAAACGTTAGGATTTGTTTTGCCATACCCTTAGAAAGAAGTTTATTTGACAAACTATCAATCTCTTATATTGAAATTCTTGTATCTTCTAAAAAAAAAAAATTCTTGTTGTCCTTTGTTTTGAAATAGATAGATCATAAATAAACAAAATTATCATATTAAAGGAAGTAAATATTTGTAACATAAACTTCACAATCTCTTTCATATTTTTCAATTTTAGATATATGATAAATATCAAATGCATCAAATTTGTGTATTAGATTTAAAAAAAATCTAATTTTAGTACCTGTACAAAATTAAATTACAAAAATATAGTTTTATTTTGACAAAATTTATTAGAGGAAAATCATAAAATTTTACTTTATTTTAAAACTAAATGTATAAAATTATATGATAAAATTTTAAATAAAAGTATTGATTTGAAAAAATAAATTAACTATTCAGTCCATTTTTATCTATTATAAAACATTGAGATTTTTTAATAGGTTTATTTGTTCAAAAAGTCTCCCGCATTTGTTAATTTTCATCGACTAATTTAGATTATGATCAATTAGTTTAATTTGTGGTTAGTCCCTTAAAAAAATAGAATAATTTATTTGATCTAATTGATATAAATTAAAAAAAACAATAGGCGATTTATATAATCTATGGATTTAAATAAAATTCATGTTTTCATAGAATAAAAAATTATGAAAAATCATAGATTTTTAAAATCCCTTCTTTTCTAAATTTCTTACTTGAATTCTGACCTTCTAAATGGAAAAGTTGAAATTGACTATTTTAAAAAAATGATGAATTATTTTAAAATACTCTTATATTCATAGGGTCTTTTATGATTAGTTGTTTTTTACAAAATAAATTTTACTTTGTTCATCTACCATCATTGGATGAATTTTCATCACATTCATCTAACGGTGAAATGGATAAAGTAAGTTAAAAACAAAATAATTATAATACTTATCTAATCTATAAATTTTAAAGAGTAAATGTCATAAAACCATTCACCAACTTTACACGTTTTTTCAATTTAATCACGTTCCTTAAATCTTCTCATAAAAATACACCATCCATATACACGGTGCTGGCGTATCACTCATTTATTGGTTAAAAATAATTTACACCTCGGCAAATTGCATCAATGAATGAGTGTAACATCAGCACCGTGTATGGATTTGGAAAAAAAATGAAAGTTGGTATATTTTTATAAAAAAAAATTGAAAACGTGATTAAATTGAGAAAACGTGTAAATTTTTTAAGTTTTTATAACATTATCCTAATTTTAAATTCAATCTGAAGAATGAAATTTATTAATTTATAGAGTTAATATTTCATAAGTTACAATACATAAATCGAGTAAAATCATATAGTTTTTAAATTATTTAATCCAAACATCGTCTTATTATTAATTTTCTATTGGGGTAAATTCATAATTAAGTTTGATAGCATATACTTTTGGAAAGCATATTATTTAGTAAAATAAGCATCAATTAATGTGGCACTTTATGTATTATGGATATGTAAGAAAGGAAGCTAGTAGTGATTTTACTTTTGCATCTTTCTTTTGTGTTGTTGGGTTTCAACCACCCCATTAATCATCTTTTCTCATTATTTATAATTTGTTATTTCTCCCTCTGCACCAAAAACAATTAGGGGAGGAGGTTAAAATGTTAAGTATCTCATTATTTTTTAATTTTCTACTTATTGTTAAACATCTAAACTTGTCCCCACAATAAAAGAATAAATATGGGGCTGTTTTTCAAAAATAACCAAATTTGATTTATAAATATAAAGCGTCAACTTTCTACTTCCTAAAATATGATACACGCTGATTATTATATAATTTATAACCTAGATCTAAATAGAACGTCATCTTCTTCTTTCCTTCATCTTTCACGCCAGAATCTTTTTTCTCTCATTTCATCAATTTTTTTAATATCACATAGCACCTTCATCATCATTTCACTCTTCAGCCGTTTCATCTTCACCATCCTTCCATTGCCGCCACCGTTCTGGCTTTTCAGTATTTCCCGCTACCGTCGGCCCGTTTTTTTATCTTCAGATTTGAATTTAATATTGCCATTCCGTCTTTCTCTGCCGTTCCACCTTCCTCTAGCCGTCGAAGTCCCCGTTTGTTGTTACCGTCGAAGCCATTATCTCCGCTTGTTGTTATTGTCGTCGTTTTTCTATTTTAATTTCAGATCTGAAGTTTATCGCTGCTCTTCTTCTCCTTTGTTTTCATATCTATAATTTGCTTTTTTTGTTTACTGTTTTTATATAACAGTAATTTTTCATCATTAAACCTGTATAAAGATTATTGATGGAGTCTGCCTTCTGATCCGGTGATTTAACCTACAAAACAGGGTATAAGATAACCGGATGGTGGTTTTCTGATTAACTCTTCGATGCTAAAGCTAGTTTAGGTGTCGAGCAGCGTTTTGAGTATATGAATGTAACTGTGTGTTTAGGCATTACCTCAAACTCTTTATATAGTAGATGATCGTATACCATGTAGAGTTGGAATAGGAAAGTGAATTCTATTTAATAGGGTTTGACCCTGATTAAGAGTATAATTCCTTATTCAGACATGAGTCCTATTTAGGAACTTCTTCCTAAATAGTCTCGTCTTTCTAAGTTGGAGGTTATCTTCCTAAGTTGGAGTTTGTATCCAAATAGGAAAGATATTCAAGAATCCTTGTAGATCTGGTGATCTATCTGAATCCTAGGGTCGACGCGCTTTGTCCGAGTCCTCAGGGATTTGGTTTTATCCTTGTGATCGAGATTATATTCCAGTCGAGGCGGATCTTATAGATTCGGACACCAGTTTCGTCAGGCTTAGCCCTTTGGGCGTGAGTCCGACATCGTCTGAAAGTGGATCTCCTGCGACTCGACTCCATAGTATTAATGGTAGGATTCGGTATCCATTCTTACCCCCCCCCCCCCTCCCCCGCAAGTGAACTGAAGTTTTGGTATTTATGCTTTGGTAAATTTTAGCTTTATTTGAGGCGAGTCGATTCATGTTCCGGCGCTTCGTTTTGCTTCCTCAGCAAATTTCCTGTAATAACCTAATTTTTTTGAGGTATTACGTGTAGTGCCACGAGGCATAATCGTAAAGATTAAGAATGGGAATATCAGATTAGGATTGGATAATAAGGACTTAGACTGAAGCGGGTCTATTGGAATTATCGTAGAATAATAATTTAAATGGAAAATAATTATGCGATAAATTGGATTTAATCGAGACAAAAAGGGAATAAAATAAAATAAGTTGGAAAGCCCGAGCTAATAATTTTCACGTCAAGGTTTGTGAAATATTATTAATAAATGATCGTCAAAGTTTCGTAAGTGTACGAAATCATTTTAGAAGAAAGTTTGACGATTAGTCAAGAATAAGAGTTAAAGTGCAAATTAGCCACTTTAAGGGCTAAAGTGAACTTTTAACCACAAACTTCCGGAGGAAGTTGTGTTTAACTCTATTTTCTCAAGATAAGAAAATAATATCGATAAAGTGGTTATCGATAGTCATTAATATGAAAATTGGACGAAAAAGTGAGAAAAAGTGCAAGTTAGCTCAAAAATGGAAATTTGAGCGTTTTTGGCCAAAATTGCCAAAATAAATTATTGGAAAGTAAAGCTATAAGATATGGAATTAAAATTATTTATTTGAAAATAAATAATACGGAATTTATCGAGAATCAAAAGATTAAGCGATTAGTGCACTAAATCGGACGAAAGAAAAGTTAGAAATTGAAGCGAAAGGAGGTGGCAACTTAAAGGACTAAAAGAGATATTTTATCCACTCAATATCATTAATTATGAATGATATTCATTCATTTTAAACCATAATTTGCAGCAACAAGAAGATGAAACCCGAAACTCCCCTTTCTCAAATTCTTCAAAAATTCAATCCTCCATAACTTCCTCGTTTCTCAACGGAATTGGACGATTCTTGCGGCCACGGAACGAGGAAATGATTATCTACAGACCTATGGATTCAATTTGAGGTAAGGAGCTCGGATTTTGGTTAGGGTTTCAGAGTTATATTTCGGATTTTACAAGTTTAATGGTGATGATGCTTGATTAACTAAGAGTTTATGTTTATACTATGTAATTGATGAGTTGTAGTGATTATGGCTGAGAATTGATTTGATTATGATGAGTATGAGAGTTATTCTTGGTTAGGGTGTGAATGTTTAAATAGGGGTTTGTTTGATTGATGATTATAGGTGTGAATTGAGCTTGGAAAATGAAGGATTGGATGGTGAATCTTGGTGATTAAACTTTGGCATGTGACATCTTCAAGGTATGAATGAATTCTGAAATTTTGAGCTTTGGTATTTGGTAATTACTTGAAATTTTGAATGATTAATTAGTGGTTGGATTATGGCATGGAATTGAGATGCATAATTGAGTTATGGAATGGTTGATGTGTGGTTGATTATTATGTTAGAATTGTTTGAAATTAAAGATTGAATGATGCCTAGGTCTTGGAATGTGTATGATTAGGATGCATTTAGGGGCTGGATTGTGTTGATTCTGGAATGTGGTATCGATAGGTTATCCTCGTTGCGTAATAAGTTACGATTTAGTCGATGTAAACAAGATGACGTTTGCAGAAATGTCTTGCAAAACAGCGATATTGCAAAGGCAATATCTCGGGCTGTATAGGTCCAAATCAAGTTCCGTTTGTTGATACGGAAACTTTAGGATGTTAACTATAATTGTCTAAATTTGAGTTTTTGTTGAATCGGACTCTAGGATATTCATTTTGGACAGAACATTTTGTTGTGCAGTCTGCCCTGCACTTGTAAACAGCTCCAAGGAAATAACTTATGAGCTTGTTTTCGACACCTTCGGGTGCGTTTCATGGTCCGAGACCTAAACGAAAATTGTAGGCGACGTTCTAAACTTTAAGAATGTCGATTTCGTTTAAGTAAGCGGTTTCGATAGCCGAAGTTGGCTAGAAACATAATTTTTGGTTAAGTTAATAATAGTTAGAATTTTATTAATTCTTGCTATTATTATATTTGCGTAGATCGGACGAGCGACTATCGAAAAGGTTTGAGGCAAACGGATCGAGATATCGTCATAATTATTTGAAGAATTTGGATAGCAAGTGGTGAGTACACTTTAAATTACTCGTTAATATTCATAAAGCTACGTATTTTAATACGAAAAGCTATATGAATATTTATGTATTCGAGATGTTTGCTTTTAAAATGTATACGTATGTATGCTTTGAATATGATGTTTTATCGTAATGTGTTATTTTGATAATAACATAAATGCTAAGGCACCGGGGATGGGTAAATTAAAATGACATAAATCGAACCAAATACAAATAAGAAATATATTGTACATGCCTATATGTACTATTATTCATATATTATAAAGATACATTGTACGTTCCTATACGTACTTTTAATTATAATGAATACCCATACGTGCGTGTGTTATAGATGTATGCTTGTAGATTGTAATGTGCATGTCATGGTCCATAAAGGATCAAGAAAACCCAACATAAATCATCGAAATGATAAATACATGAGATAAGAAAAGTGAACTCTGACATATTCAATAATACGAACTGAGATACAAGGTGGAACTCGGTAGAATTATTCCGGGACATGTATCTCATCCATTCTCGATGATAATCCTCGGAACTCATACGCAATAAAAAGTAAGTGCGATACATCAAGAATCAATACGAAACAAGATCGAGACACAATGTGAACAAACACTCCTATTAAATGTCAATAGAAATTATATGAATCGACAGTTAAGTTCAAAAGACCTGCAGGGTGCAAAGTCCGAATGCAGACACGAAGGTAACTCGGTTGAACTATCTCGGGATCCGTGTCTAAGGAGTAACTCGGTTGAATTATCTCGAGATTCCTATCGATCGTTTGGGATTGAGAAATGGTACAAGTAACTCGGTTGAATTATCTCGGGACTGTATCATATGGTTGAAGGTAACTCGGTTGAACTATCTCGGGACCCAACCATAAGGATCAAGTCACAAGGGACTCGCCAATGATTTAATTTGATTTAGAATCATGATGATATAACCTAAGATTTAAGATTCGATCGAAAACTATTGTAACAAAACGAGAAAGAAAAATATCAATACCAAAATAAGAAATAAAAGATGTCAGATATGTATAAACTATAAGTTTATGAAATAAACAAAAAGCTATGAAGGAAATTAAACAGGGTATGCAATATGATTTCAAAAGAGTATTTTCTATATATAAAATGGGTTTCCAACGGTTTTAACCCTTTATGTGATATTGCGTGTAATTTGGTGAACTCACTCAGTTTTATACTGACCCTGTTGCTCCTCCCATATTTCAGGGATAGTATGATATGATTTGAAGAGTCAAACTTCCGAAGTTTAAATTCTCGGAAGTCATTTGCACAAGAAGTAAAAGAAGGTTTTCATTCTAGCTGTCCGCAGTAGTCTAGATGTTTTTGTCTATGTATTTGTATAACGCATTTTCACACTGATGTTTTTGGTAAAATGGAGTCACATGTATTTTGATATATGAAATATGATTTGAAAAGCGAAAAATTTACACAGGTTTTTAGGCTTGCTACGGGTTTCAGAGCTACGCGACTCATAAATTTGGATCGTGACAAAGGTGGTATCAGAGCAATGGTTTAGTGTTCCTAGGCCATTGTTCTTTTGTGATTGAAGTATAGGGAAGTGTCGATCAATACCTAGGAACTACTGCGGATTATAGGGATTTCCAGTCATGTCTTTTGAACTTTATCATCTTTTTCATCGATTTTTCAAACGTTTTACAAAGACGTCCCCTCCTATATGTGCTATTTGGAGTCGAGTTAGGAGTGTGCATGAGCACAAATTATGTTTTGTGTTTACTCGAGTAAGCAATACGCTTTCGAGTATCTTTAGTCTGCGAAGAGTTATATACTCTCGAGACTTATATGATAAAAGAATATTGTTATGGACTATGATTGAATTGAGTGATTGGAAAGTATATGATTTATGAGTTATGTATGGTTTTGGCAGCGCGATCACTCAGGAGAGTGGTATGCTTGCAGGTACGTAAACCTGTAACTAATTGTTAGATATATGGAACGTATATGTTTGTGATTGATTGGTGTGAATAGGATTGTGCCTTATGATTAAACGCTGCTTGTTTTATGAAGTCTATGATAAGTGGAATGCTTACAAGACTTATGATACGCGGCATAGTCAAAGAAAATCTAGGTGACACCGATTTTCTTTGGATTTGACCAACATAGATTGTTTATAGATATGCGTAGAGTATGAATAGAACATGAATGTTGTGAGTATATGTTCTTAATATTTTGCTAAGTCTATGTTGAGCGGAATGCTCGCAAGACTCAAGATATGATACGTAGCCAAAGAAAATCTAGGGGATACAAATTTTCTTTGAAGTCGATTAACATAGATGCTCATAGCTATGATAGTGATACGCACGAAGCATATACGATGCGTGTATATGTTCTGATGTTTTCTAAGTCTATAATGAGTGGATACTCATAAGATTTATAATACGAAACGAGGTCATAAGAGACCTAAAGGAATGAGACATTCCTAAGGTCCAAATTACGCTAATGATGGTAAGTTGTGATGACTAGTGTGTGCTATATTTTAAAGAATTCATCGGGATTCTTTTATATATTCAACATACTATGAACAGAGAACTACATGAGCGTGTGCCATTGCACAATAAGTGCACGGGGCCTGAGAAAAGGCCAGAAGTAATGAAGGCGAATGTCACCCAGTCCATTTGGCCAGTAGATGTCAGGAACGAGACGAAGGTCAGAGGAACCTAGTATTGACAAGGTGGAATGTATAGGCATTAAGAGTGCCGCAACAACCCAACGTCAATATGAATCAGTTAGCGAAAAGAAGTACCTGAATAAAAGAATGGTTTCGATAGGTAATTAGACCGATAAGGAATCAAACAACGTGGGTGGAGTTAGTGACCCGATTTAAGGAATTATTTCTACCATTTGCTTTGATTAAGAACAAGAAAGAAAAGCTAATATCGTTAACTCGAGGAGACAAACCAGTCCAAAGATAGGTTATCGAGTTTGATAAATTAAGTGGATTCGCTCACGACTTAATGATAGATTAAGTGTGAGTCTATACAAGAATCGTGGAAGGATTAGGACCACAATCTATGGAAAGACTGACACAGACTGATAGAGAGAAGTTATTCAGCTTGTCAACAGTGTTAGACAATTAGAAAATGCACTAGTCCATTCTGAAGAAGGTTAAATAAGAAGTAAATATATGAAGTATGAATATCACATGTTTGGATAAATGAGTAAGATGTTAATGATAAGCATAACCCAAGAGTTAATGCTATAGTTAATAGTAACCTAAAGGACGAATTCGCCTTGTTGCGAATAGTAAGGATACAGTGAGAAGGGAAGCAAAGTCTAAAGAAGACTTATGCAAATAAGTTATGAGATGCCAAAGAGGATTCTAGCAAGATAGTGATCAATATGATGATGATATCGTGAAGATTATAAAGGATGTTAGTAAGTGCCATAAGAATTGGCAAACTTCTCTGCATGAGTAAGAAGATAGACAAGAGTAAATGGAAGAGAGTTGGTTAATAGACCCGAGAGTCAATAATCAAGATAAGTAATAGGCATGGAAGTAGAGACATTGCCAAAGGCAACACATGACAAGAAGAGTTGAATGAATTGAGAAACTCATCGAGAATGAGTAAACGAAGTGTATCACATAGACCAGAAGATATGATGAAAGTTAATACGAAGAATATAATAGGAGATGATCGAGAAGAATGATAAAAGTGAAAAGACCGAAAGGCTATGCAGCTAGCACTATTAGCTCGTCGTCGGAACAAGGAAGTTCCAACTTTGCAAGTTCCATACACTCGCAATGACGGATGTATGTTGCCAGTAAGGAGAACAAAGTCAATACACGAGGGATGCAACATCCCATGTGATAGGATACAACAGGTGACACAACCAATAGACCGTATAGTAGAAGAGAACGTCGTGAAGTCCAAACGCTAGAAGCTCAATAGCGATTAAACCTTTTGAGCTAGTCTAGTGCAAACATGAACGCTTAGGACGTACTTTTCGAACGACGTCAAAAGCGGACGAGTAGAATTACATCTTTTTGTATGCAAAAGATGTACATAGATTGCGAACAATAGTACGATAAATGATAAGAACGAGTAGTTATACAGAGTCTGATGTCAAAGAAACTTACGTAAACTCCGTTTTATGAAAAGAAAAGTATTTGATCGAAATAAAATGTTTTGAAAAGACATAATTGTGCCCGGACACGAATCATAAAAACATCGCATTGACACGAATAGAATTGCATCACTACATCCATATTGCATTCACTAATAGGACATGCATCATATACATTGTGTATGTCTGGAAATGAAAAAGAGGAGTGTCATTGCAACTCTTGTGATGAGAGAAGCCATCACACCGGTGCACAATTATGACATGATTAGAGAAATGAAAAGTATCGCGGTTTTAAACGGACGAGTTTTTAAACGTAAGTAAGCTCAGACAGGGACTCTGTATATAGAGGCATAGGACAAGACTGATCATCTTGTTAGGCCTATATAAGAACGTATGTATGTAGAACGGCGAATAGTATAACGCGATGTGAAATGTATCGTAATTTGAATTGTAAATCTTTAAAGCAGTCTCGTATGTTGAATACGAAGACGTCGACGCTACTTTACACATTTGTAAAGTAATAACGACCGCACTTAAAGTAAGTGCGAGAGTACCTCGAGAATGGGGGAATCGAACATAGAAGTTAGTTACAAAAGAGACGTGAATCCACGTGCAAGAAGATATTATTGTAGTCGATCGAAAAAGAAGGGATTGATTCATAGTGATTATGAATTAAGAAGTAATAAGATGGTTAGGATTGTTAGATAAGAATTTACTCGATAAGTATATCGAGATACTTTCATCTAGGAATAGTAATAGATTAAAGACCGTATGAACCTAACTGTAAAGTCAACAGTTAGTGAATGATTAATCAGAGTATCGCAGCGGAAGTGTGGAAGGAAAGAATGATAAGGTATGATTAAGGATTAGTCAAGTGATATTAGAAGATTATGAAAATTCGAGGACGAATTTTTGTAAGGGGGGAAGATTGTAATAACCTAATTTTTTTGAGGTATTACGTGTAGTGCCACGAGGCATAATCGTAAAGATTAAGAACGAGAATATCAGATTAGGATTGGATAATAAGGACTTAGACTGAAGCGGGTCTATTGGAATTATTGTAGAATAATAATTTAAATGGAAAATAATTATGGATAAATTGGATTTAATCGAGACAAAAAGGGAATAAAATAAAATAAGTTGGAAAGCCCGAACTAATAATTTTCACGTCAAGGTTTGTGAAATATTATTAATAAATGATCGTCAAAGTTTCGTAAGTGTACGAAATCGTTTTAGAAGAAAGTTTGACGATTAGTCAAAAATAAGAGTTAAAGTGCAAATTAGCCACTTTAAGGACTAAAGTGGACTTTTAACCACAAACTTCCGGAGGAAGTTGTGTTTAACTCTATTTTCTCAAGATAAGAAAATAATATCGATAAAGTGGTTATCGATAGTCATTAATGAAAATTGGACGAAAAAGTGAGAAAAAGTGCAAGTTAGCTCAAAAATGGAAATTTGAGCGTTTTTGGCCAAAATTGCCAAAATAAATTATTGGAAAGTAAAGCTATAAGATATGGAATTAAAATTATTTATTTGAAAATAAATAATACGGAATTTATCGAGAATCAAAAGATTAAGCGATTAGTGCACTAAATCGGACGAAAGAAAAGTTAGAAATTGAAGCGAAAGGAGGTGGCAACTTAAAGGACTAAAAGAGATATTTTATCCACTCAATATCATTAATTATGAATGATATTCATTCATTTTAAACCATAATTTGCAGCAACAAGAAGATGAAACCCGAAACTCCCCTTTCTCAAATTCTTCAAAAATTCAATCCTCCATAACTTCCTCGTTTCTCAACGGAATTGGACGATTCTTGCGGCCACGGAACGAGGAAATGATTATCTACAGACCTATGGATTCAATTTGAGGTAAGGAGCTCGGATTTTGGTTAGGGTTTCAGAGTTATATTTCGGATTTTACAAGTTTAATGGTGATGATGCTTGATTAACTAAGAGTTTATGTTTATACTATGTAATTGATGAGTTGTAGTGATTATGGCTGAGAATTGATTTGATTATGATGAGTATGAGAGTTATTCTTGGTTAGGGTGTGAATGTTTAAATAGGGGTTTGTTTGATTGATGATTATAGGTGTGAATTGAGCTTGGAAAATGAAGGATTGGATGGTGAATCTTGGTGATTAAACTTTGGCATGTGACATCTTCAAGGTATGAATGAATTCTGAAATTTTGAGCTTTGGTATTTGGTAATTACTTGGAATTTTGAATGATTAATTAGTGGTTGGATTATGGCATGGAATTGAGATGCATAATTGAGTTATGGAATGGTTGATGTGTGGTTGATTATTATGTTAGAATTGTTTGAAATTAAAGATTGAATGATGCCTAGGTCTTGGAATGTGTATGATTAGGATGCATTTAGGGGCTGGATTGTGTTGATTCTGGAATGTGGTATCGATAGGTTATCCTCGTTGCGTAGTAAGTTACGATTTAGTCGATGTAAACAAGATGACGTTTGCAGAAAATGTCTTGCAAAACAGCGATATTGCAAAGGCAATATCTCGGGCTGTATAGGTCCAAATCAAGTTTCGTTTGTTGATACGGAAACTTTAGGATGTTAACTATAATTGTTTAAATTTGAGTTTTTGTTGAATCGGACTCTAGGATATTCATTTTGGACAGAACATTTTGTTGTGCAGTCTGCCCTGCACTTGTAAACAGCTCCAAAGAAATAACTTATGAGCTTGTTTTCGACACCTTCGGGTGCGTTTCATGGTCCGAGACCTAAACGAAAATTGTAGGCGACGTTCTAAACTTTAAGAATGTCAATTTCGTTTAAGTAAGCGGTTTCGATAGCCGAAGTTGGCTAGAAACATAATTTTTGGTTAAGTTAATAATAGTTAGAATTTTATTAATTCTTGCTATTATTATATTTGCGTAGATCGGACGAGCGACTATCGAAAAGGTTTGAGGCAAACGGATCGAGATATCGTCATAATTATTTGAAGAATTTGGATAGCAAGTGGTGAGTACACTTTAAATTACTCGTTAATATTCATAAAGCTACGTATTTTAATACGAAAAGCTATATGAATATTTATGTATTCGAGATGTTTGCTTTTAAAATGTATACGTATGTATGCTTTGAATATGATGTTTTATCGTAATAAGTTATTTTGATAATAACATAAATGCTAAGGCACCGGGGATGGATAAAGTAAAATGACATAAATCGAACCAAATACAAATAAGAAATATATTGTACATGCCTATATGTACTATTATTCATATATTTATAAAGATACATTGTACGTTCCTATACGTACTTTTAATTATAATGAATACCCATACGTGCGTGTGTTATAGATGTATGCTTGTAGATTGTAATGTGCATGTCATGGTCCATAAAGGATCAAGAAAACCCAACATAAATCATCGAAATGATAAATACATGAGATAAGAAAAGTGAACTCTGACATATTCAATAATACGAACTGAGATACAAGGTGGAACTCGGTAGAATTATTTCGGGACATGTATCTCATCCATTCTCGATGATAATCCTCGGAACTCATACGCAATAAAAAGTAAGTGCGATACATCAAGAATCAATACGAAACAAGATCGAGACACAATGTGAACAAACACTCCTATTAAATGTCAATAGAAATTATATGAATCGACAGTTAAGTTCAAAAGACCTGCAGGGTGCAAAGTCCGAATGCAGACACGAAGGTAACTCGGTTGAACTATCTCGGGACCCGTGTCTAAGGAGTAACTCGGTTGAATTATCTCGGGACTCCTATCGATCGTTTGGGATTGAGAAATGGTACAAGTAACTCGGTTGAATTATCTCGGGACTGTATCATATGGTTGAAGGTAACTCGGTTGAACTATCTCGGGAACCAACCATAAGGATCAAGTCACAAGGGACTTGCCAATGATTTAATTTGATTTAGAATCATGATGATATAACCTAAGATTTAAGATTCGATCGAAAACTATTGTAACAAAACGAGAAAGAAAAATATCAATACCAAAATAAGAAATCAAAGATGTCAGATATGTATAAACTATAAGTTTATGAAATAAACAAAAAGCTATGAAGGAAATTAAACAGGGTATGCAATATGATTTCAAAAGAGTATTTTCTATATATAAAATGGGTTTCCAACGGTTTTAACCCTTTATGTGATATTGCGTGTAATTTGGTGAACTCACTCAGTTTTATACTGACCCTGTTGCTCCTCCCATATTTCAGGGATAGTATGATATGATTTGAAGAGTCAAACTTCCGAAGTTTAAATTCTCGGAAGTCATTTGCACAAGAAGTAAAAGAAGGTTTTCATTCTAGCGGTCCGCAGTAGTCTAGATTTTTTTGTCTATGTATTTGTATAACGCATTTTCACTCTGATGTTTTTGGTAAAATGGGGTCACATGTATTTTGATATATGAAATATGATTTGAAAAGCGAAAAATTTACACAGGTTTTTAGGCTTGCTACGGGTTTCGGAGCTACCACTCCCATTCCCTAGCGCCGGTCGCGACTCATAAATTTGGATCGTGACATTTCCATTTTTCATCTCTGCCATGTGGCGTTCATCGACGAGTGTTGTTGCCAGATGAAAGACAAGTGTCTCGTTTTCGTGACATTTGTCATTCATCCGATGTGACCCTTAGGGTTTCGTCTTCTCATCTTCCTAACCCCAATTTCTGGGCATATATATTCATTTTTGCCATTTCTTCCACTTCACTTCAGTTTTTCTTCGAAATTTCTTGATTTTCAAAAGGCAATTTCTTTCTTCAGTGTGTTTCATTCGCTTCAAGATTACTCGTTTCAAGGTTGCTTCATATCTTTCGTTTGATCTTGCGTACTTGATTTCAAGGTACTGTGATTTTCCTTTGATTGTGTATTTTGATTTCTGGGTTTTGGTTTCTCTGTCATCATTGTTCTTCGTGTTCTTCAAGTTAATTTTCCAGTTTTTTTCTTGCTTTTATCTTTTAAATTTGAAATTCTTTATTCCTCCTTGTTTCCTCCCATTTTAATTTAAAATGTCAGAGGTAGGCGAAGGGTCTCGGGGTGCTCGTGATGATCTAGAGCACACCCGAAGTTCTTTATCTGTTGAATAGATAACAGAATTTGCCGAAGAATTTGATTTTCCCGAGTCTTTTGTAATTATAAAGTCTGGATCAAAGTGTCGGGCGAATCATAGTACTGATTCAGCCATTAAAATCGTTGTCTTTCATGAACAGTATGTAGTTGGTTTGTGTTTTCCTCTTGAGTCTTTGTTTGTAGACATTTGTACAAATTTAAGTATTCCCCTTGGTCATTCGCATTATCTGCCCCTTCATCGAGTCCTGTAGGTCTCGTAGTCAGGAGCATTCAGTAAGTTTATTTAACTATTTTTATACTTTCTCCTGTCGAAAGGACGAGGAGTTTATGTTTGCTGGTGGTCGACCGAATCGATCTCCTTTTATTCTTCCTTCCCCTTTGAAAGGTTGGACTCCGAAGTTTTTTCTTGTTCAACATTCTTCTTTTTCTTTTTTGTCGCGGAGTTTTACTTAAAATAAAGTTTCCCTTCCTTCTGTGCCAGCCTTGTCTGATAAAGAGAAAGATTTCGCCCAGACTTTTTATAATTGAAATTTTACTTTATCAGAAATTCAATATGTGTTTTGAGTTGTCAAACTTTATAATTGAAATTGCTTAATTAAAATTTGGTATTGTAATTGCCAAATACGTTAAATTCCATGATTATATTCACAATTAACCATATTACTATTTAATAAGGCTTATATTAATATAGTATGCATTAAAAAATCCAAAAACAATTTGATTTCTTTACTCAACTTTTGGATGAATCCTTTGAAAATTAGTAAAGAATTGGTCCAAAATTTAGTTGATGTGATCATGACAAATTGACAACCGTGGATTATAATATAGATGTAGCAGCCATGAATAATAAAGTATGAGCTTATTTTAAAATTATGAAGAAAAGTAAAGCAACACCACTAAGAAAGTTCTAGTGCAATGACAACTAACGGAGATTCCAATAGATGCATATTATGCTTAATTACCATATGCCAACACTTAACCAGCTTTAATCTTAATATAATCAAGCTGGACATTGAACTTGTTAAATAACTAAACTATTTTTTTAATAGTGAAAATAACATCTTAAATTAATATTTTGTTTTTCATAACTCATGTTGAACATGTTTGCTTCAATTTCACTTCTCAATCATTTCAGTTATGGACAAAGGATCAGTTTGCCCCTCTATTTGGCATGATATATTAAAAAAGAATATTTTAAAACAAATTCAATTATTTTAAAAGCAAATTACTTTGAGGTTTCTGAGGTAAATCATAATTAATTGTTTGGTATTTATTATTTTAAAACTCTACTTAATGGTCCCTCAGTTTCAATTCCGTTAACTATTAGGCCCCTCCATTAATTTCGAACATTACTTTCAAACGATTTGGTAACGTACCTTTCATTTTGTGAATGGCTTGATTCCTCACTTTTAATTTCTCAAATAATTTGGTATCTCACTTTTAAATGATTTGATCTCTTAATTTTAGTCCCATTAAAAGATTTAATCCCTCAAATTAACGGAAGGATCTCTTAGTTAATGAAATTAAAACTGAGAGATCATTAAGTAAATTTTTAAAACAAAAAATATTAAACTGTTAATGAATCTCAACATAATTTACTTTTTTTTAAGCCTAATTGGCTAAATTGCTCAAAAAATCTCTCCTCCAGTTGCGCCCCCCCCCTCCCCCCCCCCCCAACTATAGCAAACAATTTAAAATGATCCTTATTATTTAGTTAGGTAATTCATTTAAAAACTTTTCACCTTTAACTCCCAATTCAGTTGCATCCTGATCTTATAAAATCATCGGTTTTGTCCAATATCCACTTTTCGTTTTCAATTGCACCCTTAAAATATTAAATTGACCTCTTTTTACTAGGAAAAGTTCAAATTAATATTTTATATTTCAACAAATATTCTAAATATTATTCAATATAAAAATTTAAACAAAAAAATCATCTTTTCTAAAATTATTAAAGTTAAAAGATTTCACATTAAATATAAATCAATTAAAATATTTTAAAATAATTGAAAAAATATAAATAATTTTTTGAAATATAAATTAATTTTAAATTTTAAATCGAAACATATCTCACCGCCTTTATTCCGTAAAATTAATTTAATTATATTTTATATTATTTTAAATTTAATTTTAAATTTAATTGAAAAAAAATTGTGTCCTCCGATTTTAAACCGAATCAAAATATCTTGTAAATAATTTTAGAAACTTACCACCACGAACCGACCGTCGAAAAAAAATTCTGGCAGTCTTTTCCATCTATTTTTCACAAATATAAACATTAGGCTTGTTCTTCACAAGGAAGAATAGACCGCTATTCTTCCTTAAGAAAAGCAGCTCAGATCTGGGCTGTTCAAAACACTCCACGATTTTTTTGTTAGAAAGTTGCTGAATTTTTTGTTAAATAATTTAATTTAATAAATTTTGCAGAATCAAGATGGTAAGGTTGAATAATAATGGATGTGATATTTATTAATTTTTAAAATTTTTTTTAGGAAAGATAGTTTTATTGTTGAAATTTTAATATTGAGAACTATTTAGAATATGTGTTAAAAATAAAGTATTTATTTGAACTTTTTTCAAGTGAAAAGAGGTTAATTTAGTATTTTGAGGGTGTGATTGAAAACGAAAAGTGAAAATTTGGACAAAATTGTTGAGTTTGCAAGGTTAATATGCAACTGAATTGTGAATTAAAGGTGGGAGGATTTTCGAAAGACTAGCCTATTTATTTTGTTCCTTAAATTGACACTTAATGCTTTTTAAATATAAATTCTTTCTTTGTTTTTAATAGTTTAAATTTCAATGTTAATTTTAAATAAAAATTTAGGAATTCATTTACATTTTCTTTATTTTCTACTTTCTTTTACTTCTATCCACAGCACAACCTGCTTCTACCGTCCATAACGCCACCTCTGGCTTTTACAACCCTTCATTGTGCACAACAGACGAATAGATGTTTTGAGTTCAAATAGACGAACAACGGTACATATGTTCATCAACGACCGCCATTAATGGGGCCGGCGGTTGGTGATTTGCAGAATTAGGTGTAACTAGTGATATAACTTGTATAATTATAAGATTAAATTTGGTCATGAAAGAATAAAAAATATTAATTCTAATAGTATTATACTTTTTACTCTATAGAAAAACTAATAAAAATAGCCATGATAAAAAATTAACAACTAAATTAATTTAAATTTTGGAATAATCATAACTATCTCTTCTTAATCTGAATTCTCGTGCATCATTAACAAATTAGAATGTTACAATTAATTTAACTTTTTTCACTTTGTGCCCTAATCGGGCTTCTTCACTAATTTTTAAATATTATAAAAGAATGATAGAGATTTTATTCTAATGTACAAAACTATTCAAATACCAAATCAGTAGAGAATGTCGTCCGCACTTCACCTCTGTTGTGCACTCCGTCCCTTCCGACAGTGGTGAAGTTTAGGTGGTGGCGGCGGTAATGAAATTTAGATGGATTATGTTTATTTAGGCCTCACTTGATTTAAAAATGTATAACTCCCAAAATGTATATTTTCTAAAAATTTAATTGCCGAGACAGTTAGGGTAGAAAAAATCAATCTTATTTTTTGGTTTACTTAATACTGCTAAGTTGCATTTTATATTTAATTAATTAAAATTTGAAGACAATATTATTCTTAATAACTAACTTAGCTAATTTTATAGAAAGATATAATTATATTTTAATCAATTTAAATAGGGAAGTCGAATTTATCTAGGTTATTCTAGAAAAATCATTTTCGTAGTTAAAGGGAAGTCAACTCCTCAACTTCCCGAGAAATATAATAGCAAAAATGAACCAAATAAAAAAAAAATCGAAAAGTTATACTTTCTTAATGAATTTTTCTCCAACCAAGCGAAACCTTAGGTTTATGATTAATTATGAGTTTCAGATTAATTCAGATTAATTTTTCAATTAGATAACCATTCTATTGTTTTATCAGTTGAAACAGTTTTGCCAAAAATTTAAGGTTTTTTATCTAATTTTTTTACAATTGACTTTATTGATACTTCATGCTAAGTTGAGCAGGTGATTTTTGTTTTTTGAAATAAAATGTTCTATTAATTAAAAGCGGATTGATCAGCCAGTATATAAAATTTGATAATCGACGGGACATGCCCCAACCAATTAGATAAATTAAAATAGTCAGATACTACTACATGAGATTTTATATGATAATTAAAACAATATTTATGCATCTCAATTAAGTTAAAGTAGTCATGTGCTATCAAACTGATTATATTACAAAGTAAAAAATTGTTGTTAAGACATCCATTACAACCTTTAAAATAAAGGGAATTAAATTAGCTTCACTTGCTATGATAATACTAACTTTAATCGCACGATTGCTATAACTAGTAGCTATAATTTGATCGTTAAAGTTTCCGATGACATCTTATGTGATATATCTTTTCTCTTGAAGATTAAAGATATCATTGATATTAGCGCAAAATATATCTATATTTGGTGAAATCCGTCGTAAGATGTTGGCTCTAATTGTTTCATAGATTCAAGTCGTTTGCACCGCAAAAAAATATTTCATCTCCAAAGATGAAAAAAAAACTACTCTATATTTCGATTAAATCATATCTAATCCCAAATAAGATATTAGGATAGAAAATAATTTACAGATCTAGACCAAAATTGACCAAGAAAGAAATTTTTATTCAAAACTAAGGATAAAAACAATGAAAATACTGGAAAAAAAAAACTGAATTTGAGAGATTTGGTAGGTAACTTTTGGGCAAAAACCGCCAAATACCACCTTTCAAATAAACAAGAAGAAGAAAATTTATTAGGGTTTGAGAGGTTTCTTAAAAGAGAAAGACGGCTAGGGTTTTATCATTAATTATTTTAAGTTTTGAGGACCATTTAATTCCTAATGAAGAAGCATTTTATACTATGAGAGGGTGATTTAATCCTTCGTTCAGTAACTCACATTCAAATTATTACCAACCATGGAGTGGAATACGTTATATAATTAAAATTAAAATTCTGCTATATAAATAATTAAGTTGGCATGAGACACAATTTTATAACACTAAGATTAAGATGAAGCAATTTCTATTATACTTGCCATTTTAATTTATTGATGCTAAACATAATATTGTTTTATTATTTTTAGAAAAAACTTCTCACACTATTTTGTTTTTAAACTTATTTACCAAGCTATCCAAATTTTGGGCCCCGATTTATCTCATATCTTTTTTATTTATCAAAATTATCTTATTTACTTTTTTAATTTCAAAAATATATTTTTTTACCTTTTCACATTTTTATATTTTTCTTTTATAATTTTTTATATTTTTTTGTATTTATGGAGGTGTTTTTATAGTGTTTTTATAGTAATTTTTTAATGTATTTATGGAGTATTGTGTTGTTTTTTAGTGTAAAAGCACCATAAAGGCACCTTAAAAACACCAACAAAATCAGTAGCAAAAATACTATAAAAATATAAATCAATTCGTTGTGTACGGAATCAGTAGAATCAAAACAAGAGAACAATTATATGTACAAGAGAATAATTATATGAACAAAAGAATAATTATATTAATAAGAGAACAATAAATCTATAATAATCCGTGTACAAAAAATCTAAAAAAACCTATAAAAACCTAAAAAAATCAAACAATCACAAAAAATCTAAAAACGACGTCGAGAAAATCAGCGGAAGAAAGACGACGTCGAGAAAACCAGCGGAAGAAAGACGGCGTCATGAAAACCATCGAAAGAAAGACAACGACGAGAAAAACATCAAAAAATGTCCATTTTTTGTGCTAGAAAATTTAAGAGACGATTACTTGTGCCCGCGAAGCTGAGAAGAAGAGAAAAAAAAATTGAAAAGAGAGAAGAAATGTTGTGTGTTTGATAGAAATAAGAAAAAATGAAAGCAAATAGAAAGAAAGCCCTAATTAAAATAATAGTCATTTTAACTAAATTATTAAAGGAGGTAGCAAAGGAAATTATGAAAAGATAATTTAAAATGTTATAATTATTTTATAAAAGTAAAATATTATATAAATGATTCCTTATTTTTATGCGCAAGTTAATTTTAACACAAATTTAAAATACAGTTAGAAGTGGTAAGATTAATGAAAATTGAAATAAATTTAATTTTAGACTTTAAAAAATTACTTTTAAGAGCTAATATCCAAAAATTACATATTTACAAAAGTTAAAAAAATACACTGGCTGAACTATCTGTTGGATATTTGTCATTTATTTCTCTTTAAATTTAACTTTGATCATCAATAAAATTTATTCTATTTTTTTTAAGTATATATAATATTATGAAATATTTAAGGGACTAAAAATAAGACTCTAGCAAAAAGTCAATAATTTTAATTCAAGAGTCATTAAAAAATTTGTCGGGCTAAGTAAGTTTAAATCTAATTTTAACTTTTGAAGACTTTGATGTATCCTTCCACCCATGTACTTAAATTGAGAGGGAGCTAAAATTAATATTTGGACCCTAACTTCAATTTTAACTGTTATTTTGAATTGATTATTAAAATTAAAAAGAGGGATAACGTTGAACTTTTGCATTTAATTTTTCTTTAATTTTAACTTTAAAAATAAAAAAAATGTTCTAGTATCTTTTCTAAATATGTAGAAATATTACGGAACACTTAAATGATCAAAAGTAAAACTCTAATAAAAAGGCCAAATACCCAAAAAATAAAGGGTTAATGTCAAAAAAAATCACGAATTTTTACACGTTTTCTCATTTTAATCATGCACTTTAAATCATGCACTTTAAATTTTCTCATTTGCATGCACGAACTACCACTTTTTCCTAAATTCATGCACGGTGCTGAGATGACACTCATTCACTGGTGTAAAATGACCTCCACCTCATTAAATTACACCAATGGAGTTGTGACACCTCAGCATCGTTCATGAATTTGATAAAAAGTGGTAGTTCGTGCATGAAAATGAGAAAATTTAAACTACGTGATTAAAATGAAAAAACGTGTAAAGTTGATGAATTTTTATGACATTAGCCCAAAAATAAAAAGCCAAACCTTTGAGAAAAATTAAACTCATTTGCACTGTTCACATATCAATTCCCATGGTGGCATATGTGTGGCATGCCTCGTCAATACCACGTAGCACATATGTAAAATTGATTGTCAATTTAAGGTTGAACATTATTGAAATGAAATCATTCGTTTCAAGACAAATTGGATGAAATTGAAAAGTTTGGACTTTTGTGAAACTTTCTTCAAAGGTTTGACCTTTTTTGATTATTTGGCCTCAAGAATTCTAATTCATCATTTATAACAGAAATATATGGGGTCAAACTATGTAGATCGGGAGCAAGAAGTCTAACAAAATTTAGCCGTTACGACAACTTCACGAGGGTTAAAAAGTTTATATTGCAAGAAAAGAGTTTGACGGTGTGAACCTTCATTCGCAAGTGAAAACCTAAGACTATTGGAAAATCAATCAAAGGTCGCGAAGAAAATGACAAGACACACAACACTAAAAGTTGCATCTCCATGTCAAGACTTGCAATGCTTGAATTCGCGAGTGCAAACTTTCAACTTCACGTGGGCGAAAGTACACTGGTCCACTCGAGATACAAGCCTATAAACCACTTGTGAGGGGAAAGCTTAGCAGGAGAGCGCGAACCTTAAAATAATCGACATTGCAACTAGTATATATGACATTCCAATGAAATATTTCCACGTACTAAAAACATCATAGAGATTGTCTAAATAATTATTTGTAGAGGCAAACCCCTCACTTCACTTGCACGAAACAGTTAATAATCCTCCAAAGAGCAAAGTTGATTTGCTAAATTTTTTGCTCACACACAAAAGGAATGGAAAGATTGATTGTTATATATCATTTGTTATTAGTTTCACAACTCTAATACTTAAATCTTTCAAGAAACTTTCAAAAAGGGTTAATTCCTAAAAAAATCACGAACTTTACACGAAGTTTCATTTTAATCATGAACTTTAAAAGTTGTCATTTAAAGGCACGAACTTTCATTTTGTTTCAAATCTATCGCCAAAGTAAAATCCGGTGTATTTTATCGAACCAAAAATTCCTAATCCTATATACTCTAACTAAAAGATAATAAGATTTAATGTCGATTTATAATTTAGGTTTTTCATTAATGGTTTATTGAAGAATTTAGTCAACAAAAATACACTGAAATGATAGATTTGAAACAAAATGAAAGTTCGTGCCTTTAAATGGCAACTTTTAAAGGTCATGATTAAAATGAAACTTCGTGTAAAGTTCGTGATTTTTTTAGGAATTAACCCTTTAAAAATATATGTGAAAATCTAAATTGATTGTTGGTTGTGAGTTATTTATTGTAAAATTCAAATTGTAGTTGTTGTTGTGGGTTTGTAGTTTTGCCATAGAAACATTAAAAGTTTTTTTTGTCAAAGATGGTAATCTACTTTTTATAGTTTCAATTGTTAGTTATTAGTTACGGAGGTGTGTTTCGAACCCACAACCTCTCGATGCATTTAGAGACGTCTTAACCATTCAAGTTAGGCTGTAATACCCCAAAAATTTGACATCGCCAATTGCACCACATGTCGAGATTTGAACCAACGAAGTGTCGGTAATGAAGAAATTATTAGGAGAATTAAAGGAATTAAGATCCTAATAGGTCGGTTTTGAAACGGTTAATATGTAAAGATTGACATTAGAATTCAAATAAAGGATAAGAATTGGGACTAAAGGAAGTGCTAAGAAAAATGTTAAGAAAATAAAGTTCAAGCCCCAAATTGGTAATTAACCAGTTAATTCTCGAAAATTATAAATCAAAATATTTTTGACGGAAAGATATTAATTTTTAGATTGTATTATTTATTGGTATAAGTAATACGTATACAAGTTGATTAAAGTATTTATCGATTACTCGACCGACCAAATTGAATTAAGGAAAACTTTATTTATGATTAGTAACAAATAATTAGGTCGGTTTAGGTGTTTTTGGAAAAACTAACATGCGGGTATTGTGTGAAAGGATGTTTTGTACGTGTACTGTGCGGACGCACAGTGCCTCCTGTGCGCCCGCACAGCTGGCTCGAGGAACCAAACGAGCATTTTTGCCCCTATTCAACTCAGATTTCCGATTTTTAGAGCGTTGGACCTTAAATATGAATCACGGACCCCGAAAGTCTTAAACTAAGAGTTAAGCTCGATATGTTAAGTGACTATTCGAAGTAAAAATGTTAAGGGAAGTTGATATGATCAGTTAAATACAAGGAATAGTATTGACCAAGCTAAGAATACGATTAAGAGGTTATCAAAGTTAAGAGTCGTATTTGGAATAAGATCGTGTTAACCTAAGTTCATAACTTAGGGTTTTAGTACTAAGTCTACATTTATAAATTAAACGTACAAGTAATTCGAATAAGTAACTGATGTGCCGACAAGCTACCAGGCCGACGAGCTGGAATAGCAACGAGATCAAACGACGCGTGGAAACTACGTTATCGAATGATGATATTACAATTTTTGGATTGCGGTTTCTGTGAGTTGCATTTTACTTTTGCGTATTATTATAAGCTAATTTCATATATTATGGATGTTATTATCAAATACATCGCATTTATATGATTTGAATATACGATAGATAGTTTTATCGATTGTTTGAATATAAGTATCTAGTGTGTGATCCGAAAGAACTAACTACCTATTGGGTGTCAATAGGTTGTGTGATCACCAATATTTGAGTCAGTCTAGCGTGTCTAGATTGTTATTAATGACACGCATGCGCATGCTATGAATATGAAAGATAGAATATGAATAAGAGATACGAGGTTGAACTCGGTGGAATTATCCCGGTACCCGTATCTAGTGAGTTGAACTCGGTTGAATTATTTCGGGACCCACGACTTGGGATTAAGTGATTGGTCGCGGTTGAACTCGGTTGAATTATCTCGGGACCGGACCATTTGGATTGAAATGATTCTATATGAGACGAGTCGATATGAACACAGTACAGTAAGATGAGTTAGGAGATTAAGATCAAGGTTTCAATCGGATTTAACGCTTGAGAACGTAATATTATTCTCTTATATTATGTACTGGCTTATATATGTTTTGATCATGCGA
The DNA here is from genome assembly GCF_937616625.2 of Mercurialis annua. Lineage (NCBI taxonomy): Eukaryota > Viridiplantae > Streptophyta > Magnoliopsida > Malpighiales > Euphorbiaceae > Mercurialis > Mercurialis annua. Next base: position 42,537,107 of record NC_065570.1, read on the forward strand.
TGTTATATTCTTTTTATAATACCATTAGTAATATGCAAACTAACTCAATATTTTCCAAAATACTGACCCCCTCACTTTGATGTTTTTCAGGTAATCAGAGTCGGATCAGACAAACCATCTCCTTTGTGTTGAAAGTCTTTTGACTTGCACAAAGTACAAGTTCCTAGAGCTGTAGTACACAATAGGTGTCGGTATAAGGGTAATGTTTTGAATTCAAACGGTATATATTTATATGTAAACTCTAATATGGTTTTATAAGTAAATTGTTTATAGAGATAATGTTTTATCCGTTTGAATCTTGTACCAATTGTCGTGAGTGGAATTGGTTGTGATTATGACTGGAAACAGGGCGGTGTTGGATATTGGATATCGCTTTTTAAGACCCTGGTTTCTACGAATAGTTTCGCAAACGTTTTCAGAAAAGAAATACAAAAATTTTAATATTTGAAATTATATTATCTAAAGACATTTTCTAAAGACATTTTATATAAAATAATATATTTTATTTACAAAAAATTTATAGTAATTCTAGGCTTGCTACGGGATTTGGAGCTACCACTCCCATTCTCTAGCGCCGGTCGCGAATCAATAATTTGGGTGGTGACAAAGTTGGTATCAGAACAGTTGGTCCAGTTACCTCTGCTAATATGTGTTTTGTCAGTTAAGTGATCTAGGAACTACTGCAGCAATAGAGTTGAATTCTGTCTGATCCAAGTCGTTTGTTTGTTTGTGTTATGATAAGTATAATGCGATCAATATGGGAGATTAATAGCGATCCCTGAATGAAGACGTAGAAACAATATGTGCACGGCTAAGATGCGTTTTATAGTAATAAACGTATCCGACATATGATTAAAGTTTTGTATATCAGAGTATTCGAAAGAATGTAAAGAAGAGACTCAATATTGGAGTTGAGACATACAAAAGGAAGCAATATCGCATAAATCGAAATAGAAGATAAGTTTTAAAAGGTGGATTAAGGATATTAATAAGTATCAAGAAAGCACGAGTAACCTGCATATGTCATATAAAACTCGATAAGAGTGATCAAGGAGAGAAAAAAAGAAAATCACGTGGAGAGTTAACAAGAAGATTAAATGAGTCGAACTCTATGTAGTCATAGACACATATAGACCGAAAGGAATAAAGATGATACGAATAATAGGATCGGCTTGACTGATAGTTAAGATGTCAGTAAGGATACTATAAGATGATATGCACACGATTAAGAACGTACCACGTTGAGAAATTTAGACGAAGTAAACTACAACTCTCTACCGATAATCGATATTATGAGTGCAAAGGCAAAGAGTACAAGAGGTGCAAGAGACGATGAAGAGAAATACCAAGAACGTAATAGAAGATGATCGAGAAGCACGATAGGAGCATGGATATGGAACGCAAGAAGAGTGCCATCGGATTATAGCACTTAGGCTATTAATCCTATTGGTTGACTAAGAACAAAAAGTCAAAGAAGAAACGTGAAGAAATGTATTTACATTATGGATAAGAATAAAAGAGTAACGAGTAGAAATAGCGAGATTGAGGATAGTAAGATTATAGATAGTAATGAAAGGTAAACATAAGGCTACGTGACGGTAAACGGAGTCAATTGGAAACTAAGAGCCAAACTAAGATCGAGTAATTGTAAAAGGATATAGGTGAAGATAGTTGGATTACGATGATGAATGCTAAAAGTATCTTTGAAGATCGAAAGACGATCAATGTCGAGAAGACGATAAAGGAGAGAAGAGCATAGTTGAGATGATATAAGAAGATGAGTAAGAAATTAAAGACAAGTATAACCTAAGGGTTAGTACTAAAGTTAAATATTAGAGTTTCAAAAGATGAATCACGACGAGGCAAATAGCGAGAACTCCAAAAAAAGGCAAAGTAATGTCAACAAAGAATGAGGTAAATATATTGTAAAATGCCAAATGTAGCAATAAGGATTTGAATATAGTAATTGATCAGGATCAATATTGTCGTTAAGACTATAAGATGTTTATGCTCGCGATAAGGATGAGCAAGGCACGGATACAGAGATAAATTTGAATAGATAAGAAAATTAATTAATGAATTTGAAGATCAATGAAAATATATGCGATGCGCGATGCGCGATCAAGGTGATAGTGACAACACTACCAAAAGCAACACGCGACGACAAAAGTTGAAAAGATTAAGAAACCTTATCGTGAATGAGTAAATGGAGTGCATTGAACATATCGCAAGATAAGTTATATAGGAAGAAGAAAGTGAAGCATAGAATAAGTAACGACGTCACCAGAGGACATCCTAGTGTGTGTGTGTGTGTGTGTAAAATTGGAAGAAGATTAAGACCCTCACATAAGAAGTATAAGTATAAGGATTGGTTAAACGTTGTCTCATTACGATAAGATCCAACATTAAGTGTAACGATTCTATTTAGTTGTAAACTCGCAGGCTAAACCCGATGAATTGGAAATAAGAGGAGACAACGAGTTCAAAGAATAGTGCATGGTACTAAGAAACAGGAAGTAAGTCAACGGATATTCAACCAATGAAGGAGTATATGAGACACGAAAATGCAAGAGATAAGCCAAGTAAGCCCCTACAAGGAAAACAAAGACCTTATTAGGATACGCCATGAGGATTCACCTCATGGATGACCATGATGAGCGATGATAGTGAAGAATAAAATTCGGTGCGATTATAAGTGGAACGATAAGACATAGGGGAATTGATACAGGTCGATCTTAAAGGGTCGCCCGTACTGTTTTTCCTGCACAAGTAACAAATATAAGCTCAAAGGACCTCAGGCTTGCTCAGCCTGAAAGCCACTCCGATGCTTAAGTCAGAGAGGGTTTTTTGGTAGGTAAATGAGTGTAAGAGTATTTAAGTCTGATTTGTGCTTACCCTTCTCAGCATTCGGTGGCTTCCTTTTATAATGAGTTTAAGGCGGTTGTTATCTGGTAAATCGTGGGTTTGTCCCACGATTATTGATAATGGTGAAGGCACGTTCCCGATTATCCCAGGTAGTGGGTGTCAGGGAACAGAGTGGATGAGGTCGCCTAGATGGCAGACCTGGATGAGTCCGCCCGAGACAGACATGGGCGATGGGAGATTTGGAGACTCGTTGGGCGAGCCTAGCATTTAGGCGATGCCTGGAGTTTTGATATTATTAGGGCGGTATCAGATGTCCCCCCCTTATAATCTTGCTAAGTCAAAGACTTGAAGCGCCAATTTTCAAAATTTGAATTTCCGAAATTTTCGAAACAATTCGAATTTCAAACGTTTCCTTCAACGGTTACGAATCTGAAGCGTTTTTTGACTATAAAAGAACGCGACTTTTGGTTTTCCATTGATTATTTCGAGGAGTTTCCTGCTGTCAGGCATTCGAGTGTCTAACTTGGCGTATAAAAGAGGTACTTATTCTTTAATTAAAAGTTTTTTACTCTTAATTTTTCTCTCTGATTCTCTATTAATTTTTCTCTCTGATTCTCTATTAATTTTTCTCTCTGATTCTCTATTTCTGTTGACGTATTTCTCCAGCCAGGTTTTCTTCGAGTTACATAGCACCAGACTTTCTCTTTTAATCAGTAAGTGCCTTAGCTATTTTTGTTTGTCTTCTTGTTTCCTTCTTCTTGTTTGCCTTCAGATAGTATATTTTTAGGATGTCTACATTAAGGATTTCAGTGTCTTCCCCTTCTTCTTCCTCTTCTTCTGAGAGTTCTGCCAGTGACCCTACTTACCCTGCTCCTCTTGCCACCCTCGTTGAGTTGTCATCTGACGAGGAAGGGTTGTCTCAGAAGGTGATCCCTGATAGTGAGGAGGGTGTTGATGACAGAGGGCCAGAGGGCGAGGCTCCCCTTGAGGATGCTGGTGGAGATGAGGGCGGAGATGGTGAACTGGGTGATGACGAAGGAGACGAGGAGGATTTTGTTTTTAAAAGACGTAAAGTCTCCTCTGGGACATCTTCTAGTAAGAAAAAACCCTTGTCTGAGTGGACCATCGATCTGGGTCAAGAAGCCCTTGTATGGATTAGGGCGAGGTACGAAATTCCCCCTTTCATTGGCCTTCGGATTCCTTCTGAGGGTTCGGCTGTTAGCCAGGTCTTAAAGGATGATGAACAGTTGCTTTTTGTTGAAGATTTTGAGGCGGGTTTAAGGCTACCACTCGATCTCTTCACCCAAGAAGTGTTCGATAATTTCAAGATCCCCTTAGGTCAACTCCATCCTAACGCCCACCGTCACTTGACAGGAGTTTTTATTCGTGGACTCCAACTGAAGAGACAGGTGGGCTACGAGATTGTTAGGGCGATCTATTCTTTGGGGAGGAAGAAAAGCGATGAGTTCTTCTACTTGCAACCCGGAAGATCTCCCTTCACTGGCCTTCCCAATTCTTTGAAGCGGTGGAAAGGTTTCTTTGTCATCGCGAAGAAGGAAGGGGGTTGGGGTTCCATTCCGAATGTTTTTGTGGAAGGGCCCCTAAAGTTGGAAAAGGCGAACCTGAGCGAGGTTGATAAAGAGACGTTGCGTCTGCTTCGAGGTGGCGCTAAGGTGCACGTAGTGAATCTGATAGATTCCTACTTTGGCTGGGACCAAAGTGTTGCCTCCAAGAGAAATAAGAGAGTGCAGGGTGGAAAAAGGGGGAAGAGGAAGAAGAGTGAGGATAGGAGGGAGACATCGCCTGATAATGGAGACGAGTTCCCCGACATGGGCGAACCACTTCTTTCTTCCCCTCTTAATATTTCTTCTATGCCTCTTAGTCCTTCTGGTACCTTGTTTGTACCATGAAGCTTTTATTTCCTTTAATTTTTGTGAAGCGTTTTCTGAATTTTGTTTACTTTGACTTTTCAGTGCCGAACTTCAAGGAACTTCAGCAGAAGGTCATGGAGGATAGGAAAGCTCGCCGGGAGGCTCGAGAGAGGGAGGCCCTTCCCCAAGCTATTCCCAAGCCGATTTCTGAGGCTAAGAAGGCGCCTGCCAAGAAAGGAGGCGATGTTCCTTCCTCGGCTGGAGGCAAACCACCTTCTTCTCAGAAGGGTGATGAATCTGCTCCCACTCTTAGGGTGGTGCTGCCAGGCTTCCAGATAAAGGAACCTGTCACAAGCCCTCCTCCTCCTGCTGTTCCCTCTTACACCGGGAAGGGGAAGGATAAGATGGAGGTTCCTGCGAAGGAGAAGCATTCCAGGTCCCTTCCTTTGGCCCCCCAAACTGCCCCGGCTGCTTCGACCGGCAGCAAAAGGCGAGCTCCTTCTTCAGGGGGTGAAGATGCTGAGGGGGAAGGACCCTCTATGAAAAGGCCCAGGAGGGATGTAATGGTGACTCAGGTCGACCTGCTCCTTCAGAAGTATGGGGTCGATGCTACTGTGCGTTGTCCTGCCGTTGCCCACGACATCTTCCGGGGTTCCTGCTGCCCTTCGGATGTTGATTACTATTTGAAGAGGCCGGACAACGTACTGATGGACGATTGTTTCTCTAACCTGGAAAAGGTGATTATTTTCTAACCTTTTAATTCGCCTTTTTCCTCCTGTTATGGTTATTTTCTAACTCAGCTTTATTTTATGTTTAGGTTGCCTATGCCATCCGTCAATATCGCTCCAACCGTCTAAACAACGATGAGATGCATGTGAAGATAAAGACGGAGTACAAACTTCTGAAGGGAAAGTATGACTCCCTTCGCAGCGAACATGGCGGGTGCACTCAGAAGCTGGACTCTCTTCGTGCTGATGTGGATAGGTTATCCAGAGAGAGGGAGAGTGCTGTGAAGCAGCAGCGTGTGCTGTCTGAGGAGGTCGCCCGCCTTAAGAAGGAAAATAAAAATCTGGCAGCAGAGGTGGTGTTGAAAAGTACTGATTATGACGATCTCAAGAAGGAGTTCGACACCACCGTCACGGCCCTTAACGGAAAAGTCTCTGTTGCTGAGAAGAGGCTTTATTTGAAGCGGGGCAGGCTGATTCGTGAGAAGGAGAGGCGTCGCCGTAACACCGCCCAGCTAGCCAATGATCTGACTGACTTCACTGAAGCCATCGTGGGTACCTATTTGGAGCGTCATCCTGATGGGGACGTTGAATTCTTATATGGCTTTCCCGAGGGGGTTAACAGTGAGAGTGAGCCAGATTCTCCCCAAGACTTGTTTGTCTCTATCAAGCCTGAGAAGGGTGAGAATGCTGCTGAGGTTGCCGAACAGTCTGTCCCAGCGGCCAGTGATTCTGTCAAGGTTGGCGAGGGGCCACATGTACCTGGTTTGGGGGGTAGTCCTGAGGAGAAGGACTTCGGCTTGCTTATATCTTCGGAGCGGCCTTTTGCTGCTCTGGACTTATTGGATCGGCCTTCTGATCTGGAGTCTATCCTTCCAGGGTCCGATCCTCTTAGTCTTGCCGATGTCCCTTCTCCCACCCGTTCTGGCAACATTCATGTTGATGCTTCTTCTTCAGCCAGGCGGGGTTCGCAGGAGGGGCTATCTGTCCCAAATATTTTGGAGGGGAACAAAGAGGCTGCCCCGGAGAAGGTTGAGCCAGAGATCAAGCTTTAGATTCCTCTTTCTCCCTTTAGTTTTTGTATAGGAAGAATTTTCCTTTCTCTTTTTTTATTTTGTCCTTGTAATTTTTTTTGGAGGGCGTATTTTACCCTCTTTTAATATATACATATTTCTTTATTCTGCTCTTTTTGCATTTTTATTGGGCGATGTTTGCTTAGATCGCATGTATTTATTGTTTCCTTTGTGGGGATGAACTCGTCAGTTCCCCCTTTTTTGGAAATATTTTGGTTAAACAATAATTCTTAGTGATAAGATAATATCTGTGAAATTTCCTTGTCCAAGCAAGGGTAAATTAATATATACTTTGTAGAACTGTGAATACAATACTGTGATCGAAACAATCACTTGAAGGAATTAAAATGTAGTACTGTGATGAAATATCACTTGGAGGAATTTGAAATACAATGCTGTGATGGAATATCACTTGGAGGAATTTAAATGCATACATACTAAATGACTAATCATGCTGAGAGGTGAAGCACTGTTGCTAAATTTTCCTTAAGTTGTTGGCGTTCCATGCTCTGGGTATGGTTATTCCCATGGAGTTGGTGAGTTTGAATGTTCCTTCTTTAATGACCTTGCTGATGGTGTAAGGTCCTTCCCAATTTGGTTGCAGCTTTCCGGTCCCTGCTGCTCCCTTCATAACTTCGGTCTTTCTCATGACGAGGTCGCCTAATTCGAACTTTCTTTTTTTCACATGGCTGTTGAAATGTCTTGCCATTTTCTGTCTGTAGGCTTCCATCCTGATATCTGATCTGTTGATCTTTTCGTCCAAGAGGTCCAGATTGTTCCTGAGCTCTACTTCATTTTCAACTAAGTTTAGTTGGTTGTCTTCTGTCCTTGGCGTGGGTGCGCCGATCTCTACAGGAATTACAGCCTCCGTTCCATAGGCTAGGGCTAATGGAGTTTCGCCCGTTGATTCTCTAGGGGTGGTACGGTAGTTCCATAGGACGCTGTAGAGTTCTTCTACCCATCTTCCTTTGTACTCGTCTAGTCTTCTTTTTAGTCCGGCCAGTAGGATTCTGTTAGCCACTTTGGTTTGCCCATTTGATTGTGGATGGTAAACCGAAGTGAACCTTAGGTCGATCTGATACTCGGCACAAAACTTCCTAAACTTTGCTGAGTCGAACTGCTTTCCGTTGTCTGTGATTAGCACCTTCGGTATTCCAAACCTGCACAAGATAGATCTAAAGAAAAAGTTAGTTATGCGTTGCTGGGTGATTTTTGCCAGTGGTTCTGCCTCTATCCACTTGGTGAAGTGGTCGATTGCCACTACCAGGAACTTCCGTTGTCCTGTGGCCAAAGGGAGAGGTCCCAGGATGTCCATACCCCACTGGGCGAACGACCATGCACTGCCGATGGGTTTCATTTCTGAGGCTTGCTTTCTTGGTATCAAAGCATGTTGCTGGCAAGGCCAGCATCCTCTTACCAGCGTTGTTGCTTGTTCTTTCATCGAGGGCCAATAATAGCCTTGTAGCAGGGCTTTCCTGACCAGGGTTGATGCTCCATCGTGTGCTCCGCAGGTTCCTTCGTGTAGTTCTCTCATGATGTACTCTCCTTCTCTTTTGTTTACACACTTTAGCCAGGGATGGGTGAATGACCGCTTGTACAGCTGGCCATTGTATATTCCGAACTTTGATGATAGTACCACTATTCTTTTAGCTTCCTTTCTGTCCTCCGGAAGTGTTCCATCAGCTAAGTATGCTGTGAGGGGAGTCATCCAGTTTTCTTCCTCTTCTTCCACTATCAGCATTTCGCCTTCTTCGATTTCTCCTTGGAAGCTAGGCTGTCGTTTAATTTCATGAGGGATATTTCTCATCGAATCGTAATTCTTTGTTGCCGCCCACTTTGCCAATTCGTCTGATCTTCCATTCATTGCTCTGGGTATTTGCTGTAACGACCAGGATCGCCCATTATCGGCAAAGAAGGTTTTGGCTTGCTTGGCGTATTTCTTCAATGCAGCTTCCTTTACTTCGAAGTTCCCTGAGACTTGGTTCACGACCAGTTGTGAATCACTGTAGATCTGGACTTCGGAGATATTGAGCTCTTCGCATAATTGCAACCCTGTTATCAGCGCCTCATATTCCGCAACATTGTTGGAAGCTGGAAATTCGAGTCTTGCTGAGTATTCCATTTGGATTCTTCCTGGTCCTTTGAGCACGACTCCGATGCCCGCTCCTTCTCCGCAAACTGCTCCATCGACGTGTATCTCCCAGGGAGTCGTTTTGTCCTCCATGGGTTCTTTGAATGTTAATTCTGCGAAGAAGTCGGCTAGTGCTTGAGCTTTCAGTGCTTTTTGGGCTTCATAGATAACGCCCAGGCTTCCTATTTTGACGGCCCATTCCGCTATGCGTCCACTTGTCTCTGCCTTCTGGAGGATTTTTCGTAATGGTTGGTCGGTTCGTACGATGACTTGGTGTCCTTCGAAGTAATGTCGGAGCTTGATGGTGGCGGTGTATACGCACAGCGCCAGCTTTTCCAACTTTGGGTATCTCAGCTCCGCATCTCTGAGTACTTTGCTAATGTAGTAGATCGGGTATTGTTCTCCTCCTTTTTCCGATACCAATACTCCTGCTATTGTTTCGTCAGAGCAAGAGATGTATAAATATAACACGTCGCCCGGATCTGGTCTCGCCAAAAGTGGGGGCGAGGATAGGAAGCTTTTCAATTCCTCAAACGCCTGCTGGCATTCTGCTGTCCATGTGAAGTTCTTGATCTGTTTCAGGGTTTTGAAGAAAGGCAGACATCGTTTTGCCGAGCAGGACATGAACCGACCTAGAGCCGTGATCCGGCCGTTGAGCTTCTGGACTTCATGTATGCTCCGTGGCGGTGTCATTTTTAAGACCGCTTCGATTTTATCTGGGTTAGCCTCAATACCCCGCTGAGAGACCATGTATCCCAAGAACTTGCCTGCCGGTACTCCGAATACGCACTTTTCCGGATTGAGTTTTAGCTGGTATCTCTTTAGCGTCTCTAGGACTATCTTCACATCTGTTGGGTGGTCTTCAGCTCGGATGCTTTTGATGATCATGTCATCCACATAAACTTCCATGTGTTTTCCTATCTGATCTCTGAATATTGAGTTCACCAGCCGCTGATATGTGGCTCCTGCGTTCTTCAGACCGAAGGGCATCATCTTGTAACAAAATAATCCCTGGTCCGTTATGAAGGCCGTCTTCTCCTGGTCCTCAGGTGCCATGGGTATCTGATGATATCCCGCCTTGGCATCTAGGAATGTATAGAGGGCGTGACCTGCTGTGGAGTCTACTAACTGATCAATGTGTGGAAGCGGGAAACTATCTTTGGGACATGCTTTATTCAGATCTGTGAAGTCCACACACATTCGGTAAGTGCCATTGGACTTTTTTACCATCACCACATTTGCTACCCACTTGGGGTAATAGGCGTCTTTGATCACGTTTGCTGCTTTTAACCGGGCGACCTCTTCTGCGATGGCGAGTTGTTTTTCGGGTGAGTGCCTTCTCTTCTTCTGTATCACTGCCTTTGCGTCGGTCGCTATGTTTAACCGATGACATATGACGTCCGGGTCTACTCCGATCAATTCGTCTGTTGTCCAGGCAAAGGAGTCTCCAAACGATCTGAGGTTTTCTGTCAGAGATCGTTTGATTTCTTCTTCTAGCTCATCTCCAACTTCTATCTCCTTTCCTGGGGATAATTCGATTTTCGCGGTTCGCCCATAATGCTCCGCCCTTTCCTTCTTCTCTGGAGGTTCCATTGTTAGTACTGGCAAGGTTATATGTACTTTCCTGAGAGCTGTAAAGTATGCTTCTCTGGCTGACTTTTGGCATCCTCTGACTTCAGCATCGCCTTCTCTGGTTGGGATTTTCATTAGTAGGTACCTCATGCAAATGGATGCGCACGTATCGTGCAAAAGTGGCCTTCCGAGAATTGCGTTGTATGCGAAGTCCATATTGACCACCATGAATTCTGCTCGGATCTCTTTGTAGATCTCTCCATCCCCCAGTTGGATGTTTATCTCCAGTGATCCTTCCACCTGTACAGATTTGCCTCCTAGTCCCACCAGTGGAGTAGAGACATGTGTCAAATTTTCTTTCTTGAGTCCAATTCTGCCGAACACCTCCATTGTGATCATGTTTACCGAACTTCCCGTGTCCACAAGCATCCGAGATACTTCGAAATTGTTGAGTCGCCCCTTGACAACTAGGGCGTCCTCATGGGGGACTGATAAGCCATGACTATCGCCCTCCGAAAAAGATACGCTTCTGAATTTCTTAGCATTTGGTGCACCTGGGCTAACTGAGTAGACTGTTCTTGCAGCTTTCTTTCTTGTAGTATTGCTGTCTCCTCCGGTCGATCCGCCCATTATTACGTTAACCACGCCTGCTGGCTCTGGTCTGGGTCTTCTGGCGGTTTCTTCTTTCCGCTCTTTCTTTCTTTCTGACTCCGTCTCTCTGGCTTCGGTGTCCCTTTTTACGAACTGGGAAAGGGATCCCCTTTCTATCAGCTTCTCTATCTCCTCCTTCAGGTGCCAGCATTCATCTGTGGTGTGGCCGTTGTCTTTGTGAAATTCACAGTATTTGCTGTTGTCTCTTTTGCTGGCTGATGCAGCGTTCATCTTCCTCGGCCATCTGACCTTCTCTCGGCTGTCTTTTACCCAAAACAGTATGTTGGTTCTGGTCGTGTTCAGGGGCGTATATCGCCTATCTTCGTCTTTTTTTCTTTTATTTCTAAAATGGTCGTTGCCTTTTTCTCCGAACCTCTTTCCTATGGGCGATCTGTCCCCATTTCTTCTTTCTGCAAACGTTCGTTCTTCTACCCGTCCGAGGCGATTCTCTATCTCTCTCTGGCCATCATCCACTCTGATCTGTGTATGTGCGATGGTCATCAGTGTGGTAAATGATTTTGGTGATTTAGCCAACAATTCCTTTCGTAGGTCGGAGTTGGTAGTTCCATTGAGTAATGCGGTGTAGGCGATCTCCTGGATCAGGTCTTCTATCTGCATCGCCTCCTTATTGAATCTTTCTACATACTTCCTGAGTGTCTCTCCTTCCCATTGCATGATGGCCAGCAGGTCTGTGGACAGCTTCTTTTGAGGGATGCATGCTACGAATCTAGCCTGGAAAAGTCCTGAGAATTGTTTGAACGTCAGCACTGATCCTGGCTTTAAACTCTGATACCATTCCTGCGCCAGACCTTTTAAGGTAGTAGGAAAAAGTTTGCATAGTACGTGATCTAAGTTTGTCTGAACATTGATCACCGCTTGGAATTTGTGAATATGGCTCTTGGGACAGCCTGTTCCATCGTATGATTCCAAATTTGGAGGGTATCTGAACTTTGTAGGGAACTCGTGAGAGATGATGAAATCTGCAAGTGGTGAGTCACTTCGAAGAGAGATGTCTACGTCTTCACATCTTATTCCAAGCCTGCTCATGACTTGGCGGACTTTTTCTTCCAGATGCTCTTCTCCGCCTTTGAGGGTGTGTTGTTCATCCATCCAACGTTCTTCGTCTGGAATTACTATGGGGGCGTTTTGTTTCTTTGCGGAATTTTCCGGGGCACCTTCCTCTCGCATCGGTTCTTTTCCCTTGTCCATGGTTGACGTTGACTTCTGTACTGGTGATTTCGCTGATCCCTGCTCTGGCGACTTTAACGAGATACTCTGTTTGATGTCTTTAAGTAGACTGGTGATTTCTAGGAAAGCCTTGAACATTGCTTGGTTGTTGATTGGCTCTTCATCAGGTGCTATGGCTATCGGAGGTATCGTCTGTCTTATCGCCAGGGGGTCGCTGGTTTCTCCTTCTTCGCTGGTTGGGGGGAACAGATTTAGGGCCGGTGGTTCTGTTTCCCTGTCTTCTCTGTTGGTAGCTGGTAGAGTGTTATCTCGTAGGGGATCCATTCTTGAAAAAGAAAATTCTGAAAAAGTATCTAAAAGGAACGACGAAACTGATAAGTTCCACGTTCACCGCACCAAATGATACAGGTCGATCTTAAAGGGTCGCCCGTACTGTTTTTCCTGCACAAGTAACAAATATAAGCTCAAAGGACCTCAGGCTTGCTCAGCCTGAAAGCCACTCCGATGCTTAAGTCAGAGAGGGTTTTTTGGTAGGTAAATGAGTGTAAGAGTATTTAAGTCTGATTTGTGCTTACCCTTCTCAGCATTCGGTGGCTTCCTTTTATAATGAGTTTAAGGCGGTTGTTATCTGGTAAATCGTGGGTTTGTCCCACGATTATTGATAATGGTGAAGGCACGTTCCCGATTATCCCGGGTAGTGGGTGTCAGGGAACAGAGTGGATGAGGTCGCCTAGATGGCAGACCTGGATGAGTCCGCCCGAGACAGACATGGGCGATGGGAGATTTGGAGACTCGTTGGGCGAGCCTAGCATTTAGGCGATGCCTGGAGTTTTGATATTATTAGGGCGGTATCAGGAATAATAGATAGAGGATTAAGTTCCCAACATCACGATGAATGGCAATCAGACAGTGACAACAATCATACGAAAGAGACTACGTAAGTAGTGAAGTACGAGTTAATTGAGTGTCCACATCATTCAATAAGGAATGATGATATGACTAAATATATTGTACAAAGGGAAAGAATCAAGAAAGAAAAATCGTAAGTGCATGCGGATGCCACTAGCATCGCCATAAAAAGAGATATTAAAGATCAAGATCAAGTCGTGACAACGACTAAACAAAGAAGATTAAGAGGTACGAGCTAATAAATTGTTTACAATATTAAACGAAGAATGAGAAAAGCTTAATGACAAGGATTATCGTCTCTAGTAATAAGATATCACTAGAACGAACCACCGTTGGTTATCAGTAATAAAAAGTAAAAGTTTAATTACAAGGACAAGAGTTCATAGTATTAAGTATCAGAAAAAATAGAAGAGATCAAAGATAAAGAGACATAATACGTAAGGGTATGGATGAAATCACTATTGAAAAAGATAATGATATGAAGGTCGTCAGTGATAGCTAACGTTATTATACAAAAAGGTACAGACGTAGGAATGGTGATTCCTCGCGCTAATCTGCATTATAAGATAAATACGACGTACTTATTATGAATGAAGTTAAAGATATTAATAGATTAAGGTAAGTGAGTAGTGTATATGAAAATTCGAGGATGATTGTTTATAAGGGGGAATAATGTAATACCCTAAAGATTTGACATCGCAATTGGACCACGTGTCGAGATTTGGACCCACGAAGTGGCGGTAATGATGAAATTATTAGGAGAATTAAAGGAATTAAGATCCTAGTAGGTCGGTTATAAAAAGGTTGATATGTAAGATTGATATTGGAATTCAAATAAAGGATAAGAATTTGGACTAAAGGAAGTGCTAAGGAAAATGTTAAAAAAATAAAGTTCAAGCCCCAAATTGGTAATTAACCAGTTAATTCTCGAAAATTATAAATCGAAATTTTTGACGGAAAGATATTAATTTTTCGATTTGTATTATTTATTGGTATAAGTAATACGTATACAAGCTGATTAAAGTATTTATCGATTACTCGACCGACCAAATTGAGTTAAGGAAAAGTTTAATATATGATTAGTATACAAATAAAGAAAACAAGGATTAAAAGAATACATTGGCCATAATATAAAAGGAAATGATATGAATGAAGAAGGAGAAGGAATGATCCAGAGGCTTCATATCTCTTTCACCGTTCATCACCATCGTCAAGCCACGAATTCGTCGTTCGGTGTTTGATTTCAGAAATTTTTGTTCCGTTGCATCAAGAAATCTATTCTCTATCAGACATAAGCTTCGTATCAAGGTAAGATATGATTTATTGATATCAAAATTGAAGGAATAGGGACTGTTTTGTGTATTTACAAGATGTTTATGTCGGATTCATCATAACTAGGTAAGTTTTGGTGTTTTTGGAAAAACTAAAATGCGGGTATTGTGTGAAAGGATGTTTTGTACGTGTAGGGAGTGTCGGAGCACAATTTCCAGGGATGTGCCCCCGCACAGCTTGGGCAAACTGTGCGGATGCACAGAAAACTATGCGGATTCACAGTGTACTGTGCGGACGCACAGTGCCTCCTGTGCGCCCGCACAGCTGGCTCGAGGAACCAAACGAGTATTTTTGCCCCTATTCAACTTAGATTTCCGATTTTTAGAGCGTTAGACCTTAAATATGAATCACGGACCCCGAAAGTCATAAACTTAGAGTTAAGCTCGATATGTTAAGTGACTATTCGAAGTAAAAATGGTAAGGAAAGTTGATATGATCAGTTTAATACAAGGAATAGTATTGACCAAGCTAAGAATACGATTAAGTTGTTATCAAAGTTAAGAGTCGTATTTGGAATAAGATTGTGTTAACCTAAGTTCATAACTTAGGGTTTTATTACTAAGTCTACATTTATAAATTAAACGTATAGTTAATTCGAATAAGTAACTGATGTGCCGACAAGCTACCAGGTCGACGAGCTGGAATAGCTACGAGATCGAACGACGCGTGGAAACTACGTGATCGAATGATGATATTGCAGTTTTTGGATAGCGGTTTCTATGAGTTCATTTTACTTTTGCGTATTATTATAAAAGCTAATTTCATATATTATGAATGTTATTATCAAATACATCGAATTTATATGATTTGAATGTACGATACATAGTCTTATCGATTGTTTGAATATAAGTATCTAGTGTGTGATCTGAAGGAACTAACTACCTATTGGGTGTCAATATGCTGTGTGATCACCAGTATTTGAGTCAGTCTAACGTGTCTAGATTGTTATTAATGATGCGCATGCGCATGATATGAATATGAAAGATGGAATATGAATGAGAGATACGAGGTTGAACTCGGTGGATTCATCTTGGTACCTGTATCTAGTGGGTTGAACTCGATTGAATTATCTCGGGACCCACGACTTGGGATTAAGTGATTGGTCGCAGTTGAGCTCAGTTGAATTATCTCAGGATCGGACCATTTGGATTGAAATGATTATATATGAGATGAGTCGATATGAACACGATACAGTATGATGAATTAGGAGCTTAAGATCAAGGTTTCGATCGGATCTAACGCTTGAGAACGTAATATTATTCTCTTATATTATGTATTGGGCTATAAATGTTTTGATCATGCAATGTTATATTGTTTTTATAATACCATTAGTAATGTGCAAACTCACTCAGTATTTCCCAAAATACTGACTCCCTCACTTTGATGTTTTTCAGGTAATCAGAGTCGGATCAGATAGACCATCTCCTTTGTGTTGGAAGTCTTTTGACTTGCACAAAGTACAAGTTTCTGGAGCTGCAGTAGTCAACAGGTGTCAGTATAAGGGTAATGTTTTGAATTCAAACGGTATATATTTAAATGTAAGCTCTGATATGGTTTTATAAGTAAATTGTCTATAGAGATAATGTTTTATCTGTTTGAATCTTGTACAAATCGCCGTGAGTGGAATTGGTTGTGATTATGACTGGAAACAGGGCGGTGTTGGATATTGGATATCGCTTTTTAAGACCCTGGTTTCTACGAATAGTTTCGCATACGTTTTCAGAAAAGAAATACGAAAATTTTAATATTTGAAATTATATTATCTAAAGATATTTTCTAAAGACGTTTTATATAAAATAATATATTTTATTTACGAAAAAATTATAGTAATTCTAGGCTTGCTAAGGGATTTGGAGCTACCATTCACCAGCGCCAGTCGCGACTCAATAATTTGGGTGGTGACATAGGCCCACATCAATTAGAAATATTAAGGGTTAATCTCAATAAAATACCAAATGTTTGCCACTTTTGTCGTTTATAGGCAATTTCAAAATCGGCAAGATTAGCCCGTTTTAGCATATTCGTTATCTTTTATTAGCCATTTTTTGAATCGAACCGAATATTTGCCAACTTGTCTGCCACGCTATTGCCAACTAAGCAGATTGTTGCCATCAATACCACTCATTTAACCAAACCACATGATAAACAAACCAAAATCATAAATCAACTTAATCATATTATATTATTATAAAATTCATATTTATAAAAATAATTAATTGTGAGCGGAGCGGGATTTTGAGGCCGCTCGCTCAGACTTACGGCTGACTTTAGATCTGGAAAGATTTGAAATTGGAGTCGCCACCTAGTTCAAATAGGAATGCCTTTTATACCGACTAGATAACCTTACTCCCTTATGGGTAAGATTATCGTGCATCGAACCAAAAGACCGGGCTCGTGGACCTCCTCGAGACTCATGTGGCTAGCTTATCAATTACTTATTTTATTTACCAGACATATTCGTTTATTCTCATCTCAACATACAATAGCAGTCCATAGGATATAGTGCTAGAAATATGAACAAGTATGGAAAAGCAGTAAACACATTTAACGCGCATATGACTCGATCTGGACTGGTCGTGTAAAGCAAGTAGAAGATACTCCTAAGCATACATCTAAAATTGCAGTTTCTAACAAACATCAAAAGTCTGGCTAGTCTGGATTGATTACATGCACAAAACCTAAACCGGAAGTCTAAGTTCGATTGAATTTATTAGGTGATCTTGAATTCCCTATATAATCTTTTACTACATTTTTCATAGCAGTCCTAAGATGTCTAAGTGATTGGCTGGAATTGATTTGATTTAACTAATTTAACGTGGTTTGTCCTTTAGCCTGTTAATACTGGATTTGGCATGCTTTTGAAAAGTGATAAACATTGCAAACATGCTCACGAGCAGTTGATATGCATACATGGTGAGGAATACTTTTAAACCTCGTTCACTTTTGAGAGTCTGGCACTCGCGCATGTTTGACCCTCGATATGGTCAGAACTAGTTTTGAGGAAGAACACGGAAGTTGTCTGTCTCGTCGATACAAATCTATCAGTTTTAACCGAAGTCGATTTTGAATTCGGGTGATCCCTAAACACAGCCTGGATGTGGCTGAGTTTGCAGGTTGTGGGAACATGGGCCCGATTTATAATTTATGTTACATCAGTGGACTTAGAGGTCCGGATTACATCGGGTTTGGCCTGTTACAATGCATAAAAATAAAATACATTAAATTCATGTCGTCTAAGTTTAAACAAGGCCTAATTCCGAGTCCAAACGAGCCCGAAAGCCTAATTGCAAGTTTGGATCGATGTCTAAGAAATCTGGAATTGAATTATAGGAAGGGGAGGACAAACACACAGTGCCGATGGAGGCACCGTGTACTGCCAACGCCGGCAGCTTGGAGAGGCGGCAGTAGCAGCGTCAGGAGGACAGCAGGTCGTTTTTCATACGTTTCAGTTCGTTTTCTCGTTTCAGCTCCATTTTTTGTGAAAGAACAGAGAAAACACATAAAATGAAACAAATAATGCAAATATGACAATTAATGTGTTTAAAGCTCATTTAGAAAACCAAAATAGCAATTTACAGCAGCTCATAGGCAAATAAAATCATGGCAAATAAGCTTAAAAACAATCTTAACATGCATTCTAGGAATTTTAATTTACTGGGATTCCAAAATCAAGCATACAAAACATATTAATCTCGCTATTAACATGCTTCCTAATCGATTTTCATGGAAATTTCATATAAACATTGAATTTGATTATAATGGCAATTTTATGCCAAAATCAACAAAACAATCTAATATGCATCCTAGTTTATACAAATCCAACATACATGATTATTATGACATAAACAATGATATGAGAGTAATAGAGGGTCCTCTAAATTTCCGGTACAAGTCCTTGGCTCGTTTGCTAACGAAGAGGATGCAGAATGCAGCTTCGGATCCATGCAGGGCTGTGTTCTTAGAGAATTAAAGTGTATATAGGTGTTTTTAAGACTGGAATTGAGTAATTTTATGTGTGTGTGGTGTGAGGGTTTGGCCAATGCTAGGGTTTTGCTAGGGGAATTCAAATTTTCTAGGCTTTCGCTGCTCTGATCCTACATTTAGCTAGGCTGTCTTAATGCTGTATTTATAAAGAAAATTAGGTTTTTAGGATTAATTAGCTATTTACCGTTTTGCCTAGTTGGAGTTTACGTTAAAGCTGAAAGTGTGTTAAGTGATAAGCTATACATATTTATTTTTAATATTAAAATTAGTGTTTATGATTGAAATTCGTACTAAATCTTAGTGGCTAAGCAAAGTTCTGCTAAAAGTTAGTGTTGGTGCCCGAAAGCATTAAAATGACTCTTGGGATCCTATGGGTTTGGATATGGTCGGTTTTAGTCCGTCAAACTTGCAAATTGGCCCATAAACTTCTTAGATATTGCAATTAGTCCAATTTCTGGACTTAGACTACAATCTCTTTGGATTTTTGCAAGCCATTTGCAGCTAATTACGTTTTAATCCTCTAAATTTGCAGCTATGCACTGATTAGGCCTGCTTGGATTCCAACAAATAAATCGATAGCTCGTCACCCGAACAGATTTCTCTGAAAATCAACATTGGACACTTCAGTCCTTTATCACTTTTTACCTGTCCGGAAAATAAGTGTCTATATTATTATTATTTCATTATTTTTATTCCGATGTAAATTTTTTTCCAGAAATTCTAGTCCCACTGCTGCTCTCTCGCATTCCGGCTATCGCTGCTTTCGGTCTTACTCCAGCTGGCCATCACGGTTTGTCTTCTCTAATGGGGAATTGATCTATCTTCTCCATTGAAGGATAAGATCGAGCTGATCTTTTGCATTGATGGAAAGACACTCGATCTTCTCTATTGGCGGAGATGAACCGCGGTGGCCGGCCGGAGTGGGAGAGATCGAAGCGGTGGTGGCCGGAGTGCAAGAGAGCGACATCGGAACTAGAATTTCCAGATAAATATTATCTCGGAATAAAAATAAAGAAATATTAATTATTTTAATATTGTGAGTTGAGCGGGGTTCGGGGGCCGCTCACCCAGACTAATGGCTAACGTCGGATCTGAAAAGCTTTTGAAATGTCACTACCCAAAATCTCGAGCCGAGACCGGTTCTAGCGAATGAGAACGGTAGTTCCAAAACCCGTAGTAAGCCTTTAAAAGATAGAAACCATACCTAAATGTTTCTCAAACATCCTTGCAAAACATACACACCAGCATTCATACATATATATGCAAAATGTTTTCGTTAAAAACCATACAAGGTTTGACGTATACACGTCAGTTCAAAACTTGAAACAAAACATTATATAGGAACCTGGGTCTTACCGTGCGATATCTCATATTCTGGCACAGTCTGTTCCATTACAAAACAAACGGTGTAAAGCGGAAATCAAAACAATTTTTTTACACATCAGAGCGTGCATAAAATATATGAACATTGTTTCACAAACATACACAAACTAGGACCTAACTCTACTGCACCACTACTGATCATGTACACCCTTCAGACTTTTGGAACAAGGATACATGTCTGGCTTGCCAATACTAGACACATGCGCTAAACATTATTTGGGGGTCAGTCGAAACTGAGTGAGTTCATTAGTTTACATACAAGTATTTGTTAAAACATTCAAATGAATGCATAAGTAATTTAAACATATGCATCCATGTACGAATACCGACTGAAACCTTAATACTTAGGCTATAAGCTTATGCTGGAACCAAACTGTTCGGATTTTCTGATCGAGGCGACTTACGAACGAATTGCATACTTATTCTTTATGGTATGGTCCCGAGATAATTCAACCAAGCTATCTGTACTACTACTTATCCATTATCATACAAACATACAAATAAACCCGAGATAATTACACTAAGTTGCTCCGTAATACAGGTCTCGAGATAATTCAACCGAGTTATCCTGTATCGGACACACAAACAAACAAAACATAGTTCAAAAGTAAATTGATATCACACTGATATCATATTGTAGAGTTCTTGCGCTTACTGAAGTTTCTTAAGGCTCTAGACTCAACCGGTGATCACACAGTTTATATTGCTGCTCAATAGGAAAACTTGTTCCATTGGATCTGTACTGGTTTCAAATTATGATGCGTGCATTTCAAACAGACAAGTTCATTTGTAAATTATGCTATGACATTGTATAAAACATTTGCATAATAAAAATGCAATTTAAAATACTATATATGTAAACAATCCACATAACAAACTCACAATGTGCTATTCCCAACAACTTCGATACTTTATAGCATCTGTCAAACTCCCTAAGCTCCTTGACCGCTAGAAGGTTGACTCGCCAAACCTAACACGGATGTCACATAGATATTGAGTTAATACTTAACTCGATAGATACTATAGACTTCAGACAAAATACAAATACGACTTGTTATACTAGTCGTGTCTAGTGTAGATATCTAACTAACTTGATAAACTTAAGTTTATCAACTAAGGTCAATGTTAACTAAAGCAATCTGAATTCTACCTCGGCATATTTCTTAACTATAACTTAACCAAAAATTATAAGCAATACGACTTAGTCATAACTTTTAAACGTCCTTAATAACTTATAAAAGCGTTTAGCGTATTACTTAGCTTTTCTCATTCTTTTTAAACATTTTTCTTAAACACCAAATAACTATCTTATATTAGTTTTCATAATACATTCTCTACATATTTTATATGATTTAAAACCATCATTTAGAACACAACAAACATCAACTTAAAATGTTTCAAACTATTGTCACCCTTATCGTTTCACAAACGCATTCAAACTCTAATCGGATCATCACTTCGTCAATCTAAAACCACAAACCGAAAATGCTCCCCCTCTTCCCCATAGGGATTGCCTTTGCAGACCCTATGGGCTGCCATTGTAGTCCTGTCGTGAGCAGAGTTTAGCTCTGCTCATGACGGCAATTCTGCTGTGGCAGAATTCTGCTACGGTGGAGCAGAATTCTGCTTCACCGATCAATGGCTTCCCCTGCCGGAGAAGAGCCATGGCTGGCCGGACCCTCGCCGGAGCTAGGAGCTCAATCATTCATCAACTGCACCATAAACAACACAGAAAACACCTCTAGAACACAACACAAGCTTCAATCAAGCCATAGCATACCAAATCATCAAACTCTCTAACAAAACATAACCTCTTTCACTTAACAAAACTTCACAAATCACCTAACAACTTTTCAATTGATGGAGGAAAGACAATTACCTTTATCTTGTGAATGTTTTGCCTCAAAAAATAAGAGATTTGGTGAAGAAAATCCTTAGCTATGGTGATAGGTGAGTTCGGCGTGGAGATGGAGAAGAGGGTGAAGGTTTTGCTTCTTTTTCTTTCTTTCTTTTCTTTTCTTTTCATTATTTTGCTATCTTAAATGTTTAAGATAGGTAAAAGTACCAAAAAGACCCCTCACTTAAGCCTCATCTCTTTATTTAGTAAGTTAAAAATCCATTTTAACTTACTTGATAAACCGACGTACTTGACTATCACAACGATTTTCGGAAATCCTTTTTCCGTAAAGTCCTTACTTATTCTTAATAATAATAATTCATACTTATATATTATTATTATTCCTTGACAAATCTTTAAAATTTATTATATCGGCGTCCAATTCCGACCTACTTGATCAAATTTACAAAATTTCAGGACTCGTGGCACAGTCCGACAATTTAAACATTTTTTGAGTTATTACGTGAAAAATGAAGTGACCACTTAGCTAAGCTAGGAGATGCCTTTTCTACCGACTGGGTAGACCTCACCCGCTTCACCTTGCATCGGACCAAAAGACCGGGTTTGTTGGACATTACCGAAACTCATGTACTTGCCTTATCGATTATATAGTATTTATTGGGTATATCCGGTATATCTTTTCTCAACATTCAATAGCAGTTCATATGATAATGTACTGGAAAATAAACAAGTCTGGAAAGCGATAAACAAGTATGACGTGCATATGACTTTATCTGGACTGACATGTGAGACATGTAGCATGTACTCCTAAGCATTCATCTATTCCTGTTGGTTTCTAGCACGTACCAAATAGTGGTGGATCTTTACCATTTTGCATGCATAAAGCCTAATTTGGATGTACAAGTGAGGTTGATTTTATTAAGTCATCCTGAATGCCTATATATCCACTAATAATTCTTCATGACACTTTTATGATTTTTAGGTGATATGGTGGACTTGCTAGATTTGCTAAGTTAACATGATTAGGTTTATTATCCTATTAATATTGGATCTAGACATGCTTTGAAAAGCGATGAACAATATAAAGATACACTCTTGCAATTGATATACTTACAAGATTAAAAATACTTTTAATCTTGTATACCTGGAGTGTCTAGCACTTGTCTGTCATCTGGAAGTCGATGTGGTCGGAATCTAAACTTGGTCAAAACACGGAAGCTCTTATTCTTGTATATATAAATCCACTAGTTTGAACCGAGGTTGATTCCAAGTTCAAATGAACACGGAATTACGCCTGGAAGTTGCTAGTCTCGTCGGACTTAGGATTTGAGGCCCGGATGACATGGAAGATCACCATTTTGGGCATCGAGGCCCAATATAAATTGTATTTGACCTATTACAATACATAAATAAAATCTATAACTAATTATATATATGTGAGCTCTAATCGGGCCCAATTCTGAGTTCAAACAAACCCGAAAACACAAAAACAAGATCTGGATTGGGTTTGGAAGATCGGGAACGTCTAGCGATGAAGAACAGAAGGGCACCACGGAGCCACTATTGCATGGTGGCAGCGCCACGCCACAGCGAGCAGGGGGCAATAGTTTATCGTTTGGTTTGATTTTCATGCAAAATTACTCAAAACATTATCACAGCGCACAAAAAACATATTGGGATCGAAGAATAAACATTCTAAACACTTAAAAACATGTTTGTAAACAGATCTTATGGAAATTATATCAAGAATATAAAGCATGGCAAAATAGAGTTTATGGCTAAACATGTGATTCTACCTACAGATCTGATCAGATTTGGCATGTGAAAGCAACTAAAATATATAAAACATCCTAAAAGGATGTGTATGACATAGACTTATACTAAACATGGCATAATTATCAAGAACAACAGTTATGGAAGTTATAGAAAAAATATTGAAAAATAGACTAAGCATGCATCCTAGTTCATCTAATTTAGCAATTATGACAAATATGTTGTAAAAGTGACAAGAGATGATATTGGGTCCTCTGAATTACTGTTCTAAGTCTTTGGCTCATTTTCTGGTGATCCTGATGGGAAATCCAGCTTTGGATCGGTGTGCAGCTGTGTGTTATTGACGGATTAAAGCGTATTAGCTTGTTTTATGGACTAGAAGCGAACGTGGTGTGTGTGTGGTGGTGGTCGAGTTCGGACAACACTAGTATTTTTTAGGATTTATTGTCTATTTTATATATGCACTGATGCCATCGGTTCGACCCTTAGCTAGGCTATCCTATGGTTCTATTTATAAAGGTAAATTTATGGTTAGTGCTACCTAGAATCTAAATTAGATTTGAGTTCTGCTAGTTAGTGTTAAAGGTGAAGTTAAAAGTTACAAATGAGTGAAGAGATTAGCTAATTAGAGTTAGGATTAGGTTTTACTACTATTTAACTTATTAAATTTGTAGCATGCTAAGTAAAAAGGGCTTAAACGTTTATTTTGACGCCTGTAAGTATTAAAAATGACTTTTAGGACCTTATGGATTTGGGTATGGTTAATTTTAGTTCGTCAAACTTGCAAATTGGCCTATAAACTTCTAAAATGTTGTAATTAGTCCAAATTCTTAGACTTAGATCACGATCTCATTAGATTTTTATAGGCTATTTACAACTAATTACGTGTTAATCCTTCAATTTTGCAACAACGCACTTATCCAGTCTGCTTGAATTCAAAAAACGGGTCAATAGCTCTTCACATGGACAAATTTTCTCTGAAAATCATCATTGGACGCTTCAGCGCCTTATCACTTTTTACCAGTCTAGAAAATAGGTTTCTACAAATATATATGAATTTTATAATGAACAAAGGATCATTGTGAGCGGAGCGGGGTTCGGGGGCTGCTCGCCCTGGCTTATGGCATGAATTTATTCAGGAAAGGTTTGAGAAAATATGGAGTCGCCATCTAGCTCGGCTGGGAATGTCTTTTATACCAACTAGATAACCTCACTCGCTTATGGGTGAGATTATCGTATGCCGGACCAAAAGACCGGGTTCGTTGGATATTACCAAAACTCTTGTACTTGGCTTAGCAAATACATCGAATATTTTCATGAGATATCTGGCTATCTCATCTCAACATAAAAAAACAGTCCATAGGATATAATGTTGTAATATAAACAAGTTTGAAAGCGTGTAGGCATATAGACTCGCATATGACTCAAATTATACTAGCATTTGAGGCAAATAGCACTTACCCCTAAGCATACATCTAAACCTGACGGTTTCTATCAAGTAATCAAATAATGGCTAGTCTGGATCAATTCACATACACAAAGCCTAAACCGGATATCTAAGTGAGATTGATTTTATTATTAGTCATCTTGAATGCCTATAGAACCATTAATTACGTTTTCATGGCAGCCCTAAGATTTCTAAGCGAAAGAAGACAGTGCCATTGCCCACGGTGGAGGAAAAGGAAGTTTTACCATTCACAGAGGTTGATCCATCGATGCAACCCATCGTGGCATATTTAGTCAATAGGATACTGCAAGAAGGGAGTGCAGAAGCAGCCAAGTTAGTCTGAATCTCCTCAGTCTATTCTCTAATAGAGGGAGCTCTATACCAGACCTCAATCACACACCCGTGGTCTAAATATGTAACACTAGAAAAGGGAGTTTATGTCTTAAAGGAAATCCATGAAGGAGAATGTGGGCACATGAAAGAGCAGTCACCCTATACAGGAAAGCAATGCTGCAAGGCTTTTACTAGCCGACCATGAACAAAGACACTGAAGAGATGGTTAAGAAGTGCGACAAATGTCAAAGGTTCAGATCAATCATTAGGACTCCGGCCGCTCACCAATCCACTATTGGGAGCCCTTGGCCTTTCATGATATAGGGAGTAGACTTCCTTGGACCCCTTACCCCGGCCAGAGGACAAGTCAAGTTCATCGTAGTCGTAGTGGACCACTTCACCAAGTGGATAGAAGTACAACCAATGAGCACCATAACAACTCAGAAGATTCAAAATTGGTCAACTAATAAAGTCATGAGCAGGTTTGGCATTCCACATGCCCTTGTCACAGACAACGGGAAGCAATTCAACTATGCTAGCTTCAGAGATTATTGCACCCGACTAGGAATCAATCTGAAGTTCACTTCCGTAGCTCATCCACAAACCAATGGCCTTACAGAAGTCACAAACCGCACCATCCATTTAGGAATAAATAAGAGGTTAGATGATTTGAAAGGGAAGATGGGTTGATGAGCTCTACCATGTAATCTGGGCTTATCGAACTACACCGAGAAGAGCAACAGCAGAGACACCCATTCACCTTGCATATGGAACAGAGATAGTCCTCCCAGTAGAGATTGGAATGCCCACTCTGCGGATACAAGTCATAGGCGAAGAGCGCAATGAGGAGTCACTAAGACTATGCCTTGACCTTCTAGAAGAAAAAAGACATCAAGCATCTATCCGGGCCGAAACCTATCGCAGGCAGATGAGCAAGTATCACAATGCCTGTTTTAAAGAAAGAAAATTTGCAGAAGGAGACTTGGTCTTAAAGAAGGAAAATATTGAAATAGGAGCCGCCAGAGTTACGAAGCTCAAAGCTAGCTGGGATGAGCCATACTGAATAGTAGAAGTAGTGGTGAAAGGGGTATACAGAATAGCCTACCTAGAAGAGACACCACTACCCAGATTATGGAATATTGACAATCTGAAGAAATATCTTCAGTAAAGGATGTAACCATAATTCATGAATAAAGTTACACCTTTTTTTCTTCCTTTATTTTTATTTATTTTTCATATAAGCATGAGCGTTAGAACTAGAAGCTAGTTGGAGACTTGTGACACAGACGCATGACATGGTCAAAAGTCAATTTTTTGCAGATAAAGTAACACACATCAATAAAAGCTAGAAATTGTTCAGAAATCCAAAGGGGGGGGGGGGAGTCTACTACAAAGACCCCCCCCCCCCCCCCCCCCCCACCCCAAAGCAAAGTAAAAAACGAAGTGCTACCTCACAAGGTAATACTAAAACAAACAAAAAAGAAAGCTTGCTACAGGCCCAACATAGGGTTTACACTTTTTTCCTTTGGAAGGGTCGCTCCCTCCTTTGGAGCATTGGAATCTTTCTCCTTAGCAAGTTCCTCGACTGAGTCAGGGACAAGAGAATTATGCTCAGGAACCTCAAAAGTTCCAGCTTTTGAGTCTTGGACCTCTCCAATGACAATTGAAATTATCTCGGACATAGTCAATGACCCTGAAGGAGGCCGAAGTCCCCTGTCATCTTGGACAACGGTGTCAACAAGCTCTTTGTCCTCCTTAGATTCTATGGCATCTTTCACACAACGTCTGAAAGGAGAACCTGAGAAACAGGCAACCTGACTTTCTTGGCATCAACCTTTGCCACAACCCTCTGACCTAGAGCTCGGAGATCAATCGATGGAAACTTGTTAATGTCATAATCTAGGTAAGCCTCACGAACAATCTTGATCACGGTAGAACAGAAGTCAGTCCAGCAACCGCTCACCTACACATTAGCATCTCCTTTATTGTTTCTTGAGATAACTTGTCACATGAGGATCTAAGCTGCAAAATAGCACTTTCACTATCAGAAACTTTCTTCTCCAAAATCTTGATTCGGTCCATAGCAGTCTAATTCAGCTTTAATAACCTGACCCTCTCTGCAAACGCTATTTCTCAGAGACTAGACATCTCTTCCTCGTGTTTCTGCATCACAGACGACATCTCCACCCTTTGACGACGAACTCTGGTGTTTCCTTGCATAAGCTGACAAGAACACGCAATGAGAAATAAAGACTAACACATTCAAGGGTAGAAACATAATCCAAAACCAAACCTAGTCACAAACCTGCAATAAAGCTGAGTCGATCTTGTCGCGGACATCACCATCCGAAGAACTCCCCCAAGCTTCCATATTTTTTGGAAATTGAACAAACTAGGGAAACAAAGTTGATACCACAGGATATGTAACAGTCAACCCCTCCACATTTTGTTCCGACCAGTCTCTGGGATTGGGACATGAATCTAAGCTCCTCTTCAACCGCTTCGTAGATCCTTGCCTAGTCCAATTTCGAAGGTTCTCAGCTTTCTTCCCAGAGGAAGGAAGAGGTGGCCCTTCAGAGGATTTCTCCGTCTTAACAACGGGTTTAGGAGGCAAAGAAGTGGCCGTAGGATTAGACCCAATAATCAAAGGAGCGTCATCATCAAAAGAAAGAGCCAAGTTATCGAGAAAATCATCGCCCATTTCTGCAAAAAGAAGAAAACAAATAAGAGCAAGGAAACAAGATGTAACACGCAGAATAAAACAGACAAAAAGCATACCCTAAGAAGTAGCAGTCAAATCTACAAAAGAAGAAGGAAAGGATGTATAACATGACTATGACAGCAAACCATCACTTTCAAGAGGCCCCTCAGTCACAGTACGAGGAGGCAATTCAATTTCAGAAAACTTACAAAGGAGGTATTCATCTACTAAGTCACAACAATCGTACACTTGACTCTTAGCATCATCAACCAAAGAATCTAGCACCTCCAAATCAGTGGCACAAGAAGGGGAGAAGGCCAAAGAGGCAAACTCATCAACCCATTTAGAGGGAAAACTACCAAAGGCACTCTTATGACTCACAATAAAAAAGGATTGTTGCCAACGTTTCGTTATCTTAGGAAGGCCCTCTATCAGACGCCTGCCCTTATGAGCAATCAGATGGTGGTAAAATTCATTGTTCCTACGGGAAACGAAGTAAAGTTCTCTAAGAAGACTCAGAGAATGCACTAACCCCCTGTCATGGACTGACTCGATAAAACAGCAAAGGGCACGAATAGCGTTTGGGTGTATCTAACCCAAAGGAACTCCACAGTTCAAAACAAATGACTTAATCAAGGTATCTAAGGGGAAACGCAGACCACAGCGAAATATTTCCTTATACACAACAATTTTTACAGCGCCCACATTGGTATTAGTAGTCGCGCGAGAACCACAAACAGAAAGATAATAACCAATAGGAATGCCATAATCCTCATGAAACTCATTTAACATATCCCTATCGACATTGGTGGTAAAAGAATTTAAAGAATACGGTAGCATCGGAGGAAGTAAGATATATGGTGGACCTAGTACGAGGTATGGTTAAAACTAAAGTTAAAGAAAGAAAGAGGAGTTACCTGGAAAACATGAGGAAGAAGAAAGCCAAAAGAAAACAAAACAGTCGAAGGTAATCGAGAAGAAGATAATGCAATCAAGAATGAAGAGCTAAAAAAATAAAAGAAGAAATGAAGGAAAGATATATTTAAAAGAAGACTCTATAAAACCGCCCAGCGGTTACCAATTGGAAACGTGGCACACGTCGAGGAGCAAGGCTTTTAATAAATTTTGAAATTCAAAAGAGGAAAGCGGAAAGACAACGGGCGCCAACAAGAAAAAAACAAAGAAATAAAGTGGGCCGAGCCCAAAGAAAACTCGCTAAAAAGAGAGAGAGAGAGAGACAAGATAAAAAGGTCATAGACGTAATCCACGGAAACAACAAAATAAACATAAATGCTTGATAGAAATAATTTTGTTGGGAGGAAATAATGATGGATACAACAACAAAGTAATACGCAAGACCCGCATGAATGGCGTTGGTCACAGACTCAGAGACTAACCCAATAAGTCCCTGACCCAGTATGCAGTGACAACCACATAAACATCTAGAAGATCAGGTAGTGTTATTTTCCCGTGAAATCAGAGATAAGGAAGGATTTTAACTAATCTCAACAAGAAGATGAACTCGAATCAGTAACAAAATTTACACTACAACACAATAACTATCAATTATATATTAATGGACCTAGGTCTGGTAAAGGAGACTTTTACTCATATTCACCTTTTCTACTGTCACTATCAAGATTTCATTCAATATTTGACTTAGGCATCGGAGGGTGTTCGAGCCAAACTCTGGCTCGAATCCTTCTAACCTGTTTTATCTGGACACGTTGGAATTGAGCATAGAGAACCATCATCAAAACCATCAAATCTCATTTTGGCAATTTACCCCAATAACTTGTAAGCTAATTGTTTCCTCAATTAACATTGTCCCCTCAACTTGCAAGTTAATTTGCTAAAATGGGAATAATTAATCATAATTACCAAGTTCATGACTGATTTGCCTACAAAGTTAATTTATATGTTAATTGCCTATTACTTACAAGTTGAGAGGGCAATCTAATAATAAATGTTTAATTTCTGAATAACATCAACTAAAATAATATATAATTTTTTAATATTTAATCCTCAGGGGCCTAATCTCTTTTTATTTATCTATCTAATAAAAGTTAGCCTTGTCCAGAAAAATAGCTAGGAACCAAATTTAGGGGGAGTTAAAATAGAAAACATTTCATATAATATATAAAATTTAAATTTATTGAAAATAAAAGAACTGATATGTAATAATTATCTAAATAATATGAAAATATTAAAAAATTATTTAAAAAATGTGCATCTTTTAAAAAATAAGAGGGGCAAGTCCCCCTCTTAGCCAGCACTTGGCTACGTCAGTGATTTGATCGTGAATTTAATTCCTTTTATAAACACTCCCCTCTCCAATTATATAAAAGAAAGATTTTATCCTATTTGATATGGAATCATTAAGGAACATTACATCTACATTTAAGGAAAATTTTGACAATACAAACTTATAGTACCTTAAATTTCCTGTTAATAGGTTGCGGTGTTGGGTTGTCCTTTTTACACAAATTCAAAGTTTCTTCAACCACATTAAAAATGGAAAAAGATATGTAAATAACTCTCATATGTATAGTAAAATACAAACTAACAGTTTACTTACATTAAAGTTTAGTTAAACTGATAATAATAATTTTTTCTAATGTGTTCCTTAAATTAACATAATATAGAAAATGAGTGAGTTCCTTTCTTTAATTTAATTTTTCTTCATTCAGTTTATTTTAGTTATTATAAATTATAATGAATTAAAAAAATATTGATTTTCTAGCAATACTAAAATACTACCACCGAATATATAAATATTATACAATGAATTCTAAATTTGACAGATTTTTGTGTTCGGCGAGCTGGTCGTGTTTATTTCCGGAGGCGGGAGTGTGAAATTTACAGTCCTCGTTATCTGTCCATTTACCTATTTTACTCAGATTATCTCCTAGGTTTTCAGGGCATTATAGACATGTGTTTAGGCTCAACAATTCATGGTTAGAAAATAAGCAGTGTAAGGAAGTGGTAGCTGATGTTTGGTGGTAATCTGCAGGTGTAAATTTAATTAATAGGTTTTATTCCAACAGGTCTGCATTGGAGGATTGGGGCAAGGTTGTGGGGCTGAGTCTTAAAAAGAGAATTGATCAGAAGAAAAAGGAGATGGCTCGGTTTCATCGTAGACAAGATGAAAGTGGTAGGTCGAGTACTGTAAAGCTTCGGAGGAACTTCACATTCCGCTAGCGGAGGAAGAAAAATACCTGAAGCAGAGATCTAAAATTTTCTGGCTTCAAAATGGTGATTCGAACACTCGTTTTTTCCATAATTTTGCTTCGTCAAAGAGGAGTCAGAACAGAATTGGTAAATTAAAAGATAGCTCTAGGGAGTAGAAATTTGCTAGAAATGAGATCAATAATATTATTGTTAGTCATTTCTATGACTTGTTCTCAGATTCTGATCATTATTCGAGTGATTTTGTGGAAGTGCATGCCTGCATTAGTGAAGAGGATAACTTGGCTTTGAGCAGGCCGATTATGGAAAATGATGTTAGAAACGCTATCTTTTCTATGCACAATGATAAGTCTCCAGGCCCTGATGGTTTTAACCCGGCTTTTTATAAATGTTATTGGGACCTTGTTGGTGTGGATGGGGTGCGTATTTGTTAGGAATTCTTTAGTACAGGATTGTTTTGTGATGGTCTGTGCGATACGGCAATTGTGCTTATTCCTAAAATTAAGAATCCTGAAACTGTGGGGGATTTGAGACCCATCTCTTTGTGTAATGTTGCTTATAAAGTGATTGCTAAAGTACTAGCGAATAAAATGAAAAAATATATACCCAAACTCATATCAGAAAATCAAAGTGCCTTTGTGGAGAATAGGCACATAACAGATAATTTTTTAATAGCTTATGAGATTGGGCATTACTTGAGACAGAAAAAGAGAGGGAATAATGGGGTTGCAGCGCTTAAAATTGACATGAGTAAGGCTTATGATAGAGTCTGATGGGATTTTATTCAAGATATGATGGTGTGACTCGGGTTCAGTAATAGATGGGTTGAGTTAGTTATGGCTTGTGTGACCTCCGTGAGATATACGAGTATATGAGATAATTTTGATATGGAGCCGATTGTTCCGAGTAGAGGCTTAAGGAAAGGGGATCCCTTATCTCCTTATTTATTCATTATATGTGCTGAGGGTCTTACTAGTTTGTTTCTAGAAGGCGAGAGAAGGAATAACATTCACGGTGTTGCTATTTACAAAAACGCCCCGTCTATAAGTCATCTATTTTTTGCAGACGATTGTTATCTTTTCTTTCGGGCGAATATGGAGGAGATGTTGGTGGTAAAAGATATTCTTGAGAGGTATGATATGGCCTCGGGGCAGCGAGTAAATTTGAACAAGTCGAACATTATAATCAATAAAAACGTTCCTGAGATGGTGGGGTTGACTATTGCTAGTCTGATGAGTGTTAATGTTGTTGTGGATCAAGGTAAATATCTTGGTTTGCCTTATTTAATTGGGTGAAATAAGAGATAAATTTTTCAATTTATAGATAGATTTGGCATAGAGTTAAATGGTGGAATGCGAAATTTCTATCTCGAGAGGGTAAAGAGGTTCTTATTAAGTCTGTCGTACAATCCCTTCCTAATTACACTATGAATGTTTTTTTGATTCTGGTGGGTTTGTGTGATGAGTTAGAACGAGTGATGAATTCGTTTTGGTGGGGGCAATATCAAGAAAAGAAGAAAGGGATTAATTGGGCGAGTTGGGATCGATTGTGTAAACCAAAGAAGTATGGAGGTTTGGGTTTCAAAAAGATTAGGGATTTCAACATTGCTATGTTAGGTAAACAAGCATGGAGAATGATAGCCTTGAAAGATAATCTCATGGTGAAGGTGTTTAAGGCTATATATTTTCCTAATTCTTCTTTTTTGGAAGCTAAGTTGGGGGTGAATCCAAGCTATGTTTAGCGTGGTATTCTTTTATTCCAACCTGTAATGAAAGAAGGAGCTCGGGTGAGAATAGGGAATGGGATGAATTCCCGACTTTGGAAAGATCCTTGGGTCGTGGGAGCTGCGGATGGTTTGATTTTTCACTCAATTCCAGAGGAGTTAGGGGAGGCTAGAGTAAATTAGCTCATGGTTGTTGATTCAAACGTTTAGGATGTAGCGTTAATCAGAGATATTTTTTCGCCCCAAGTCGCTGATTCGGTATTGAGTGTCCCTTTGAGTATGCGCAATATGGATTATACCTGGTTATGGAAAGCTGAAGTTGGAGGTAAT
Organism: Mercurialis annua; assembly: GCF_937616625.2. NCBI lineage: Eukaryota > Viridiplantae > Streptophyta > Magnoliopsida > Malpighiales > Euphorbiaceae > Mercurialis > Mercurialis annua. Next base: position 42,570,145 of record NC_065570.1, read on the forward strand.
TTTTCAGTTAAATCTTGCTATAGAAGTTTAAGAGGCGAGGAAAGGGGTTTAGTAGATGGTATTTGGAAGTTGGTGTGGAGCATACATATCCCCATGCACGTACGTAACTTTCTCTAGCGGTCGTGTTCTAATTTTCTTCCTGCCTGTGATAATCTGGATACTAGTAAAAAATTATTAATGCTTCTTGTTTAGTGTGTGGTGGTGCGGATGAGTCGATCCTCCATCTGCTAGCTGAGTTGAAAGTTGGTTTGATTGCTCCGGAGATTGCTTCTCAGCTTTTGGGTGGTTATCGGCGGTGGTAATGGAGGAGGCATGTCTTGTGATTATGATATTGTGGCATTTGTGGAACCATCAAAATCGTGTGGTATGGGCAGGTAAGAGGTCATCAGCGGTGGAAGTATTGAATTCAGCCGGCGCTCAGCTTCTGGCTTGGCAAGCAGCGAGACTGAAGATTCAAGATGTTCCGATCTAGCTGTTGGGCAAGGGTAATGGAGCAGTGAGCTGGTTCAAACCAGCTTTGGGTGCATGGAAAATTAATGTTGATGCTAGACGTAATCTCGATGGCTCTTCAACTGGATTAGGCTGTTTAGTGAGGGATAATGGTGGTGTCATAATTCGAGCTAGATAAGTAAATGTCTTGGGTAACTTTGATTGAAGAACCGCTGAAATTATGGGGATCCGTGAAGCGCTGAGTTGGCTTAAGGCGGCAGTGTGTGACAGTAGAATCTGATGCTTTGGAGGTGATTTTGGATATCCGTAATCCTGTTAGAGCGGAGTTTGATCCTTTAATTATGGATTGTGTGGAGTTAGCGAAACAGTTTTCTAGTTTAAATTTTGTTTATGTAAGACGATCTGCGAATCAGGCTGCGCATGTTATAGCGCGTTATGCCCGTTCCATGTCAGGTCATCAGGAGTGATTTAGCCAATTTTCTGAATTCCTTACAACTGTTATCGCTTCCGATTTGATCTAATAATATATTTAAGTATTCTCGTCAAAAAAATTAAGAGTACTATTTTTTATATTCATATACATGCTATGTTACAGAATATGTTTTTAAAATTTTCTTTTTGATCTTTTATATTTTAGGACCGGTTTAATTTTGCGTTAAGCAGTAGAAGAGCCACCTGAGAAGCAAATGGGGCAATTTCCCCTCTTAATTTACAAAACAAATGATTATCAAATAAATTTTTCATTTTTTTACATATTACATAAAATATGTCACACTTTGCCCTTTTTAGTTTAATAAATTTTAGTTTACATAAAATTTAATAAAAGTATTACATTTTTCCCTCCTTAACTAAAATTCCTGGCTACGACACTGGCGTAAAGAATGTCACATAATATTGCATAATATATATAATTATCTTATATCAGGTCTTATATTAAGGTAGTAATACTATAATCTATATATATAGTTTAAAAATGAACCCAAAACATTGTACATTGAACAATGTTTTTGGGTTCAGTTACTATTCTGCCCCCTCACTGTTACAATAACCTCAATAATATTAATACGCCAAACGGATATTTTTTTACCTCTCTTGGTAAATTCCAGTTGCCTCTGAATTAAAAGGACACATCTGTTCATTTAATTACACAAAACCCAACAATATATTTAGCTATTAATGTTACAAAAATCATTTATATTAATTCAACTTGATTGGTATGTTAAATGCCCCTCTAAGATTTCCTGCCACCTACTCTTATAACCTTCATATCATTCCAGCTGGCACCTAGGTGGCATATTCCTGTGTAACCTGCATTTATACATATCTCATCACATTCTTTACTTTAAAATTAAAGCTAATTTTTATTTAAAAATAATCTATCTTTAAAGATACTTGGTGTCCAAATTTAAAAAGATAAGATAATATTAAATTTAATGTTTAAGTTTAAAAAGATAAGATAATACCAGCTGTTAATAGGACTGACAAATGTTTTAATTATGTGGTAAACAATCCGAGTCAAGGTTTCTTTATGAACATACTGACACGTATTTAAAACCCCGTTGGATACTAGGACATATGTTTAGGATGTGTCATTATCTTTGAAAACGTGTCATTACCTTTAAATACCTGCAAAATGCTTACTCATCAATTGCATTACATATATATACACCTCTGTTGATTAAAAAAATATTTTACAAACTTCTTCAAAAAGGTGGCTTTGCAGCTTTAATAGAACAAAAAGGTATCTCTGCACCTTTAGTAGAAAATATACAAACTTTATCAAAATGTTTCTTTTTAACTTTAGTATGATAATTTCTTTTCCAGACGTCATTATCAAGGTAAACAATCTCATTGTGTTGAATTTATTTGTACAATTACTCATGTTATCTTTTTCTTTTTTAGATGATTCCCATCAATATCTCAAATGATATCATGTTGACTTGCATGCTCAAACAACTAAATTTATGTGATCATTAATACAAGCCCATGGAGACACCAATTCCACATCTTTCCCAAGCTACGGAGGTATATTCTTACGTTGATGAAGATGCGGGATTGGTTAACGATGAAATTTCTGATTTAAGTGGTGAAGGGCCAGACCAAGCTAATGAAATGGCTGCACTTGCTGCAATAGAATCTCTCAAACATCACTATCATGTTGAAATTTTTTATTATAATAAATCAAAAGTAGATGAACTTCAAGATGAAGTTGACAGGTTCAATTAGGCGGGTAATTTTAGTGGAAAAATAAAGCTGCTATTGAAGTACAGAAGAATGAAAAGAAGGTTCAAGAAGTTAGGCAAAACTTTGTTGGAGATCAATAATCTTGCTGGAAAAGCCATGCTGAAGGGAAAGGATCATGGGTAATGATTTTAAAGTTTAGTTAATAGCTATATGGAATGTTTTTTTTTTTGGAAAAAAAGTGACAAAATATTAGTTACTTTAGTTATATGAATCTTCAGTTGAAGAACTTGATGGCTGTTGTAATTATTTTTTTGATAAGCAAGATTTAGCAGTGTACGTCTACTTATATTAGTTGGTGTTGATAACTGGATTGTGGTTCTAAACTAATGTTGCTCATGTTTATATAAATAAAATTCAACTTTTATGTAATTCTTTTTCAGAGTTTTACATTTTTTATATATTGTTTGATCTCCGGTGTAGTTTTAAATTGGTTGGCTTGCTAATATACACTTATTAGATGCATTGAACTGTACAAATATTTTTCCTTTTCTGTTTTAAATTTGGTTTATCCAGAATTATGATGTTGAATTTATTTTATTTTGTTTTTGACTGGTGATTATAAGATTTTAAAGAAATTTGGCACTGTTTTTCTATTTTCGTTTGGTGGTTTCTCCTAATGTTCAGGCTGATATTCTTTTTATTTTGTATTTTGTTCCTTTTCTTTTTAGTTTGTTCATGTGGTAATGTATTAAGATTGTTGGATCCATTAGTTTCTATTTTACAACATTATCTTCTTCTTTCTATATACCATTGGGTCAGAATGTTTATTTTAGAGAAATGGTTCTTTATGTCTATGTTAGATTTGTTTAACGGGTTTTCTTTGTGGTGTTTGTCTCATTTATTGTTCTTGGCTACTCTGGAGTTTTATCTTTGGTGAGTTTCCATTTGTTGTTGTTTCAATTGGGAATTCAAATTTTGTCTTAATTTGTTAGTTTAGCTACAGTAAATTATATGATGCAGGTCAACGATGTTGAAGAACACAATGCATGCTTTGATGAGCTTCTGACAGAAAGCTTGCTTCATAATTCAAAGGAGAGCAGAGAGATCACTAAGGAATCTTATTAAAAGTTGAGGTCAAGGGTGAAACAAAGTAGCACTGTAGTAATGACATGGAGTTTACAAAACCTCTATCTCATGTTTATTAACCTTAAAGCAAAATTTTCTTTTATTATTGGAAGGGAGGGTGTAAAATTTAAATTAATTTACATATAATAATGTGATGCAGGAATATTAATAAATTTTATGTAAGTTTCATTTAAATAAAGGTGTAAAATAGCCTGCAAGTGACTAAAGATCGGCCCCTAATGTGTAGCTAATTAATTTGTGACAATATATTTGCTACAATTGATAGAAAATATAATGCAAATAAACAATTTTAAAAACTGCAAATATTTTGATAGAAATAAGTCAATAAGTGATCCAAACGAACATATTCTTTAACTTATATATTCTTTACAATCAATTAATTACCGTCATAGCTAATCTCAAATGTTTGGATAGAATTTCAATTTAAAATAGTTTGCATAAATAAACAATTTTGTATTAAAAATAGATACCAAATTTTGTTGTAAATTTGGACACCGGATAAAGTTTTGATTTAAAATAATTTTAGTAAATATACAGTATTGGTAATAAATATAATACCAAACTTGGACATCAAGTTTAGGATAAAATTTTGATTTAAAATAATTTCGGTGAATATATAATTTTGGTAATAAATATAATACCAAACTTGGAGACCAAATTTAAAATAATTTCAATGAATATACAATTTTGATAATAAATGTAATACTAAACTTGGACACTAAGTTTAGGATAAAATTTTGATTTAAAATAATTTCAGTGAATATACAATTTTGGTAATAAATAATTAAATATAATACCAAACTTGGACACCAAATTTGAGATAAAATTTTGATTGAAAATAATTTTAATAAATATGTAATTTTACTAATAAAAATAAAAACCAAGTTTATTATAAACTTAGTGTTCAAGTTTAGGATTAAATTTTAATTCAAAATAATTTTAATAAATATGTAATCTTAATAATAATAAAAATTGCCAAGTTTATTGTAAACTAGGACTCAAGATTCAGTTTTTTTTTAGTAATAGATTGTTATTATTAGTATTAATCCAGTTGTTATCAATACTTGCAGCCCAAGATTTATACTTTCTCTATTTGCGGAACTTATAAATAATTTTGACTTTACAACCGTGTTCGCCCGAAGCATCGCGAGGGTCCCGTACTAGTTTTATATAGAATTGAGTTACAATTTACGATTTTTTTTTATACAATAGATTGTCAGCTATCTTGATGTAATTCTCACAAATTTAAAATATAGCCCCATTATAGTTTACCTTACTTGCAAATTCTCATAAAGTTATGATAAATTGTACTTTTCATATGTTTAATAAAAGTATAATATAGTGGCCCAAGTTTTCAATAAGGAACAAGAGCTTGGAATTTCAATTTATTTTTGTTTATGGTTTTTCATTTCCAATTGTGTTATGCAATTGAACTTTTATTTTTTAAAAATTGAAAATAGAACCAAATTTCTTTTTAGATATTTCAAATTGAATCTAATGGAATTGATTTTTTTACATAAGTTGAACCTTTTTATTATTAAAATGAAGTCAAATTAAAAAATTTATTTTGTTATAACTTTAGGTTATTTTTTTAATATAAATCCAGTTTTGCAAACCCTCATTTGAGTGATTTTAACTTAGACTATTTAGAGTAGAGAAGGCAAACAACTATATTGAAAAAGTAAATAGAATATAGTGTATTGATTAATTTTATCTTTGATTATCTCCCCCTCCTTGCTTTATTCACTTTACTAATGGAACAAAAAAAATGGAAATATTGTTTATGTTAAGAGAAAATTACTTTAAGACTCTCCACATATACCAAAATTACATTTTGTGCCACAACCCAAATTATTAAGTCGAGACCGATGCTACGGAATGGGAGTGGTAGTTCTGAAACCCGTAGCAAGCATAAAACAATTTAAACTTTTTCGCAAATATCAATCACATAACGATCATACAGACGGAAGCAAATACATAAACATATATACATATATATACACTAGTCAATCGATCAAACATATGGGCCTATAACTTCTATACCACGTACGTACTAGCGCCACGATACTATATACATACTAGTGAATCTAGGTCATGTCATAGGTAACTGGTACTGTGGAAAAAAACTACAACTGGCGTAGCCTACAAAAGATATAAACAAAGACAACAAATATATACAACAAACAAAATACACTGCTATCAAGGCCACGACTCTGTCAACCTACTGCAGCTCTACGAAAGTCAGGAACTATACATGCAACTGGAAACTTCCGGACCCAAAAAGGTGGACTCTAGTCAAGTCCAGATTTTAAGCACCTGAAATTGTTAAACACAATGGATCAGCCTGTGCTGTGTGAGATTACATATTACTAACGGTATGATAAAAATAACATTGCATTTAAAGATAAAACTTACATACAATTATACAATATAAGCCAAATATTTGATCCGATCGAAACCCTAATCTTATAACAATCCTAAACTAGGTATTTCCTAGTATGAACAAAAGATAGTAATTTCTCAATTCCTGTTCGTAAGTTTCCGGGATAGTTCAACCGAGTTTTAACCTTTATCAGGTGGTACAGTCCGGGATAGTTCAACCGAGTATTACCAGTACCACTACTCAATCTAAACGATCGATAAGTGGGTGACGGGATAGTTCGACAGAGTTACAACCTTGTGTCTAACACAAATAAGTTAGTCTAATTCTATTTAAGACATACCCGACACTGGTGATCACACAGCCTATTGACACCCAATAGGTAGCTTGTTCCCTCGAATCGTACACCAAATTCTCATACATAAAAATAATCAATCAAACGATATAATCAAATCATATAATATGCGATGCAGTTGATAATACTATCTATAATATATCAAATAGCTTTTACGAATAATACGCAAATATAAAATGTAACTCACATGGACCGCTATTCAATCTACTAAGTTATCGATACGATAATAAGCCCTTGCTAATCCAAATACGTCGATCTTATAGCTTGCTGATATGTCTGCTACATATTCAAATCAATTACACGTTTAGTAAGTAGACGTGAACTTCGCATATCCAAAACATAACCCCAAGTTACAAACTTAGGTTATTTCTATTTGATCCTTGATCATACTCTTATACTTGGTTAATACCATTTGTGGTATTCAACTAATCGATTATCAATTGTTCGTCAATTAAATCCCGAAGCCTTAACCTTAAACGTATAATTCTATATCCAATTTCATGATTTTTTTGGAGTCCAAGGAGTGGTTTCGAGCTAGGGTACGTCGTCTCGGGCCTCGCCACATCGTGCCCGGCTAAAAGTTGGTTGGGCACGGTGTGCGCTGCCTTCTCACGACGTGACAAGGTTGTCTCACCTCCTGAGACTGAAAAGCTAATCTCATGTAGTGAGACATCTTCAAGCTTGTCTCATGTTGTGAGACAGCTTCAAACTTGTCTCACGTCGTAAGACATCAGTCTCACGACATAAGACATCAGTCTCACGTCGTAAGACATCAGACTCACGTCTCCGACCATCGAAAACACCTCCGAATGACCGCGACATGCTAACACTTCAATTTAACACCAAACCCAACTTGAATACCATCAAAAACGACTATAACAACGTGATTCTGGCGTGATTCGATCACACACAACACAACTCAAAACAACCCTATTATCATCAAAATCTTAAGCTAAGAACACATCCTTACCTTATTTTGATGCTTGGGGAAGATAGACGATTGAATTCCAGAGAGATCGATTTAATGAACGCGCGATTCCGTCAAGAAAAGATCAAACCCTAGCCATCGCCAACTTTTGCTTCAATATGCTATCGGATGCTTCTTTTATCTTTGAATTCATATGATTCATATGAATTGGTTTATATATTATGGCTAATTGACATCTTTAACCCTTCATTTCTTTATTTCAAACCATTTCTCTTATGACTTTCTATTTTAACCAAACGATCAATTACTCACTTTAACTCAAATACATTCGTATTATTTATACCCAAATAAATAATACTAATCCAAAAATTAATATTTTCCGTCAATAATCTTTTAAATTTGCAATTCTCGAGAATTAATATATTATATGTACCAATTTGGGACCTAAACTTTATTTTTAATAACTTTTCTTATTGTTTCCTTTAGTCCCAATTCCATTCTTTTAATTAAGTTATAATACCAAACTTTCTGTATTAGAATTCTCAAAACCGACCTACTCGGGTCTTGTCTTAATATATAGCTTTGACAATCTTCATCCTATTAGCTCGAGTCATTGAAAAAGAGACAAATTGCCTACTTTGGCAACATCGAAAGTACGGGGTATTACATTCTTCCCCTTTTATAAAAATTCATCCTCGAATTTTCATATAACTCCTTATCTTTTTATAACTTTATCCTTATTCACTTTATGACACTAGTTGGCACGTAGCATCATCGTTCCACTTCTTATACTTTGCATCATAATGACTTGGAATCGACATTTGACGAATCTCCTTATGAAGTTTGTTTCTTCTTTCTTGTATTTAATCGCCTCTTTGAAGGGTTGAGTTTATCATCTTACTCTTAACAAATTGATTCTTAATCCTTTATGGTGTAAATAGCACTTAGACTTAGCGATTTGATACCAATTTGCAACCATTGCTGGCTTGTCAATCTATTCTCTTTACGGTACCTCAATTCTGTTACTATCTTTAAAATTCTACATATTGTGATTATGTACGTGTAGTCTCTGTCATTCGATCATTGACTGAGTGTTTACTTCACTATTGTCACACACACTTGAATTACATTTCAAGATTAGAAGTTCATCATCATTGTTGAATGATTGAGTCTTCGCCTCTGTCATCATTGATTGGGCTTACTCGATTGTCGTTCAATTCTTAACGATCCTTTCAATATTAGCAACTATACTTTATTATCCATTGCTGGTATAGTTACTGTCATAACGCTCGCGTCTTAGATGAAATGCTAGTTGCAATCTTTTACATCAATAATTGATCATCTTTGTCCTTGATGATCTATGGTTGTACTTCTGTCTATTTGTCTTTTGTAATAAATCTTTTTCTTCATGTATAGATGTCTTCGAATCTTTATTCTTATCAACTTCAGTCGAATCTCAATCATCGTTACTTACTCACTTGATTTCTTTAATTACATCTAAGTAGAGTGCTCATAGAGCAACCAACTTTCTATAGGACGTTGTACTCGTCCTTCTTTATCTCTGGACTATAATGGTCACATACTTTACACATCGATCATGTCTGGAGTCTACTTCGTCTATTTCCGAATCACTTTCAATTTCTACCTCACATAGTACAACTGCTATTTTCTTAGCGTTATACTAACCAAATTCTTATTTAGTAACCCTTTGGTTTAGCGGCCAACTTATATCACAAACCTAATGAATACCTTCATTTGAACAGATTGAATGTGATATAATCCACATCCTTTACTTTCTTCAAATTTTTGTTTCTTTCATCTATCAACAGTTGTAGCGAGCCTCTCGTCAATTTATCGGTCAAGAATAGTTCACTACTATCCTTGAGTTTTTCATTCCATTTCAACTTTAACTATCCGCTTCTTATATCTCGCTATGAAATCACGTTCAAAGCTTTAGTTGATAAATCCGTCAATTCTTCACTGATTCATCCATTGCCATGCTTAAGTCGTTCTACGGTTGACGACTTAAACTAGTTCTAATTACACCCTTCCCGCATATTCCTTAACGCATGAGTAATTGTAACTATCCATTTTACAATTCTCTATCCGTCATTTAGCTTATCTTTACTTGAATATCATCCTCGCTTCTTGCATAAAGTTGATCTCTTATTTTATCATTACTCATTAAGAATCATTCCTTTCTTGCATTCTTGTACAATCTTCGATTTCATTCTTTGTAATATTGCTAATTGTATGCGTCCCTCGAACCATAACTATATTCTATCTATCTTAAGGTGAGGAAAATATCATTATTTCCTTTCACTTATAACACCTTTCGTTTTCATCATGCTTATAGCATGATCGTACTTCGCTTCTCGAACAACTTTCTTCGTAGCAGTATCCTTACTTACTCCTTATATGGCTTCACTATTAGGTTTAATCTACCCCTTTTCGTCGCAATCATTATGAAATACGTCTTGTCCTAGACAATCATGAAAAACTTGGTACTGTTTTCCTTATTACATCTCGTCCATTCGTTAATTGCTTGCTCCTTCTATCGATTTACCCTATTATCATTCTCTTTACATATAATGTCATCTTCTTTCTCCTTTTCATTCTTCTTCTTCGTGCTTTCCTTTGATATCTCTTTTTATTAGCATCCCGTTTTGTCCATTCCTCCTTGTTGTTCTTTGGGAGAAAAGTCCATATTACTCTTCTCGATTCTTAGGTTATTTCATATCTCGTAACATATCCACTATCTTCATTCTCATATTCCTCTGACACCTCGACTATTGATGTAAATCTTACACTTTTATCACATTTTCTTTTAAATTGCTTTCGCCAATTGTCCGTATATCGTTGGGTCCCCCTCTTTCGCTATCTTCGTCCTTCGTGTCTTTGTTTGGTTAGTTATGGTTATTGTGCATCGTACGCATCCTTCTCACACGTATATATCTTGGCTAACCTTCCATAGTCCTTATCCAAAACATAATTTTCATCCTCTTCTTTGGCCCTTTCGGGTTATACGCGTTGCTACTCATCGTCTTCTGTTCACATCCAAATTTGCCAACAGTATCTTATCCTTATTTCGTCAACCCCATAAGCATCTCGTTATTAATATGGCCTAATCCTTTTATTGGGGTTCATTTTACGATTTTTAATCTTACTTATCGACAATCTTTTATTATTTGTCACAGAGTCTTACGTCCGAGTTAACTCACAAAACAAATACGAATTTGAAAATCTTTTGGATGACCAGCTTTCCAATCCTTTCTTCAATTTGGATACTTTGTTTTTAAATCGTTTGAAATCGTTAGTACAATTGTAGCTCAGAGTGATGACACCTCTCATCACTAAAGAGTTGCTCGATAAAATCATGTTTTTTTCAATATTTATACAAGTATGATGCATGATCTATATTTTGAAACTCATTCTTTTGTAGAAATTATATACACAATAATACTTGTATGCATTGCTAAAGTGATTATGACATGCCATATGCGATGTCTGAGCACAATTGCATTGTTAAAATCATAAGGTTTTCATATCTTTTGCAAACCGTAAGTCCCTTCAGACTACACCCTGTACGACAATTAAATAGCTTTTCTTATTAATTATTGAAGTGTATCATGATTTCGATATTAGTATTTAGGTTATCCGCTAACACTTACCTAAGTGTTTTGCGACCTACATCGTCCTTCTTCAAAATTTACAACCCACTTCCTCGATCGCAACTTGTATAACATGGCCCTTGGGCACACGTATCCATTATTCACATCGATCTTTCTTCAATAATATGTGCTATCCTTCGCGATAACTAAAATGTAATATAGGGATTACGTTTCACGATAGATTATTATGTGTTTTTCATTTACTTACTATCCTAGTTTATGTATAGGCGTTTCTTTATTAAGCGTGTGATCCTTGAAATCTATCTCTATCGGCATTAGCTACATTATTCTATAGATGCGTCCTATTGATCAAATTCTAATTATGCAATACACATAGAAATGCAAAACAGTATAAACATATAAGCATATAAACATACAAAACATATCAATCATATTATACCTTGGGGTGCCTGATGTGGAACGCTAGGCACCCTAATCGCTATACTGGAGCGTCGTCCCCCTAACTCCCCTCCTAGCATTAGCCCCACCTTTAGGTACAAACACAAGGTTATTCCAAGTAGCACGAGCGCAGTTTCTAAGCACTGGATAAAACTCGCGCCTGAAAAAGAAAGGTCGAATAGGATTATCATCCCACTCACGATCAATGGCTATCCTGCGAGCCCTGGTAGATAGCGATCCAAAATGCTTGTCCACATGGTCAAACAACCCAGCAAACTCGAGTCATAAACTCCTAACATACCTACGGTTCACCTCCTCGTTATCCTTATTCAGCTCAGGAATCTCCTCAATCATCCGCATGAACTCTATAGTATGTGCTCCAATTGAGAGCATACCCCTCGAATAAGAACACATTTGTATCCTAATCTGGTTCAGGACAGCCTCTGCCTGACCATCACTCACAGCTGTGTCCTCCCTCAGACTACGGTACCTCTATACGTCACCCCATAACTGTTCACCTCTGTACTCCTCAATATCAAATTCATTTGATGGGTCTTCCTCTACTGGATCTTCTTCTGGTGGATTTTTTTGGGTCTTCCTCTGCTGGGTCCTCCTCACTCTCCTCACTATACTCTAACTCAGGTGAATGAGTCCTACCCCTAGCCATAAAAGACCTATCGGTGTCTGACATAAAACCATTCTGATAGATCTCATGTGACCCCGTAGTGTTAGTGTGAAATCCATTCTGGTGGATCTTTAATGGTCCGCCAACTTCAAAATGAAACCCAGTCTGAAAGATAGAAGGCGCTTCCTCCTCTCCTGATACAGCACGTGGCTGAGCTCCGTTTTGCCCAGACATGGTAAAACAAAAACAATTTTAAGTGTAAGATACAGTCTAAATCCAATTTCTATAATAGCGGAGAACTTAACTTATGATATGCACTATATATTTAAAGCTCCAATCATCTATCTATGCATATCACAAATACTTAAGCATATCTCACACTAATACATTCTACAAACCAGTAATAACTCACAAAATCAAACAATTCAAACAATTAAGGTTCAACTCGATAGCTGTAGTACTTCCTAGGTTATCTGATGACAGAGTGTCTAAAGTCAAACAACATATTCACAGACTGGCAGTGGTAACTGGACCAACTGCACTCAAAACACATACTAGCAGTGGTAACTGGACAAACTGCTCTGATACCAACTTTGTCACGGCCCAAATTATTCAGCCGAGACCGGCGCTAGGGAATGAGAGTGGTAGCTCCGAAACCCGTAGCAAGCCTAAAACAATAAAAACTTTTTTGCAAATAACAATCACATAACGATCATACAGACGGAAGTAAATACATAAACATATATACATATATATACACTAGTCAATCGATCAAACATATGGGCATATAACTTCCGTACCACGTACGTACTAGCCCCACGATACTATATACATACTAGTGTATCTAGGTCATATCACGGGTAACTGGTACTGTGGAACAAAACTACAACTGGCGTAGCCTACGAAAAGATATAAACAAAGACAACAAATATATACAACAAACACAATATACTGCTGTCAAGGCCACGACTCTGTCAACCTCCTGCAGCTCTACGAAAGTCAGGAACTATATATGCAACTGAAAATTTTCAGACCTAAAAACGTGGACTCTAGCCAAGTCCAGACTTTAAGCACCTGAAATTGTTAAACACAATGGGTCAGACTATGCTGAGTGAGATTACATATTACTAACAGTATTATAAAAATAGCATTGCATTAAAAGATAAAACTTATATACAATTATACAATATAAGCCATTTGATATGATCGAAACGCTAATCTTATAACAATCCTAAACTAGGTATTTCCTAGTATGCACAAGCGATAGTAATTTCTCAATTCTCGTGTGTAAGGTACCGGGATAGTTCAACCGAGTTTTAACCTTTACCAGGTGGTATAGTCTGGGATAGTTCAACCGAGTTTTACCAGTACCACTACTCAATCCAAACGATCGATCGATATGTGGGTGACAGGGTAGTTTGACCGAGTTCAACCCACTAGACACAGGTTCCGGGATAGTTCGACTGAGTTTCAACCTTGTGTCTGACACAAATAAGTTAGTCTAATTCTATTTGGTAAGACGTACCCGACACTGGTGATCATACAAGCTACTGACACCCAATAGGTAGCTTGTTCCCTCGGATCTTACACCAGATTCTCATACTTAAAAACAACCAATCAAACGATATACTATATAATCAAATCATATAATATGCGATGCATTTGATAATTCTATGTATAATATATCAAATAGCTTTTACGAATAATACACGAAAGTAAAATGTAACTCACATGGACCGCTATCCAATCTACTAAGTTATCGACACGATAGTAAGCCCTTGCTAATCCAAACACGTCGATCTTGTAGCTTGCCGATATGTGTGCTACATATTCAAATCAATTACACGTTTAGTCAACTTCGCATATCCAAAACAAAACTCTAAGTTATAAACTTAGGTTATTTTAATTCGATCCTTGATCATACTCCTATACTTGGTTAATATCATTCGTGGTATTCAACTAATCGATTATCAATTGTTCGTCAATTAAATTCCGAAGCCTTAACCTTAAACGTCTAATTCTATATCCAATTTCATGATTTTTATGGAGTCCAATGAGTGGTTTCGAGCTAGGGTACATCGTGTCGGGTCTCGTCACGGCGTAGGGCACGGTGTGCCCTACCTTCTCACGACGTGAGAAGGTTGTCTCACGTCGTGAGACTGAAAAGCTCAGTCTCACATCGTGAGACCCCTGTCTCACGTCGCGAGACAACTTCAAGCTTGTCTCACATCGTGAGACTGTCAAAAATAGCTCCTAGAGCTGTTCCGACACGTCTTCGACCATTATAAATACTTCCAAGATCCAGACATGCTAACACTTCAATTTAACACCAAACCCAACTTGAATACCATCAAAAACGACTATAACAACATGATTCCGATGTATTCGATTCGACCGCACATAACACAACTCAAAACAGTCCTAATCATCAAAACCTTAAGCGAAGAGCACATCCTTACCTTGTTTTTATGCTTGGGGAAGATAGAGGATTGAATTCCGGAGAGATCGATTTAAAGAACACGCGATTCCGTTGAGAAACGATCAAACCCTAGCCGCAAACTTTTGCTTCAATATGCTATCTAATGCTTCTTTTCTCTTTGAATTCATATGATTCATATGGATTGGTTATATATGTTATGGCTAATTGACATCTTTAATCCTTCATTTCTTTATTTCAAACCATTTCTCTTATGACTTTCTATTTTAACCAAACGATCAATTACTCACTTTAACTCAAATACATTCGTATTATTTATACCCAAATAAATAATACTAATCCAAAAATTAAGACCATGAAACCGTTTTGGATGTAAGACGACAGTTTTTTGGATGTAAAACAACACTGTTTGGGTGTAAAACGATACCATTTAAAAAAAAAACGCAACCGTGTTGTTAATTGAAAAAAAAATTAAAAATTCATGTTAAATATGGAAAAATTAAAAAATTATATTAAATATTAAAAACACGCGAGAGTTGGTAATTTTTTGGTACATTTAAGCATAGAACAAAAAGAAAGTAGAAATAAAGAACTGTAAATATGAAACCAAGAAAGTGACAAATTAGGCCAACAAATCTAACTAATCCGGTGTGCTGTGGGAAAATCACTTGAGAACAACACCTATTACCTACTTTATCAATTATAATATGCAGAAATAAATTATTATGATGCCATATTGATGATTGGAGAATTTCCTATTTTTGTTATAAATAATCAATCTAAATAAGTTAATTTAAATTCACATATATATATATACATATATATATATATATATACATATATATACATATATATATATATATACATATATATACATATATATATATATATATATATACATATATATATATATATATATTAAATATATATATATATGTCTTTGTGTGTATAATATTAATTTAATATATTTCTACTAATTTTCTACTTAATTTAAAATAGGATTATGTTGTGATTTGCAATAACAAATAAACTTTAAATTTGGTAACATCGGTTATCAAATTTCACTTTCTGGTAAATTAAAATATCGTTCGCTTTTTTTATACAAATTTGCTAAGTTGGAAGCCGAAATTGTCATGTAGGCTAACTCGTTAGAAAATAAACTATATATCGATTTGCAAGAAAGTAAAAGTTGATAACAAATTTTGCCAAATTTTTAAATTTATATTATAACTGCAGATTATGCTAAAATTCACAATTTAATTTGCCACGTGTCGGACTATATGGCAATTACTGAAATTCACTGTGTCAGTACACATGACAATTTCGGCTTACAACTCAGTAATTTTACATCGAAAAACAATAATTTGCCAAGAAATGAAAATTGGTATCCGACATTATTAAATTTTAAAATTTATATTGTAATTACAAATTATGCTAAAATTCATAATTTAAATTGCAATTAACACTTTAAAATAACTCAAACCAAATTAATTAAATCACTTTGGCTTTTTTACAGCTATTTTGTTTTATCAAATCAGATTGATGCACACCGTTAATGGCCACTTTAATATGAACTAAAACAAATTCAGCATCACTTAACTAATTTATTTCTTTTTTATAATTAGAGGGTGGGAGCGCTTGTGGGAGAAACCACGGCCTAGCAAATTACTGCCTATCACTTATACTGTTTGAGTTATAACTCATTAGTATCACTTTAACTAATTAACTTACCAAATTATTCTCCATTTTGAAACAAAATAAATGTAACATCATATATAACATTATCGATCCGTTCTCAATTTTGAAGAGTTCAAGTAATTATCAGTTTAAAATAGGCCGGATGCCTTAAAAAAACTCCGATTTTTTAGCGCATTTTAGTTCTACTTTGACGTTGAAAAATCACCAATTTTATCCTATTTCGCATTTTTGTGTTTCAATTGTATCCTGAAATATTAAATTGCCGTCTTTTTCATTTGGAAAAAAAAATTAAAAACGTTCTCCATATCTAACATATATTAATTGTGTATGCTTAAAATTTATTTAGTTTTAATTTGATTATAGTTTTTAGTTACTTTTTAAAAATAAAGGATTTATTTGTATTTTTTTAAATGAAAATGAATTTAATTTTATCTTTAAACTTTGTTAATTGAATGATTTCATCATTTAAGTAAAAAAATTAACAAAAATCAAAATATTAGGGTACAACTGATACAATAAAATGCAAAATAAAGTAAAATTAATTAGTTTTCAACGACGAGATAGGATTTAAAAAAGGGCTAAAAGGTCGGATTTTTTGAAGGCATTAGGCCTTTAAAATATAAGTAAAGCTGAAAAATAGAGGAAGTGGCAATATGCACCTTGCGGAAAACATGAGGGGCCAAAGCGGTTATTTATGAAAGAAGAAGAAAGCACCAAACACCTATGCAGCTACCGCAACAGCAACGACATTAACAACAAAAACACAAATGATGTTCTTCGGAAATATCTTTTACTATTCAAAGAATACTTAAATTTTAATTATTACACTCAGAATAAGAATAGCGATTTTATTAATCAAGAGCAAATTACGCGCTTTGTTCCGTTTTCTCCTTCAATTCTTCTCTCTCTCTCTCTCTCTAATAATATTACCATTTTTTTCTGTTTTTTTCTTCTCTATCAGCAGCACGCAGAATTGAACAAGATCAGATCTGGGCCTTCATTTTTCGATTCTGATCTTGTTTTGTCAGCACTAGATCTATCGGGTTTGTTTTTGCTTCTTCATTTTGGATCTCTCTAATTTTGTTTCTGTATGCTTTGATTGGATTTGATCTTTGAAGGAAACCCCAGCTCCAGTTTTACCTCAATTGCTTGATTTGAATTATGCCCTTTTTGTTATTAATTCTTTCTATTTTAGGTTTCTGGATTTTAAGCTGCTTAGTTCATTCATTTATGTTTAATGTAAAGCATTTCATTTATTAAGGTGGCTGTTGATTTTTGATCTATTGTAAAGATTAATAGCTGAATCATTAGGATGCTGTCCAATTTGTTGGGATTGTAGATAAAAAAGGATTTTATTCTTCCTTGCAAATGGGATGTATTCTATCAAATCTTATTAGTCTTTAAAGTTTTTTGTTTTTTGTTTTCTTCACATTTCTGTTTGCTATATGCTTTTGTTTAAAAACATGGTTCTATTATGAAAATCTAAGGCTTTCATTGGAACAGTGCACAGAAGGCGTCTTTGAATTGGATTTTGTGATCCACACGGCCATCTCTCAATGAAGAAGGTGTTTGATCAAACTTTTAGGGACATGTAAGTATACAATTATTTTATGAGTTACTATCTGCTCGTGATTTTTAATGTAAGGTGTTTTATAAAGAAATTGGTGGTGGCAGAGATTCTTCTGATTTAGAACTGTACAAATTTGGATCAGTTAAACTGTGAACAATTTCGGCATATAACTTCATATATATCTGATGGTTTTTCTCTTTACTGTTTTGTTGCAGTAAAAGAGAGGTAAATAAGAAAGTGCTTAAAGTTCCTGGAGTAGAACAGAAGGTAAAGTGTTCTCTACAAGTTCTTTCTGCAATTGAGTAGTTACATCACTGCTTGTAAACTGGATTAAGGTTGTATTCACTTGTAATGCCATTTGACTTCTCACAAGCTAAATACTTTATTGAAATGTATAAATGAATGTAAATGTTCTCAAGAACCTATATTTGGTTCCTTAAGCGGAAGAGGGGATTTCTTTATGGCTCTCCGATGACGGCCCCTCCTGTGCACTGATAGAGATGTCGATTACTGCTCGACGCTCTTTTAAATTATTCTTGTTTATTTTCTTTCAGGTTCTTGATGCTACTAGTAATGAGCCCTGGGGTCCTCATGGAAGTCTCCTAGCCGATATTGCACAGGCCACGAGAAATTAGTAAGCTGGATTATTTCACACACTTTTTGTTTTCTACTTTATTACAAAGAAATAATTTTTTTAATTTTTCCATGCAGTCATGAGTATCAGATGATTATGGCAGTAATCTGGAAGCGGTTAAATGATACTGGAAAGAATTGGCGGCATGTCTACAAGGTCTGTATTTCCCCCCCTATGCATTTCTTTTTCCTGCAGGGGCGTATGAGTTTAGAGTATTATGTTTTGCATTACATGAAGCTTAAAGCTGAACAGTGTTACACCTCCGTTCAATACTTTCGCTGAGCAGTGAGGAGATTTTATGTTTAACTTAAAAAAATGATTTTATAGGGTGCTAACTCAATACCATTTAGACACTTAGTCTTCTGCATGTTGCTATATAATATATCCTTCAGGCAACTCCATTGGCATTTGTGAAAAAAGCTCTTTAGGTTCATGATGCAGAATGTTCATTAGTCAATATTGTTACATTCCACAATTGACATGTGTCACTGTTCTTTCCAGCATTGAATTGTAAAACTAACTGCATACTTGTCCTGCCTTCAGGGTTTGACCGTTCTAGAATATCTGGTTGCTCATGGATCAGAGCGTGTCATAGATGAAATAAGGGAGCATGCATATCAAATATCGGTAATTTTCATGCTCTTTAGTGCAGTTTCAGAACTTTAAAATGTTTATTTGTATGCATAGCATTTGCCAGAGCGCTATACTAATATTCTTCTTTTCTCGTATTATAGACCTTGTCTGATTTCCAATATATTGATTCAAGTGGAAGAGACCAGGGTAGCAATGTCAGAAAGAAATCTCAGAGTCTTGTGGTCCTGGTAAATGATAAAGAAAGGATAATTGAAGTTAGACAAAAGGCTGCTTCTAATCGGGAAAAGTGAGTTCATATTCTTCCAAGTTCCAAGTAGTCTACTGTCTCATTGATATATTTTCTTTGTGAAAGATCTTGTTTTGTTTCGCATTGCCAATTTATCACGAGGAGGTTTTAAGCCTTTTCCAATTTATGACATTTACAATATGGTTCTCATTTCATTTGTGCAATTTAGTACTACATGATCTCTGCCAGAGATAAAAGAACACAAGTGAATGGAATTATAACACCACAGCGAAGAGTTTTTTTCCTTTAGATTGTAACTTTCGAATTTTGATAGGTTTCGCAATACATCAGCTGGTGGAATGTACAGGCCAGGTTCCAATGTTGACAGATATGATGATGACCGTTCTGAAGGTCGCTATGGAAGCAAAGATGAAGATAGAAATGGCTATGGAAGAGAACGAGAATACAGCTACAAGGATGAAGATAGAAATGGTAGATATGGGGACTCCTATAGTCGTGATGGAGATCGTTATGGAAGAGATAGTGAAGACCGTTACAGCAGAGATAGTTACCGAGACGATGAATACCGGGGAAGAAGTCGAAGTATTGATGATTATGGCTCAAGAGGCAGGAGCTCTGATCGTGGTTTTGATGATGACGGCCAATCATCTCGGTACTGTGTCTACTTTTCTAAATGATCATTTATAACTATATGGGCCTTCATAGCTCAATTATTTTGATATCATTGCCCAACAGAAAAAATTGTTACCTACAGGCTATTTATTTTCAGATATCAGCCATGTTAGGAAGTCAAATATATCCTATTTTGATATTTGTGTTTCCTTATTTGAAAGCGCAAATGAAACTTCTAGAAAGGGTGCAAGTATTATGTCATTGGATTGGACTGCCATGTATTGCCATATTAGAGAGCCTAGATGATTTTAATTTAATTTTAAGAAGTTTCTCTTATTTGATAGATGCCAAATTAGGGGAAGAGTTTCTGTTCGTTGCAATGTTAATGCTTATTTTTTCAAATGACCTGGAGGTTTGTCTTTTGCTGATAAATGGATATGATGGAATGCCTTTTTGAGTTACGCATATGAAGGTTTAAAGATGTCATTAAGTAAGAAATTACTAGATTATGTAGATGAAACGAAAATAGAAATTTTTGAACACTGGATTACAGGGATTTAGAGGTTTCAGCTATTTTTACAGAGTGACTAGGTCTGAACTTGAGTGTAATGGTATTGTTTATTAGATAAGAGCTACTTTTAGAAGATGATGCTAATGTGTGACGGAATATCTGCAGTATGCTGAGCATGTCGTCTCTATCATACCATTACTTAACTGTAGTATTTTGCTTCATTTTTCTGCAGTGGTAGTGGTGCTAAGGCTGATGATCAATCTCAGGATGGAAGGTAAGTGTTTAATGGTCGCATTCAACATTTCTGGTGTATTTTTTTCTTCTGAATTGCAATGTCTTATATATCTCAGCATTGCCAAGCGGCTTGAGCGAAAATTTTCTGAACAAAACATCGTGCCCCCTAGCTATGAAGAAGCAGTAAATGAATCTCGAAGTCCTGCTCACAATGAAAGGTATCAAATTTTAAACCATACAAATGCATCGAGATTTAATCATGCTCAATGAAATGCTCATTTTGTTATTTTGGATCAATGTCTTTATTACAGGACTGGGGAAACTTCAGCAGCATCTGTTCCTGGAGTTTCTCCTCTGCCGCCTCCTAGAGCTGTCTCTCCAGCTGCAAGCAGTAATCCAAGTCAAGCAGCCGCTGCTTTGGGTACATCTGCATCTTCATTAAGCCAGGAAGTCGGCATGGCTGATGAATTTGATCCACGTGGCCCTGGTTCAGGTATTCAAAAAAGTGCTTTGCTAATGCCATTCGAGTATTTGACAACATCTTTAATAAATCACGAGTATATCTCATTGCTTATCATCATCAAAATCATCCTTCAAAGTTATGAGTGTTGCATGTGTATTATTGTTTATGTTGAGCATAGCCTTTGAACTAATTGTAAGCTATGTTGCACAGAAACTCTGAAATCCTACATTTCGGCATTTTGTTTCTGTTTTTGAAAACTCTTCTAGAACTCCGAAACTCTATTTTTATGACCTACTCTTATTAAATAATATCATTTCACTGTTTTCCATTTCGACGCGTTCGCTTCTGCTCTACATAAATTGTACGAAATCATCAAACCTTATATCTGTTAATTTCTCGACCTTTCTATTAGAGGTTTGAAATGTGCAATAAAGTTCTCTTGCTGCCTTGCTGATGTATACTCTTAGGAGACTATTTCATCATTTTGATTAATTATTCGTGCAATTCATTCTATTACTGAGGCCTGTTCCATGCATGTTTTTGAGGTGGCAAGTTGATTCTCTGATGTTGGAATCAATTTAACATGACTATGCTTAACAGTGGGAAATAGAAGGCTTCCTATAATAAATATGGTTACACTTATTAAAGTTATGGGTAAATATGTAATTGGCCATTATTGTTATGGTTGCTGGCCTGGATATGGGGTAGCTGGCTGGGAATGGAAGGAAAAATTGATTGGAGTGGTGTTCGAAGTGTTATGGTAATATTGTGTTTGATTTTGCTCTGTGGAAGTTAAGTGGAGGAGATAAATATGCCTTGATTCTACTCTTGTTTAAACTTCCACCTTGACTGTGAACTCATGGTTTATTGCTTTTTCCACAGCTGCTTTCGCTACTACAGTTGCTCCTGCTCCAGCTGTTAGTACTGCCTCAAACAACGCTGAAATGGATTTACTTGGTTCTCTATCAGATTCATTTGCTGAAAATCCATTGGCCATCATGCCAGTTCAATATGCAAGCACATCCGAAGTCGATCCTCAGACAAACTTTCCTGGATCCACATTTGCTGCAACACAACCAGCTTCTAATGCTATGAATCAGGTACACACAATATGCTAATTTGTAAAATCAAATACCTTACATGGAATTCATGTACGGAAGGTTTGAGGGACCCTAAGAGTATTCCGTGTTGTATGTTGCTTATGATATAGACTTATTTATCTTTTTGTAGGATTTCTTTCCATTTGTCCATTTCATAATTTTGAAGATTTTTCTGTATATTGGATGCTAATGTGTCATAAAATGGTACCCTAAAAGAAAAAAGATAATTAACATCCAAGATCTCATACTTATTCTTTAGGTTTATTTGATTATGTTCATTTCTATGAGATGCCTGAAAAAAAGTGGTATTTGCCTGCCACATTTCTGCAATGTTTGATACCACTATTCTGCTTTTGATTGGTTTTTAATTAAAAGGAACCACGGATGATATCCTTTACACATGTAGATCATTCTGGTGTCTTACTGCGAGTTGCTGGTTCTGTCTATTTGCCAAGTTAAAACTTAAAACTTGTTCTAATTTTGACTTGCTTATTTCTATCATGATGAGATAATTTTGGCATCTTAGATGCACAATTATAATGCAAGTGTGTTCTTGGCGCAGTCTTTTGAAGATCCATTTGGTGACTCTCCTTTCAAGGCTATTCCTTCCGCTAACGATACCATGTCAGCACAAACGCAGACTTCCACATCCGGAGCTGTTTTCCAGCCTACTCTCTCTCAAAGTGCTGAAATACCCTCCACGGTGCCAAATGACTTTGGCTTTGGGAACACTTTGTCTGGCTTGACATATTCGACTCCTAATGTCCAACCAACCCCCACTAATTCACAGTTTATGCCACAAGAGCTGTCAACTTCACATGATGAAACTGATATTCTGGCAGACATCCTTCCACCCACTGGGCCTTCACTTGCTGTAGCCGCACATACCGGTTTTCCAGCTCTGGCTGGCCAGCCTGAGCCAGGTTCCAGTGTATATGGGAACTACAATGTACAGGCAGGATCTGGTGCACCAGTAGCTCCACACATGGGTCCTCATGCCTCACAATTTGGCAGTGGAAATTTCCTTCCACATACAGCTCCTTTCTCTTCACACATGGCTCCACAAACTCCAGCTGGACCCGGAACACAATTCAACAATGGAAATCAAGTAGTTTCCTCAGCCCAAGCCCCACAATTCCAGAGCGGAAACTTCATCCCTACGCACGGTTCTGTTACCGCACCGAATCCGCAGTTTAACAATGGAAGCTTTCTCCCACAGCCGGGATCTACTGCTCTGGTTGTCTCACAAAATGCTCAGCATTCTGCACCAACTCCGAATCCACATTTCAACAATGGAAACTTCATGCCACAACCGGGTTTTGCTGCTCCAGTTTCACAAGTCGGCTATCAAAATCCAGTTGGATATGCTACTCAACCTAGTAATGATATGCTGGGTAACTTATATTCACAGGGACCAAAAACTTCTATGGCTTCTCAGCCGGGAATTCCATCTTCATCGGGATCACTTGCTGTTGTCCCACAACCATCTAAGGAAAAATTTGAGACCAAATCAACGGTTTGGGCAGATACACTGAGCAGAGGACTTGTCAATTTAAACATTTCTGGATGTGAGTACTCGACATTATTCTAGTCTAGTGCTATTTTTTATGGTCGTTCGTAATCAATCAATTAATATTATCTTCATTGGGATATTTGACATCATGGGCTTTGTATGTGCAGCTAAAATCAATCCATTGTCAGATATTGGAATAGATTTTGACGCCATTAACCGCAAAGAAAAGAGAATGGAAAAACCAACAGCAGCTCCTGCTACATCTACTATCAACATGGGTAAAGCTATGGGATCTGGTTCTGGGGTTGGCCGAGCAGGTGCAAGTGTTCTCAGGGCTCCTCCAAATCCTATGATGAATCCCGGCATGGGAATGGGCGGAGGTATGAACATGGGAATGGGTATGGGCGGAGGTCCCGTCTCAGGCATGGCCATGGGAGCTTATGGTGGAGGCATGAATCAACCCATGGGAATGAACATGGGCATGAATATGGGAATGGGGATGGGACAAGGCGGTCAAATGCCACCTCCTGGGTCTACCGCTCCTGGCGGTTATAACCCCATGATGGGTACAGGTGGTTACACGCAACAACCATATGGTGGTGGGTATCGATGAAATTGTGGCAATGGAAGATAAATAGTGAATACAAACTAAGCTGCCTTTGCAAGGTCAAGAGATGTCATAGCAAAACCAACGTTGCGCAATTGAATACGCTTGCTAGTCCGACGTGGGGTTGAAAGATGTGTTTTTGATTCATTGTTGTAATTTGTTGAAATGTTTGCATAGCAGTGCTTCCTTGCAGTATTGTTCATTTCGGTCCAGAAGAGTTGTAGGTGCATTGCTGATTTCAGCTATTGTGAATTTGTAATATGTGAGGATAACCTTTCTCAGGTTGTCAAATTTGCCATATATTTTTTGTTTTCACATATATATATTTTTTGTAATATGTCAGATATCTTTGATACGTTTGGCTATTCGAAAACACAATAAATCTGATAATTCATTTACCCAACAGTTTCTTAGTTGTTGTGCTTCCATGTCTAGCAGTTGTTTTTCTAGTTGCAATGTATGCTCAACAAAGATTCATTTTGCCACTTTAAATTTGGAATTAGTATCAAATGAGGCCAATTGTTTGAGCAAAACACCTCTAAAACAAACATTTTGGACAAAAACTCCTTTAAAAAGGAGTTTAACTAATTTTACCCCTTAAATTTAATATAGTTCAATAGTTTGTTGCCATTTCAGCCGCAATTATTGTTTTGCCACCTGAGTTAACGGGGTAAAATAAGCGAAATTAACCAATTAGTGTGTTTTTGTCCAAAAGTATGAGTTTGTGCTTGATTTATAATTTTATGCCAAATTAAGGGGCTAAATGAACCTGTATTGAGAGTTTTATGTTACTTCTTTGTCGGGTTTTTTCCCAAATAATTCCTACTTAAAAAAGAATTTCCCATTTAGTGCCTCCCGCTTGAATTCGCAAGTCATACTTGCGGATTCAAGCAAAAACCTCCTTAATTACCATTAAGGAGGTCATTAACTGATTCCCTGTGGGAATCAGTTTGACCCCTGACGAGTCAAGGGTCAAACTGATTCCCACAGGGAATCAGTTATGATTCCCGCATGGGAATCAGACTAAATGTATCCGCAAGTATGACTTGCGGATACATTTAGCTATATAAGCAGCCCGGGTGTGCATTTTCAGCACACCCGGATGCCACACCCATCTTATTTATTTTTTTTTTTTAAAAACCTTTTTAATTTTTTGATTTAAATTTACAATTCTATAATTTACAAATATCGGAGCTAGGAATTAACAACGTATCGGAGCTAGGCGTTAACGACGGACAGCGTATCGGAGCTAGGCGTTAATAACGGATAGTGTATTATTGCTTGTGGACTACAAGAGGTTAGTAAATATTTTATTTTAATTTAAATATAAATTGTTAATTAGATGTTAATAATTAATTTCAATTGATATTTTTAGAGTATTTATTATAACTGTGAATATTAAAATTAAAAATTAGTCAAATAATAAACAAAATTTTAGTATGTTAGTTTAATGTTTAAAAAAATTAGAAAATCCTATTTGTGAATTTATTGATTTATTATATAGTATTTATAATGTAAAATGGTAAGTAAGTATTATCATTATTAAATAAAATACTAGAATCAAGTATAATTTAAAAAAATGGCATGATTTAAAGAAATAGTATAATGGATAATAATAAAAATTAATTACATTTTAGTAAAATGTTAGGGATTAGTAATTTTTAGAAGAATTTTTCTATTTTATTTAACTTTTAAAAATATTAAAAAATTATAATAGTTAAAAGTGAACTCATTTTTATATTGTTAGTTAAATATTAGAAATAATTGTTATAATTATTTAGTGCTAGAAAAATGTGATTAAAAGATGCTTTGTATTTGAAATTGTTATCTTAATTTATGGACAAATATTAAATATAGATAATTAATTTTTTGTAAAAAAATGTGTAGTAATGTCGACACTCAATGTATCCTTTCTGATATGGTTCGATGGGCAAATTGTAAACTCCCCCCGTGGAGTAGAATATCACGGTGGTTGTCGAGTGGAGATGCCACTCAGTGAACGAATGAATTTCGATGAATTGGTTAACATTTGTAAAAGAGCAGTTTGTAGCGGACCGAACTCTACTAACTCAGAAGTGGAGATTACACAAATTTTATTCAGACTGCCTAAATTTGTAAGGGGTGAAGTAGATTCGTACGCACTCTTTTTAGTGCAGGACAATAACCATTTATTTGGAATACTAACCGAATCTATGAGATGTCCGAATCTACGAATTATGGAGTTCTACGTTGAGTACCGGATTTTGGGTGGAACTGAAATTTCGCTGGATAATTTGGAGTTAAGCGATTCGAGCGAGTCAGAGTGGGACAGTGAGTCAGTAAGGAGCAGTGACGAAGATGAAGACGAACACTTTTATGAGAGCAACGAAGATGATGCAGGAGACATCGACGCCGAGTTAGAAATGGCCAATTCGGGAGAACAAACTCATTACCAGTCGCAGCTCCCTGAACACGTTAGTCGTGTAAATGTTGACGATTTCGTAGTTGACTTGAATGAGGGTGAGACCCCGAATTTTACTTGGCAGCCAGGAATGGAGTTTCAAACGGGGATGACCTTCAAAAGTCGCGATGCTGTTCAGACCTGTGCAACCGCTTATTCAATCGCTATGGGGAAGGAGCACCAGTTTCATCGGACTACCCCCAAGACAATCGTGTTTGTTTGCCGACACAACGAAATCTGCGGATGGTGGTTGCGAGCAACCAAACTACAGGCAAATCATACATGGACCCTGACAAAATATATAGGGCCACACACGTGCGATCATTTTATGACAGGTCGCGACCATCGAAACTTTAAGTCTAATCAAATCGTAGAATTTATCAAGGACCTGGTGTTGGAACAACGCGACATTCGCATCAAGACGCTGATGGCTGGTATTTGGGAAAGATTTTCTGTAATGCCTACCTATAAAAGAACTTGGTTAGCTAAGGAGAAGGCAATATGCAGCGCCTACGAAAACTGGAAGGACTCTTTCGCCGAAGTTTGTAGCTTCATGGCCAATGTGAAGGTCACAAATCCCGGATCATTCTGGCATGCAGAAGGTACATTTTTAAGTACAATCTGTATTTTATTATGTCCATGCCAAGACAATTGTGTTCCGTCTCTAATTATGTTCAAATTCCATTAAACAGGCGATCCAATTTACACAAACCACTCGCAAAATCCCCGAGTGAGAATGTTTCGCAGAATGTTTTGGACCTTCTACCCGATGACAGCTGGATTTGCTTTTTTGAAACCTGTGCTATTCGTTGACGGGACTCATTTGTATGGAAAATACACAATGACCTTGTTGATCGCATCGGCGATAGATGGAAACAATCACATAATGCCACTTGCCTTTGCACTTGTCGAATCGGAGAGCGCAGCAAGCTATGAATATTTTTTGAGTCATCTCCGGGAGCATGTTATCAAGGAGAGAAAAGTGGCAATTATTTCGGATCGCGCTGGTGGAATAATAGCTGTTTTGAAGCGTCCGGAGTGGGCGGGTGTTTCTCACATGTTTTGCATAAGGCATTTAGCGAGTAATTTCAATACTCATTTCAGAGATAAGGATTTGAAAAAACTGGCAGAAAAAGCAGGTAAAATCATTGCGCTTTAATAATCTATGTTCGTATATTGCGATAATATGGAAAAATTGAATGTTTTTATTAATTTTTTGGCGATGTACAGGACGTGCTTACCAGAAAAAAAAATTCACACGGTATATGAAAATTATGAAGATCAAATCGCCTGATGGGTATAAATATTTGATGAATAAGGAAGTATTGAAGAAAAATCAGTGGGCAAGGGCGTATGACGTCAACGGACAACGTCACAATGCGATGACAACAAATTATGCTGAGTCTGTTAATGCGACGCTCAAGAATATCAGAGGGCTGCCTATCACCGCAATGATTGAAGCTATTTTCCGTAAGCTTGTCGAAAAATACATTTCCCGTTGGAAATTTTATAAGTCATTGATCGACAAGAACATTGAGTACACGCCAATCTGCATCCAAATATTGCGAAAAGCAGGAGACAAGTCTCGTACTCATGTTGTCCAGCCGTATGACATGACCACAATGACGTGTGAAGTGGTGACTAAGAAGAATAATCATAATCAAGCCGGCGGAAATGTCCATACAGTAAACCTCCATAAAAAAAATGCACGTGTGGTAAGTTTCAGCAGCTGAAGGTGCCTTGCTCTCATGCTATGGCGGTGTGCTTAAAGGAGAATTTGAACCCTCATGACTACATTGGGTCGCACTATCGGAACCAAAACGCAATCCAAGCTTGGAGTCACGTTTTTCATTCATTACGTGACCGTGAGCGTTGGATAAAACCGAACGACCTCCCGTTTGTGCCAAATCCTGGCTGGGCTAGAAAGAAGGGACGACCAGTAAATCAACGGTTTAGAAATGAAATGGATCAAACTTATAGAGAGGACCGTAGCCCAAATTTTTGTAGTAAATGTGGAAATAGGGGCCATAATGCCAGAACTTGCACTAATAGGATTAGAGATGCCTAAAATGATAATCTGCCATGTAATGTCATTATTTTCCTTTCATGTAATGTTGTTTTTTTTCCTTCATGTAATTTCACGATTTTCCCTTTATGTAATGTCATTAATTTGTTGTTAATTTAATGTATTTATTTTTCTTAATGTAATGTCATTATTTTCAACAATCAGATTGTTTAAAATGAAGATCCCCTTTGTGGCATGTTTATGTAGTTAATGATATCAATTATGTCCATATTTTTTGCAGCAATGGCTGCCCCCGGTGGTCACTACCAGCCTGAGTACTTTCAGCCTGGACCTTTAAATGACGAACTTCTGACTCAACAATACAATCACATATCGTCTTACACTTGGGATCACCCTGTAAGTAATGCTATTTTATTATTTCCATATTAATTTGGTAATGTGCTCAATGAAACTCTGACTTTGTATACAATTTTTCTTTCAGGAGGACGTAAGTGTCCTAGGTTCGCGGACAAGTCACGGGTTGCCCTCCTTTGGTTCGATAGATTCACGCATCCAGGAAGGAGTCCGCCGGACAGGGCTCTCTGGTTTCATCAGGATGCGACAATATCGGCTCGACATGTCCATTATCACAGCATTAGTGGAGAGGTGGAGGCCTGAGACGCATACATTCATGTTTCCAGATGGGGAGTGCACGATCACTTTGCAGGATATTGCAATCCTTACTGGACTCCCCATTGATGGGACGGCTGTGACTGGAGACAGGGTGGACGACTGGCAGGATAGGGGTGTTGCCCTGTTAGGGAGACCGTTAGAGCTTTCTCAGTCAGAGGGTACATCTTGGGTTGGGTCCAGGTGGCTGTATAGTGAGTTCCGCGAGTTTACTAGTTTACCGGCCTATGCTACACCTGAACATGTTGAATGGGCGGTTAGGGCGTACCTATGGGCTGCTCTACAGACTTTGTGCTTCCCAGACCTGAACAGTGGTCATTTGGGTTTGAGAATTTTACCCCTTTTAGCAAATTTACATGATTTACGGACTATCAGCTGGGGATCTGCAGTTTTGGCCCATTTATACCACGAGATGTGCATTACCACACGGATGCACAAACGCCGACGTAACATAGGAGGTCCTCTGTGGATTGTACAGCTATGGGCGTTCGAGCGACTGAGGCCACTTCGACCCCAACTGCTGACCCCAATAATAGCAGAGGATCTACCTTTGGGTGACAGGTGCGTACTTACTAGTATTTATAATGTTTTTGTAAATCAATGTATTTATTCGTCAATGTATTTTTTAACAGGTGGGGCGGGCGTAGGGATCGTCGGGCAGTCCCGAGGCACAGCATCCATGCCGTGAGATTAATTTTGGATGGCCTGCGATACGAGGATGTAAGTTTTGTAGTTATTTCAGTTTAATTTTACATAATTAACCACATTTTGACAGTGTGTTCGATTTTATTGTCCAGATCCACTGGCAGCCATATTCTGACGATATTCTCAGCTCGATCCCTCGAGAGTACCTCGATGGGGCACATCTCTGGCGTGCGCGAGTCCCACTCATTTACTATAACATTGTGGAGTGGCACCAGCCAGACAGGGTGCTTCAGCAGTTCGGCCTAGTTCAGCCTATTCCGTTGCCCCCCTTGCAGACTGAGGAGCTTCACAACGTCCGCTACCGGGGTTCCTCGAGCTTCACATATGAGATGGACTACTGGGTGCAACTTTGGAACAATAGAAACGCGTTTGTAGTTCAGGGCCGGCAGCTTCAGCACCCACCCCATTACCATTCCCAGTACATGGACTGGTATAGGCGTCGATGCCGGAGATGGATTACACTTCAGGGTGCAGAGGCTGGCACTAGTGTACGTATTTTGTAAATTAAAACTATTTACATTTAATTAATTTTCATTAATAATATTAGTGACGGTTTATTGTATATTGTCACAGCGCGATTTGCAGGAGAGAACCCATGTTACGGGGGAGGCCAGTTCGAGTGCCGCTCGCAGGATTAGGTTTGGTGCACGAAGTTCTCAGCTTGCTACCATGGAGGATCGCAGGGACGTCACACTTCCCCCTCCTGAGCCAGCCGACCAACCATACCAGCTGCCTCCGCTCCCTCCCTGTCAGGTCGATTTAAGCTCTATTAGAGGACGGCGTCGACAGCCACGCAGAATGCCTCCACAGCCCCGTCCAGAGCATGTGTACCCTATCCCAGAGCCATTATTTTTTCACACGGAGGTGGCGGGTACCTCAGACATACCGCAGCCGGACTACTGGGAAAGACAACATTACGGGTCAACCTCCGGGGCGACACCCCAAGCATCATATCCACAGGTTTGAGACAATTTAATATACTATTTCACTTGATTAACTCGTATTTTATGCTCTTACGCTTAGTGCTACCCGATGTTATAGTTTCAGGTCCCGCCTGCGTCGATGCCGTATGTTGACTCATTTTTTGGAGATACGACCTTTACGACCACTCAGGATCGACCAGGGCCATCTGAGTCACAGGTTTGAGTTACTTTATTATTATTGTAGTTAATTTATAATTTACATTTTTAGTTTACAATTTAATAAGTTACGTTGTTCAGGTCCCCCCAGCGCCGATGCCGTATAGTGACTCATCTTTTAGACATACGACATTTGCCAACACTCGAGATCCTTTTGCGCCATCTGATTCACAGGTTCGACCTATTTTATTATATTTGTAATTTATAATCTTCTATTTCAGTTTATAAATCTAATCAATTCATTATTCAGGTTCGCCAGCCGCCGATTCCGTCTTTCCATTCATATCTGGGAGAGATGGGATATACTCCACTAGGTACGCCGGCTCAGCCAGAGTCAGATCAGTCATGGCCTGCACCGCCGACGCATTCAGATGTCCCATGGCGTACGTCGACAGAGTCGGATTTCATTGAACAGTTGTTCTACTATCCCGCCGCACCTACTGCAGGACAGGCGTCATCGTCACATCAGGTACCACCTTCTGGGTCGCCTCAGGCTCAAGATCCTTCGCAGATGTATTTCTCGACTACGGAGCCGTGGTGCTCTGGTGCAGATCTGTCTGCTGATCCGTTTTCCAATGATCGGTTTCAGCATTTTACGCCTCCTAGTTTTACCCTGTATCCGGACATCACCTCGCAGGATCTGCGAGACACTACTCCAGCTCCGGTTATTGAACAACCACACCAGCCTACAGACGAAGACAGTGACGATTCAGAAGACAACGACGATTCTGATACCAGTGACGAGGGTGACAGTGGCGACTATAACCCTGTGACTGATACCTCACGTCACCGACGCACTCAGCAGGGTTATGACATGAGAACCCGCATGCGGAAACCGGCTCGATATCGTGACTAGTTTTAGTACTTGTAAACAATTTTAAAATAATATTGTTATTTTAAATTATTACAAATGTTATAATTTGTATTTAATTTTTAATGTTTAATATTTTTATCAATTTTAAATTAGTAGGTATTTGTTAAAATAGAATAATATATAAATTAATTTCTTTTAATTGATATATTGGGATTAATGATTGGGCACTAAATGCCCAATCATTAATTCCAATCACCAATCATTGGGAGACAAAATTGTCTCCCAATGATTGGTGTCAGCCCTTAATCACTCGATTAAGGGTTAATCACCCTTAATCGGGTGATTAAGGGTTTCTTGCTTGAATCCGCAAGTCAGACTTGCGGATTCATGGGTCAATCCGCAAGTCATACTTGCGGATTCAAGCAAGAGACACTATTTGGGAATATTGTTTTTATAGGGCAATTATTTGGGAAAAAACCCCTTCTTTGTCTTTGGGAGCCAATTTTCAACTAGATCCGATCCAGGTGAAACATTACAATAACAGAAGTAGAAGACAAGAAAAAGCTTTATTTATCTATATATAATAATCAGTTTTTTACATTTCCAAAAACCAGAGATAACTCCATAACTCGTGTTACTCAACTCAGTAGCAATTAATAAACATCCAATTAGTACCAAACAAAAAAAAAAGCTTCCAAATCTACCCGACTGCACTAAATTAGATTCCAACCATCTCACCATCCCACCATAATCTGAGATCATTAAAATCTTCCATAATTTGTCCTGCTTTTACTGCCCCAAAACAAGAACTGTTGGTGCTGCCTCCAAACACATTATTACCATAAATACCCTCAGTCTTTGTGACACCACCATTGAAGAAATTTGAACCATCCTCTGAGACGCTGCAACGGTTTTCTTGAGGCCGACGATTCTCATTGCACACAACATGTTTGTGAAATTGTTCCAATGGGGTTTTCCATTCAAAAGATGACACCGGCGATGGGTTATTAGCGGCTTTCACTTGTTTTGCTGCTAACTCGAGAGACGCTATCTTTTCTTGATAACTCCTCGACTTTTCTTCAAGAAAATCAAGAAAACGAGTCGATTCGTGACCCGACAATCCATCAACATGTTCGGACAAGGCGTCGATAGTTGCATGTAGTTTGGTTTTCATCAACTGGGTTTTCTTCTTCACAAGTCTGGCTTTCTTGTCCTCCAAGAAATCAAAAAGATTGCGCTCTTTTTTTCTTGTTTGTTCAAATCCTTTATAACGCATAACAACATCTCTTACCTGTGCTTCATTCTCAGGCCAAACGTCAAGACTCCCGTCCGGACCATAACGTACGATGACGACGGAGACATCACATAACGTTTGAAGCTCGAGTGCTTTCTTCTTCAAAGTTGGACCTCTCTTCAAGAAACTTGCAGCTTGAGCCTGCTTGTCACCTCTCAAGATTTTAGTCATGAAATTCTGCTTTCGGGAGCCTATTCTTAGAGCCATTATTAGCTGAAATTGAAGAGGAGAAGTGGTGTTTTGGGGGCGTATTTATAGTAAGAGAAGCACAGATTAATGACCGTTATAGTTTGTTTGTTTCCCACTTGTTTAAGGAAAGCTATGAAATGTATCTTAAGTATTAATTACATTCGGTTGTTTTGGGGATTTTCATGTAACTAAACTTTTATAGAATCTTTGCAAATCTTTCTAATTAGCTGGCTCTGTTTTCAGAATGATATTAGCATTAACATTGTCAATTTTTTACCACTTATCAATTCTCACAACACTATATTATTGAGTAATAATAATTCTTGTATTATTGCGGATGTATCCTCATTTTCCGAGCAACGAGAAATTTGCATTTTGATGATAAAAAATGATTTACGGATCTGCCCCATACTTTCTTTCCCGAGTAATGATTATTTTATTTTGTCTTATTTCGTCCCCGGACAAAAGTCGACCTTTCCTTCTCCATCCTCTTTTGTGACTATATTTTCCTATAAATTCTAGGCTTAATCACTCAAAAACCCCTCACCTTTAGCTCCTTTTGCAATTATACCCTTACATACGAGTTTTTTCAATTTTACAATATTTTGCCCTTTTGTGTTTCAATGTACCCCAAAGTATTAAATTAACCTCTTTTTATTTGAAAAAAGGTTTGAAATAGTCCTTCATTTTTATATATATTCTAATTAAATGCTAATATTATTAAGGGTTAATTGCACATAAATTCACCAACTTTGACCTAATTTGCAATTATAATATAAACTTTCAAACTTGGCAATGTTATCAACGAACTTTGCAATTTTGGCAAATCAATACGCCGATCTAAAAAAACACTGACGTGGACATTGTAATATACCGTCATGTGTCGTTGCATGATTGGTCGGTGTATCAATTTGCCAAAAAATGAAAGTTGATTACTGACATTGCCAAGTTTTAAAGTTCGTATTATAATTGCAAATTAGGTTAAAGTTCGTGATTTAATTTGCAACTAACTCTATTATTAATGATATAAAAAAGCCTTCTCCCCCACTAAAATAAAAAAAATTATTATTTAATTTTTATCAATTATCAAGAACTTCTTAAAATCAAAACCGTTAAAAAAATACCCTTTACATGAAATCGACTTACGGAAAAAATAAAAGACATTTTTCCGGAAAAAAACGATGGGTTTGCACCGACCCGTCGCAGCTCCTTCTGAGCTCCTTCTCAGTTTGAGAAGAAGTTGCTGCTCCTCGCTCCTTCTCAGATCTGAAGGAGGAGCAGCAGCTCCTTCTCCACTCCGGTCTCCGGCGGGTCGCGGTGGAACCGGTATACGGGGCCGGTGATGGAAATGGAAGCGGTTTTAATAATTTGGTTTTAATTTATTTAATTTTTAATAAAATTTAAAAATTTAATCAATAATTCATTTAAGACTTATTTGAAAATTTTAAAAGATTAAGGATTTGTTTGTACTTTCTCAAATAAAAAAGAGTATGATAATACCCTTCTATTTAGTTGTTTTGAATTTTTCATCCTTAAAGTAATTAAATTGACAGAATTTTGAAATTTGGGGTACAATTAAAACATAAAAGGGTAAAATTGAAAAATTCATTCGTCTGAATATATTTGCAAAAGGGAATAAAGGTAGGGAATTTTTAAGTGATTAGACCTGAATTCTATTCCAGTTTTTCATTCGAGCACTTTATGTTGTCTATCCCAATTAACTCAACAATTAGGTCCCTAAGGAGAGCAAAATTAAAAATGATGGATTAAAAGCTGCTGAGGTCGTATATTATGCTGGAATATTTACTCTTACAATTTCACAAAGTAAACTAATGGGTCGCTTTACTTAAATTTACATTGTTTGAAGATCTGTCTCGGCTGCATATACATTAAGAAGTTACTATTTATAATGTATGATCTTCAAAGTGTACGCAGCAGAATCCAATATCCTGCAGATTATAAACCTTAAATTTGGGAACATAATTGAGTTTGACTCGGACTTTAAAATTTAAGTTTCACACGACTTTAAAATTTAAAAACCAAAACTCGACTCGTAATATAATAAAGAATCGAGTTTGACTTGACTCTTAAAAAATTTATAAATTAATTTCTATTAAAAAAGCAAGGATATTCTTAAAAAAAAAAAAATTAACCAAAACTCGATTATGCTCACAAGCTTCGTGATTCTCGAACTCAACTTAGTAATTAGCTTCAATAGTTTGAAATCAACTAACACCGAATCAATTTCAATAAGATTTCGAGTTAATACCGAGTAATTCACAAGTTAGCTCGGATCGGTTACACTCCTAGTACTTAGATTCAACCACGCATTTCGTCGAATTTCTATGAAAATTCTTCACCCAGCAGCCATTTGAAAACAATAAAAACAGATTGGATATAATAACCAATTAATAAGAGCCTCAAATTATTCACTTATTTCACAATTACAGCTTGACTCTGAGTCTCTGACTTTAAACTTAGCTACAATACAAACTACAGCCTTTGCATTTTAACTAGTATCCTGGTTTGAATAAACTCAGTAGGCAATAAAATCCTGGTTTTGAAACAGTTCTTATTCATTGCAGCAGAAGAAGTACCTTTCCTATCAAATCTGTGAAATCTTTATTCTAGGAAGACTTGAATCCTGTCGCCGATGGTATCATTAAAATCCAATAATAACTTGCCACCGAATTCCCCAGCTGCATTATTCAAGAGTTCTTTGATGTTTACACCCCCTAAGGCTGTTTTAAAAAATGAGCAAAATGATCATTCATTCCAACAAAATTAATCTAAAACATTCCTTTTGAAAGATTCTATTGGATGTTGATTTACCTGGAACAATGTTTGTGATCCCTTCCAGAAATCCAGCCTGCCAATATGCAAAAGGAAAAGATAGATATTAGAAGGAAATAGCTATAGTGGCACACTTCAACTAATCAGAAATATTAAAATTCGATACGACAGTTAGCCATGAATATATATAGGAAGAAGCTATAATAACTATGCTGGCACGCATTTGGAATTTTTAAGACTTCTAGGTATCTAAGCAATTAGGGCATCAACAATGGTCCAGTTGTATAAGAGCAATGCATTAAATATAAAGTAAATTAATAATAAATGTGCTCAGACATGCCATAATCTTGTTAAAATAACAATATATGTAATACACATCACTCAAGTGGATAACCAAAATGGACTGCAATGTTTTGGCTACAAGGGTTGCTAATTAAAGTTTGTGTGAGAAATGTCTCTAGACTTATTTTGTAATGCAGTTTGCAGCAATTTTGACAAGTTATCAGAGGAAATACTAGATGCATAATAGTACTGTAAATCTGTAACAGCACCGGAAGTGGAAAGATACTCACAGGAATCCTCACATCAAGTTTTTCAAATCCATCTTTTCCAGTTATTTTGACTCTCAATGTCCGAGACCAGATCCCAGAAAAGGGATCTCTTGAACCATCTGCACCAGAGCCACTGTATACATCAGGTGTTATGACTTCAACAACAGGATCCTGAGAACTTTGACTTCTCTGTTCTGTATCTTGTGGAGTACTCTGTTGTATACCATATATATTACTGCTGGCTGGTGAATAACCTATATTATGACAGTTAGCAACAGGTAATGGCAACATCTATTGTCTTTAAAACTTTTGCATTAGCGGGTTGATAGACAACAAATTAGAAAAAAACGAGTTTATAGTAGCACTAGATGCAGGAAAACAATGGAGATAACATATGCAGCTAATTTCAAAAGCTTGGTTTGAAATGACTTCCTGAGAATGAGAATAAAGTCTGACGTCGGAACTGGAAGAATATCTGAACTTAAATTACATGTAAAATGTTCACAAGGCTCAGTACATAATCTTTTAGTGAAGTTACGAAGTAGAACATAAACTTCTGAAACCAATAACCTTGCAGGTTGGGTTTGTAATTTGGTCCACTTCAGTTCCATACTCAAGACTCTGCTTTTATCATTGGATTACCCGAGGCACCCTTTTTGGCTATCCACAAAACCTAGATGTTTATGTTTTTTTGGTCCAGCTACACATGAAAGATAAGGTTTTCACACATTGTCCATGATGAGGTAAAGATCCCGAGGTTTGTTTTTTCTTTATACATAGGTCTGCCCACACGATAGTTTAAGCATTTGGTTGGAGACTTTAACAAATTCAAATTTCAACCAATTGCGTTCACAAACTAAGACAACTACCACCAAAAAGAGACTCATAAAACAGTCAAATCCTAATTTTGAAGTGAGCTTAGCAGACAAAGATATTTTAGAAAAATATTCAAGGAGAATAGAGTTGCTTATGGTGTCAGAGATTGATTAATAACACACCTGTCGGCCTAAGCATCTGATTAGTGCTGGTAGCATACTGCTTCTCTTCTTCATAATAATCATTAAAACCTAGAATCTCCTTTATTTCTTCAAAAGATGGCATGCTTCCAGGTGGTGGAATCCTTCCTCCTTTAATGGCTTTTAGTGAGTCCTGCAAAGGTGAAGAAAAATGCTAAGATATTGAACTTCTCCGATGTTAAGATACTGGACTTCTCCAATGGGCGCTTAAGGTTTCAGGCTTGCCAAATGACCAATATCCTATTATGTAATTAAGATTCACAACAGAGCATCATTTATGAAAAAAAAATTCTAACCACCCAATTTAAAAGAAATTATCAACAAGTAGAGAAACTAAGAGTGATTGTATATCTTTTCTCCTTGGAGAATAACAAGAATAACATCAACACATATCTTACTACTATATGAAGTTAAGGGTAATACAGTTTCTCCAACATAGACTCAAAATATAAGAAATATGTATGCTCGTGAATGTTTTTAGAGCAACTCTAGTTACTTTTCAAAAGAAAATGGTAATTTATTCGTTCGCGTTGTATATCTTAGAGATGAAGACATATTACCTGCATTGCTTGTATAGATACCCCAATCAATGAAAGAGGGTAAGCAACAAGTTTATATCCAACCTCCTCAAGTTCCAATGGGTTAAGTATGGGTGTTTTTCCCCCTCCTTCAAGCATATTTCCCTGCAAAGAAACATAAAAGGCTTGATAAAGCAGCTGTACACTGCTCCGCAAAGTAATGACAACAGCTAGACAACCATTCCACATAAGCTTACAAATTTATTAGGAGTGCTTATTAAAGTACTAAAATTTTCCAATGCCATTAAACTTACGGAAAAAAAAAATCTACGAAGTACAAACCTTATGTATGAAAGTTTTGTTGTTAGTAAGGATGGTAAGAATGCTTATCCATGTCATTTTATTTAATAATGTTGATGCTTTCTAAAAGCACGGCATGTAATTTTGCGAAGGAACCATTAAAATTTAAGGAATAACTTATTCAAAGAGCAACACACTTTTGAGGTTGTCATAGTGTCTGTCATTTTCCAAAGGTGCCCAACAAAAAGTACTCAAATCAAATTTCATAGCTTATTACCCTCAAGATGACGCTCTAAGCCATTTACAATAGGGCTCTTCTGGTAATAACTAAAGTGGACCATAATGTGTCAGTTTTCTTGAGTTCCCTAGCTGAGAGGAAACTAAATTCTGATTTCAAAATTATGCATTACTGCACATGATTCTCAAAAGGAATTGCAATATTGTGCCACCATTTCCAACATAATATACAACTTAATCTTGTCAAAGTTTCCTTATCTTAGTAGATTTGGAGTTCTCTAGTACCATTCAATTTTCATACAAATATAATACGATTCACTTGCATAAGCTGGCTACCATTGTTTAAAATATGAACATTTGGAATGCACATGTAGTATTAGGAACACAAGTAATGAAAACCAGAGACTTGAAAACATCTGTAATTTGTTTTAGTAGCTCTGTTACTTGATTAATTTTGTGAGCATCTAAACGACACAAACGATCTATACCCAGGATCTAACATAGGAAAGAAGAGAGCAGGATAAGTTTAAGATCTCAGATTCAGAGTATACTAAGAGGTATGACTTGACTACATACAAACACAAAACTGCATCTCAGAACTGTTATTTTGGCTGTGGAATGAGAATTTCATTGTGACACTGATTTAAAAGTTAAGCCTTTTATAGAAGAGTAAGGAAAGGCTAGCATCATATCAAAGAAAACAAACTGTACCATTTTTGGAACTTGGGGAGCAATTTCACAGAATGCCTTCATCTCTTCTCTTGAAGCTAATGCATCGATAAAAAGAACATCTGCTCCAGCATCAGCAAAAGCTCTTGACCTCCAAAGTGCTTCCTCAAAAGATATTGCTTGTCGAGAATCAGACCGTGCAACAATAACAATGTCTGAGCCAGTTTCTTCTCGAGCATCAACAGCTGCTTTTATTCGCATAACTGCTTCTTCTCTAGACACCACTTTCCTACCACGTGTATGACCACAAGCTTTCGGAGAAACCTTACAAGGTCAGATTTATAAGCAACATAAAAGTAGACAGATAGCAGTGGCAGCTCATATAATTAATAAACAAATCCTGTTAAGAGGGTGATCACAAATGGAGTATTGCTATCTCAAACACTTCCTCTATCACAATAAGTGCATTGATTATAAATCTTTTTAGTTCTATATTCATTTTTATTGAAAAAAATTTAGTTTGAAGTTACTTTCCGTCAACATATGAACTAGAGTTGTTATTGGTTCAAAAGCTTTCAAATAATACAAACCACCTTGTTCTTCAATAGTTCAATTGTTAAGACATTTATCAACATTGAGACTAAATTCACTAGATTTTCCATGAAGTTCGTGAAACATGGAGACCAAGACGCAAAAAATGGAGAAACAAAAGTTACGTAACAAGAACACGCAAAAAATGTAGAAACATAAGTTAGGTAATAGAAACCTGATCTTCAAGAATAATTCCTGCAAAGCCAGCTTTTATATATCCTTTGATGGTTCTTTTGACATTCATGGCATTTCCATAGCCATTGTCACCATCCCCAATGACAGGAATGGAGACAGCTTGAGTGATTAGCCGTCCTTGATCCACCATTTCCCCATAGGAAATAAAGCCAGTATCAGGCAATGCCAATCTTGCAGCCGATATTGAAAATCCTAATTATAAAACAGCAAACCCTTTAATAAAATATACACCAAACTGGAATAGAAGATAAAGAAAAAAACATAGATACCACTGGTGAAGCAGTAATCAAAACCGGCTCTCTCGACGAGCTTAGCACTGAGAGCATCGTAACAGGCAGGGCCTTGGTGAACACCGGGCAATTCAAGAATCAAGCGGAGGGATTTCGCCGGCGAAATTTGATCAGTATCGGCGGCAGAACAGGTAAGGGTTCTTGTTTTGGAATTTGATGATAAAGATATGTTTGATTTGCTTTGAGAAAAGAAAAGTGACCGTTGGGATTTGAAATTTGAATTTGAAGAAGAAGGATTGGAGAAGACGGAATAAACAAGAGTTTCTCTGGTAAGCCCAACGGCCGCTTGAGAAAGATTCATTTTTGGTGAATATTTTAGAGATCAAGACTTCACAATTTATTGCATCCTCACTTCTAAATGCTCTTTAACTTTATATATCTACTCTTCTTTATTTTCTTTTTCTTCAAATAAATAAAGGAATTATACAGAGAAAATTACATCAAATCACCCAAAATCTGAAAACTTTATATTAGTGACCCATCTTTTTTTTTGTTGCAGAAATCTCCCAATTTTAAAAACCTATTTTCATGTGTACCTCATTTACTTTTATTTTCCTATTTTATCCCTCACCTTGTATTACATATAATAAATTCATTTCCTTCTTCTTTCAAAGCATAATGGCGGACACTGTATATACATTCATGGTCGGTGATGGTTCGTCGGCAGCGGTTCGTCAGCGGTGGTTCGTCGGCGGCGATTTCTTTTAATTGCAATATATGTTATGTGGTTGCGATGTCAAATCTGATTGTAATTGCAGTTGTGCCACCGGCAAATATGGTGGAGTTGGTGTGGATGGTGGCTGCTTCAGTTTTGAATGTTCATATAAAAATACATTCTGGTTTGTTAATTTGCTTTAGGAGTATAAATTAAAGTAATTAAATTACCCACAAAGGAAAAAAAAGTGTAAATCTATACACATTGAATTTGTTTTACTGTTAGTTTATGGATTTTTTTATTTTACACACATTGAATTTATATACCCATAAAAATTAGTTTATGGGTTCTTCAATTCACACAGGTTGGGTCGAGAATCTCCGCCGTGAACTTGCCCCACAGCCTTCTTCTCACCCTTATGTAATACCTCTACTCCTCAACACCTTTTCGATGATCATGTGGCGGTGACCGCTTAACAAGCTGTTGAATTTTATATATAGTCATGAATCAGGTCAGACATAGTGAAATTGGACTCCAACTTAGATAGAGAGGTTCAAATTGGAACTTGACAGGTTGAAGGTTAAGAGGGCAAGAGTGGAAATATAAGAATCAAGATTGATAATTAAATTTTTCGATAGCCTTCAACTTCATTTAGTGTTTCATTTTTATACTTTATTTACTGTTTCTTATTATTAACATGTCAATTTGATTAGGTGACTTATGTATCTATTTCACTTGTTTTTAATGGAATTTGTGTTGGTTGTTTACAGGATTGTTGGTTTTAAGAGCTATCATGAAATTGTAACTAATTTCATTTTCAGCGCTAGTCGGTGTATTCGTGGAGTAGAATTGTGTTTTTGTAATTGGAGTTGCTGAAAAACAGATTATTATTGTTGCTATAGTAATTGTAGTTGAATTAGTGGTCATTTTGGAGCTTAATGATTGCTGTAATTTTAGCAGTAAATTTCTATGTTTCTGCATTTTTTAGTGATCCAACAAATCATGTTATAAATATTTTAGTTTAAGTGGAATGTTTTTGACAGTCTATAAAACCGAAAGTCTACCTAATGTGAACCAGATGTAAACCTATATTAACTGAACTACCTTAATTTAATTTTTAATAAAATTTATCTTACTGCTCTTAACAATTTTAAATGATATTTTATTTAGAGAGAGTTTTGAGATTTAGTGTCATATACAAATTAAATATCTCTTTTAAGTGAAATATATTTGACAGTTTATAAAAACAAAAACCACCCTGATGTTAACCAGATGTGAACTATATCAGTTGAACTACTTTAATATAATTTTTAATAAAATTTGTCTTACTGTTCTTTACAATTTTAAATGATATTTTATATAAAGAGAATTTTGAGATTTAGTGTAATCACAAATTGGATATCTATTTTAATTGAAATATATTTGACAGTTTATAAAACTAAAAATCAACCTAATATGAACCGGATGTGAACCTATATCAACTGAACTATCTTAATTCAATTTTTA
The DNA here is from genome assembly GCF_937616625.2 of Mercurialis annua. Classification (NCBI taxonomy): domain Eukaryota; kingdom Viridiplantae; phylum Streptophyta; class Magnoliopsida; order Malpighiales; family Euphorbiaceae; genus Mercurialis; species Mercurialis annua. The sequence continues at coordinate 42,613,100 of NC_065570.1, forward strand.
ATAAATTTGTCTTGCTGATCTTTACAATCTTAAATGACATTTTATATAAAGAGAATTTTGAGATATAGTGTAATCACAAATGGAATATATCTTTTAAGAGAAATAAATTTGACAGTTTATAAAACTGAAAATCAACTTGATGTGAACCGGATGTGTACCTATATAAACTGAACTACCTTAATTCAATTTTTAATAAAATTTGTCTTGTTGCTCTTTACAATCTTAAATGACATTTTATATTGAGAGAATTTTGAGATTTAGTGTAATATATAAATTCAATATCTCTTTTAATGAAATGTATTTGACATTCTATAAAATCAAAAATCAACCTGATGTGAACCTGATGTGAACCTATATCAACTAAACAATCTTAATTCAATTTTTAATAAAATTTACATTACTTCTCTTTACAATCTTATCTGATATTTAGTATAGATAGAATTTTGAGATTTAGTGCAATATACAAATTGAATCTCTTTTCAGTGAAATGTATTTGACAGTCTATAAACCGAAAATCAACCTGATGTGAACCTGATATGAACCTATATCAAATGAATTATCTTAGTTCAATTTATCGTGCTTCTTTTTAATAAAGTGTATGTATATTTACTAGAAGTAAACTTGAAGTAAATTATCGGGTGGATGATGATGTTGTTGTGATTAAATACTCTATAAGTACACATACATGAGAAGGTTTAACACTTAACAAATTTCTAGCAGTATGACAAAAAATGGATTACCATTTCAAGTGTTTGAAAATATGTGGCTCGTACTTTATTTATGTAAATTCATGTTTTAAAGTACAATTGTTATTGAAAATAGCTTAAAAAAATAAATTGTAATAAAATCATGAAAACTTAGATTCTGCCATCAACATTCTTCAATTGCCATATACTCATAATTTTGTAAACTACATATCAAACTAATAGAGAGCAAATTGCATGATGGCGGATATCGAAATCAATATTGTTTCTTTAAGATACAATTAATAAAAAATAACTAAGAAATAGACAATATAACTCTGTAAGAGAAAGTTACTGCAAATCAAGAATTCATTGAAATTTTAGCAACACCTTAATTTTACAAGTCTTGTATACCAATAACAATACTAATTAAATTGGTAATACAACACCATAACTCAGATCTAAGGTTTAAAAATTCATGCCTTGGCAATTCTACAGCCATGGGCGCAACAAAATCAATATTAATTGGGGAAACTAATTTCCCAGAACCACCACATGCACACAAATAACAACCAAATACGAAGGAGTCAGACCATCGGACCACCGATTTAACCACCGCACCGTCGATACAACCACCATGTCGCCGGTCCGACCACCACGCCGCCACATTAAACCAATCGTCCCTGTCACGTTGTAACCTTATTTTCAAAATAGAAGCTTTCAAATCTTTCTATGAAATTACATCAATTCTCAAATTCTCTAACTTTACTTACAATCCAAACTTGAATCCTTAGATTATGATTCGTGACCATTGTCGCTTGTTTGTTATGTTAAGAAGAAGAAGATGAAAAAGGGGTATAGTTGTCCTATTTATTATTAAAATCAGCCTATTTTGAACTATGAGGGATTTACGGAAAGATTTTTATTTTTTAGAGTGATTACTGCCAATATTAAAATTGTGAGGTACAAACATAACATCATAGCTCTTTTGAGGGAATTGTGTAAAAAACCCAATTATATATCTAATGAATTGTGAGAAATTATTAGAGCAAATTACTATGACACCCCCTCATATTTGACATAATTTACAGTTTAGTCCCTCTTATTTGAAAATTAAACTATATAGCCCCTCATTTTTAATTTTGTCAACGATGTATTCCTTTCATCCATTTTGGATGTTAGTCAACGAGGTCAACAAAACTATATGGTCCCCCATATTTGTTTTTCTCAACGATTTCACCCCTCACTTTTGTTTTTGTCAACGATTTAATCCCTCAGGTTTGATAATTAATTTACCCATAAGTCCCTTCACTTCGTTGACTAACACAAAAAATAGATGGAGGGACTAAAATGTTGACGGAAGCAAAAGTGAGGGGTCACATAGTTTAATTTTAAAACAAGAGGGACTAAAGTATAAATTATGTCAAATGTGAGGGGTTTCATAGTAATTTGCTCAAATTATTATCATTAACGTGTACATATCTCTATTAAAAATATTAATTAAAAATTATTATTCGTTTTAACTTTATTATACACATACATTTTCATTATTATCCAAATTTACTTCTTTAATTCATTTTTTATTTAATTTTTTTATCAAATTATATTTTATATTTCTCTATTGATGAAACATTTATTATTATAAAAAATAAATTCCAAATTAACAATAACTCCACCTGCATAATTCACAAATTCTATCATTTTGACCATGTTTCTAACACAAATTAGAGTCGAGCTCTTGTTCAAGACTAGAAACACAGTCATCGTTGGGTTCATAGCCTTGAAGACCATCTAATGAGTCTGTTGAACATCTCTTGTATAAGCCTCTACTTCTATCCAGAACCCCTCTACTCATCAAACTTCCATATTTTTCCCTGATATCAACTATAGGATGTTTCTGCAAAAGTTGTTGATCATCATATGATTCTCTAAGAACAACCGTTTGAGTATCGCACTTCATAGAGATGTAAAATATTCCGGGATGGCGCTCGAATACTTTAGTAAACTTTTGAGGAAGAGATAATGGTTTTCGAAGATTACTCACATTTTTACGCTCGGTTTTCTTCTGCACGGTGAGATGGAGAAGCTCGTGAAAGACTCCGACAATCCTCTTTTCAGATACATCAGTACGTGGATCTAAATGTGAGGCGTCGGAGTAAGGTGAAGTATAAGGGAGCCTCTGCCACTCCTCCAACCATGCCATGCACTTCCTCTTCAAGCCAAAGCCCCTTGTAAATTTAACAGGAAACGCTAAGCAACCCGTTTTCACATCATCTTCATTTTGTTGGAATGCAGCATTCTTCTGCAAATGGGAGACGGCAAGGCCATCATCCCAAATTCGAAGCTTTAAGCCAATGCGATCATCAGGGAACCTAACTGAAGAAAATAAATCAGGGTAATGTGGAATCAAGGTATCGAAATAATCATAAGGCAATCCCATGTCCCATTTTAGCTGGTCAACTGTTTGTAATGGAAGCGTCCTATCCTTAGTAAGCATGAGCAGTTTGCACAGCCTTCGGGCGAGATCCATTTGGTTTTGCTGAATGATATCGAGCTCTTCTTTGTGGATATTTGAGGCTTCAGGGGTCAACCGGAAGCAAGGAACACGAGTACCTCCGCTATCAAGAATGTGAGATTCTTGAAAAATAGTAGGATACCTCCTGATAAACGTAGAGAGCTTAAGATCATCGGGTATACCAAGCTGTCTGCGGAGTGGTGTAAGATGATAGATCGGAAGACATCGATGAGGAGCCGAGGAGATGATGGAAACAAGAAAGCAAGTTGCTTTAAGATCCCCCTGACCAACAACAACACCATCCAATGCCCTGTCTTTCGCCCATTTTAACTTAACATTTACTAGACTGAATGTTTGCTGGTAATTCGACCCTCTTCGGCATCCGCATAGAAGATGGGAAACCCGTTCTCTGCCCAGCAATGACAGGAAAACCATGTGTGATGGATCAAATTACATGGTCTAATCTTATCTTTTGGTGCTTCATATTTCAAGGAATCGGAAGAACACAGCCAACAGTAGAGCAGAAAAGAAATTCCAAGACTAAAAGATGCCTAGAAATCAGCAGCAACAACAGAAAAAGATTGTCATTAGTTTATTATCCATGAACATTCTGATTTAGGAATTTGATCAAACAGATTGTAGGCATGAACAACACAATAATAAGATATTACTAATTATTCACAAAACTGAGCATAGTAAGTAATTTAGAGCATTAAAAGAAATCATTTGAATAATAGCTAAAGACAATTACCTTAATAAATTTTTGAAGAGGAGAAGAAGGGTTTGGCGGTGTATTTATGTTTAAAGAAAGCTACGAAATGTATATGAGTTTTAATGAAGTAATTGTCACCGTATTCGGTTGTTAATGGGATTTGCATGTAACTACAATCTTTCTTGAGTAATTGATTATAGGGGTTACAATACTTTTCAAGAATTGCAAAATGATAACCGAACTTCAAAACGTAATAAACTGGTTATTAAACTTTAAAATATGTGATTTTGAGAGGTTTTTAAGTGTTTTACGGTCAAATAATACATATGTAGTAATTAAATTTTAATTATTTATAATAAATAATACCTTATATTTTATATATACACACAATCAACAAAAAATCGACTCGAAATATTTTTTTTAGTGACCAAAAATCTTTCTATCTTAATATAATTAAATAGTATAATAAGTAAAATGTTACGTTAAGTTCGGCCACTATTTTGCAATTTTTAAAAGGTACAGTGATCTTTAAAATCAATTACCGTGCATGTAACATTATCAATTATTTACCACTTCTCAGTTCTCACATTGAGTAATAACAATTCTTTTGAGAGCTTGAGTAGTGACAATTTAAGCAATGCAGGTACTGGAATTGAAATTGGCTTTGGCTAATGAGCATGTTTTATATAGTAAAAAGGGTTAAGCACACAAATCCCTTAAAACATCAATAGGTTAACATTTATACCTCACAAAATAGAAATAGACAGAAATCTCTCAAGAAAAAATAAAACTTTGCATAAATACCTCAAAATCGAAAATCTGCTAATTCAGTTTTAAAATAGGACAATTATGCCCCCCTTCTTCTTCTTCCCAACACAACAGAGAAGAACAAGTTAATTACCGAAAACATTACGGTTATTGTACGGCGAATTTCAGCTCTCCGGCGAGAATGCGATGAAGTAAAAGTCAATGTTTTCCGGGCAATAAGCGTGTTGGAGGACAGAGAATACAGTAACGACGGAGCCGGAGGTAAGTGGAGGAGTCGAGAGTCGTTCTCTGCCACTGTGAAATGTCGGGCTTCCTTAAACGACGGGAGAAGATCCATCGGCCGGCCACCAATATTGGAGCAGAGCTGAGATATGGCAGCAGTAATCGTGTTTCTTTGGTCACATTTGCATTGTTACTGCTGTTTTGCATCGCGGCAGGATCTACTTTGATGAATCTCCGATCATGGCGGCGGAGCCCGCCGCGGTGAAAATCTTGAAAGAGGAATTTTGGAGAGAAATTCATCGGCGATGGTGAGGATAACACTGACATTCACTGCTATTAAAATCTTGTGGATGATAAATTTTATAGAGAAGTTTATCGGCGACGGCGATATCTTCTTTCTATTGTTTCATTTGGTATAGATGTCAATCCATACATGTACAACAAACCCACTCATTACAAGTTGAATTATGAAAGCATACGTACAGAGCAATATAATCATTTTTGGCTAGGTTGCCAAAATTTGCAGGTGCTTGAATGAGTATAAAATTGCTGGCTTATTTTTTTAATGTGTGTGTGCTTGTGCACTTATGCATAATAGTCTGTCATTTATCTCTCATTTCTCATTTATTTGATAGATGTTCGGTTGACATTTAGTTGATCTTCAGATGACATTTAATTGATTTACGGTTGATATTCGGTTGACATTTAGTTGATGTTCAGTTGACATTTGATTGATTTTTAAAATTTGGCCAAATTATAAAAAAAGAGTTTCAATATTAAATAAAATTTATTAAAACAGTTAAAATCGACACATTTCAACCTTAAAATGGGGGCAATGGTAATAATATTTAGTTGACCTCCAGTTGATTTTCGGTTGATTTTCGGCTAACGTTCAGTTGATCTTTAGTTGACAGTTGATTGATTTTTGTTTTAAATAATTTTAAAATTTAAAGTGTATATTTTTTTATGTTTGTATTTTTAACTATACATTTGACATATTATAGTAATAATATTTTAATATATATAAATCAACAAATAAAATTGAAGTATATCAACTTGATGTACACTAATAATCAACCTATAATGTAAACTGAAATTGATAAGATTTTATTGTTAATAAAACTTTTAAATTTTAGAATTAATAATGAGTCTATTCATGTCTATATAAACAAATAATTTAATAGATATAAAAATCAAAAAACTAAATTGAAGTGTGGTTGATGTAAATTGATAATCAACTTGATATAAACTAATAATCAATCTAAAATAATCTGAAATTGATAAAATTTTATAGCTAATAAAATCTTAAAATTTAAAATTAATAATGAGTCGAATAATGCTTATATAAACAAATGATAAACTAATTATTTTATATTTAAAATATGAATTGACAACGAGTTGATTAATATTTACAAAAATAAACGATGCTATAATAAATGTATATTTAAACTTTAAAGTTAACAATGAGTTAATTCATGATTACACAAAAATATAATAAATTAGCAAACATATATTTTTTACTTTGATTATTCCATTCAAAAAATATTATTCAAGATTTATGAGACAATAAAATCTAGAGTTGACAACGAGTTGATTCATGATTACAAACACACATAATAAACTAATGAATGTATATAAAAAAAAGTTTAAATTGTTTTTTTATCGAAACTAAAGTTAATCATGGTTACATAAAACACTTATCAATTTATTATTTGTTTTTTTATTACCATGAATCAACTTGTTGTCAAATTTATATTTTAAATACATATTTATTAATTTATTTCGTGTTTAAGTAGTCAGAAATCAACTCATCGTCAACTTTAAGTTATCGGTTTTTTGTTTAAATCTTTTTTTTACATTCTTAATGTTATAATATTGATAAATTAAAATTGATTTAAGATTCACATGATGTTGATAACAGATTAAATTTACTTAAACTATCAAATGATTATTAATCCTTTTTGTTATCTAAAAAGCTTCTTTTTTTATCCTCTTTAATTTATTTCATTAAGAAAACACACTAAAACCAAATCAGCATGTGATCATCACCATCACACCCTACATCCTCTAATAACATAATGTGAATTCATTTGTTCAATAAAAACAGCCTACACCCATGTTCCTTCTACCACTGTTCATTCAATATCTCCAGCACTTTAAATCAATGATCCATTTATGAATCAATATTACACATTGTAATCACCACCAGATTGTTGCATCTTCCACCCATCACCAACAAACATGAATGATGCGTCTTTTCCAGCCTGTCTTTTCTAAAAATAATTTTAAAATGAATAATTCAATACCATCATCTTCTTTATTTGCTTTTTCTCTCGAGACAAACCAACTCACACAAAAACAGTGATATTAAAAAAATTGAAAAGAAAGAGATTTGAATCAAGGTGGAACAACAATATCAGATAAAATACAGTTGGCAACGACCAACATCAGAAAACTAACGGCATCGATGAACGCGGAAGCAAAATCCGATTTTAAATCATCCAGATCCTCACTAAACAGTGGTTATCAGAGAAAACGGCGGTCGTCGGAGCTGAAGCCATGGATGGCGACCGTCATCTTCTTCTTTCGCCGGCGGTGTCTTGCTGCTCCTTCTAACGTTGCATTTTTCTACAGAGAATGATGTGTTTTATTTATTAGAGAGAGGATATAATAGAAATAAAAATAGAATGAGGTATAAATGAAAAGTTTAAAAACCAATTGAGAGATTTCTGCATAATTTTTTTTCTTGAGTCACTAATGTATACTTTTATAAAAAATGAGATATAGGGTGTAATTTCCTCTAGTAAAAAATCAGTTTTTATGGGCTTATTAGATGAAATTGTAATAGGGTTTTTTACACAAATCCCCTAAAAATGCTATGGTGTTTCACTTTTCCCTCACCATTTTGATTTTGGCAAAAATCTCTCAAAAAAAATAAAAAGTTTACAAAAATCCCTCATAACCCAAAATAAAAGAAAATGAGACAATATTGTCCTTGGTATTTGTCAACATTTCATTGGTCTATGTTTGAGTCAATCAAATGATGACACGTGGCAAATCTAGATTTGGTTAGACAATCTAACCAACCGCCACCGACCACTGGCCAAATTCCGGTCCGACCGGCCGGACCACCGCGGTCAACGCCGGTCAACGGCCGGACCACCGCGGTCAATAGCGGTCAACCCGCGGTCAACGGAAGTCAACCCGCGGTCAACGGCAGTCAACTATAGTGGTGAGATTTTAAAAGAATTAAATAAAATATAAATTTGCTATTAGTAGGAATAGAACCCATGAACTCTCACACATTGTCCATGTGTCTAACCATCAAGGCAGACATGTTTGTTGTCTTTAATTACTCTTTAATATATATACATATACTCTTTAATAATGTATAAGGAAGCATTTAAACTAAATATAAACATATTAAAATGGTTGATTATAAATTATATATTATTATAAAATACTAATAAAATATTATGCTTATTAAAATTTAAATTAATTTATTCTAATTAAATTAATACTAGTGTAAATTAAATATTAACTTAAAGTAAATTAAGTTAAAATAAATTTATAAATTAATGTATTAGAAACACAATTAACTTAATGTCAACTCGATATAAACTCAAAATAAATTATATAAGTTAATTTAGTTGATATAAAGTTAGTTTTTAAAATTATAATAAATTACTAAAAAAATTGCTTTAAATTGACATGTAACCTTCATCAAGTTTACATTGAGTTGACATTAGGTTTATATCGAGTTGACATTAGGTTTACGTTGAGTTGATATTAAGTTACATTTCAAAATTAAAATAATTTACTATTTCGGATTGACATTAAATTTATACTGAGTTGACATTAGGTTTGCATGCATTGACATGAGATTTACACTGAGTTGACATTAGGATTACATTGAATTGACATTAGGTTTACATTGAGTTGACATTGAACTGTCATTAAATTGATATTAAGTCGACGTTGAGTTGATATTAAGTTAATGTTTAAAATTATAATAATTTACTAAAACATTTACTTTGAATTGACATGTAGTTTACATCAATTTTATATTGAGTTTATATTAGATTTACATTCACTTGACATTGAGTCGACGTTGAGTTGATATTAAATTTAATTTATATTAAGTTTAAATTGAGTTGATATTAGGTTTATATTGAGTTGACATTGAGTCATCATTGAGTCGACATTAGCTTTACATTGAGTTGACATTGAGTCGACATTAGTTTGACATTGAGTCGACGTTCAGTTATTAAGTTTGCATTCAGTTGATATTAATTTACATTTCAAAATTAAAATAATTTACTAAAAAATTACTTTGGATTGAAATTAGGTTTACATTGAGTTGACATTGAGTCGGCATTAGGTTTACATTGAGTTGACATAGAGTCGTCATTAGGCTTACATTGAGTTGACGTTGAGTTATTAAGTTTACATTGAGTTGATATTAATTTACATTTGAAAATTAAAATAATTTACTAAAACATCACTTCGGACTGACATTAGGTTTACATTGAGTTGATATTGAGTTGACATTGAGTCGATATTAGGTTTATATTGAGTTGACATTGAGTTATTAAGTTTACATTGAGTTGATATTAATTTACATTTTAAAATTAAAATAATTTACTAAAAAATTACTTCGGATTTACATTAGGTTTACATTGAGTTGATATTAGGATTACATTGAGTTGACATTGAGTCGACATTGAGTTGATATTAAATTTACATTGAGCTGATATTAAGTTAATTTTTAAAAGTATATTTACTAAAATACATTAAATTTACATTGAGTTGACATTAGATTTACATTGAGTTGATATTGGGTCGTCATTGAGTTGACATTAAGTCCATATTGAGTTGACATTAAATTTACACAAATTACTGTAATAAAAACTTAAATAATTTACTTTCAATCTACTATAGTTTATTTTTGAAAGTATAAATTATAGAAAAATAATTTTATATAATAATATAAAATAATTTCATTTTAAATTTATAATTATTTATCAAAACATTTACTTTGAATTAACATTCAGTGAACATTATTTATATTGAATTTATATTGAGTTCACATTAAGTTTACTTTGAGTTTATATTGAGTTCACATTGAGTTAATATTAAGTTTATATTCAGTTCACTTATATTAAAATTATTTTCGGTTTATTTTATTTTAATAAAACCTTAAATAATTTACTTTCAAATTACTATTAGTTTATTTGTTATATTATAAATTACTTTTAATAGTATACATAATGAAGTTGACATTAAGTTATCATTGAATTGACATTAAGTCGTCATTGAGTTTATATTGAGTTCTTATTGAGTTTTCGCACACCACGGGGGTCCCACTACCACATATCCGACTGCGACCACTAAACCATTATATTTTTCAATTTTAAAAAGTGAAATATTTTTACTAGTTTTACTTATATATTAATAAATTGTATAAAATATAAATATATGTATATTTTATTTTTTTATTGTATATATATTTAATAAATAAATAAATAAATTTAATTAGACTAATTTAATATTAAACTTATAATAAATTTAATTTAAGTTGATATTTAATTTACATTATAAATTAATTTCATTCTAATAAGTTAATTTAAATTTATAATCAGTTATACATATATATTATAGAGTAAATGTTGACAACAATTACAACCTTTCTCTTATAAGAGGTCAAGGGTTCAAATCTCCTCAATCTCAAAATGGTGTTTTATTTAATTTTTAATTATCTAACTAAAATTGGTCCAACCATTAAAAATGGTTAGACCACAAACCATTAATGGTGGTGGTCTGGGCGTTGACCGCGGTGGTCCGGCCGTTGACCGGCCAATAATGGTATGACCGGTGGTGGTTCGGTTAGAATTGGCCCGGTTTATGTAAAATGAGGAGAAATTATTAGGTGTAATGGAAACACAATAGGTAAAATACACCATAGGGATAAAATAGTAATCACAACTATTAAAAGGTAGAGATGAAAAGAATCTTTTAAAATTGAGAGATTTTTGCAAAAAAAAAAAGTTGGGTGATTTCAACAAACTTTTGAGTTTTTGGGTGATTTGGTGTAATTTTCTCATTGTAATAAGAAGCTATTCCTAATCACATACTCCCTCCGTCCCAAATTGGTAGGCACTATTTTAAATTTTTTTATCCAAATTATAAACGGTAATTTATTGCTTTAATGCTTAAATGACATATATACCCTCATTAATTGTAATATATTACATTAAACAAAAGAGCAAAATCTACTAAAAAAATAAAGTCAATACTACATTAAATAAGGGCAAGTGTGTTATGTTTTATAGAATTACTCATTTTGCATAGATTTATAAAATTTCTTAATACTTGTATTTGTCCTAAACTGCTTATCAATTTAGGACGGAGGGAGTATAATTCTTGTATTATTGAGGCTGTATCCTCATTTTTTCGAACAATAAAAAATTATTTTTATATTAAAAAAGATGATTTGAGGATTTCACCTCCCTTGCCCCACTAATGATTATATTATTTTGAAGTCTTATTTCATCCCAGACAAAAATCTGTCTTTCCAGGGATGGATGCAGCCTTATAGGCTGAAGTGACGTTCATCTTAGCAGCAAACTCTCTCATCAATGATTCATAGGAAAATCCGAATTCTCCTTCTAGCTCAGGCAAAGGATAAGGGCTAATAATCACCCATGGACCCTCAACTTTAGGGGTACGGATGCTAAACCCCCTGATATTTAAAAACGGGCGCTAAACCCCCTAAACTTTGTGTCAGCGCTCACAAAACCCCCTAAGCTCCAAATATGACGAAAATACCCCTGGCGCCGTTTTTTCAGTCAATTCTCAGTCTTAAAAAAAAACTGACACTGCCATATCATCTGACACATCAGAAATATACCTTAAAAATTTCAAACACCCAAAATACCCTTACTTTAGTTAAAAAAAGACAAAAAAAAAACAAACCAACCCAATCTAATCTAACCATTTGATTAACAACAACAACCAACCCAACCAGCACTCCCACCCAACCACCGCCGCCACCCTACCACTGCCGGAAAATTTTTCCGTTCATCTTCTCCGAGCGGAAGATGACCGGAAAAATTTTCCGGTCATCCCTAAGCAAGGATCTGTTCCAGCTGTTCTTGGAACAGATCCTTGCCTGGATCTGTTTCCGGATGACCGGAAAATTTTTTCCGGTCATCTTTCACTTGGAGAAGATGACCGGAAAATTTTCCGGCAGTGATGTGGCGGAGGTGGTTGGGTTGGGGTGGTTTGGGTTAGAACAGGTGGTTGGATTTTGGGTTGAGTTTTTTTTATCAGATATTATATTTAGGGGTGTTTCGGGTATTTTTATTTTTTTGTCTTTTGATGACGTGTCAACTGACACATGGTGTCAGTCAACTTTTTTTTTTAAAGACAGCCGCCAAATAAAAGACGGCACAAAGGGTATTTTCGTCCAAAAAAGCCATGGTGAGCGCCGACACAAAATTTAGGGGGTTTAGCGCCCGTTTTTAAACATCGGGGGGTTTAGCGCCCGTACCCCTAAAATTGAGGGGCCATGGGTGATTATATATACACAGTGTAGCTTGATCTGTCATCCCAATATTCAAAGTACAATTCCAGCCGTGGACCGAAAAGGATCCAGCCAGGTCATCTAAGTCATATTTCCCCATTGTTGTTATCTTTCTAGATTGAAAATAGATATAACAACGCAATTAGTCCAAGAAAAACTAACATTTTAGCTGAAAATCAGGAAGACGACTTCTTGGTATTATGGCATATATAGTCCGATTTTTTTCATATAATTGAAATGATACTTTCATTCATTTTAATTGGTATTTGTTTTATATAAAATTTAATTTATAAGTTGCACTTTTTAAGTTTTCTAGGGTCCATACTCGATCATATTTATGTCAAATGAATTAGAAAGAAGACACTACAATCAATTTTAGTATTAAAATATTTGTCAATTACTCTGTCAATTCAAAATTCAATAATTATTGGTTGAATATAACCAGATGGGGAGGGAATGGAAAAATAATAAACGAAAAAAAGGAGATAATAAAAGGAGAGGATGAAAACTAATGGTGATTGTGAGCGGGGCAGGATTTGGGGGTCACTCGCCTAAACGTATGGCTGACTTCGGATTGAAAGGTTTTGAAAAATGGAGACGACACCTAGCTAAGCTAGGAAATGGCTAACTTCAAATCTTTTCTTTTTCGAAAAAACTTTTCGTACCTCGTCAGCCGAGTACACCACTTAATGCTCGACGATATCGTTTTCTTTTTTTAACATCATATACTTTAACTGAGGTTTTTCCTTTCAAGTTCGGATTTCATTCCATAACTATTGGAAATTATTTTTCCAATATTGATATCAAAAACATTACTTTAAAACATCGAAAAAGACAAACTCATTTCTCGGAGCATAAACCGATAAATTCTTTTAGAACCCATAAATTTCATATCTTATTCATTTGGTTCTCATATTATTCTTGAAATATTATTCTTATATCTTAAATCAAATTATCCCCTTTCTGCTAAAATATTAGGGTTTTGGTAAAAGTGTCAAAAACTCCCTAAACTTTTCAAACTTTACAAATTCGCCCTCTTTACCATTTTATTTTTCAAAATTCTCAATTTTAATTTCTGGGTTTCAATTCAAACCCTTGGCACTATAATTATAGATTTGGAAAAATTACCAAACTGGCCCTTGAACATTCAAAATTTACCATGTCATCCCTTTTTAATTTTTCTTTTTAAAACTTACTCACAAAGATTCAAACTTACTAAATCATACTCTTGGGTACTATTTCAGTCCTAAAGTTTCAAATTTCCAGATTTTGGGAAAAGTACTTTTTTGGTCCTTAAACTTACTTTTTAACCAATTTAACCCAAAACCTTAATTTACAATCAATTAAACCCCAAAATAATTTATATTTTTTAAATCATTATAAATCAGTCCATAATTTTCATATATCATTTTTTGGACAAATATCCGATAAACCCTTAAATTTTTGTCAATTGACCAATTAGACCCTAAACTTTAACTTTTCACAAACTCATCCAAAATCCACCAAAATCATACCAAACATACTACTACTGATTCTAAGCATACCCATGTGGTCAATTTCATAATAACACCCCAAGAACCATTGCATGAAAAACATTCAAACTCCATGTTCATAAATTTCAAGAACATGCATATAATTCACATTTAATTTATTTATTTTGGTAAAATATACCAAGAGATATATTAAGCACTAAACAAGTCTCACTTACATCAAGGCTGGAAAGCAGCAACTACTCAATCTATTACATGTTATACCAGTTATGGTATAAATTTTGAAAAACAATAGACCTGCTTCTTTTTGCAAACATCTTCATCAGAATATCTCTTTTAATCAAACCTTTAATGGCTCCAGCATCTACAGGAATTCTGTCAAACACTAGTTTGTTCCTACCTCTCCAAATCTGATAGATGGTACAGACGAAAGCCAATCTTCTCACTTTGGCTAAAAGGCTCTTACCCCTTATTCTTCTACTGTACCAAGACCATTCTCTTCTCCAGTTAACAATCTCCCTGTTGATATTACAAGCCAACATGACTGACTTGAAGATACCACTGGTAATGTTGCATCTAAAGAACAAATGATTAATTGATTCAGGCCCTCTATTGCAGAACACACATATATCATTATCAATACACCCCCATTTCATGAGTTTATCCTTAGTTCTCAATCTGTTCTTAAGAGCTAACCAAGCTATGAAGCTTTGTTTAGGAATGTTTCCAGGGCCCCAAACCACTTTCCACCAGGACACTCTAGGCTTCTCCTCTCTAAAATGATTCCAGGCAGAATTAATAGAAAAGATACCAGAAGGGCTAACACTCCAGCTAACTTTATCTTCACTGCTCTCATCAATGGTGAAATTATCTTTAATGAAACTCCACATATTGTCTACATGCTCATCCATAGGCCCTGGAAATCTCCAACTGCCTCTGCACCATAAGTCTTTAACCTTTGCAAATTTAGAAACATCTGCATTATTAAAAGACACACTAGGATACAAATCCACTATAGCTTTGCCATTACACCAAGGGTCAAACCAGAAGGAGCAATCACCTTTACCAAGATCATACTTAAAACAGCTTTTGATGTACTGTCTAAGCTTAATCAAATTTTGCCAATTCCAACTAGCTACTAAAGGCTTAGTTATGCCCCAGAAACTAAGCTTCTTGAGTTTGTTTTCTATAATCCAAGTGGCCCAAAGGGATTCTTTCATGCCCACAAGATCCCAGATATGCCTCATAACAGCCACCCTATTCCATAATCTCATATTCTTTATCCCCAAACCACCTTCACTCTTGTTACAGCAAGTTTCAGACCAAGCCACCAAGCCACCAAATTACCATATTTATATTCAATAGAGCCTTTCCACAGGAAATTCTTGCACAATCTGTCTACACTTTTCACCACTGCAATTGGAATGATAAAGATACTGCTCCAGTAAACTTGCATACTGAAAAGGACAGCATTAACCAACTGTAACCTCCCAGCATAAGTAAGATGTCTAGCAGTCCAATGGGAAATCCTTTTGGTGATTTTATCAATAAGCCCCTTACAATCCTCTTTTGTGAGTCTCTTCGAAATCAGAGGGACACCTAGGTATTTGATAGGCAGAGAACCCTTATTAAAACCCAGGATGGACAAAATATAAACTTTCAAGCTTTCATTAACTCCTCCAAAGTAAACAGAACTCTTGCTGGTGTTAACCTGTAACCTTGAGACTTCATGAAAATGCTTGAGTACATTTGCAATCTTGGTAATACTTATGTTATTAGCTTTACAGAAGATGAACAGGTCATCTGCAAAGCTAATGTGCTTGATTCTCAGAGATTTACAGCCTGTGTGATAATCAAAATCTTCTTCATCAATGAGGTCAAGTGCTCTGGAAAGATATTCCATGACAAGCACAAAAAGCAAGGGAGACATGGGGTCACCCTGTCTGATGCCACACTCACCTTGAAATAACCCTTGGCTTCCCATTAACCATCACAGAATAAGCAGGAGATCTCACACACTTCATGATCCAATTAATAAACTTGGGGGGGGGGGGGGGAACTTTAACCCATTTAAGACTTCCTCAATACAGTCCCAACCAATAGAGTCATAAGATTTCCTAAAGTCAATTTTCATAGCACAATCACCATTCTTCTTACCATTATGATAGTTAAAAACTAATTCATGGGCAAGCAATATATTATCAATAATCCTCCTACCAGGAACAAAAGCAGACTGGGCCTTATTCACTAGGTACTTCAAACAGGGGGTCATTCTAGCTGAAATGATTTTAGTAATGCATTTATACAACACATTACAACAGGAAATAGGCCTCAAATCATTGAGGTTTTCAACATTCTCAACTTTAGGGATAATAGAAATGATAGTGGTGTTAAGTTGCTTTAATAAGAAGCCATTATCAAAAAAAATCCCTAATGGCATCACTGACATCCTTGGCAATAATACTCCAACTCCTCTTAAAAAAGAGACTACCATAACCATCCGCCCCGGGGCTTTATCATTATTGATGCTAAACATGGCATCCTTAATCTCTTTGTCAGAAACTACATCAATGAGCCTAATGCAGTCCTCATCAGACACACAACAACCCCTAGCAATGGTGTTATGGTTCACACTTCTAGGTCTAGTTCTAGAAACCCCAAAAAGCTTTTTATAATACTCCACTATACTGAACACAATCTCTCTTTGGTCAGTGATAGTGTTATTGTCAACAATAAGGTGGTTAATCCTATTGCTAGAGTTCCTTTGCTTGAGGGACTTATGGAAAAAACTAGTATTACAATCACCTAATTCAATCTATTGCACTCTCGATTTTTGCCTAAAGAAATTCTCCTCCCACTTAAGTAATTTCTTCAAATAAATCACAACTGCCTTCTCTTCATCAATTAAATCAGGGTTTAGGGGATCACTCTGAATATTAGTCTAAATCTCCTCTAGCATTTTCCTAGTATCCTCAACTTTACCAGAAATATTGCTAAATTTGGTTCTATTCAGCTTCTTAAGATCATACTTTAACATCTTGAGTTTTTTGATTATACTAAACATTTTAAACCCATCCACTTGCTTATCCCAGCCATTTTTCACTATACTCAAAAAGTCCTCACAGTCAACCCACATATTAAAAAACCTAAAAGGTTTCATACTAGGGCTTCTAACATCATTAAAAACAACAATAATGGAAGCATGATCAGAAATATCTGGGCATAGAACTTTGGCTTCAGTATTATCAAAATCAGTCAGCCATATTTCATTAATCAACACCCTGTCAAGTCTCCTCCAAACTCTGCTGCTGCCATCTTGATTATTAGTCCAGGTAAAGAGATTTCCACTCCACTTCATTTCCAGGAGGTTAGCTTCATCAACACAATCCTGAAAATCCTCACAAGTAGCCATACTAGCCATATTCCCACCATATCTTTCATTATCTCTTAAGATAACATTAAAATCCCCCAGTAACATAGGCTCATTATTGCCTCTAGAAATATCCCTGATGTCATTCCACATAGTCTTCCTGTTAACATTTTCATTAGCACCATAAATGAAAGTGCAAAGAAAAGTTCTCTCCCCATACATAATTCTACAATGAGTCATTTGATCATTGCTTTTAATTCTTGTAACATTGATCCTCTCGACTCTATAAATCACCCAAATTCTCCCCAACTCACAGAAATCATAATTATCAATGATTTTCCAACCATTCAACTTAAGACCCTTCCACACCTTCTCCATATTAATTCTCCTTACCCTAGTTTCCACAATAGCAATAAGAGATAACTGATTTTTATCTATCCAGTTCCTAATCTCATATTGCTTATTGGGGTCATTAAGACCCCTAATGTTTCAGACCCCAATCATTTTCCCCTTTCAGGGGGTATACTAGTCTTTTTCTGCCTATTGTCTCCTATCACTCCAATTCTCACTCCAGGCTGCCTCTCAACTTGGGTATGGACATTGCTCATAGCACTAACAACATTCTGACTAAGAGCCTTGTTTTTACCCTTCACCATAGCTGCAGACTTAGCTTTCTGAGTATCTCCTGTACTCATATTCCTGCCCTTGTGAACCTCAATATTATTTCCAGTTAGAGACTCTGGAATAGGGTCCTTCAAAGTCTCCACATTCTTTTTAATATCCTTCTCATCACTGATAGCTTCCACACTTTTAGGAACTCATTTCTTCACACCCCCTCCATTAGTTTTGCGATTCACCAAGCTATGACCCAAAGTTTTGCATTTTGAGCATGCTTGGGGTCTCCATTCATACACAATTTTCTGCAAAAACCTCTCCCCTGTTTCATCTTCCAAAATTACCTCTGCAGGAAATTCACCAAACACATCCATTTCTATTAAGACTCAAGGATAAGCTAACCTGGACAGGTTGTTGGTGCACGGGTCTGTAAACATGGGTCTCCCGCACAAGCTAGCCATTCTTCCCAGCATGACTGGAGTCCAAAATTCCCATGGAAATCAGGGAACTGGACCCAAACCGGCACCTTCTATAGCTCATCCACTTTGAACTTCATGCGCTTTTGCCATTCTTTTAGGACAACCGGTTTTTGATCAAAAAATACAGGGCCATCATGGAGGGCAGTCATCTTCCCTTCCTCATTCTCAAAATGCAATAAAAACATCTTAGGATTGATTTGAATCACCTCCTTCAAACCTATATTCCTCCATCTACTCAGCAGAAACCCTTGGAATCTGAAGAAACGGGGTTCAGTTAAAACAGAGCACACTAGGGCATGCTTCCATTTATCTTCCTCCTCTTGAACTCCAGTAGAATGGAATTTCACCACCTTGTTACCATTACTGATAGCTGGGGGGTGGTACTTCAGTCTAGCACCATTACTCTGAACTCTATTAGAAACAAAAAGAGATCTCCAGGATTTCTCTTCCACCTTTGGGTTCTCCTCCTCTTCTCTGATCTCTTCAGCCGGAGAGAATCTCGCTCCAGAGATCCTCCCACCATTACTTTTCAGGCTCTTCTCACTGACTACCGATTTAACACTCTCAACATCATCTCTACCATTATCTGATTCAAATAGGTTATTAACAACCATATATCTATTTAGATTCGAAAGATCCAACCCATACTCCTTAGTCACCAAATCAACATCAGTATTTACCAGATCAATTCCTCCTTCGTTATTCTTCTTACTCGATTCAGCTTCCTCACGTTTCTCCTCCTCCAAAATTTCCTCCACAATCGTAAGTTTCAGATTCGAAATTTGCTTGGGCGTAGTGTAACTGGGTTTCTTAGGTTTTCTTCTCATCTTGAGAAACGGCGTAGATTAGCAAGAGCTTATCGACTTTTTATCTGCAAACTCATAAAAATCTCTATAAAACACCAACCAAAACTCAAAATGATCTAAAGGGTTTGAAGATATACCCTCTCAAGATAATCTCTTCAAACTTTTAGAATTTTTGACCGTGAAAAATAAAAAATATGATTTTGCAAAGCTTTATGATGATTCTTGAGAAAATCTTTAAAAATCTCCTTTTGATCTTGCATGCAAGCATCAAGTTGTGTTCATTAGTGATTATATAGGACAGTATTTGATGTATATAGAGAGATATGAAAGTATAATTTAGTGAGAGAAAATACTTTGAATTATGAATAATTTCACAAAATCACCTATTTATACTAAATTATCTTACTTATATTAGGTTGGGCTCTAAGCCACACTCAAACATTAAATCTTAGAATAAACCCATATGTGTCTCATGTCATACATATCATATCGGAAATTACCTATATTACATCAAAATTTGACGAAACTTACGCCATTTGTCCAAAATCTTCAATTTTTAAATTAAAATACCTAAGATTACTTCTATATTAATAATATAATCTTAATTATCCTTACAAACCTTCACATAATAAATCCTTTAAATTCCCTTATCCATTTCCGATATCATTTAACTCTATCTATTCCCTCGTCAAAAAAAAAAACTCTATCTATTCCAACTACTATGTTGGAATTTAAACAAAAATTACATCATGTACATAACTTTTTTACATCATCGAATTATGGGGTATTACATGAATTTACTCGGTGGATTGATTTATCGGACTTCACGATCACTTAGATTTCGATGATATTATGGGATATTACAAGGTTCAATTGATTTTTGTATTGATTTATATATGTTATAAAATATTCTCGGTTTTAAACTTAATATTTGAATATAGCATTATGAACTCACTCAGTTTCGACTGCCCCGTTGTTGTTCCCAATTTTATGTTTTATCGCGTAAAATATGGATGAATTTCCAGTTTACATTCGAAGGTTCGAGTTTTTAAAAGAATTTAAATTATTTTAATTCTAACCCGTAGCAAGTAGATATCTTTGTCGTTATACGTCTTTGTAGTATTTTTTTACTTTATCGCTTATGTACTTTGATGTTGGATGGTTTAACGTGAGAATGTTTCCACATTTATTTATATATCGATGTTTTTTTTTATCTCGAGCATGTTTCATGTATGTTGTGAGTTGAGAGTTCTAATCTCAAGTTGCCTCCAAGTAATGTTTATTTGTTTTAATCTTCGCATGATTTTAAGTTGCCATGCTAGAAGTAAGGTTGGAGTCTCGGTTTGCCCCCGAGCATTTGCATGTTCTCTAGCACCGGTTGTGATGCCGTGAAATTGGGTCATGATATCTTATGAGGAAGACATATGACGAAGCAAATGCTCTACTAGAGGAATTGGAAATGGGCAATTGTTCTTGGAAAACGGAGCGTCTACGACGATCGATCCAAAAGGGTGTGATGACGGTAGACCAATTTAATGAAATGGAAGCGGTTAAAGCAGAGAATGCCGCTACAAGCTCAAGTGGACTTGCTCAAAAGACAAATAGACAATAAAACAAATCTCGTAGCAGCGGTTCAAACTAGTTGTGACATATGTGGAGAATTTGACCATATGGGAGGGGAATGCCCCCTATTAGGTCAGGCTATGAATGATCAAGTCAATTATGTCGGTGGCCAAAGGCAAGGCAACGATCCTTATTCAAACACCTACAATATAGGATGGAGAAATTATCTGAATTTTTCATGGAGAGAAAATAGGGGTCATGTTAATGCCAATGAAGGTGTGATGCGTTTTCTAATTTTTAGTCAGGAAATTGACCTCAACTGAACCATGGAAACAACAATAATTATGGAAACCGACCACAACATCCACCTGAGTTTCAAAAAAACCGACGCTGGATGGGTGAAGCAAGTTTGAGAAGATTATAGAGCGCCTAAAAAAGATGAAAGCGGAATCGAGGCAAAAAGATAAAACTCAATCTGTTACCATTCATCATCTAGAGGTGAAACTTTCTCAATTGGCAAGCTCAATGCAAGGTCGAAATCAAGGCGGATTCCTATCTATCACGGAAACTTATCGGAGAGAGCACTTGAAGGCAGTTGAATTGCAAAGTGGAAAAGGCTCTTGATGATCCACATGTTGTTAAAACCGCTCCTAAAGATGTTCCAATTCAAGGTGAGAATGCAGTGGATGAAACTTCTATTGCAAAACCACCACCTCCACATCCGTACGTGCCTAAAGTGCCCTTTCCGGGTGGACTCAAGAGGACATCTGTAACCCCCTCTCTCAAAATATATTAAAATTTATTCAAAAACTTAATTGAAATTTATTATTAATCAAGTCAATAGCTGGAATTTTGAATTATTTTATTTATTGACCAATAAAAAAGAAAGAAATCCTTCATAAAATCTCTTGTTCAAACGTATATTAAACTTCTCAAAATAATAATATCTCAATAAATCCACAACTAAAAATATAGTCTCAAAACAAAAGACACGTAGATTAATTCAAAGTAATAAATAGCTGTTCTAAACACTCCCCAAAATAATTGTTTATAAAGAAAAAGAAATCTAACTCGGATGACATCATTGACCCACCTAACCAAACCAAATCAGCTGACTGCACGAAGCTAAATAAATGGATCATTGTGGTCTTGTCACGACCCAAAATATTGAGCCGCAACCGGCGCTACGGAACGGGAGTGGTAGCTCCGGAACCCGTAGCAAGCCTTAAAATCACAATTTATTTTTCGCAATTAATAAATGAATACATTAAACATTTAACATTTAAACAACGAAAGCAACACTTTTATGTGTATATCATATGATCAATCATATACACCAACTGTTTCAAAACCTCGCGGGCTCTAGTTACCGTACCCTGTACGAACTGGCCTCGCGGTACTATATACATCAGTTAGTGTTTTAAACATCTCACCGGCACCTGGGGCCGTGGATCATATACTAAACACGTAGCCTATCAAAATGCATATAAAACAATAACAGCAGTTAATATATACAATCAAAATGAACTGCTGTCCAGGCTATTATACTATCGACACAGGACCACTACTGCAGCACTCACAGAAGTCAGAAACTAACATATACAGCTGACTTCTGGACTTCAAAATTGGCCTCTAGCTAAGTCCACAAGCTAAGCACCTGAAAGACATCAAAGGTGAGGGGTCAGTATTTGGGGAAATACTGAGTGAGTTGACATTTACTAACAGTATTAATATAAAAACATAGCATCGCATCTCAAGAAAATATTAATATAAAACATATAAACATGTATTTGATCCGTGTGAAACTAATATCCTAGCATGCGACACATCTCTCGAATAATCATATATCATTCAACCCAATCGTAAATATCAATTGCGAGTCCAACTCGCTGGTGGCCCAGCCACTAGATACGGGGACTTCCAGGCTACACCGTAGCCGAGTTCACTCTCGTATCAAAATCATATACCCAATCGTAAATTTCATAATCATCATCAGCTCCCAGCTGTGTCAAGTCATTTCTCAATGCAAACATACTAGACTGACTCGATACTGGTGATCACACAGCCTATTGACACCCAATAGGTATCTAGTTTCTTCGGATCGCATACTAGTTCTCGCATATAGAAATTAAATAAACATATAACATCCAATCAATTGTATATAATGCGATGCATGAAAACAATATATATATATTTTCATAAAATAATTTTAATATATATAATACATGAAAGTAAAAGTACAACTCATAGTGACCGCAATCCAATCAATGACGTGGTCTATGAAATGATATGCCCTCGCTAGTCCACGTCTACTGACCTCTCTGCTCGCTGACACGTCTGATAAATAATAAACGTTTACTGATTAGACGTGAATCTCGTATTCCTATACGTATAATACTTTTAAGTTTTAGGGTTTAGTTTCATTAGATTCCACTTCTAGTTCGCTCGTATACTCAATGATCCTTAGTCGTACTTACGACTTATCGAGTACTATTCCTCGTACTCGAGAATTATATAACTTTCTTAACTGAATTCTTACTTATCATATTAACATTCATTTCTATAATGTTTTATATTCATTTTAAAACATTTGACTGAGTTTCATGCCCAAATCAAGCTATCTGAGCTTCATGGTGCACGTCGTGCACCCTTGTGGTGCACGTCGTGCGCCAGCACGACGTGCTGAAGTGCAGCACGTCGTGCACCGACGTGTACGACGTTTTTCCGGCGCTTCCAGACCATTTCCGGGGCTCCAAAACATCCAAAACTCATACCAATACATACCCACATCATTTAAACACTAAACCCATATTAAAAACCATCAAAAACGACGATAACAACGTGATTAAAGCGAATTCGATCCAATCGCACGTCACACGCCCAAAACAGCCATCATTTATCCATTTTTCACCATAAAAACGTCAAACTTACCTTAGTTTGAAGCTTGGGAAAGGTAGAGGACTGAATTCCGAAGAGATCGACGCAAAAATCGTCCGAAACGGACGTCGAACGGCGAAACGGCGAAGTGATGAAGTGTATCGGCGAAATGAATTCAATTTTCTCGATCTTTCTTTTCTCTTCTCCTCCTGATCCTTTCTTTCATAATCAATTCCTTATATATCAAGGTTAAAAGGATTATTTGATCCTTGTTTTCTTTCTTTGTTACAAATTATCTTCTGAACTTTTCTTTTGTTCAATTTAGTCCATAACTAAATTGATTAATCTTTTAACCAATTTTCATACGTATTATTTATATCCAATAAACAATACGAATTCCAATATTAATATTTTCCCGTCAAAACTTATAAATATCCATTTTTGAGACGTAGTGGCTAAATTACCACTTTAGTCCCTGAACTTCATTTTGGGGCTTTTCTTGACATTTCCCCTTTTTATTCCAATTCCAACTTTCTAGCTAGGAGATAATATTAAATACGTCATTATAAACCTCTCAGAACCGACCTACTTAAAACTTATTTATCTAAATCTTATCGGAAAATCTTCCGATATCGCCACTTCGGCGTCTCAAAACTGGACACGTGGTCCAATTAAATAATTAATTACTTTGGGGTATTACATTCTTCCCCCCTTATAAAAATTTGTCCTCGAATTTTCTTAAAACTTGTTGGGACCTTAGGATTGTCCTTATACTTTTCTTGATGTCCACTGATACGTATAATTGTATCGTCCCTTGTACTTTAATTTTTAGCTCTCTTCTTATAGCTTTCGTCCATTGTATTGTTGAGACTTTTCTTGTTGTTACTTTTGTCTCGTCTGTTGTTTTGCCAAAATAGCGTGGCTTAGGACGTATCGTTGGTAGCGTAATCCTGACGTCATCTACAACTGGTCATGATCTTCCTTCTGACCACCATTAGCATCAATTAATCCTCACTTAATACTTTATCGATTTATTATCTTTGGTAATTCTTATTCTTAGTGGCGTACTTTCATATGTGTTCGTTTTTGTAACGACAAATTAGCAACTTTTAACTTTTACTGGCGTTCCTTATTGCCATGTTTCCGCTTTAGACGATTGTCTTTAATTCCTATTTCTCTCTTCGACCATTCACCACGTAATTCCTTCGTCAATTAGCTCTCTTCAAACTACATTTTATCTACCTTAATCGCTGTTTCTTAGCGAAGTTGTGTCCAATCCACCTCTTTCTGTCATTAGCTTCTCTTTTCTTTTCTCCTTTAAGTTATCGTGTCCTTTACATTGTTTCTGTTAATCATGTATTTTGTACAGCTGCTTTCCTTGACCGGTACTAAATGCATTCTTATTTCTCTTACCTTTCTTTATTACTTCTTTAAAGTTCGTCTCGAGTCTCTTATTAATTCATCAGTCAAAGTTGTCTTTTCTTTACTTCACGATTCCTTATCTATGATGACCTCATAAGAGTCTCATATGTTTCTTTGACCATTAACTGTCTCTAGAATCCTTCTCACTAACTAACCTTTGTTCAACTTCATTCTTACTTTTAGGATCTAGCTGATCCAATAGATCCTTAATAACTTATCTCCTTTTATACTTAAGTTGTTTTAAATCCGATAATTCTATAGGTTTTTATCACTTTCTTTATCGTAACTTCTTCTTACAGTATAAACAACTTTCTATTTCATCTTACACTTCTGCTTCTTATTTTCGAATAGTCTTACGACCTTATTTTCGCTCTTCAAGATATCATCTTCGTACTGGTCATGATCGTTTCATAGCTTATCCTTATTCTGTTTCTCATTTTCTTCTTGAAGTGTTTTTCTGACTGCCCTTAACATTTAGATTGTACTTAACCTTATAACTTCCAAAACAATTGGGAGTAATTTCAATTTCTGTTGTCCTATATACTTTATGCCTCATTAATACTTATAACATGGTTCTATTTGTCTTTTAAACAACTTGATTCCTTTGTACTAGAACTGACTTCGTCTTTATAATACCATGGCTTTTTAGATGTAATTCATTCCTATCTGTTCAATAGCAATGAAGTATCATATTACCCTTTACTTACTGTATTCTTTACGTTTTTCCTCTCTTTATAATAGCTCCATTATTGCTATTCTATTCTGATAATCCCTTTGACGTATTCTTAAATCTTTCCATTTCCCTAACCACCTTACCAAATTCAAGGGTATATGAGTTCCTTCATTATACTTTTTTTTTCATATTATCCATCATTCTTACATTTACTGACACTTATGCTTATACATGTGCCTTTTTCCTTATACTAGAATTTTAAACTTAACTTGTTTCCTTTCTGTTATCGCAATTTATAACTCTTAATGCTGATACTAGTGACTTCACTTAATCTCAGTCAATTAGCATCATTATCTCTCTTGATCTGTCCAACTTCGAACCTTCACATCTTACTGGATTATCTTCTTCATCGTCCGTATCCTTCCTCTTTCTATTTTTGTATCTTCAAACACTTATATTGATAAAGTTATATATTCTTTAAATATCACTTGATATTCATCATTCAATATCATCGTCTCCATCGTCCGTTGTACTCTTACTCTTTTTTCCTCCGAGATGATTCTTGATCGCTACCTTACTTATCTTGACATAAAGATAATCATTTTATTCTTTATCATTTTGTATCCTTTACTTTTTCTTTCTTCTAACATAACTCTTTGTCATCACGTCCTTTGTCCTAATATGAGGATAAATATTGTGTCCTCTAGTCATTGCCAACGCATCATATCTTGATTGCATATGTCCTCCAGCGATAACTTCTTATTCATATTTTACCTTAGCTTCGTTAGCTTTATTGCAATTATACGTTAAGATGGCTTATCTCTTTTATTGAGATTTATTTTACGAGTATTACTCTTACTTATTAAGAATCTTTTGTTATTCGTCGCAGAGTTTCACATCTGAGTTCACATACTCAACAAATGATTTCAAAACATTCTTTGGCTAGCTAGCACTTTAAATCATTTTTTTTAGCTCAGAGTGATGACACCTCTCATCACCAAAGAGTTGCTCGAAACCGCATTTTCTTCATCATTGCGAAAATATGATGCATGATCTATGCTTTGAAAATTATTCTTTTATGCATTCCTATCGTGATTATGTGATGTCATATGCGATGACTGAGCACAATTGTACTTTGAATTTTTTTAAAAATCTTTCATACTTTTCGTAGAACGTAAGTTTACTCCAGACTGTACACTCTGCGACTATTAACGGCTTTCTTTATTGTTATTGGGTATATTACAAATTTTTGTATTGCTGTCACTTTCTGTCGTTTTACTGACTATTCTTCTGTTAACACTACTCCTTCTTTCTCCATATTTCCGATAACCCAGTTCATTCTGAAACTTCTTATAGCCGTAATTACTATTGTCACCTCTTTACTATACTTGTATCATACCATGTACAAGTATAGATATTGGTACACATCACTTATGAGTGTAGGTATCAGTTCTTTCATATCAAATTTCCTTTTCAGTATTTCATCTTTTCTTTCACGACTTCTAGAACGTAACACAGGAATTACGTTCGCGATAAATGTATTATTTATCGTTTATTATGTTATTGTTTTTGTAAGTTATGTTTATATATTCACTTCTTAAGCGTGTGTTTATCGATATCGCTTCCTATAGGCCCTGCCTATTTGAGGTATTATCCTATAGGTATGCTCTACTCATTATGCTCTATCATGCCATGCAGTGAACATATACACAGCAATGCAACATATAAAGACAAATACTCAAAGCATATTAATCATTTGATACCGGGGTTGTCTAATATGGGACACTAGGTTTCCTAATAGCTACGCTTGTTTGTCGACCCCTAACTCTTCTACTAGAGCTGCCTCCGCCTCTATGCACGGAGTGGGGGTTAGTCCTAATACCAGAGGATCGACTAGTATAACCTCGATAAAACGCACGTTTGAAAAAGTAGGGTCGAACAGGATTGCCATCCCACTCGCGGTCACCCTCGATCCTACGAGCCATCATAGTGAGCGTCCCAAAGTGCTCGTGAACATGCTCATTTAGCTCATCATACTCTGGTCCTAATCCTCTTACATACCTACAGTTGATTGTCTCATTATCTATATCAAGGTCTGGAATTCCTTCGACTATACATAAAAAGTCAATGGAATACAGTCCCGCTGGTAGTATTCCCCTAGAGAATGAGCGCATCTGCCTCCTAACCTGATTCAGAACCACTTGTGCATGGCCATTTGCTAACACTCCATCTTTTCTCAAATTGCGGTACCTCCGAACAGTGGACCAGAAATGTTCACTTCGGTAATCCTTGACGCCTGACTCGTCTAACAATTCTTCTTCTTCTAAGTCCTCCTCTGGATCCTCCTCAGGGTTCTCCTCACTTTCTTTACTGTACTATATCTCTGATGGGTGGGTTCTACCCCTAACTCTAGAAGAACTGCCAATCCCAGATACTGACATGTAACCATTCTGACAGATAGGAGGCGCTTCCTCCCATTCCTCTGCAGCATGTGACTAAGCTCTGTTCTGCCCAGACATACTAAAAAGAAACAGTTCCAAACGCCAACGACCATCTAAGCCCTCTTTTTCCTTGCTTAACTTCAGTATCATCTCATAAGGAATCACAAACATTAAACTTTCAATTAGTCTATACCTAATTCACAAATATAGAATCACCTAATATTCCTTACACGAGCAATACACACTTAATTGCCTCAATCGTCTGTGTATACATATACTAATCATTTATTAGCTTAATAGCCTTGATTCGCGCGCGTTCTATAACATATCACTGATGCACACATCAAACAAATGCAGACAACTAAGGTCCGACTCTCTTGCTGCAGTAGTTCCTAGGTATACTTACTGACAGAATATCTCATGTCAAACAGACAATCAGACAAATCTAGCAGTGGTAACTGGACCATCTGCTCTCAAACAAGCATCAAAACAAACTTGCAGTGGTAACTGGACCAACTGCTCTGATACCAACATTGTCACGACCCAAAATATTGAGCCGCAACCGGCGCTAGGGAACGGGAGTGGTAGCTCCGGAACCCGTAGCAAGCCTTAAAATCACAATTTATTTTTCGCAATTAATAAATGAATACATTAAACATTTAACATTTAAACAACGAAAGCAACACTTTTATGTGTATATCATATGATCAATCATATACACTAACTGTTTCAAAACCTCGCGGGCTCTAGTTACCGTACCCTGTACGAACTGGCCTCGCGGTACTATATACATCAGTTAGTGTTTCAAACATCTCACCGGCACCTGGGGCCGTGGATCATATACTAAACACGTAGCCTATCAAAATGCATATAAAACAATAACATCAGTTAATATATACAATCAAAATGAACTGCTGTCCAGGCTATTATACTATCGACACAGGACCACTACTGCAGCACTCACAGAAGTCAGAAACTAACATATACAACTGACTTCTGGACTTCAAAATTGGCCTCTAGCTAAGTCCACAAGCTAAGCACCTGAAAGACATCAAAGGTGAGGGGTCAGTATTTGGGGAAATACTGAGTGAGTTGACATTTACTAACAGTATTAATATAAAAACATAGCATCGCATCTCAAGAAAATATTAATATAAAACATATAAACATGTATTTGATCCGTGTGAAACTAATATCCTAGCATGCGACACATCTCTCGAATAATCATATATCATTCAACCCAATCGTAAATATCAATTGCGAGTCCAACTCGCTGGTGGCCCAGCCACTAGATACGGGGACTTCCAGGCTACACCGTAGCCGAGTTCACTCTCGTATCGAAATCATATACCCAATCGTAAATTTCATAATCATCATCAGCTCCCAGCTGTGTCAAGTCATTTCTCAATGCAAACATACTAGACTGACTCGATACTGGTGATCACACAGCCTATTGACACCCAATAGGTAGCTAGTTTCTTCGGATCGCATACTAGTTCTCGCATATAGAAATTAAATAAACATATAACATCCAATCAATTGTATATAATGCGATGCATGAAAACAATATATATATATTTTCATAAAATAATTTTAATATATATAATACATGAAAGTAAAAGTACAACTCACAGTGACCGCAATCCAATCAATGACGTGGTCTATGAAATGATATGCCCTCGCTAGTCCACGTCTACTGACCTCTCTGCTCGCTGACACGTCTGATAAATAATTAACGTTTACTGATTAGACGTGAATCTCGTATTCCTATACGTATAATACTTTTAAGTTTTAGGGTTTAGTTTCATTAGATTCCACTTCTAGTTCGCTCGTATACTCAATGATCCTTAGTCGTACTTACGACTTATCGAGTACTATTCCTCGTACTCGAGAATTATATAACTTTCTTAACTGAATTCTTACTTATCATATTAACATTCATTTCTATAATGTTTTATATTCATTTTAAAACATTTGACTGAGTTTCATGCCCAAATCAAGCTATCGGAGGCTCATTTTCACTCCCGGAAGTCCCACGGAGGTTCTGGTCGAGGTAGGGCACGTCGTGCTAGCTTGGCACGTCGTGCCCTTCAATTTTTGTGAAGGGCACGTCGTGCACCCTTGTGGTGCACGTCGTGCGCCAGCACGACGTGCTGAAGTGCAGCACGTCGTGCACCGACGTGTACGACGTTTTTCCGGCGCTTCCAGACCATTTCCGAGGCTCCAAAACATCCAAAACTCATACCAATACATACCCACATCATTTAAACACTAAACCCATATTAAAAACCATCAAAAACGACGATAACGACGTGATTAAAGCGAATTCGATCCAATCGCACGTCACACGCCCAAAACAGCCATCATTTATCCATTTTTCACCATAAAAACGTCAAACTTACCTTAGTTTGAAGCTTGGGAAAGGTAGAGGACTGAATTCCGAAGAGATCGACGCAAAAATCGTCCGAAACGGACGTCGAACGGCGAAACGGCGAAGTGACGAAGTGTATCGGCGAAATAAATTCAATTTTCTCGATCTTTCTTTTCTCTTCTCCTCCTGATCCTTTCTTTCATAATCAATTCCTTATATATCAAGGTTAAAAGGATTATTTGATCCTTGTTTTCTTTCTTTGTTACAAATTATCTTCTGAACTTTTCTTTTGTTCAATTTAGTCCATAACTAAATTGATTAATCTTTTAACCAATTTTCATACGTATTATTTATATCCAATAAACAATACGAATTCCAATATTAATATTTTCCCGTCAAAACTTATAAATATCCATTTTTGAGACGTAGTGGCTAAATTACCACTTTAGTCCCTGAACTTCATTTTGGGGCTTTTCTTGACATTTCCCCTTTTTATTCCAATTCCAACTTTCTAGCTAGGAGATAATATTAAATACGTCATTATAAACCTCTCAGAACCGACCTACTTAAAACTTATTTATCTAAATCTTATCGGAAAATCTTCCGATATCGCCACTTCGGCGTCTCAAAACTGGACACGTGGTCCAATTAAATAATTAATTACTTTGGGGTATTACAGGTCTATCTCCTGAAAAATAGGTGACAAGGGGTGAGTTGCCTACTCAATAGAATATACGCATCATATCTTGATTGCATATGTCCTCCAGCGATAACTTCTTATTCGTATTTTACCTTAGCTTCGTTAGCTTTATTGCAATTATACGTTAAGATGGCTTATCTCTTTTATTGAGATTTATTTTACGAGTATTATTCTTACTTATTAAGAATCTTTTGTTATTCGTCGCAGAGTTTCACATCTGAGTTCACATACTCAACAAATGATTTCAAAACATTCTTTGGCTAGCTAGCACTTTAAATCATTTTTTTTAGCTCAGAGTGATGACACCTCTCATCACCAAAGAGTTGCTCGAAACCGCATTTTCTTCATCATTGCGAAAATATGATGCATGATCTATGCTTTGAAAATTATTCTTTTATGCATTCCTATCGTGATTATGTGATGTCATATGCGATGACTGAGCACAATTGTACTTTGAATTTTTTTAAAAATCTTTCATACTTTTCGTAGAACGTAAGTTTACTCCAGACTGTACACTCTGCGACTATTAACGGCTTTCTTTATTGTTATTGGGTATATTACAAATTTTTGTATTGCTGTCACTTTCTGTCGTTTTACTGACTATTCTTCTGTTAACACTACTCCTTCTTTCTCCATATTTCCGATAACCCAGTTCATTCTGAAACTTCTTATAGCCGTAATTACTATTGTCACCTCTTTACTATACTTGTATCATACCATGTACAAGTATAGATATTGGTACACATCACTTATGAGTGTAGGTATCAGTTCTTTCATATCAAATTTCCTTTTCAGTATTTCATCTTTTCTTTCACGACTTCTAGAACGTAACACAGGAATTACGTTCGCGATAAATGTATTATTTATCGTTTATTATGTTATTGTTTTTGTAAGTTATGTTTATATATTCACTTCTTAAGCGTGTGTTTATCGATATCGCTTCCTATAGGCCCTGCCTATTTGAGGTATTATCCTATAGGTATGCTCTACTCATTATGCTCTATCATGCCATGCAGTGAACATATACACAGCAATGCAACATATAAAGACAAATACTCAAAGCATATTAATCATTTGATACCGGGGTTGTCTAATATGGGACACTAGGTTTCCTAATAGCTACGCTTGTTTGTCGACCCCTAACTCTTCTACTAGAGCTGCCTCCGCCTCTATGCACGAAGTGGGGGTTAGTCCTAATACCAGAGGATCGACTAGTATAACCTCGATAAAACGCACGTTTGAAAAAGTAGGGTCGAACAGGATTGCCATCCCACTCGCGGTCACCCTCGATCCTACGAGCCATCATAGTGAGCGTCCCAAAGTGCTCGTGAACATGCTCATTTAGCTCATCATACTCTGGTCCTAATCCTCTTACATACCTACAGTTGATTGTCTCATTATCTATATCAAGGTCTGGAATTCCTTCGACTATACATAAAAAGTCAATGGAATACAGTCCCGCTGGTAGTATTCCCCTAGAGAATGAGCGCATCTGCCTCCTAACCTGATTCAGAACCACTTGTGCATGGCCATTTGCTAACACTCCATCTTTTCTCAAATTGCGGTACCTCCGAACAGTGGACCAGAAATGTTCACTTCGGTAATCCTTGACGCCTGACTCGTCTAACAATTCTTCTTCTTCTAAGTCCTCCTCTGGATCCTCCTCAGGGTTCTCCTCACTTTCTTTACTGTACTATATCTCTGATGGGTGGGTTCTACCCCTAACTCTAGAAGAACTGCCAATCCCAGATACTGACATGTAACCATTTTACAGATAGGAGGCGCTTCCTCCCATTCCTCTGCAGCATGTGACTAAGCTCTGTTCTGCCCAGACATACTAAAAAGAAACAGTTCCAAACGCCAACGACCATCTAAGCCCTCTTTTTCCTTGCTTAACTTCAGTATCATCTCATAAGGAATCACAAACATTAAACTTTCAATTAGTCTATACCTAATTCACAAATATAGAATCACCTAATATTCCTTACACGAGCAATACACACTTAATTGCCTCAATCGTCTGTGTATACATATACTAATCATTTATTAGCTTAATAGCCTTGATTCGCGCGCGTTCTATAACATATCACTGATGCACACATCAAACAAATGCAGACAACTAAGGTCCGACTCTCTTGCTGCAGTAGTTCCTAGGTATACTTACTGACAGAATATCTCATGTCAAACAGACAATCAGACAAATCTAGCAGTGGTAACTGGACCATCTGCTCTCAAACAAGCATCAAAACAAACTTGCAGTGGTAACTGGACCAACTGCTCTGATACCAACATTGTCACGACCCAAAATATTGAGCCGCAACCGGCGCTAGGGAACGGGAGTGGTAGCTCCGGAACCCGTAGCAAGCCTTAAAATCACAATTTATTTTTCGCAATTAATAAATGAATACATTAAACATTTAACATTTAAACAACGAAAGCAACACTTTTATGTGTATATCATATGATCAATCATATACACTAACTGTTTCAAAACCTCGCGGGCTCTAGTTACCGTACCCTGTACGAACTGGCCTCGCGGTACTATATACATCAGTTAGTGTTTCAAACATCTCACCGGCACCTGGGGCCGTGGATCATATACTAAACACGTAGCCTATCAAAATGCATATAAAACAATAACAGCAGTTAATATATACAATCAAAATGAACTGCTGTCCAGGCTATTATACTATCGACACAGGACCACTACTGCAGCACTCACAGAAGTCAGAAACTAACATATACAGCTGACTTTTGGACTTCAAAATTGGCCTCTAGCTAAGTCCACAAGCTAAGCACCTGAAAGACATCAAAGGTGAGGGGTCAGTATTTGGGGAAATACTGAGTGAGTTGACATTTACTAACAGTATTAATATAAAAACATAGCATCGCATCTCAAGAAAATATTAATATAAAACATATAAACATGTATTTGATCCGTGTGAAACTAATATCCTAGCATGCGACACATCTCTCGAATAATCATATATCATTCAACCCAATCGTAAATATCAATTGCGAGTCCAACTCGCTGGTGGCCCAGCCACTAGATACGGGGACTTCCAGGCTACACCGTAGCCGAGTTCACTCTCGTATCGAAATCATATACCCAATCGTAAATTTCATAATCATCATCAGCTCCCAGCTGTGTCAAGTCATTTCTCAATGCAAACATACTAGACTGACTCGATACTGGTGATCACACAGCCTATTGACACCCAATAGGTAGCTAGTTTCTTCGGATCGCATACTAGTTCTCGCATATAGAAATTAAATAAACATATAACATCCAATCAATTGTATATAATGCGATGCATGAAAACAATATATATATATTTTCATAAAATAATTTTAATATATATAATACATGAAAGTAAAAGTACAACTCACAGTGACCGCAATCCAATCAATGACGTGGTCTATGAAATGATATGCCCTCGCTAGTCCACGTCTACTGACCTCTCTGCTCGCTGACACGTCTGATAAATAATTAACGTTTACTGATTAGACGTGAATCTCGTATTCCTATACGTATAATACTTTTAAGTTTTAGGGTTTAGTTTCATTAGATTCCACTTCTAGTTCGCTCGTATACTCAATGATCCTTAGTCGTACTTACGACTTATCGAGTACTATTCCTCGTACTCGAGAATTATATAACTTTCTTAACTGAATTCTTACTTATCATATTAACATTCATTTCTATAATGTTTTATATTCATTTTAAAACATTTGACTGAGTTTCATGCCCAAATCAAGCTATCGGAGGCTCATTTTCACTCCCGGAAGTCCCACGGAGGTTCTGGTCGGGGTAGGGCACGTCGTGCTAGCTTGGCATGTCGTGCCCTTCAATTTTTGTGAAGGGCACGTCGTGCACCCTTGTGGTGCACGTCGTGCGCCAGCACGACGTGCTGAAGTGCAGCACGTCGTGCACCGACGTGTACGACGTTTTTCCGGCGCTTCCAGACCATTTCCGAGGCTCCAAAACATCCAAAACTCATACCAATACATACCCACATCATTTAAACACTAAACCCATATTAAAAACCATCAAAAACGACGATAACGACGTGATTAAAGCGAATTCGATCCAATCGCACGTCACACGCCCAAAACAGCCATCATTTATCCATTTTTCACCATAAAAACGTCAAACTTACCTTAGTTTGAAGCTTGGGAAAGGTAGAGGACTGAATTCCGAAGTGATCGACGCAAAAATCGTCTGAAACGGACGTCGAACGGCGAAACGGCGAAGTGACGAAGTGTATCGGCGAAATGAATTCAATTTTCTCGATCTTTCTTTTCTCTTCTCCTCCTGATCCTTTCTTTCATAATCAATTCCTTATATATCAAGGTTAAAAGGATTATTTGATCCTTGTTTTCTTTCTTTGTTACAAATTATCTTCTGAACTTTTCTTTTGTTCAATTTAGTCCATAACTAAATTGATTAATCTTTTAACCAATTTTCATACGTATTATTTATATCCAATAAACAATACGAATTCCAATATTAATATTTTCCCGTCAAAACTTATAAATATCCATTTTTGAGACGTAGTGGCTAAATTACCACTTTAGTCCTTGAACTTCATTTTGGGGCTTTTCTTGACATTTCCCCTTTTTATTCCAATTCCAACTTTCTAGCTAGGAGATAATATTAATTACGTCATTATAAACCTCTCAGAACCGACCTACTTAAAACTTATTTATCTAAATCTTATCGGAAAATCTTCCGATATCGCCACTTCGGCGTCTCAAAACTGGACACGTGGTCCAATTAAATAATTAATTACTTTGGGGTATTACAGGTCTATCTCCTGAAAAATAGGTGACAAGGGGTGAGTTGCCTACTCAATAGAATATAGCTATTTATATATATATATATATATATATAAATGACAACAACAAACAAAACAAACAACATAATATCATTTAATCAAACCATAAACTCATCAACTCTCATATACCCATCCCAAATATACAATCAGACAAATGAATTCATTATTTATTTTATTTCTTTAATTAGGGTCCTGCTTAACCTATCTGAATCATATCCAATGGTTTGTCGGCCATTAAAAATCATATTAATAATAAATATCGCACAAGATACCAAACACATTAGTGTCCCGATACCATCCCAGTGTCTAGTAAAAACGCACATGATATTCTTTGCTTCTGAGAATATCCCGGCACCAAAGTGCCTAGCAAAACTTTTATCACATCTTTTATCTCATCGTCTCAATTTAATCGTCACATCTCTAAACCATTGGATATAATCAGTCCTAGGTAAGCAAACTGTCAACTTCCTTAATTATCAAAATTTATCTACAAACTGTCTAATCAAACATAATCAGTTAATGACAAACTTGTATCCAGCATAATCATACTTCTCAAATTTTACAATTATATAACATATTTAATGCAACCAAAACAAACAGACAATCCTATACGCATTCAGACCTCTAGCATATAATAATTGTCGTGGTGGTTTGGCTCTTTCTAGAAAGCAAAGGATTATTCGCTCTTTGATTAATAAGAATGCTTTATCTCTTATTTGTCTTATTGAAACCAAGAAGGAGGTGTTTGATGATTTTTTAGTTTGTCGGCTTCGGCCCAATCTTGATTTTGAGTATTGTTATTCGCCCTCTACTGGAGTGCCAGGAGGTATCATTTGTATTTGGGATAATAAAGCTATTTTGCCTGTCTCAATTTCAAAAGGAGATAGATGGCTTATTTTTTGATTTTTTGTGGGATTCTTTACCTGTCAGAATTATTTGCATTTATGCTAGTAATTGTTCTAGGGAGCGAGCTGAATTTTGGAGCTTTATTCTAGAAATAATTGTGACAAATAGAATGTGTATTCTTTTGGGTGACTTTAATAAGGTGCTTTCTCCTACAGAGAGATTAAACTGCAGTATCTTTTCTCCATCTATGCAGCTTTTTGCAGATTTTATTCATAGCTCGAATTTGATTGAATCGCCTTTACAAGGTCGTTTTTTTACATGGCAGAATTCTGTTTCAAAATCAAAAATTGATAGGTGTTTTGTTTCAGCAGATATTTTGGTTGCGTGGCCGAATTGTATCTTATCAGCTTTGCCTAGGAACTATTCGGATCATATTCCGCTTTTGTTTCGTTCAAAGGTTATTACAGATTGGGGTCCGAAGCCTTTCAGATCTATTAATGTTTGATGGGAGCATAAAGATTTTGAATCTTTTGTTGCGACTTCTTGGGCAAATATCAAAGCAACGGTCATAGGGGATTTAGTTTGCACGCTGCGGGAACTTAGAGTTCAGATTAAGGGGTGGAATCATCAGGTATTCGGCAATTTGAACAACAATCTTGAGGGCATTCATCAATCTATTCATGAGCTGGATTCGGCAGCTGACATCTCTGATCTCTCTGAGTTGGATAGGGAGCGGCTTTCTTCTCTTCAATCGGAGAGTTATCGGGTTTCTAAGCAATTGGAATCACTTTGGCATCAAAAATCAAGGGTGAATTGAAATCTTAATGGGGACAAGAATACCAAATTTTTTCACTCCATTGCCTCGATACACTCAAGAAGTAACTTGATCTCTGAGATTACTGTGGAGAATACTACTTATGTTAATCCTTGTGATGTTAAGGAGCAAGTTTTTTTATTTTATAAAAAACTTTACAACATGAATAGTGGGGTTCCTTTTTCTCTTGATAGCTTACCTCTTCACTGCCTCTATGATTCTCATTCTTTGGCCTTGGTTGCTCCTTTTTTCAGAAGAGGAGATTTTTCTAACTCTAAAGAGTTGTGAGGATAATAAAGCTCCTGGTCCAGATGGGTTTAATTATTATTTCTACAAGAAAGTTTGGAGTATTATTAAATCTAACATTCTGGAGATTTTTCACTATTTTCACAGTACAGGAGCTTTTCCGCCAGGTATCAATACTGCTTTTCTTGTTCTTATTCCGAAAGTTCAGGGAGCCTCTAATATTTCGGATTTTAGACCTATAAGTTTGATTAATGGTATCTTCAATTTGATTCCGAAAGTGCTAGCCAATAGGCTTTCTCCTTTGCTTCCTCAGCTTGTCTCAGAAAATCAATTTGGATTTATCAGAGGTCGGAATATCCATGACTGGCATATAATAGCTTCAGAAATTATTCACATTGCTTCTCGCCGTAAGGAGAAACTTTTAAGGCTTTTGATTGTATTTCTTGAGATTTTATTCTTCAGATGTTAGGGAGAATGAATTTTGATCCTGTGTGGCTGAACTGGATTTCGGCTATCTTTAATTCTTCTCAGCAATCGGTTCTCATTAATGGGAGTCCAACTAAGAATTTCTCTATGGGGAAAGGAGTGAGGCAAGGGGATCCGTTATCGCCTATGTTGTTTGTTCTAGCTGTGGAAGGCCTCAAAGCTATGATTAGTAAGGCAGTTGGTCTTGGTTTGTTTGATGGGGTCCAAATTGATGGATATGTTGATCCGGTTTCTATCCTTCAATTTGCTGATGATACTCTGCTCTTTATTCCTCAAGATTTTGATATGCTGAGGAACTTGCTGCGGGTTTCTTCGGTGTTTTGAGACTGTCTCTGGCCTCTCTATTAACTACAAGAAGAGCTCTATCTTGGGCATTAATGTAGCTGACAAGTCCCTTGCTACTGCTTCAGTTATTCTTAATTGTTCGGTTGAGAAATTTCCTATTACTTATCTTGGCCTACCGCTCTCGACTAGACCTATTAAAGCATCGCTTTGGAAGCCTGTTGTCTCAAGGTTTTCAGATCAATTAGATTTATGGAAAGGTAATTTTCTCTCTCCGGCTGGCAGATTGATTTTGATTAAGTCGGTTTTACATAGCCTTCC
This sequence comes from Mercurialis annua, assembly GCF_937616625.2. Lineage (NCBI taxonomy): Eukaryota > Viridiplantae > Streptophyta > Magnoliopsida > Malpighiales > Euphorbiaceae > Mercurialis > Mercurialis annua. The sequence continues at coordinate 42,652,225 of NC_065570.1, forward strand.
GGTTTATTATATTGGCTCTCTGGTTATCCCGCAGTAAATTATTTCTTCTTTGGATCGTTTTATGAAGCGTTTCTTATGGTATGGTAATCCGGTTGGTAAATGTGTTTGCAAGATTTCTTGGGTTAAAGTTTGCCTTCCTTATGATTAAGGAGGTTTAAATTTGATCCCTTTTCGTGTTAAGAATCAGAGCCTTCTATGCAAATGGTTATGGAAGCTTCGGTTGAAGGGAAATTCTCTATGGTATTTTGTGGTCATTAATAGTAGCTCAATTCGTTCTTGGTATGATTTTGAAAATTGTAATTTTAAAAATCTTTCTCATCTTTGGAAAGGAATTCATAATCTTTGAGATAAAAATTCAGATATTTGGTCTATTTTTTTCAGAGGGAGTTTCGGTAAAAATTGGTAATGGTTATGGAATTTATTTTTGGCAAGACACTTGGTCTGGTTCTTCTCCTCTTGCGGTTCGGTTCCCTGGTTTATTTGCTTTGTCAAGAGAAAAAATTGTTACGGTCAATGAGCAGCGGCAGTGGTCAGCTTCCACGCCTCAATTCCAATTTAATTGGAACCATCGGCTGCGCATAGGAGAGCAGCAGCTGCTGCAAGATTTGGAAATGGAAGTTTCAAATGTCAGTATGGATGCCAATAGGAATGATGTCTTCTACTGGAAAGGTAAGATTAATGCCTTCAAATCTAGAAACATTTCTTTTATTTTGCAGCAAAAAATTGGTGTGCATGGGATCTTTTTGAATTTACGGGATAGTAATTTAATTCCAGCTTTATGGAAGTGGAAAATTCTGCCACGAATTCAATTTTTTTCTTGGCTTCTTATTAATGATAGAATTTTTTCGAATGCTTCTTTGGTTGCTAGAGGTATCATTGATCCGAGTCTTATTGGTTGTTTGGTGTGCAATTTGGAAGAATCGAATATGCACATTATTTTCCATTGCCGTTTTGCATGGAAATTTTGGTGCTTTATTTTGTCAAAGTGTGACATTTTTTGGGTCTCGCCGGCTTCGGTGTCTCAGTTCTTCATATTATGGACGTCTTATTCTCATCCATCGTTCAAGGATTTATGGCGTCTTATTTGGTTCTTCGGAATTTGGGAGCTTTGGATATCTCGCAATAATAGGGTTTTCAATGGTATGGAGAGTTCTCATGAGTCTCTAGCTTACTTATGTATTGGCAAGGCGGTTCACTTTTGTTCTTCTTTTCATCCTCAATTTCTTTATAGCGGAAATGATGTATATAGATGTTTGGATTTTTTTGTTGCTTCTTTTTTAGCGATCCTTTTTTTTGGATATTTTGCCTTCCAGTCCTTGTGTTAGTGCATAATAAATCTATCATTTATCCAAAAAAAAATACGTATTGCAACGTGTCCGAATTTGGGTTATTAAAAATTGAGGAAGTTCAAATCATGTTAAAATATTAAGGATTAGGACCAAAATGGGTCTATTTTACTTATCGCAAAAAAATAATTTAATTGAAAAATCATTATTAATTAAAACAAGTACGAGCGAGACGAAGAAAAAGTTTATAAATTAAAATAAAATAATTTATAAGTCCCGAGTTAATAATTTTTATGTTAATATTTGTAAAATAATTTTAAGAAGTTACCATCAAAATTTTATAAATCTTGAATGTAATTTATTTTATCAAGTAGGACTGAGCGGGAACTCAAATAGCAATAAAAATTAGTAAAACAAATTAGAGAAAATAACAAGAAAACTCATAAAATAGACTTTGTTTTCGCACTATACCATTTTCTTAAAATGTTTACATTTAATGTTACAATGAGCAGTTTTCTTTTACTGGCATCATTCCAACAGAATAGGGACATCATTGATGATTTGGTCTATATGCTTCTAATTAATAACTAGCACCTATAAACTAATGACACATGTCCGCTGATAATGAAACTAACAAAATCTTCTGATCACGCGGACACTTATGTGGGAAGAGTTACATCCACGTGATTTAATGCCAAATTATAGGTAAACAGTTGATAATTAGATATTGCTAATGCAATTTCACAACAATTGAACAAGTTCACATGGTCAAAAATTGACAAAATTTGAATCTTTGGTTTTAACTTTTAACTTTGACCATCTCTTAAAATCAAAGTATTAAATGTTTTTTTTATTTCTCAATGTTAAAATATTGAATGGTTATTGATCACATATTACATATATCATTAGCACATATTATTGAATAACCATTCAACAACTTATCACTTGTTTTATTCTATCTCTCTTTTTATTAATTTAATTGTGTTGATAGAACTTGTTTATATATCAAATCGGAGGATTGAACAATTGATCATATTTTATACATCTCCAATATACTATATATTCGATCGTTTGTACCCTTTTTATTGTTTTCTTATACATCTTTTTTTAGTTTTATTACATATTATATATATATATATATATATATATATATATATATATAAAATACATTTTCAAAATCTTGAATCGAGAAAGCGAATTAGATATATTAAAATTGGAGTTTAATTAACCGTATTAATTAATTTTTTTGATTGTTGTCGTTTATTTTTATCGATTTAATTGAATCAATGGAGTGATTCGATCGGTTCATTTTTATATGTATATATCTCTGATACATAAATTATACATGATAGATACATTTTTAACGCACTTTATAGATACATCGCTGATACATAATTTATACATGACAGATACATTTTTTTACTACATAATTTATATATGATAGATGTATTTTTGTTTATTGATTTGTATATAATGTGTCTCATCGATGTATTGATAGATGTATTTTTGTTTTTTGATTTCTATATAATGTGTATCAACGATGTATATTTACTATTTAAAAATGTAAATTTTTAAATGCGTGTATTAAATACATCGATGATACATATTTTATACATGATAGATACATTTTTTAAATGTACTTAATATATACATCTCTAATGTACAATTTATGCATCAAACTTGTATTAAGTATATATCCTTAATGTATTTTTATATTTTAAAATTATATTTATAAATATATTTGATAGCTACATCGCTGATACATAATTTATATATACATGATAAATATATTATTTATGCTTTAAAGCAGATTCAATATGTATCAACAATGCATTCGGTAAGTAATTCATAAAATTATATTTTTTACAATTAAAGATAAATTTTCTATCATTAAAAATATGGTTAGCCTAATATAAATCAATAAATATATAAATTAATTTTTATTTTTTAGTATTATTAAATTTATTGAGTAGTAAGAAAAATATATAAATAAAGTAATTAAGTGTAGATGTTATGGAGCGACACATCTTTATTGCATTTCAAATACATTTTGGATACATCTCTAATACATTTGGATACATCTCTGATACATATTGGCTTACATGTTAGGTATATTATATAACTGATTTATCATTTCAGATACATATTTGATACTTCTCTTATACATATTTGATACATGATAAATATATTTTTAAAGTTGTAATATGACTTATACATGATTTATACATGATAAATATTTTTTATGTTATATAATTTATACATGATAGATACACTTTTTAAATAAACTTAATAGATATATCTCCGACATAGAGATATTTTGTGATTTGAGGAGCTATAACATCGAGGAAGACGAGGCAAAAAAGAACACAACAACTTGAAGAAAAAAGTGCCACATGTGACATCGCCATTATTCGCTTGGCTTGCGGGTTATCTTTTACTCATATACATTTTCGATACATTTATTATAATAAATGACATGGACTATTTATTTAGGTTAAACGAGTAATATACATCTATACATTAGAGATGTGTTCGGTATGTATCAACAATGTAACTGATAATTAGTTCATATAATAATTTTTTTAGAATTATGTCATTTATATATCATGTATTTTTATATTTTTAGAATTTAATATATTTATTTAGATTTAGATTTTTAAAATCAAAATTAATATTATTTTAAATCGTATATAGAACTGATAAATTTTTGACATAATTTAAATAAATAAATATATAAGTATTGTTTGTGTTATTAAAAAAAACAAATGATTCCATTCCATGATTGTCCAGTTCATTAATTTAATGGATATTGATTGCTTTCTCTAATTTGATGGGTCTTGACCAACTCATAATTGTCCAGATTGTTTTTTTATTTTAGTTTTGTTAAAAAGGCAAGAATCTTGTGTTAATAGGGATGAAATGTGAAGATTGGCACGTGTCATAAGCTGATTGGTTCGACCTTATAATTATGAGAGAAGGAAGCGCAGATCACGTGGGGAAGATTTTCTGTTATTGCTTATATCATGCGGACGCGTGTCATCATTTTATTGGGATGCCATGAGTGTAAAGTTTTAGTGTTTTGTGGTATGAATGTAAAATAGGTGAGCTCAATGGCAATTGGTGTAATTGGAGCCCAATTTTTGGTAATTTTGTTATTTTCTCAAAAAAATAAAGTATAAGTTTCGTGCGGATAAAAATTATATTTTTATTTGTTTCACATTTTATAGGATTTTTGGATAAAATTTTGCAAAATTTGAAATTAGTTTCTGTATTTTTTATGGACGAATAATTATGAAATTGGTTAAAGACGTGTTAGTTATAAGGACAAACTTATCATATATACATATATAAAAAAACGTTGGAAAAAAAATAAACTTAAAATAGAAAAATAAAAAAAGGAGGAAAGGTTAGAGATAAATTGATAAGCGGTGGTCTAATCCTTATCAATTTCTTCCATTTCTTTCTTCATCCTCCCATTCCTTTACATATACTATTTTTTTTTCTTCATTTTTTATCAATCTCTCTGTAACCATGTCCCTCCTCTTGTTTTCCACTCCAAATTTCTTCAAACTTTCATCCTTAATATATATACAAATAGTAAAAAAATCTATCCATAACACGAATTTATAAATAATTTTTGAAACCGTCGAATTTATCCGATCAAACGTCGAAGCGCTTGACGTTTTTAAAAGATATTTCAGATCGATCGGGCATTATTTTATTTTGAAATATTAGCGGTCCCTGTGAGTTTGCGATTTATATTTGTGTATTAATTTTTTAAAAGTTATTTTGATATATCTTTATTATGATTTCAGTTAAAGCATCGATATGTTATGATTTTTATTATGATGTTTATTATATAATATTTTGCTTTTTATTACGAAACCTAATATAATTATCTGAAAGAACAAGCTACTTATTGGGTATCAATAGGACTATGAGGTCACCGATGTCGATATGAGTCTAGATGTCTATGTTTGATTACATTGTGATATGAGCTCTTGTTTATACAGTAAAATGGAAAGGAGGATTGTGTATGGTATATACGAGGTTAACTCGGTGGAATTATCTCGAAACTTGTATCTAGTGAGTTAACTCGGTTGAACTATCTCGGGACTCACAACTTGGGATTAAGCGATGGTAGCGCTTAACTCGATTGAGCTATCTCGGGACCATATCACATAGATCGAATTGATTTAATATAATACGAATAGGCAACAATATGAATTTAAGATTTCGATCAGATCTAATATTTTGTTTACTTTTATATATGTTATAAGTATATGCGATTTATGTTTTATAATACCATTAGTATATGCAAACTCATTTTTGTTGTCTGATCTCCCCACAGTGTTTTCATTTCAGGTTTGATTTTGTATTGTGTAGTAGAGCTTCCATTCTATATTACGGAAGTCCCAGTTCAAAGCATTCTTGGAAGGCTATGTTCCTCTCTAGAGCTGTAGTAGTCGTCAGGAGTAGACCTAGTTTTATAGTAAACGGTTTACATGTTTATATACTCTGTTACATTATTTTATATGTATGAAGCTTTGATTTGAGAACTTTGTATAGCTGTTCAAAGTAATTTTAACTGGGCTATATGATATATTTGCATGATTTGAAACAGGGCAATGTTGGATATGTGGTATCGCTTTGTAAAACCCTCATTTCTAAGTTTTTATGCAATGATTTTCAGAAAGTGATTTTGATGTTTATGATCGTTTTGTTTAAATAAGTTTTCTGAAAACGTTATATGTATGATGATGTATTTATTTCACAATTTTTGTTTTAATGGTTTTAGGCTTGCTACGGGTTTCAGAGCTACCACCCTCATTCCCTAGCGCCGGTTGCGTCCCATGGATTTGGATCATGACAAAGTTGGTATCAGAGCAATGGTCCTGGATACCATTGCTTACATATGTGTTATGTGAGAGTCTACCTAGGAACTACTGCAGCACATAGGATTCGAATCATGTCTTTTGCATGTTCTCTTTGGGGGTTTTTATCGTTCCAGCCTTCTGGTTTAAGGTATAAGTCTATGATCTATGTGTGATATTGCATGCGAACTATATAGTGGATTTTTATACGACTCGATAACGAGGTTAGAGTATCAATCATCGTACGACATGAAGATGTTATCGAAGTCATACGATTGAAGCGTTAAAGGATGATTGACAGAATGGCGTGGATTCAAAGAGGTGGAAGAACTTACCAAGTTACAGAGTTTAAGATCTAGAGAACTTACAAAGTTAAAGGTTTATAATTTATTGATATAGATTGTCTAAGCGGTTTTAAAAGCATAATTATGCCTAGACCCGATATAGTAATATAATATTGTTAGGACATGAATAGAATTGCATCATTATTAACACATTAAATGGAAAGAATAATAAATGGATTCATACATTAGTAGAACATGCATCATGCGCGTTTGGCTGAGACAAGAGGTGAGTTGTGGTAGTGTGAAGTAACCAGTCTGGTAGTCAAGCTACGGGAATATGAGGTATATAGTATAACTAACTAAGGATTATTAACGTAAATTCCGTATAGATGCGGATAGTGTGAAATAGATGATAAATAAAATTAAGAGATAGACGAAAGGTATTGTATGAAGTAAGTTAGGAATTTGAAATTCCGACACTAAACCTTGCGATTATGAAATTTTGACCAGGGGACTGTGGAATGCATTTTTTGTATGGTGAATGTATATTAAGTGTTGGGCCATCAAATTTTGAATTCGACTGACAAAGAGTGAAAAGTATGGAACATACTTGTTATGTTAACAAGAAACGTTTTGATAATGGAGTTAAAATTGATATACGATTAATAAAATATAGTATAATGGCTATGGAATATTGATAATGCTCTTAAATGAGGACACGAACGTTGAATATGGAAAGTTGAGACCAGTGGCGAAGCCACTTGTAGGGGAAGGGGGTCAATTGACCACCTTCTTAAAAAAAATTATAGTAATTTGTAGTATTAATCAATTTAAATTGTATATATTATACTTATTTTTATGGATATTGACCACCTTAGTTATTTATTTTGTACTAAATTATAAAATTTGCCCCCATATTATATAATTTTTGGCTTCGCCCCTGGTTGAGACACGTTATATAGCGGTAATCATATAAGTATAGGGTCTGAAGGTTTTGCACGTCAGGACAAATGAAAAACTCGGAGTAAGCTAGCATTTGAGATAAGCGACGTATTAAGAATAGATGCATTCAGATAAGAATTTTGTGATAAGGATAAGAAGAAAAATTACTTGCAATAGAAGGAAATAGAGTAAATGGTATATAAAAGAATATAGAGTTATGATGGGCTTAACGAGAAAGAAAGGTATAGAAGTCAAGAAATAATTAAAACAGAAAGTAATGACACAAGAAACAAGTTATGGTAGCTTAAAAATACAAGTATAAGAAACCCATTTATTAAATTTCATGAATAATGTATACATAAAAAAAAGTATAGAGAATGTGAGTTTGTATTAAAGGACCCTTTGAGCTATACATGCAAAGAGGAAAGAAAAAGTCAGTAGTTGACATAGCTATAGAGATGCATATGAGTACAGAGGAAAGAAGAATTAAGAAGTATAATAGGAATATGATTGACACATTTACAAAACTAGACGAGAAGAAATTAAGGAAAGGCCTATCGTGAAGGTATAAGTTAGATCAAATTAGTAGATTTTTTGAATGTAGCACGAACACTACAAGTTTAATGCAGACATAGAGAGAATAAGTACTTCGACTGTACTTATGAAGTGGTTATGTCTGGGTTATTTCCGGAAGATTTGTTAATGGATTATTGATATGAATACATAAGAGAGAAGGATCACGCGTAACGTATGCGATTAATGTTTTAAATTATGAGATAACATTAGAATTAAGTTAAGTACTCAATATGCGAGTGACATTTTGGGAACACGGAAAGTCTCTAATGACGTCTCGAAAGACCGAGGCGGTTTATAAGTGAAAGCAACCTATAAGTGAAAGCAACCGGTACGGTTATAGAAATGAGTAATTCCTTGAATTTTGTAGAGTACTATAAGTGTTATTTGTAAGATTTTTCTAAAATCCTTGCATTAGTAATAAGATTCAACCGTGATTCAACCAGAAAAGTGTGAAAGTTGATCAGACAGGTCAACATAATGTATGTGTTGGAAAATTATGGGAATGTTAGACTATAGTAATAATATTAGCATGACCAGAAGGTATGTAAGAATTATAATACATTAGATGGTTAAGTGTCAAGTGGAGATATGTTATGATATAGCATGATCAGATCATAGAATATGTTTCTCTATGGTTGAGAATGCAAGAGGTTAGTTTGCTAATGCATGATTTGGAATTGGCAACAGTTATACTCGCGCTGAAAGTCGAAAGACACTATCTGTGTGATATAATGTGCGAACTATTTACGACAACCAGAGTTTTTGTGATAGGAGTCTAGACACTACTTATATAATACAGATTAAAGATCGAAAGAAGAAGTGATTTGAAATTTTTGAAGAACTACTGTTACGATAACCAATAACATCCTAGAAAGCTAGTGTAGTAGCAGATATGTTGAGTAGAAAACCTATAGAATTTCACCCATACTGCTACAATATGGCGACAACCGTTAGTGGAAGACGTTTGTGCATGGACTAATCAAGCGGTAACTGTAAAGTTTTAAGCCATATAAATTTAGTGCTTCAACTAAATATACAACTAATGTTGAACGATTAAGTCAAAAAGGGAATAAGTTAGAAATACACAATAATAATGTTTGATGGATATTGATTAAATAAATAAAAAAATTGCGATTTCAGTATTGTAAATGGTATGCTGAAAAATGATGTTAGATTTCTTGTACCGAACGTTGAAAGTCCAAGTTATATAATTTTTGAAAAAGTTATATAGATCAACATATAGTATTGTTTCAGTACCATGAATGGGTATTATACAGTCAAAGAAATGTGCCAATGAAATAATATGAAGAAAGATATGACAAGGATTGTAGTATAGTGTCCGAAAGATCAGCAAGTCAAAGTGGAGTACTAGTGACCATATGGATTTTTACAACCATTGCCTGTCTAGGAATGGAATTTGATAAGGATAGAGATCGATTGTGTGGATGGTTTCCTAGAACTCAAAAAGGTTCTAGCTTAATATGGTGATTAGGGATAGTGTGACGAAATTCATCCATTCCATACTCTTAAGAATTTGTGTACTGCATCAAATTGACAAGAGTTTAAGCTACAAGTTAAATTCAACGGATGACTAAAATTCGTAAGAAATTTTAGATGTGCGATAAGAATGAAGCATCGTTTGTACTAATAAGTGACGAATAATGGGAAGAAGCAAATTAAGCACTACGCAGTGAACTACACACCCGCTGTGTATGAAAGACTACATAATTAGAAAAGTGTATACGATTGAGAAAATCGTTCAAATACTAAGCTAATGCTAGGAAGAAAGCATTATGCGGTCAAAGAAGACAATCTTCTTTGTGTTAAGAAAAGTGAAGGAAAGAAAGGTTATAGGAGACATAAGTTAACAAAGATAGAAATCACGTAAGTATATACGATTGAACAATATTAGGACTTAGATCCAAAGGAAAGGAATATTATAGATAAGGTGAATACAATAAGAAGCATGACGTAGGACATAATGAAAGAGTTAATGTTGCACGTCGCGATGGATCATGAAATATAAAAAAATCACATGAAGGATATAAACGACTAGCTAATCTCACTATGAACCTTTCGTGGTTCATACCCAAAATCTTTAAGGATAGAGCTTAAAACTTACCTTTATATGCTCGATGTATGAATAATGTTAAGGAATTATTCGAGTTACGTGGCTAAAGATTTTAAAATTCGAGAACTAATTATTATAAGAGGGGAAGAATATAGTACCCCGTACTTTTAATGAAATACGTATTGCACTGTGTCCTAATTTGGGTAAATAAAAATTGAGAAAGTTCAAATAAAGTTAAAATATTAAGGATTAGCACCGAAATGAGTCTATTTTATTTATCGCGAAATAATAATTTAATTTGAAAATTATTATTTATTAAAATAAGTACGAGTGGGACTAAGGAAAAATTTATAAATAAAAAATAATAATTTATAAGTTCCGAGCTAATAATTTTTATTTTAAATTCCGTAAAATAATTTTAAGAAGCTACTGTCAAAATTTTATAAAATTTGGACCTAGTTTATTTTATCAAGTAGGACTAAGCGGTACCTCAAATAGCGATAAGAATTAATAAAAAAAATAAAGTATAAGTTTCGTGCGGATAAAAATTATATTTTTATTCGTTTTACATTTTGTAGGATTTTTGTGTAAAATTTCACGAAATTTGAAATTAGTTTCTGTATTCATGACAGACGGATAATTATGAAATGTACAAATGATCAAAAAAGGTCAAATGTTTCATGAAAGTTTCATAAACGTCCAAACCTTTCAATTGTATCCAATTTGTCCTAAAACGTATGATTTTGTTTCAATAATGTCCAACCATATAATTTTACTCATGTGACGCCTACATGGAGCTGATGTGGCATGCCACACATCAGCGCCATAAAAGTAAAATTATGTAGTTGGACATAACTGAAAAGAAAACATGTGTTTCAGAACAAATTGGATAAAATTGAAAGGTTTGAACTTTTATGAAACTTTCATGAAAAGTTTGGAATTTTTTAGTCAATTGGCCTTATAAATTTGGGTTAAAGACGCGTTGGTTACAAGGACAAACTTATTATATATATATATATATATATATATATATATATATATATATATATATATATATATATATATTAAAAGAATACAAGAAGGACAAATGTAAACGTTGGTAAGCAAATAAAATTAAAATAGAAAAATAAAAAGAAAGGAGGAAAGGTTAGAGATAAATTGATAAGCGGTGGTCCAGTCCTTATCAATTTCTTCCATTTCTTTCTTCATCCTCCCATTCCTTTATATATACCATTTCTTTTTTTCTTCATGCTTCGTCAATCTCTCTGTAACCATGTCCCTCCTCTCATCTGCCACTCCAAAATTCTTCAAACTTTCATCCTTAAATTATATATAAATAGTAAATAACATATCCATATCACGAATTTATAAATAGTTTTTGAAACCGTCGAAGTCATCCGATCAAACGTCGAAGAGCTTGGTGTTTTTCAAAGATTTTTTAGATAGATCGGGCATTATTTTATTTTGGAATATTAGCGTTTCCTGTGAGTTTGCGATTTACTTTGTGTATTATTTATTTAAAAGTTATTTTAATATATCATTATTATGATTTGAGTTAAAGCATCGCATATGTTATGATTTTTACTATGATGTTTATTATATAATATTTTTCCTTTTATTACAAAACCCAATATAATGATCCGAGAGAACGAACTATCAATTGGGCGTCAATAGGACTGTGTGATCAGCGGTGTCGATATGAGTCTAGATGTCTATGTTTGATTATATTGTGATATGAGCTCTTGTTTATACTGTTAAATGGAAAGGAGGATTGTGTATGATAGATACGAGGTTAACTCAGTGGAATTATCTCGGTAGCCGTATCTAGTGAGTTAACTCGGCTGAAGTATCTCGGGACTCACAACTTGGGATTAAGCGATGGTAGCGGTTAACTCGGTTGAACTATCTCGGAACCATACCACATGGATCAAATCGATTTGATATGATACAAATATAATACGAATAGGAAACAATATGAATTTGAGGTTTAGAGTTTCGATCTGATCTAATATTTGGTTTATTTTAATATATGTTTTAAGCATATACGATTTATGTTTTATAATACCATTAGTAAATGCGAACTCACTTAGCGTTGTCTGACCTCCCCATAGTATTTTCATTTCAGGTTTGATTTTGTGTTGTGTGGTCGAGCTTCCATTCTATATTCTGGAAGTCTTAGTTCAAAGCATTCATGGAAAGCTTTGTTCCTTTTTAGAGCTGTAATAGTCGTCAGTAGTAGACCTAGTTTTGTAGCAAACGGTTTATATGCTCTGTTACATTATTTTATTTGAATGAAGCTTTGATTTGAGAACTGTGTATAGCTGTTCAAAGTAATTTAAACTGGACTATATGATATATTTGTATGATTTGAAACAGGGCAATGTTGGATATGTGGTATCGCTTTATAAGACCCTGATTTTTAAGTTTTTATGCAATGATTTTCAGAAAGTGATTTTGATGTTTATGATCGTTTTGTTTAAAGAAGTTTTCTGAAAATGTTATATGTATGATGATGTCTTTGTTTTGCAAAAATTCTTAATGGTTTTAGGCTTGCTACGGGTTTCTGAGCTACCACTCCCATTCCCTAGTGTCAGTTACGTCCTATGGATTTAGGTCTTGACACCAAATTATCGGACTACAAGCTCGTCATCCGGGCAAATTTCTTTAGAAATCATCATTGGACGCTTCAGTCTTTTATCTCTTTTACTTGTTCGGAAAATAGGTGTCTATAGGGGTGTTTTTGACCGATTTTGCAATTATTGATTATTTTATCCAGTTTGTCGAACTTGGGCCTATTTGATATTTTGTGCCAAGTTGAGGGGGTGAATTGATCCTTTGTTCATTTTTTTTCTTTAAAAGACTGGTTCGATCAAAACTAATTGGTTTAGATCGAAATATGATTAGTAGAAAAGCCTCCATTTATCAATTGAGCATCGTTTTGATTGAAACAGGGGTGGTCTCGATTGAGACCTACATTAATTTTTGCATATCTTAAGCGAAACAAGAGTGTCTTGAGTGAAACACACCCAAAATTTTCAATCTAAGCACACATGCACATCACCACTAAAACACATACCAGAATTAACTAATTTTTAAAAAAATAAACAATTAATATAAAAAATGAATAAAATAAAAAATTTATAAAGTAATAATAATAAAAAAAATGCTAAAGAAAATGTATATTAATCAAAAGGCTCGGGATTGCCTCTCGAGTGCGCTTGTTTAAGGTCGAAAACTCGACTATCATGCTTCAAAATTATGGAGGAGTAATGAATGTCAATTGCTCCAATACTTGATCGGTTAGATACAGCTTGCACCAATGTCTGTTGATCTTGAAAATCTTGCCTTGAGCGTTCTCCAATTTCAAACCTTTCCTATATCTTTTGATTTGGTAAGCAAGTCGCTCAAGATAATTGAGCTGCAATTTTTTTGTCAATTGAATTGTGCCATTATTGTTCCAACTTCGTTTATTCACGATAATGTCTTTGATGAACTTTTTATATTATGGCATCTCTCGCAACACAACCGCTAGACTTATGTTGACTTGGACCTTCTTGAGAATTTCTAGAAATTTGTGGAAATTTTGATTAACCGATGTTGTAACGTTTGGAAAATTAATACATAAATAAACAATAATAATAATAATTAATAATAATAATAATAATAATGGTAGGAGTAATATAATAACTGCTTAAAGGGGTAAAACTAAAATATCGTACAATTTTGTTTTTATATATACAAATATAAACCCTAGACTACTAATTTAAGGAGACACTTCTTTCTCTCTCGGTATTATCAGTCCAGCCGTCTTTCATCTTATTCAACACTCTGCTTTATTTGAAGGTATTACTTTTAATTATGTTTAAATTGATCTTAAATTTTCTTTTACCTTCACATAATTTTTTTTAATGATGTGAAATAACCCCTGTACATCACTTGTCTTCATGTTTGGGCACAAAGTTCAATTTGTTCCTTCTTCTTATGCCTTTTTCCCATTTGTTTAGATTTGATAAAAGAAACGGAAACTATTTTCTTTGCCTTTTAAAAATCTAACATCCAATTCAATTCATGTTCATGTTTTCCAAGGCTAGCCATCCTTTTCAACATTAATGAATCTAATATGTATAGAATTTAGTTATTTTTACCTTTCGGTCTCAAAATAAATGTGTTAAGAATATTTCAATTTTAAAGTTGTTATAAATTTAATGATAATATAGATAATGCTTATAGACTAAACTAAAATAATTAATGAACACTTAATAATACAACAAGAGAGCAAATATTTGGGAAGATTTTCACTTCTTTGATGAGTATTTCCAATTGTGAAATTTACATGGATGGAAACTTATTTATAAGCAATTTCACCCCACCATGTAATTAATGCATTTACATGCATGTCAAAAATGGAGGGTTGAAATTTTTTTTCACCTAATTGTATAGGTAATTTTGTCATACATCATATTCACATTATATTCATAACACTCCCCCTTGAATGACAAAATGTTTATTCTAAATTACGCTATGTCGTACTGCCTCATTAAAAACCTCACTAAAGAAAAACCCAATGGGATAAAAACTTTAGTAAGGGAAAAAGAGTGCAATGCGTAATTTCTCCCCCTCATTGCAACATAAATAATCCTTCATGTATTTCGCAGATGGCGCCTTCCAATATTATGAACATGTTTTCTAAATATTGCTGTAGGAAGTGCCTTCGTGAAGAGATCGGATGAATTGTTATTTGATTGAACATACTGGATGTCAATTTCTTGATTCTTTATGAGTTCTTGAGTGTATGAAAAGAATCTTGGAGGTATATGTTTGGTTCTATCACTCTTGACGTATCCTTCCTTGATTTGTGCTATACATGCAACATTATCTTCATATAGAACAGTTGGACTTTTATGGACTGGAAGACCACAAGATTCTTGAATGTGTTGTGTTATTGATTTGAGCCACACACATTCCATACTTTCTTCATGTAATGCAATAAGTTCAGCATGATTTGAGGAAGTGGCTACAATTGTTTGTTTTTGTGACCGCCAAGAAATTGCAATACCTCCACTTGTAAATACATATCCAACTTAAGACTTAACCTTATGAGGATCAAAAAAATAACCTGCATCTGCCTAACCAATCAATTCTAGATTTGAATCGTTAGAATAAAAATAAACCAAGATCAGTGCTTCCACGAAGATAACGTAATATATGTTTGATTCCATTCCAATGTCTCTTCGTGGGAGCTGAACTGAATCTTGCTAATAAATTGACAGAAAAGGATATGTGAGGAAGAGTGCAATTAGCGAGATACATAAGTGCTCCGATTGCACTGAGATATGGTACTTCAGGACCAAGAATATCCTCATTTTCTCTACAAGGACGAAATGGATCAGTTTCAACATTCAGTGATCGATTAACCATAGGAGTACTTAGAGGATTTGCTTTGTCCATACCAAAACGTTTTAAGATCTTTTCTATATAATTTGACTGATGCACTAATACGCCATTGTGCATATGTTCAATTTGTAAACCAAGACAATATTTGGTTTTTCCAAGATTTTTCATTTCAAATTCTTCCTTTAAGTACACACTTGCTTCATTGATCTCACTGTCTGTTCCAATAATATTTAAATTGTCAACATAGACAGCTATAATCACAAATCCGGATGTTGATTTCTTGATAAAAACACATGGGCAAATAGTTATTCACATAGCCTTTATTTATCAAATAATCAATTAAACGATTATACCACATGCGCCCTCATTGTTTTAACCCGTACAAAGATCTTTGTAATTTGATTGAATACATTTCTTTGGATTGTTTATTTAATGCTTCAGGCATTTTAAATCCTTCAGGGACCTTAATATAAATATCGCTATCTAGCGATCCATACAAGTATGCTGTTACAACATCCATGAGACGCATTTCTAATTTCTTAAAAACTGCAAGACTGATCAAATATCGAAATGTAATTGCATCAATGACAGGAGAATATGTTTCATCATAATCAATTCCAGGTCTTTGAGAAAAGCCTTGAGCAACAAGTCTAGCTTTATATCTTGTGATTTCATTTTTTTCATTTCGTTTTCGTATAAAGACCCATTTGTAACCTAACGGGTTCACATCTTTAGGTGTGAGGACAACAGGTCCAAACACACTTCTCTTGTTAAGAGAATCTAATTCAGCTTGCATAGCGTCTTTCCATTTATCCCAATCATGTCTATTTTGACATTCAATAACCGATCTCGGTTCGGGATCCTCAATTCCATTTATGATATCACATGCAACAACATAAGAGAAAATTTCGTCAATATTTTCCATTATGTCTCGATTCCACACAATCTTTATATTATTGTAATTAATTGAGATTTCTTCGTTATTCTCATTTGTGTCCTCTTCTGGGGTACTGCCTTGATTAATTACATTCATATCGTCTTCTAGAGTATTGCCTTGGTTAACCTCATTTATTTCCTCTTCTGGAGTATTTTCTTTATCTTGTGTTTCTTCATGAACACCTTTCTCTTTGCTAGCATGATCGAGATTTTCTGCTCCTTTTCTTTTCCGAGGATTTTTATTTTTTGAACCAATTGGTCTTCCACGCTTCTGGCGTGTGTTTGATTCATGAGCGACTTTATTTTCAGAATTCTCTTTTAGAATTTCAACTCTAGCAGGAGCATTAACTGCTGGTATATATGATTTAGTCACTCTTTTTGTATCTGTAAATGCATTAGGTAATTGATTTGCAATAGCTTGTAAATGCACAATCTTTTGAACTTCTGTTTCACATTGTTTTGTGCAAGGATCAAGATGCAATAATGAAGGTTCACACCATGCAATAGTTGTATCTGATTGTTTATTTTCTCCCCCTAATGGTGGGAACTCTTCTTCATTAAAATGACAATCAGCGAAACGTGCTGTAAAAACATCACCCATTAAAGGTTCAAGTACCTGATTATGGATGCGGACACATAACCAACGTATATCCCCAATCTTCTTTGAGGACCCATTTTTGTGCGTTGTGGTGGTGCAATTGGCACGTATACAACACAACCGAAAACCGTAAGATGGGCAATATTTGGTTCTTGACCAAATGCTAATTGTAATGGGGAGTATTTATGATATGCACTAGGTATAACACGAATTAATAATGCAACATGTAATATAGTATGTCCCCATATAGAGATAGGTAGCTTAGTTCTCATCATTAATGGTCTAGCAATAAGCTGAAGACGCTTAATTAGAGATTCAGCTAAACCATTTTGTGTATGAACGTGTGCAACATGATGCTCAACTGTGATTCCAACAGACATGCAATAATCATTGAATGTTTGAGATGTGAATTCACCAGCATTATCAAGTCTTACCCTTTTAATTGTGTAATCAGGGAATTGAACACACAATTTAATAATTTGAGCAAGAAATCTTGCAAATGCAACATTGCGAGTTAATAATAAACAAACATGTGACCATCTGTTGGATGCGTCAATCAATACCATAAAGTATCTGAATGGTCCACATGGTGGATGAATTGGCCCACATATATCACCTTGAATTCTTTCAAGAAATAAAGGTGATTCATTTTCAATTTTAGCCGGTGAAGGTCTCACAATTAATTTTCCAATAGAACAAGCTGTACATGACATATTACTTACTTGGGGAATTTTCTCACCTTTCAGTGGATGTCCTTGTGCACTGTCAATTATTCTCCGCATCATTATTAATCCTGGATGACCCAATCTTTCATGCCATAATTTTAGTATTGAAGCATCGCAATACTTTTTCTTTTCAGCCATATGTGACTCGACCACATTTATATATGTATAATATAAACCAGAAGAAAATGTGGGTAATTTTTCAATTACATGTTTCTTACCTGAAACATTTGTTGTAATATGAAGATATTCCATATTATCATAATTTTCCGTCTCCATGTGAAATTTATTCAGACGAATATCTTTAAAACTTAACAAGTTTCTTAAATACTTGGGGGAAAATAATGCTTCATTAATAGTAAGTATTGTTCCCCCTTGTAATAGAATAGTAGCTCTTCTGGAGCCTTCAATTAATTTTACCTTACCAGATATTGTACTGACATTTGCCTGACATCTTTTAAGATTTGAAAAATATTTTTGGTGTTTGAGTATAGTGTGGGTTGTCGCACTATCCACAAGACATATGTCTTCATTACTGAACTTGGACGAAACAATATACTGAGAATTATCCATATGCTTCTTAATTCAAATAAAGAAAAATTCATCATAAGAAATTATAGAATAACACAACAATACATAATAAAAACATTACAATACATGCTGGATTAGTTTTCATTATTATTGTTCTTAAGAAAATCAGAAACATCTAAATGTGTCATGTCTATAGAGTCATTATGCATCAGACTGTGGTCAAAATCATCATCAGAAACAAAATTTATTTCTATATTCTTTCCATTTTCTTTAAGGGAAGTTTGATAAAGCTCAACAAGATGTTTGGGCGTACGACAGGTACGCGACCAAGCCCAGTCATGCCACATCGATAACATTTACAATCGACATTTTTCACTTGATGTTTGTATTGTGCACTGTTCCTATTTTCTTATTTTTCCTCCTTCTTATCCCACTTCTGGTGGTGATTCTTATGCTTAAAGGAGTTATTATAACCGACATGGTTGTAATTATTTCCACCTCGACCATAACCATGACCACGACCACGACCACTACCACGACCACGAGGAGATCTATATGCGCTCGCATTTACTTCAGGAAATGGAGCAGAATTAGTGGGTCGTGCCGCATGATTTTTCATTAACAGCTCGTTATTCTGCTCAGCCACTAGAAGGCAATAAATTAGCTCTGAATATTTCTTAAAGCCTTTCTCACGATACTGCTGCTGGAGTACCACATTAGATGCATGAAAAGTGGAGAATGTTTTTTCTAATAAATCTTCATCAGTAATTGTTTCTCCACACAATTTTAGCTTTGAGCTTATTCGGAATATTGCAGAATTGTATTCACTAACACTTTTAAAATCCTGCAATCTTAAATGCATCTAGTCATAACGAGCTTTTGGAAGAATTACAGTTTTTTGATGGTCGAAGCGTTCTTTTAAACTATTCCAGAGAACAAGTGGATTATCTTTACTGAGATATTCATTTTTTAATCCTTCATCAAGATGATGGCGAAGGAAGATCATTACTTTTTCACGATCTTGAGTAGAGGCATTATTTCTCTCTTTAATAGTGTCCTCATGACTAGAGGCTTGCAGATGTATTTTTGCATCTAGTATCCATGACAGATAATTTTTTCCAGATACATCAAGTGTCGTAAATTCAAGCTTTGTAAGGTTTGACATGATTAAACTTTGAGATACTTTACCGAATCTTCTTGGATTAGAGAATCGTAAACTAATAGAACGATGGTGCTGATAACATGTTATAAATTTGATGATAATATAGATAATGCTTATAGACTAAACTAATTAATAATTAGTGAACACTTAATAATACAACAAGAGAGCAAAAATTTGTGAAGATTTTTACTTCTTTGATGAGTATTTCCAATTGTGAAATTTACATGGATGGAATCCTATTTATAGGCAATTTCACCCACCATGTAATTAATGCATTTACATGCATGTCAAAAATGGAGGGTTGAAATTTTTTTTCACCTAATTGGATAGGTAATTTTGTCATACATCATATTCACATTATATTCATAACAAAAGTTTAATTTCTATCACTTAAGTCTATAAAGTATACTTATAATAATTTGCTTATGCCGTGTGAGACTCTTGATAGATAAATATATATTTAATAAATATTTTCATACAAAACAGAATAATAATAATTTTATCAATTAATATAATAATTTAAATATTAAATTAACAAGTATGTGAATTATAAATAATTTTAGGAGACGCGGATAAAGTAGATAGCCGGTTAGCACCATCTGGTAGTGATAGGAGTAGAATTACTCCTATATTACCGTTGTTTTACGAGTTATTTACGTGTGTTTAGTGATCATTTTTATGCATATTGGGTCTTATTTCTTATTTGAGCGTTTCAGGTACTACCACGTAGATTTCACGGAGTTTCGGACCTAATCGGAGCAATACGGTGAAGTTTAAGCAAGACCGGAGTTGGATAGGCATTTCGAGTTAGTCTCAGAGCTATTTCTGAGATTTTTCCTGAGGGAAGATGGAAGGCACGATGGAAGCAACATGCCTCGCATCGTGCCCCTAGTTTTATTCATGTTTGGTGGAAGGCGAGATGGAAGGCATGATGGTGGCATCGTGCCTCGCATCGTGCCTCTGTTTGTTTTCTTACTTGAAGAGGAGGCGAGATGGAAGGCACGATGGTAGCATCGTGCCTCGCATCGTGCCTTAGGGAAATTTATGCTGAGATTTTAAGGCACGATGGAATCAACGCGCCTCGCAACGCGCCTCCCATAGTGCCTAGCTGCTGAGTTGTCTAAAATTACGTTTTGACCCCGATCTTTCATTCCGATTCTAAAATTATGAAGGGGCGACTTCGGGACTTCACCAAAATACGAATATAAGACTGACAGCGAGTATATATAGTAGTTTTTACAACCAAATTAGGGTTCGCTTAGTTAGTTTATCATTGTATTAGACTAAAAACATTAGATTAGCTTAATTTCAGTATTAGTTCATCGTTCTTCGATTTGATTACTCTTAGAGCTGGATTTTATTCTTCGATATTATATTGGGATTTTTATGCAAATAAGGTACGATAATTCAGAGAGATCTTTTCCATTGTTAATCTTATCAATTATGAATTTCATATATTATATTGTTGGTTTATCTTTGATCATGAGTAACTAAACCCATCGTGGGGATTATTAATGGGATTTATGTCTGTTTAAACAAATTGGATTTGTGGATTGTTGTTGTTATTATGTTTTAATTATAGTTCTTAACACTTGAATCTATTTGGCCAATTTATTCATTGTCCTGTGTTTTGGTTTTAGCTTGAGAGAGTAAAACTAAAATAGACCAATATAATTAAGAACGTAGGAGTTAATTGCACGAGAGTGAATTGACAAATACGTGTTCTTAGGGTTTGCTTCACAAACATCAATCAATTAATTATTTAGGTTAATTATAACACGAGAGTGAGTAGTTGCCTATTGATTGTTTAATTGACTGTTTTTGCCTGAAATTGCTCGAGAGAGAATTTTAGGTGCTTACGATTAGCCTGAACCTTAGTAAAACAACCAAATCCATATTCCAATCTGATTGAACAGCATAATGAAAGTTAATAATCCCTGCTTTACCTATTATTGTTTAACATCAATTTAATTTCAGCTTTAGTTTATTAATTTACACTAGTTTAATTTTGTCTTTAATTTACACAACAAAACGAAAATATCTTTTCAACTATCCAAATCGAGTCTCCTAACTGGTTGTATTTAGAAGCTTTCTCTGTGGGTATGATATCTGGACTTCGCAGTCTATATTAAAAGTTGGCATACGTACGCTTGCGTATTTTTACCAACAGGTACTTAGATTTATGCGATCGAGGTAAGTATAGTTAATTATATTTATGTATATTAATTAATTGCTAGTTGTGAGTTATTTTATTAAGTGTTGTCATTTATTGTGGTACATGATTCCACGAAATACAATTAAATGAACTAGACATAAAAAGAAAATGATATCCTGGAAAAGAAAAAAACCTCTCAAGAAGCATTCCTGGGATCCTTAAAGAACATGTCCAGTAAAAAAGCAGTAATTTTTTATTTTTTTGCCTCTGAGAAAATACCCATATTAACACCAATGTTCCAAGTAATTTCCATTTCATCTGATAAAGTCTCTTTTACTGCCTTTGCCTCATAATCTGCTGAAATGATTTTATTGTGATTTGGAATACAATCAGTATCAAGAGAAGAGGAAACCTCTGTTGCCGATTCAGACCTTCTTTTCCTTCTCTGTGTAATACCTGGATGATCCAGGGCCGGATAATCATTCGGGGACTGAGATAAAGCAACTGGGATCGTTTCAGGAATGGCCTCAATTGATTCTGATGCAAGAACTGGAGAAATTAACATTGGTTCCTTCAATGTCTGAACTGAAGTTAATCGCAAAACAGGAGCTGACTGAGTTTTTGTAAGGGACTGATGTACAGATTTCACATTCATACCCGGAGCTGAAATAGAACCATCACTATCAACAGAAACCGAATTGTCAGAAGAATCATCTTGATAATCTGACAACAAGGTCAGTGAATCCGTTTCAATAATTTTATCACCTAACAACAACGGAATAGAACAATCTATTCTATCAAAACCCGATGAAATAAGGACATAAGCCGAATCCATTCTTTCCATCGAGTTAACAAACGGATGAACCGTTAAAAAATTACCCAATCGATCACCAATAGTTTCGAATAGAGATTCATTCCAAAAAGCCATTGGAACACCCAAAATCTTCACCCAAAAAAACCTCTCCTTTGTGACAAAATCTGAATTCCAGGAGCTTGATGAAACAAAGAAATCTGAGCAGTCCATATTCAAAAAGTTCAATTTCTCCACCATTGAATTAAAATTAAGCAAGATGAATTTTCCACCTAGGAAAGAAGAGGAATTAAAATTAATTCCTCTTTGATGCAGATATTTGCATGCATGGAGAATGGATTTTAAGTGCTTAACACATGCAATAACTGAATTCTCAAAAGAGAATTGTGCCCGCAGAGGAGAAGAAACCAAAATAGGTTCTAGATTGACAACTTGAGCATATGATCTTGCATCTCTGATTGAAGAATGGAATGTCTTCGTCGGAGAATGATGATTGACTACTACGGGAGGTTTAGCTGTTGCTGCAGGAGGAACCCTAACGGGAGCTGGAGTTTTCATAAAAGGGTAACGAGCCCAAAAGCCCTAATATTATACGATCGAATACAAACCGTATTCAGCCTTGATAGAGTATCTGCGACATTGTAAAGGCCTTCAAAATGTAGAAAACCGAATCTACGATTTGCCTTATTCATCCTACGTGCAATTGTAACTTTCCCATGAATACCATATTTTCCGAAAACCCTTTGAAGGTCTGAATATTTCCAATATTGTGGGAAATTCTCGAAGTAAATGACCACTTGAGATGAATCTGAAGGTTGAGAGCGGGTTAGGTTTGGTAGTTTGCTAGCATAGCTACGAGAAAAAGAAGGATTTGGCTAGGGTTTGTGTTAGGGTTTTGATGGTAGGGGAAGGGAACCATGTCTGCGTTTTTATTTTCAACATTCATTATTGCAATACGTATTTTATTAAAAGTACGGGGTATTACATTTGGATTCAAGATGGCCAGATATGTGTGCAGCTGCAAACTTGAAGGATTGAAACGTAATTACTCGTAAATAGCATATAAAAATCCAAAACAACTATATGTGACTTGACCATACTCAAACCCATAAGGTCTCAGAAGCCTTTTTAACACTTTTGGGCACTAAAAAGCACTTTTAGACATAGTTATCCCCTAATTAATGATTTAATATGAAATTAACATAGTAATTATCTAATTAAGAGTTTTAAACTTACCCATCTTATCACTTTAACAATCCTAACTCTATCACTCTAGCTAACCCTAGGTCACCCCTAACTACTATACATAGAACCCTTAACCAGCCTAGCTAGGGGTCGGACCAGAAACATAATCAAGCACGTAAACCCTAGAAAAATACCTATTTGGCCGAACCCCATCACCAAACACACAAACACACAAACACACATGCACATTCCAGTCCTGAAAACAAGCTTAAACGCTTCAATCAATCAAGAAAGCAGTGCTGCACATCGATCTGAAGCTGGGTTCCACGTCAGAATCACTAGAAAACGAGCCAAGAACTCAGAATGGTACTTCTGAGGACCCGAATCTTTTTTCCATCACTTTTACCATGTTTATTTAGAATTTCTAGATTTCAGGTTATTAGACTGTATGTTTAGGTCGCTTTGCTGTAAATTACCTAAATTGTATTTTTGCCATAACTGGGCCTGTGCATTCGGTATTTCGGTGCGATTCGGTAGTGCAAAACATAAAACCGAACGGTTTACGGAATAAAAAAAATCAAAACCAAAATATATTTTCACCAAAAAATTTCTTCGGTTCGGTACGGTTTTCGATTTATAATTCGGTTATACCTCAAAATTAATGTATGAAATTTTAAATAAGCCCAATTATACACAATATAAATGGAAAAACATTACAACGGATAATAAACAATGTTGGATATTTCGATATACACCAAATGTACAAGGATACAACATAAACATCAAATTCTAAGAACAAAAACATCAATTTTTTACAAGATAAAAAATAACAGACCGAAAGATTTGATGGTTAAAAACCAAAAGTTAGAGTCAGAAATCAAAGAGTAGAATTTGCAGCATATGTTAGGTGTTTTAGATGGAATATTTGAGATAAAAAAGAAGAAGAAGAGCTGTTGTATACGACTAGGTTAAAAAAATAAAGGGATGAACTAATGCTTATATAGTGTAATACCCCGTACTTTTAAGAGTACAAAGTAAGGTGCCATGATACATAAGTGCGAGAATTAAATCAAGGATATCAGGATTGAGGTCAAATAATAAAAATTTGGTCAGAGCGAGTCCATTGGAATCATTTCAATAAATTGGATTTGAGCGGGACCAAAGAAAGGTTGATAAAGTAAAATAAAATAAATAGAAAGTCCCGAGCTAATAAATTTTACGATAATGTTTGTAAAATAAAATCAAGGAGTTAAGATTAAATTTTAGTAATATGGACAAAAAGTATTTTAACTAAGCGAAACTTGATTATCGAAATAAGGAAAATGATATAAAATATTTATTGGACCCGGATAAATAAATAATATGATGGACTCCATTATTTATCAATAAAGAATAATCGACTAGGCTCCGTTTAATTATGAAAACAATTTGGTATTAAATTGGAAGAATTATAAATCGAAGGATTAAATTGTAAGAGGTGCACAATTCAAGCATTAGAGTGTTATTTTTTATCCAAATTAACAAGATGAGGACACCTATCTCTGCACCTCTCCAATTTCTATTGCCATCTAAAATCAGAAAATGAAAAAAAAATTGAAACCCAAACCCTCATTTTTGTAGATCACCGAAGCACCATCTCCATCACCTTCACCTTGACCTCTCACCACGGCAATCATCATAACTCCACGATCTGGCCACCGTTTTTTATGATTCAAGCTCGGTTGGAGAGCTAACTCACTCACGGATAAGGTAACCTTTTTAGTTTTTAATTCGGTTAAGAATAAAGTGGTATTTGCTGAGATTAAGTTGAGTGATTTTCTGCTTTGTTAAGGTTGCTGAAAATTCAGTTTTGATGTTGTGTTTGGGTGAGGTTATTGAGAGTTGTGTTGTGTGGTTTTAAGTGTGTAAATGGATGAATCTTTGGCTGACCTCAAAAGCACGTCGGAGTGGGATTTCGATGGCCGGAATCTGCTCCGGTGAGCAGCAAATTCTGCTCTCATGAGCAGAATTCTTGCGAGCAGAGCTGAACAACTCTTTGAGGGCTGCAATCGCAGCCCTCGGCCGTCGGGGAAAGCGGAAATTTAATGCTCGTTAGGTCCCATACGTGTGTTTTTTACTTCGAGTAATTAGACGTAAGTTTGGCTATTTTGCGATGGATGATACAACGACTTAAGTTATTGTAGAAGTGTTTTTAAGAGATGAATTTAAGGTATGAAAAATGTATAGAGGATACATTATTAGGGTTCATACGAAGTTGATTGATTGATAGTAGAATTGGTGTTTAAGTCTATATTAAAGTTTGAACATAAGTGAAAAATTGCAAGTTAAAGCAAGAATAAAATTTAGCGGGGAGCTAACTTTGAAAAATGATTAGGAGCTAACGAAATGTTGACATGAGTCGATTTTGGTGTCATTTTATTCGTTATAATATGGAGAATGAAAGTACAGAAAATTGCTGCCATAGCAGTGGCAGAACAGCAGCAGAAATTGCTGCAAAGACAGATAGGGTTGTTTTTAGCAGTTTTAGAAAACAGTTCGCGGTGGCAACTTCCGACTTAATTTCCGACACTTTCCAGCGTTATTTTCAAATTAAAGTCACGAATATTTGTAGGTGTCATTCCAAACTTTAGGAATGTAATTTTTATTTAGAGTTTGGATGACTCTAAGTAACAATTTTAATAGCTGAAAGTTGGTTGAAAAACATGAAATAAATAGGACATTTTCATAAGCTAACTTTGAGCAATATTTTGGAGACCTTAGAGATATCGAATGAAGTTCGAGTCTAAAAGAAAGTTGTTTATAATATTATGGACTATAAGAATGTAAAATGTGTTTGGTAAACAGACGGTTTTAGATGAGCGTTTTTGATAGCCGAAGTGGGCTAGAAAACCAATTTTTGAACAAGTTAAATTTAACTTAAAATGTTAAGTTATTTGAAGTAAATTGTTTTGGTTAATCAAATATGATTTTAATTAATACCAAAGTTAATTAAAATAGAATTTATTATTAAAAATTATAACGATAGAATTCTATATTAGATACGACGAAATATCGAGTTACGGACTTGGCGAGCCAAGGAAGTTCAACGAGGATCGACATTTTATTTATTATTATTATCTTGGATTATTAGCGATCCACGTGAGTTGCATTTTACTTCCGTATATTATTTTATTAAAGCTATTTTATATATTATGAATATTATTATCAAATATATCGCATTTATATGATTTGATTGTATGACATATTGTTTCATTGATTGTTTGAATATAAGAATCTAGTGTGCGATCCGAGAAAACTAACTACCTATTGGGTGTCAATAGGCTGTGTGATCACCAGCAATTGAGTCAGTCTAGCGTGGCTAGATTGTCATTGAGATTATGAAATGCACATACGATATTGAATATGAAAATTGGATTATGAATGATAGATACGGGGTTAAACTCGGTGGAACTATTTCAGGACCCATATTAGTCGCGGTGAAACTCGGTTTAATTATCTCGGGATTGGACCATTTGGACTGAAATGATTTGATATGAAATGATTCGATAAGAATACGATATAGTAAGATGAGTTAGGAGCTTAGGATCAGAGCTTTGATCAGATCTATCGCTTGAGTACGTTACATTATTTTCTTATGTTATGTATCAATTTATATACATTTTGAGCATGCGATGTTATGTTTTTATAATACTGTTAGTAATTTGCGAACTCACTCAGTATTTCCCAAAATACTGACCCCCTCACAGTGTTGCCTTTCAGGTGATCAGAGTCGGATCAGACAGACAATTTTCTTGTGTCGGAAGTCGCTTGGCTTGCACAAGTACGAGTCCTTATAGAGCTCCAGTAGTCCGTAGGTGTCAGTGTATGATTAAAGTTTTGGATTTAAACAGTATTTCAAAATTGTAAACTATGTTAAAAGATAACTAAGTTAATTATATTATTTAAAGAACTTTTCTGGAATGCTTTATGAATTATAATATATTTTAATTGCAAAAAATTTATAGTGGTTCTAGGCTTGCTACGGGATTTGCAGCTACCACTCTCATTCCCTAGCGTTGGTCGCGGCTCAATAATTTGGGTCGTGACATATAGTTAGGGTTAAAGTGGTTCACTCTTTGATATAACGACGACGTATTATTATAAGTAAAACGACGTCAATTTAAAAATTCGATTTTTCGGTATATAGTTTTAAAATAGTCTAAACGGAACCGAAAACCGAAAACCAAATTTGTCCTGTTGTCTAACCGAACCGACTTGTATTTCGCACTAACCGAACCATATTTCTATTTTTGGTTCGGTTTAAGTTTGGAACCTCGGTCTGATTCAGTTTATGCACAGCCTTATCCATAACTGCCATTAATGCCATGCTTTTAAGCTTTTTAATATGATTTTTTATAAAATCGACTTAGAAATACATCCATGGGCTGTTTTTATATATCTTATTAATTACATGTTGAAACTGTTTAATTTAAACGCTTAGCATGCATGTTTGTTGCTCAAATTGCCATGACTGCCATGTTTTTTGTGTTCTTTGTTGTTTTACCATGATATTCATGAAATCAGCTTAAAACATATGTTTTAGGGTGTCCTTCAATTTTAGACATTATATTCCAATTCCGGTACGTTCTAGAGTGTTGTGCGTTTAACGTGTTTTTGAGTTGTTTTGCATGTTTTCCGAGCCTAGAAAGTTGCTCCTCTGACCGGGCAAGGATTGGCGCCGCCGCCAATATATTGTGGCGTCGCAGCCATTCCATTTTGGCGCCGGCACCACTCAAATTGGCGCCATGCCTTTGTCCTCAGAATGCACCCAGATCTTTAATTCATAGTTCGAGCACTGCTTTCGCGTTTTCGGGCTCATTTGATCTCGAAATTAGGCCAGATTTGAGGCCACAGACTCATAATTAGTTGTAGAATGTTAATCTCTGTTGTAATGGGTTAAATCAAATTTTCTTTCGGGCCTTGAAGCTCAAATTTGTAATCAGCCAATCAATCGGGTTTAGAATCCGAGTCCGCGAGCAACCAGCAACTTCCAGAAGCAGTTCCAGGTTCGTTTGAACTCGGAATCGACCCCATTTGTACTAGGGAATCCCTATCGACGAGACAAAGAACTTTTGTGTTCAGCCAGAGATCAGAATATGACCAGAACGATATCCAAATCAGTGGCGAGTGCCCGGCACTCCGGTTCGACAATGTATAAAAGTATTTCTAACCTTGCATGTTTATTAAATGTACATGGGCCCGTTGGCATTGTTTACCGCTTTCCCTAGCAAGCCCAGTCCATCATTTAACAAGTTTAAGGACTAACATGTTAAATTAGCAATCAAACCAGTAAATCACTTAGAAATCATAGGACTGCATTCAAAATGTAATTAGAAGTTGTATAGGCTTTCAAGATAACTTAATAAAATCAATCAAACTTTGATATCCAGTTTTAGGCTCTATGCATGTAAAATATCTAGACCAGCCAGACTTGACTATTTATCATAAACCACCAGGTTTAGATGAATGTCTAAGAGTAATTGCTACTTGCCCCAAATGCTAGTCCAAATTGAGTTATATGCGCGTCTTACGTGATTTACCACTTTCATACGTGTTAATTTTCCATCAATTTTCCTTTAAACTCTATACCTGATTAAGATGAAATATTGAATATGTCTTGTAAAAGAGAGTGTAATTGAGAAGTTAAATACAAGAGTTTTGGTAGTGGCCACGAACTCGGTCTTTTTGATCTGGCGTACGATAACCTTACCGAAGGCGAGTAAGGTTATCCAGTCGGTATAAAGGCATTTTCTAGTTGAACTAGGTGGCGACTCCATTTGTCAAAACCTTTCCAGATCCGAAGTCAGCCATAAGCTTGTGCGAGTGACCCCGAAATCCCGCTCACAACCCCTTTGACACAAAAACAAAATGAGATTGATAATTTAACCTAATTAACCTTAATTAATCATACTTAACTCTAATTATAACCCTAATTGAACTTTAATCAAAATTTAAATTTAAAATTATAATTAACTTAATTAACCTAATTATACCCCTAATTGAACTTTAATTAAAATTAAAATTTAAAATTCTAATTAACTTAATTAACCTAATTAAACATAATTATCTAACCTAATTAATATAATTCAATTAACCTAACCTAAACTATCGCCTGCCACCAGCCTAACTAACCGCCAGCCACCAGCCTAAACAACTTAAACTACGAGCGGTGCCACTACCACTACCGCCTAACACTATCATCCATAGAAAAATCACAACAAAAAAGAGCAAAATGTTGCAGTAAATTAACCAAATATAAACCAACAAACCAATTCGAAATAAATTAAACAAACTTTTAAAAAATAACAACATATATGTTATTGTCCTTGCCTTCATCATCTATTGTCCTTGCATTCGTCGTTCTTTGCTGGAACTATTCATCGTAGTAGTGATCGTTCGAGGAGAGTAGCAGTGACTGAAGAAAGTTGTTGGTTCATTAATTTGTTGGTTCATTCGTCTGGTTCAATGATGGTCGTTAGTGATGGTGGCGGAGGAACTTCAGAAGAAGGAATGGTGGACGTTATTGCTTGAAGAAGGTGGATACTGAAAACTAGCGCCGGTGGTTTAAAGAAGAGAAGAAGAATAGAGAAAGCGGCTGCGGCGGCGATTTGAAGAATAAAAAGGACATGGGAATAAGATTAGGTTTATGACTTTTAAAATTTTGGCTTCTATCAAAATGTAAAAAGTGCAACGAAATTCCTGTATTTTAAAATAAAATTTTAAGTGATATATGAAGTTTTAAAATTACACGGATAAACTAATGAATGAAATAAGTAGAAGGACTATTTTCAACTTTTTTTTATTTTCTAATGGAAAGTGTGTTTCAAACACGGGGATAAGAGTGAGAGAGGGGGTATTTGATCCAGTTTGACATAATAGTGTGTTTATTTATGGTTTTGCAAACTTGTACACCTATTTGATATTCCGTGCCAAGTTGAGGGTGTGAATTGATATGTGTTCATTTAAAAAAAAAATCAATTTTGAAAATTTAAAACATAAATTATCATATTTTTAAAATTTAAAATATCGAGCAAATTTCGTTAAAAGAATACAGACACAGACATCAGAATAACACTATTCGACGTTTACATTAACCATTTTTAACAAAAATTGCATGGTGTTTTAAATTATAATTTTTTTTAAATTAATATTTGACATTATAAAAATTAAAAATTTATATTAAAATCATAAAATGCGCTTTAAAATAATTAAGCCTATTTGACATCATACTATCACGTATTTGAATATTCTTTTGGTGCAAGAAAAAATAAAATAAAAAGGGATAAAACAAGAAACGAAATTAATGCATTTTGTGGTAGGCAAAACGCGAAGTGAAAGCCCATCATGATCAGCCATTTTCTGTGCACAAACTCTCAGTAGTTTCACTACAAAACAAAGAGTTGCAAGCTGACACACAGATTTTGTTGGCCCAATCTCTCACTCAAATCCATCACTATCAATCGTCATATTCGCAGCATCTGATTCTTCTTCTTCGCACGCGCCCTCTGGATCACACTCTCTCTCTCTCATGGTGATCGCAGCAGCTGCTTCTTCACTCTCTCTCGGTAATTCTCATTTCAAAAACTTTTATTTTTGGTGAATACCCATTTGTTTTTCGATGCTTTGAGGATACCCATTATGATATTTTGATTAGTTTCAATTCCATTTTGAATTTTTTACCTTTTTTGTGTTGGGGTTTTGTTGAAATTATTGATCATAGCAACACTATCTCATTGCCTATTGGTTTGTGAATGATTATGTAAGGTGTTCATTGAGTAAATTTGAAGAGCTTTTCTGTTGGCTCACAAAGCCTTACTTTGGATTGGAGTTGCTTTGTTTTAATTATAGACTAAAATCCCACATGCCAATTTCTCTATTACAAAAATCTATAGAAACTGAAGTCAAAATTCTTTTTAAATCTAAAAAATTACCTGTTTTACATTCTGTTTCTACACTTCCTCTCCATCTTTGAATGCAAATGGAAGTTAAAGTTTTTAGTGATATGTTGTTAATGATACGAAGTAGAGAACGGAGATGGAAATTTTATGTGAATCAGATTTGGATTTTTAGCTTCAGAGGAATGCCAATTTTACTTCTCTTATTGTGCAAGATTTGGTTTGATTTAATGTGCGATTACTGGCCTATTTGAGTAGGCAATTGAACTCGGCCTCTATATTTTGCTCTTGTTGACTTTTAATGTAGATTTCAATTCTCTTTTTTGTGAAACTCGTTTTCAGGTAGTTCCAGTTGTCAACTATGCCATGCTGATGGATTTAATTGCTCAACATCATATAGGGGCGCCAACTCCTGGATCAAACCTCCTATTGACAGTCACAAAACTCCGGATTATTCCGGCATAAGGCATATCTTTTAAGAACTCTTATTTAATTGAGGAAGTAGGAAATCATGTTTAAATTGCTTGAGATTGATATGAGTTTACCTTTTTCTAGTCCATGGCATGTGCAACTAATTTGAAACATTCACAAAACTATACAAGGACCTATCTATTTTTCATATTTCTAATCCCTTATTTATCCTTTTAGGAGGGTGGGCTGCTGCTGAAGTGCTCTAGTCTATCTTCTTTTGTATTAAGCTACTATCTCCAGCATATTCGAGTCGAATAACAGTTTGTTAATGTAAATTGCAGGTATACAAATCCATATTTTGGAGCAACACATTTCTATTGGTTAACTGTAGGACGTGATCGTGGCCTTTGGAGAGCTTCTGTTGCTGCAGATTACTCTGATTCAGTTCCAGATTCTTCTAGTTATACAGGTGACCAAAGTTATCATCCTCTTGAAGATGTCAAAGTCCATAGAAGAATGCGAGACACACAACTTACACCTGCTGAAATAGCAAGGACAACTGTTGAGGTGATTGCTTGGATAAATTCATGGTGACAATAACTGAAGTATCATTTCATGAACATACTTGTTAATCTTCGCTTTAACATTCCTTATTTTAGTGAGAATGCATAATAAAACATTTCATCTGTTGTAGGCTAACAACAGAGCACTGCTTGTTTTTCCTGGGAATGTTCACAGTGAACCACATGAACAAATTTCATGGGCAGAGTTTCAGTATGTTGTTGATGATTATGGAGGTAGGTTACATACCTGATGATGCTAAATAATATTAATTTAAATGGATTTGATCATTTTATTGTATTCTTTTTTTTTTCAGATATATTTTTTGAAGTTTTTGATGATAAAAACATCTTACAAGATCCTGGTGCTACTAATCCAGTGGTGAGAAACTAACTGTTTTAAAATGTTTATTGATGATTGGTACAAACACATAGAATAACTTATTTTTCTGCTACTTGTATGTCCTGCTGGTTTGCATCTATAGGAATAGTTTATGTTATTTAGTGTGTCCATGATGCTTATCAAACATTTGCTAGCAGGGTAGTGCAAACTCGATATTCTGTGAGCAAGAAGTTGGAAATTACTCCGTCCGTTCCAAATTGATAGGTTATTAGGACGTTTAAGCCAAAACACAAAAATTAAAAATTTAGTTAATCTAGGTAAAATTAGTCAATTTATAGAAAATAAAATTATTATCATTATGTAATTAAGTACTGATTCTGTGTCATTAAATGATGTTTTTTCTTCTTTTTGATGCATTCTACTATAAGTATAAGGGTATTTATATGATATTTAATAATTTAAAGTAATAATTGAGTGCCTATCAATTTGGGATAAAAAATTCAAATAGTGCCTATCAATTTGGGACGGAGGGGAGTATTATATAAAAACAAATGCATTACGCATTATGTTAATTAATTCTCACATCCTATTTGTTGTCAATTTTTAAACTTTATCGGTATGCTCATGCTGTTCGCTGCTTATTGAAAAACACTTTCTAAGATCTGTTGAAACACAAATTTTTTTTGCCACTGGATTTCACCTCAATTTCATTTTATTTTTCTACAAGAGGTTGCTGAATGGAATTTTTATGCAGACTTTGTTTGAAATAACCAGTGTCATGATTGTTTCAAGGTTTCCAACAGCAGATTTTAAAAATTAACGTATGTATGTGTGTATGAAATGTGCCCAGAACATTTATTGCAGAAAATGTAGCGAGATTTGTTGATCTTTTGACTGATGAATTGTTAATTAGGGTCTAGCTGAATGTTATGAAAGCCATAAAATCGCATCGGAAGGTATTAAAGAAAACATTGCATGCCCTGATAGGGGAAGGTGAGGATGCAAAGTTTGTAACCCTAACTAATGCATTTATTTTGGCTATGTACTGTTTAATTATTAAAGAACTAAGAAAGGTTTCTAAAGGAGACAGAAAAGCAGTGTAATGCGTCAAAGTTTCCAAATTTATAGTAATTTACTTTATATTTGGAAACTGAAACACATCAACTTTGTAAATTAGGGTAATACACTAATACGTTTATATTTGCACCTCAACTAGTGGGGACTAAGGTTTAGTTGAGTTGATTTTATTTTACATAGGTAGGAGGTATTTGACAACCTTGTAATTTTACTACAACTTGATTTGCATGAACATACCTCACTTTTCTAATTATCACCATATCTTCTGCAGAATGTTTTGATTGGGATGGATATTCCAATGTACGAGAATAAAAGGATAGCCAATGAGTATAATGTCTTTGACATTGTCAGTATGGATGATATTCCATTTGATGATGATTATTTTGAGGTTAGTTATCACTTCTCTTCATTTCAGGAGTATACTTGTGTATTTCTTTTGTGTTTCTTTTCTTACTCAATTGCACTAACTTTGAATAGGTAATGGATTCTGAAGTGTCCGACATTCCAGTTGATTGGGGGATGCCTGAAACTTCCAGCTGGGTTCATCCTATTTATTTTGCAAAGTGCTTGACAAAGGTGATAAAATCCTAGTTTATTCTGAGTTTGCAGATAACTAACTCATGTGGAGATTACATTATACCTAGCTGTGTATTGGATATGTAAATCAAGATCTAACGGGATGATGATTGCTGGTAGTTGATAACCATCACTGTCATTACTTAATTGATCTTTGGTGTCGAACTTCTTCTATTAAAAATACTTCTGGAAGATCATTACAAAGACTGATTAATAGGCACTATGATAAACTAGAAAACACCTTCCCATGAGAATAAATTTATATATTACGTTCACTTTTTAAAATTGAAGAACTAAATTATTGTTAACTTTTTATCTGTGAGGTTCTTTGGTTCTTGTGCTAAACTTACTGATTATATAAAAATAAGAATTCATAGTTGTCCCTAAAGGACGGGCTTCAAGATGTGAGGGATCAATTATAATATTTTGCATAAAAAGATGAGGGAAACTATAGTGTATGTATGTCTTCTGAAAGTTATAGACTGGTATGAATTTTAGTGTGAATTAATTAGATGTTTGGGAATGTTAATCCACCCAATAAATTTCTATATTTATTTGTGAGTGATCATTTGTTTAGCTACCAGATCTTCCTAGGAGTAGAAGATGCTTCATACTAAGCTTAGCTTAGCTGAAAGAGAGCAAATGCCGACTCCGGCAGCTGTAATTGTCCTGCGGCTGGTTAATGCATATTGTTTTTAGAGAAACTGTGAGGGGACATTGGTGCTCAGACTGATCTTTTCCACTTTTCCGTTTTGTTATATTAATGGATGTTAGTCCACAACTATAATTTAACATTTGGTGAAGCCAGCAATTATCTGTTGTTTTTGCATTAAATGTGTTTGTGCTTTTTCTTTCTCATAGGCAACTGCTATGGAATGCAATACAAAGATGGATCATCCATCAAATGGTGTTTCCATTTTGGGTTGCTTGAGACCTGCCTTTGCTGATGAAGAATCATACATAAGAAGTTTATTTCACTGTGAAGACAGTGATGACTACAATTCCAACTGGAAAGGTGTTGTATAAGGCTTATGCTATTATATCTAAATATCATAGTGGACCTGTACTCAAACTTAATTATGCTACATTGGATTATTGAAATCAGCTAGATTTTTCAAGGATTTTGATAATTGCTTCTGTTACCTTTCAGTAGAACTCTCTGATTTTGGTTTGCTTTATTTACTGGGACATAATAGAAAATATAGGAGCACTATGTATGTGATCATCTATGCATCTAAAAATGTTCTTGGAACAGTTTTAATTTGAATTTTGTTGCTTAAAAGATAAGTGTTGTTTCTAATATTTAGAATTTGTTAGAGATTTACTAACTTTACTTAACAAATCTATTGCATTCGTGATTCGTACATCAAATTGCAACGAGTTAAAGATTTAGGTTTGGTTGAGTCTCTAGAATTTGACGTATTTTAACTTCGGATATCAGCACAAATACACAAGCTTCTGATAGTCATTGCTGTAAAACTCAGTTCCTATTCTAAAATTATTGCCATTTGTTTCAGAATTGTTCCATCATATGTATCCTTTGCTATTATTTAGATATGGAAAT
Organism: Mercurialis annua; assembly: GCF_937616625.2. Taxonomy (NCBI): domain Eukaryota; kingdom Viridiplantae; phylum Streptophyta; class Magnoliopsida; order Malpighiales; family Euphorbiaceae; genus Mercurialis; species Mercurialis annua. Next base: position 42,688,217 of record NC_065570.1, read on the forward strand.
ACTGAGCTTTAGCTCTAAAAGCGATGAAAGAAGCATTGGCTCAACTCTCTACAAATTAGAAATTATGAGGATAGAGCTGTTCTCTGTATACCGCATGCAGGTATGTGTAACTATAATATGTCTATTCATAAACTGTGACAAACATCGAATTTTTGATCTTTTTGTTAGCTGTGGCTTCTATGGTTACTTTGATTTTTACAAAGTAAATGTTACTTTATTTGTTTATTCCCGCTAGATGAATTATAATTACTCTCATCTAATGGTATAATAGACAAAGTAGACTATAAACAAAGTAACTATAGAAAAGCCTTTATTATTACGGCAGTTGCAAATGTTGTTTGATTGTAATCTACATGTCTCAATTATGCAGTCTGCAATTAGTTTGCTAGATTTTCAAGATGCTGAACCAGATGCCCTTGTACACTGCACTTCTGCAATCTTAGAACACTTTAGTGAGATGGGAATCAGATGCAATGCTGCTCTTAAAGCTCTCTGCAAGAAAAAGGGCATTCACGTCGAGGTAATAATTGTATCTCGATGCTTTAATTTGTAAATTGCAGTTCTTATTTTTATGCATAATTCAATTAAAGCTTGTTTATTTTGGTCTGATTAATAAAATAAAATTCTTCTTGTATATGCACATTGTTTCTTAATGAATGTTCATGAAATTGTATTGATGATTCCCATCTATCCAAGTGTTAATCTTACAAATGAAGAAGTCATTGGGAACTTATACATGTTTATTATTTAAGTGGTGTACTTTTAAACAATGAATTATCTTCACCTTGTCTAGGTCATGAAAGTTTATCGTTGTTTGATAAAAAAAACACTCTTTTGCCTGTGTAGGATCATCCTGTCTTTAGGTGCAATGAGAATAAACCCTTTATAGGTCATGGTACCTTCTAGACAATATTATATTGTTCGGAGTAACTTTTGACCAAGATGTGTTTCTATAAATTTTTCCGAGAATATCTGCACTTGCCACATAAGTTATACAATTCGGGGCAAGCTTCACTGAAAACTCTAGTGCTGCCGTCCCTCCTGCCTGTTAGTCTTGACGTCTTTATTGAGCTTCATTGGCTGTTGAGCTTTAAGTGATTATTCTTTTAAGGAGGGATGAAGAAGTTTGTTGCTGTTTTGATTAATTGTGATTTATGGCGGGCATATTTCGATCAGGCTAGCCATTTGATTTGAGGATGAGCTAATAGTTTTTTTGAAGGCTAATTTGAAATATCCATGCATGCTTGTTTGATGATGCATATCTGTCTTGTATGAAATTTTGGTACATGTGCACACAGACACACCAATAAATTAATTTATTTATTTGTTTCGGCCACATGTAACTTTTAGTGATATGTTTAGCCTGCATTTTTTATTAGGGTGCAAATCTGATTGGGGTTGACAGCCTTGGCATTGATGTACGCATTTTTTCGGGAGTGGAAGTACGAACTCATCGTTTTCCCTTTAAAGCCCGGGTAAGAAATTTATGATGTGCTTAAAACATGGAAAAGGAGGAACTCTTTACTAATCTGTTTCATCAATGAATCAATTTCGGATTGGTTTGGTAATTATTATTTTTTTATGCGCTTAACTCTAAATTATTTAGTTCTTCCAAATGCTCATGAAACCTGAATTCACAGTGTAGAAGTAGAAGAATAGGTGGATCTATTATCTGTGGCCATCGTTTCAACATTTTGATTTTGGATGTTGTTTAACAGACACACAGATAAAAAACTATTCGTTGATATTGTTATTTACAAATTTATTGTCATATCATATTTTACTCGAAATATATTCCTTTTTGCCTCTTTTCTGAACTTGTTAACTTACTTTCTCATCATGCTCGTTTTTTGAGACCCTATACGAGTAGCTCCAGCTCAACATTTTTGTGTTGAACCCATTTTCGGATCTTGAAATTTACAATATTAATGAACTGTCCACATCTTGACAGCAACAAGCAAGGTTTCATGTGGACTTGTGAGTAAGGAGCAACCAAATCAGTTAATCATCTCTGTTGTCTAATTCTCCTGCCTGGAGATTTTTCTTAGGTTGATATGTCACGTTTGGATTATCAGATTGCTGGACAACTACATAATATGACATGCATTGCTAGTTTAGGAGCAGTTTCAAAACTGTATACTATTAAGACAACCAAAAAATTTACAGTTGCCAGCTGTTGTATTTTTTTTCAATTTTATAAAATTAAGAAAACTGATGCACTAGCAATCAAAAGTAAAGATCTATTATTACAGCAGGCAAATATAAAATTATTGCAATAGATCTAAGGTAACTGTATTTATTGTTGGTCTTTCCTACTTGATCTGCATTTTTTGCCCATAACTGATAACAGTTTTCTTCTTTGTCGAATTATCATTCATTTTCCTCTCTATCTTTGAAAAATATTAATTTCAACTTAGTATTTCATTCAAAAAATTGATTGCACTTGGTGGTTTCGGTGTACATGATATGCAGGCGAGAAGTGAAGCTGCTGCAGAAAAGCAGATTCATCAACTACTGTTTCCACCATCTCGAAGAAAGAAATTTAGAAGTCATAGCGACGGGCATAAGGATTCAAAATTGTTCTAATTCTTTTGTAACGAACGGTAATGAACATTTTAGAATAAAATCAGGCTTGGTTGGTCTTTGTTTGCATAGGAGTCTGATAGAGCTTTGTTATGATAGATTAATAAAAAGCCCTCAGCTGTGTACTAACAAATTTGTACAATACCTACGGGCAAATAAAGTTGTAGCCTTTTGATCTCTTCTCTTCTACATGTGTTATTAGGGCATTATTTGACTAGTCTGAAAAGAATATACTCCCGTTATAACTAATCCAATCAAACATTATACTCTCTCGGTCCCATTCTAATTGAGAAATTTTTTATTGCACATTATTTAAGAAATTTTAGTAACTTTACTTATATATCCTCATATTATAATATTATATTAAATGTTTCACCACTTTTTAAAAAAATACTTTTAAAATGCATTAATTGATCAGGGTAAAAGAAAAAAAGTGGTGTGAAAAATATTCTATAAATAGAAGTTTTCAAATAGAATATGGCACTTAAAATAGAAAATTTGGTCAATTAGAATGGGACGGAGGGAGTAAATGATTTGTTGGCATAATCTATTCTTAAAGTTCTTGCACTTTTATTTTTTGAGACTTTGAATCCCTGCACTTTGTACAATCATTTTTTTTAGATGTATCTCGTCCTATTTAAGAAGGGGTCCTCCATTTAGAGAAAGGGGTAACAACATCAAATGTAAAATGGAAAAAAATAATTTATTTTTGTTCTTATATTTCTTATTTTTTTATTAATTATATTTTTGTAGTTTACTTTTAGTCAAATAAATTCTATTAATTAAAAAAATGAAATATTGTTATTTTAATTAAATATTTAAAATAGAATATGAAATTGATATCAATAAAAAATTATATATATAATGATATATTTTAATTTAAACTATAAGTTATGTATATCCAAATAGTAATAATTTTAAATGTATCAAATTATAATTTAGTATATAGTATTAACAATTAGTAAACATTATATTTTTAATTGCTTTATGAGTTTAACATATTTGGATAATAATGTTAAATTTTTTAATCATTAGTCTTATTAAATTTTTAAAATATTATTATTAAATGTTAAAATCATTACTAGCGCTGTTCTGAATTATTAGGTAACTTTATAATTTTTGGCGTTTTAAATTATAGGCTATCTTTTATTTTTTACAAATAATTTAAAAATTTAAAGTCTTATTTACCTTTAATAAAATATACAGTTATCTCTAAATGAACTAATTGCTCCATATTTCAATACCCAAATAGAAACTAGTCATTGATATATTATTTAGATATCTAAAAATTATAAAAGGATAAAATTAAAAACCTTGATCAAAAAATTAAATTTAACCAACTTAACTATATTTGTTTTAATTTTTGTGTTTGTCCAAATGGTCTATTGTTTTTGGATGGAGAAAGTACTATTTAGCTCAAAATAAAATTTTAAATATAGAAAAGTACAAATATTGAATTTTTTATCATATTTAAAAATAAAAGTGAATTTAATATTTTATTTCAAAAAATTAGCACTAACTAAAAGAAAAAATATTATATAAATTTAATAAATGTTTTATAAAATTATTATATTTTTTTAAATTATAAAAAAACATCGTATTTGGGGTGTAAACAGGTGATGTTCCACATATATATCAAGGTCGAACTCGAATTTGTTATGCAAATTCAAGCTCGAATGAGTTTAAATTCTCAAGTCCGACTCGAGTTCAAATTTTGTCAAGAATATAAATATTTATTAAAAAAATTATCACATTAATGCATTTAATTTGTTTTTCACTTTAAAAAATGGAACTCAATCAATTAATTTGACATACACTTAAATTAGAGGTATAAATAGTCAATTTAATAAAAAAATAAATTATTATTTTAAATATATAAGAGGCTAGTTTAGGTTCGCCAGAAAAACCTCCTAATTGATATTCGAGCTCAACTCAAATGTCTCGAGTCGAGGTTGATTTTTTGAGTCAATCTCAAATAAGTCACGAGCAGTTCAACTCAATTATGATTTGTACTGTAATATATAAAATATACATATTTTGGTAAAGTTATCATTAATATAATTTTATTAAAAAATTACAGAATATTAACTTAAAAAAATAGTTAAAGTATTCTTAAACTGTTTAATTTTTTTAATTTAATCTTATACCATAATTGTAAAAAATTAATGAATTTGCATCATCATTTTGTATTATTGACTAAATAATTTTATATAGTCTTAAAAAAAATTATAAAAGAAATTAGTTTTATGCTTCTATCAAATGAAAGTACATGAACCTCATTTTTATAAAATAAAAATTTAGGGACCTCGATTTATAAAAAATAAATGCAAGAACTTGATCGCTATACGTCAAAGTATAAAAATGAATTTTTACTCTCACTAAGGTTGTGTGCACTATACACACTAATAAAAGAACGTAAGTTTTTAAAAAAATAGAAAAAGAGAAACTCAATCTTAGATAGAAGTGGAACGAAGGATCACTTTACCCCCTGAACTTGGCATAAAGTATCAAAAACGTCCAAATTGCAAAAACCGGATCACTTTTATCCTAAATTTGGCAAAACCGGCTCAAAATCCCCCTCCGTGCTGACGTGGCACTTAATTGAAGAGTGAGTTTAATAAAAATCATAATTAACTCTAATTAATCACACTTAAATACTAATTAAATTTTAATTAAAATAAATAATATTAGGGATCTTTTTGAATCTTTTTCCCAACAAAAAAATATCCAATTTTTTTTAATTCCTTCAACAGATTGGCCGGAAAATTTTCGGCCAATCTGTTGAAGAAGAACAGACCCACCGGCGGGTCTGTTCTTCAAAAACAGACCCACCGGCGGGTCTGTTCTTGACCCGCCGCCGGTGGGTCTGTTGTTACAGACCCACCAGCAGACCCTCCGATGGGTCTGTTAACAACAGACCCACCTTCGGGTCTGTAAATACAGACTCGACAGCGGGCCTGTTGTTAACAGACCCACCGGAGGGTCTGTAAACAGCAGACACGATGTCGGGTCTGTTAGCTACAGACCCGACGCCGGATCTACTAATAACAGACCCTCCGGTGGGTCTGTTAACAATAGACCCACTGATGGGTCTGTTTTGAACGACCCACCGCGCGGTGGGTCGTTAACGAGGAGCAGATCTGCTCCTCGTTTTTTCGAGGAGCAGATCAGCTCCTTGCTCCTCGGCCTGGGGAGCAAAAAAAATGATTTTTTTTGTAAAAAATACACAATGGTCCTTTATATTTTTAATTAACATTAATTTGATATATAATGTTTTAAAATAAAAAGGATTTATTTGGCTTTTTTTTAATTTTTAGGTATTAATCTAAAATGAGTTAAAATAATTAGGATCATTTTAAATCTTTTGCCATTTAAAACCTCCTAGGGCTGGAGAGTGTATCTCACTCTTTTAGGTGAGAGTGGGGAGAGTTGTTTTTGTACCAAATTTGACAAGTTCAGAATAAAAGTGATCCCGTTTTGTTAATTTGGACGTTTTTGATACTTTGTGCCAAATTCAGGGGTAAAATGATCCTTCATTTGATAGAAGTGCATGAACCCAAGGTCAAACAAACAAAAAAAACTGCACGGACTTACAGCCACATAGTTGAAAAAAAAAATAGGCCAAAATTATTTAGAGGTCCCTGTACTTTCCATTTTTTTCCGAAGGTTTTTATACTTTATTGTCGTATTATCTGATCCCTCTATTTGTCTATTTTTTATTTTTCAGGTCCTTTTTGAATTTTTTTCAGTCCTTTTGCGTGAATGGAGGAAAACAAATTGTAAGTAGAGGGACTGGAAAAAAATCAAAAAGGACATGAAACTCGAAAATGGGTAAGTAGAGGGACAAGATAATACAAAAATGAAGTATAAGGACTTCTGGAAAAAAAAGTGTAAAGTATAGGAACCTCTAGATGGATTAAGCATAAAAAATATAATTTCACTTTTATATCTTCATTAATTAAGGAGGATAAAAAGAAAGAGTTAGAAATATTAGCTAAATGAAAATTATCCTTGGATCAATTAGATAGAGATATCTAAAAGGGAAATTTGTGTTAAATTCCTTGCTACTAGTAATAGTGAAAAATCTAATATCATTAGATCAAGTAAAAAACTAAGCATATTTTCTACATATCATATATTAATGTATATTTCAGTTGGTTCAGATATAAAATCATATTAACTAATTTGATTTGATTAAATTAATTCAGTTTGATGAGTTATTTCAATTTTGACAAAAATATGTTCCCCCCTAGCTCAACCCCAGAAAGGAATTTCAGTTGCCAAATTCAGGAAAATGGAAGTCAGATAAAACCAATGAAACCTAACTAAACTTTCAAAACTAGTGTCATAATTCATAGACCTCTAAAATAATTTTTATTACCTCTTTTCTATCAAAATTCTAATGACTGCTGCACTTTGTGGAGCAGTAGCAATCCATAAAATATCTAAATTATGACACCTTCTCTTGTCCTTCCTTTCCTAAATTCTTGTTTTCATTCTCTTGCCCCTCCCGAATATCTCTTGTTTTCGAGCTCCCCGTTAAAGGTCCGTAGCTGCAGCTCCCAGAACCGGCCTCTTCATTGCACAGCTTATTTTGCGCTGCCTCTTCATCAGCAACACCCGCGAGATGATTCTCTTCCTTATCACCCCTGTTCATAGAAATTGTTTAAATCACCAAGAGACGAAACAAAAGACTAACATGCAATCAGTTGCATTCTTTTGTCATAATCATAAGCTAACATTGTTAGCATCTCGCTGAAATCCCAATTTCTAAATTACTGATTCGAATAAAGTATATATCTATCACTTAACAGTTTTCCCTGCAGGTTTAAGGAAAACACACACGCAAACAGAATAGTAAAATGACATACCCTGAATAAATGACAAGACCGATAACAACACCAGCAAATGCCACATAGTACATCCAATCAACCTGAAAGGTGTTTCAACATCAGACATTTATAGAAATTTGAAAAGTCTGCATAACTGATGTCACATTGCGAGCTAACTAACCATTTCATGGTACGCAAAAATGCGAATAAGGACAGACCACATATCTGATGTTAGCAAAGACAGGTTGAGCATTGTTGATCCACTAAGCTGCAAACAATCAGGATACCCATGTAAGTTCATATTTGCATTCTTTTTCCGAAGCATCCATAAGTCTCCAAAATGCCTTTAGTTAACCACTGCCACTTTATACCAAAAGTGAACTGACTCATTTTACTTTTAAAACCGAACTGAACTAAGAAAAAGAATTATTTTTTATTGTTTTTTATTATACGAAAAAGAACTGATTATAATTCCAAACCGAACATCACTAAATGTATTGGTTCTGTTTAGTTATTGAGTTTGGTTCGGTTCAGTTTTTGCACACCTCCATTTCCAGCTGTTGTCATTTACAAGAAAGAAGGGAAGCTTTAAGTTCTTGCTTTTAAGTCCAGAACATGAATATGTACATTAATTCCATAAAGTAAGGCATAGGTCAAAGCTGATAGCTAACTAGATAGACATGAAGATTTATATCAAGACAATACGAGGCATAAGAAGCATAGTAAGCAAAAACAAACTTACAACAAAATTCCATTTTACAGATGCCCATAATAATTAACCATTATCCTTTGAATACTAATCAAGGATATACATTCCATTTACTGGCTGTTTTCTTATAAAATTCATACCTTAAGTAAGACTGGTACAAATGAGTAAAACAGAAACATCGCCGCTGAAAATCCAAAAAATGGTAGAGCCTGGAAATAGTTACATAGAGAAAACCATATTAAACTTAACTCAAATCATGAGCATACTCAATCTCAAACTATTATAAGCAATAATATATGACAGACCATTCTGCACTTGTCAAAATCAAGTCTTTTAGAATAAATTTTATCGTGTCAAATCATTGTTTTCCATTCAGTTACATGCACCGTTCAGCTTTGTGGTTAGTTTGATAGTAACCAGAGCTTGAGATTGGGAACTATCTAATACATGCATGAAAATTATGATCCCCGAACTTATTATTTCAAGCCTTCCAATAGCTTCAATTCTATATAAACTGGAATCAGTCAGAAAATATGATCTCCGCACAGCAACTTTATTAGACTTTAGCCACTGTAATATTTAGTTGCAGAGCAAAGACAATAAAGAAAGGGAACAAAACAATAGATGATCTTATACTTCTAACAGGAATTAATAAAAAGAAAACGGATGAGAAACTTACAGCCCCAGCTGACCAGCGAATATTTTTAAGCTCGGTGCGCTCAAGAATGGCTCTATACAGGAATCATCAAGGAACACCAATTTACATATGGATCGCATACAAAAACTACAATAAGAGGGTCGGAATTCACAAGAGGATTGCAATATAAAAATAACTAATTAAGATGCCATAATTACGGAATTCAAGCAATCAAGAAACTGATGTGTCTATTTAATGTCTCGGTTCCTGTTTTTTCACTCAAGAGAAAAGATAACGAAGTTTCTTGACAGGGTCCAAGGTGTTAAGAGGAAGATTTACCCATACCATTACTTTCATTTCTTAATTTCTTCAAAATAAATGATCAACTTAGAAATTAACTACGATAAGTAATGCTGTACTAAAAAAAGCAATTTCTTGTAAGCAATTAGAATACTTAAAGATCAGGATACATTTGGATAGCGCTAACGATTGCACCAAAAAAGCCAAGCAAAGACATAAGTTCTACCATATCTGCATTCTTCACAAGAAACTCCTGCACAACATTTAAAAGGAAGTGTAAGGATATAACGTTCTTATGGATGACAAAACATGTTCAACCCAGTTAAACATATTTACTTCAACCCTTCATTGTAGGGCCAACTTTGCTAATAAATACTTCATCAGTTTTACTTGTGAAAGAAAGGGAAAAGCAATCATATTTACAAGGAAGCTTTCGAACAGACACTTGATTCCCTTCTTTAAAGTTTCAAATAAGTGATCAACCAGAAGTTAATTAGGTTTATCCACAACCATTATGGCCATGATCAATCATTACTTAGAGTAATGACCTTGACAGTATTACATCATGTACTTTAAATTTGTGTCTGTGCTTGCTGCTAACAGTGGACCTTGTTCCTTCTGCAATCATTATTAAGCTTTTTCGTATAGCCAAAATCAGTCATATCTTCTAAATTGGTTAATATCATGAAATTTTCAGGATTTCACGTTTCCTCAAAGAACAAAATGAATTCCGTGAGAGCATATTTAGGCTTTTGACAATTAACTAGACATAACCCAGCTAACTGTGTTGTGGTTCTTGGTATACTTCTGATGGGTTCACTATGCATCAGCCTTTTGAATATTAAACAAGAATCTATATCATTAATAAATGCATTTATGCTCATTAGTTAGCTGAATTTCTTAAATCTTAGTCACTTGATGAACTTTTCAATTTTGATGATTGAAAACGAGAAACGACACAAGAAGTTCTGGTGTTATGTCATGGAAATGGTGTAAACCCACAGCAAACCTGTATAAAAGACTAATTTATGAAAACAAGGAATCCAGACAACGGTACATATCAGCTTACCTCACTGACATTACTGACAGCATAGAGTGTTGCACCGGCAATAACAAAAGCATCACCTACAAAAGGTTTGCTCCCAGCTGCATGAAGCAAAAGAATAGAACCCAATCAGTAGATATTCATAAAAAAACCTGAACTCGAAAACTTCACAAATAAAACAATATATATGAATGGACAACATTACTAGCTTACATCTTAAACTAAGGCTATTACTTCAAATTCTTAACGTCAAGTTTCCATTAAAGTAAAGTTTCAAATAATTGAAAGATAACTGCAAAGACGGAGAAGATAACCTTATGTTTGTTAAGAAACTATTATTTTAAAAAACAAATTGACAGGTCTCTGTATAGTGATCATCAAAATATTTTGAATGCTATTACTTTAGCTCCTCAAAATCAAAATAATCAATTTGTGGCCTAAAACTTTTATCAAATCTGTCCAGAAAAATCCTGAACACCATCAATTCATAAATTAAAAATTCTAAAAGGAAAAGATAAACTTCAGTTAAACTTCCATTATTCCAACAAAAATTACTTGTGCATGCAACTCTTTTACTAATTAAGTAATTAGCATCATTTGAATGTAACATTAGCAAGCAATTTCAACTTTTTTTTTGGCATTTCGATATTGAACTACAACAGAAGTCTTCCTTCAGTAAGAATGACGTAAAAATGGTTGCCAAACAGAAGATTCAATTATATAAAAATGGCGAACTATGGCTACTGACGATGCTGACTAGTGGACTTGCAAGCATCTGCCTAACAGGTTTGTCTTGTGGATCTATTCCCTTCCAATACTATTCTGAAATCTAAAATAGATATTCATTTGTGTTAACTGCATTTACTAGTGAAAAATCCACTTTAATTTTCTTTTTCTCTAACTCTCGAAACATTAAATCAATCAAGAGATCACCCCTAACTCCCACATCGTGATAAACATCATTTATTACCTGATCGGTCACTTGAATGAACATCTGAAAAAATAACCATGACAAGTCCAGCAATGCAAATCAGTGCTCCAACTATCTTCTTGAATCTATACTTTGTGTGCAAGAAAAAATATGTAAGAACCATCACACATGGAATTGACCAGCAATCGAGCAGCATGACGCTTGTCATAGACGTGTACTGATATGCCTTCACCACTGGACATGGACTGACGAAGATTAGATTATTCATCCTAAAACCGGAAATCATTTTCTACACTCGCAATTTCAAGTTAGTAACAAAACAACGACAACAAACATAAAAATGAAAATTTACATGATTTAAAAAACTTCAGAGCAAAAGCAAGGGTATGAGAAATAAGTGGATATCGCAAGTAATAGAAACAAGTGGATACTGACCAAGAAAATTGGCCTCTACATCCACCAAAGCAAGAATTACATAGTAGTACCATTTTGCCTGCATTATTCCAAACAAGAAATTGGTGAACAACTAATAAACAGTATGCTGCTTTCTAAATAGGAAACGAAGGATTCAAAGCCACCTTAAGCTTTTGTTTCCGGTAAAGCATGACAGCTCCATAAATGAGGGCCAATAGCACATAGTTTAGAAATGACTGAGATGTTGGCGCATTAATTCCTGTATTGCAAAAGCAGCATAAAATAAGTTAGAATACTGTATCAAACATAATTTTAGTGATAGAATGAAAAGAATCTGGCAATCAACTGAAATGGTTTTCATTCGAGGGGAACCAATACACATAATTAAATCCTAAAAAAGTATTAACAATTATAATTACTTGTTTTTAATGGGGAAAAACTCCTCTAATTCATAAACAATAATTACTTGTCAGTAAAACAGCAGTGCAATAAGCAAAGGCAAATAGGTTACTGAGAGAATTTAGAAGCAGTAGAGAACAAACAACATAATCTACATATATTAAAACACTCATTAAAAACCCAAAAATAAGTTCAAGTTTCAACACCACTTCAAACTCTTCAAGAAGAGAATAAACAAATAAACAGAAACAAAAATTTGGTTATCATGATTTGGCCAGATATCTAATGAAAAACAGAGACAAGCATAAGAATCAACTAAATCAAACTGTAGACAAAAATACATAAAAGTCTTAATCTTGGTAATAATCAAAATTAAGGACAAAACAAGAACACAAATGAAAATTAGAAACCTTTTTTGCTGAGCTCACTGGATGCGTATCCAGTAGAAGTAATAAGCAGAGACAAAAACTGTCCCAAAACAAGACCAATCAAAGTTTTCTTAGTCCAAAACTCTTTGAAATTCACCATCTTTGAATGCCCAGTCAAAGAATAAACAAAACACTAACAACCCATCTGATATATTATACCAGAGAAAATACCCACTTCTCAACTCTTGATGACAATGTTGAAAACAATACAAAGCTTTAACAACACAATATCTGATGCTGACTTCTCATATATTAGTGTCTAATTATTGGAGACTCAAAAAATATTTAGAATATTAAAAAGTGTTTGTTTTCTGTTTGGAGACTCCGATATAACAGCTTTTTCAAATTTCTCAAATTCTTTTCTCTTTATTTATAGCCATTCAAATTTGAAAATTTTTTATTGGCATATTATATTAGTAGTAATTAATTTAATATTAAGAGGAGATTAACTCGTATACGGCGGATCACTTTATAAAAAATATTATTAATCCGGCGGGAGCACTTTATAGTTCTTTATTTTGATATAAACTCATTTAATTTGTTGTTTTTTATGTAAGTTTAAGTCAATGAATTAAAAGGAGTTTGTAAAAAGATCTTTTCACCAATCTAAACAAATGGAATTTTAAATAAAAATATAACTCACTTTATGTAATAATTTAATTATTTATTCAACTGTCTAAATATTTATAACTTTTTAAAATACTAGTTTCGCATTACGTGCTATGCACGTGGCTCGTAACGTAACTCGTCAATGAACATATTAGTAAATTTAGTATAATTATATCAATTTTTTAATAATCATAATTAAATAATTAACTTAATTTTATTAATTTCTATCTTTTTAAAATAATAAGATAGAATTTTAAATAATAATATATTGATCAAATACAGTATTTTAATTTTGTAGTTCAATCAAACTAAAAGATAGGTATTCCTACCAATTTGGAGACAATTTAGTTATTTTTTACATACTAAAAACTAAATTGGAGATAATTTAACTACCTATTCTAATTAGGATTTTAATAAAATAGTGATTAATTAAATAACTAATTATTTAATGACTATAAAACCTTTATTTAGTAGTAAATTGAAAAGGATTATTCAGTAAATTTGCCTGTTTCCCCCCCCCCCCCATCCGTGCTTTTATATATAGTATAGATTAACCGATGTAAAAGGATATTCATTTATTCTTAAAATTAACTATTTCTTTTTTGTCAAAGAAAAAAAATTATAAAAAAAATATTTAGATGAGAAAATTGTATGTATATTGAGTATTGACAATTAAATATTAAACTAGATGTGAATAAAATTAACTACTAGTAAACTTAAAAGATTAAAAAATTATTATTAAGATTTTATGTAAATAGATACAAAAATTAGATCAATTGATGTTTAATTTTTTAAAAATTAAATTAATATCTCACAGTACTACTAAAATATATAGTAGTAGAATCTTGTTCTAGGGAATTTACTTAGAAACAAAGTGACAACAATATGTGGCTTTTAGTAATGCATAAAGATCTTCTATCAACCACTTTAACTATAAAAATATTATTGAAACAATCTTTTAAAATTTAAAAGATATTATTATGAATATTTAATACGCTTTTCCTAATTGGTCTTGATGAAACATTTCATTTAATTATTTATATAAGTTATGTGTCTATATATTAATTTGATCACATATTATTTTTTATTGTTACACATTAGCACTAGTAAAAGTAAAATGATGATTACCAACACATTATGAGGTAGGAGTTTGAGGAAGACCTTGCAAGTTATTTAATGAAAAGTGAAAACAAAGAATCCAATCTTTTGATTATCTAAAAGTAGATAGAGCAATCAAAACCGTTCGGTTTGAGTGATTCAACTAAATTTTAATACTTGTATCAATTTTAAAAAAATTATAATAAATTAAATTTAAATTTTTGTAAATAGTTGTAATTTTGTTTTATTTTTATAATAATATTCTAATTTAAAAAAAATTCAATAATGTTCACCTTAATACAATAACTATTAGTTTCATTTGATTTTTTCGAACAATTTTAGCTTTAAATTTGTTTTTCTTTTTTATTTCAATCATAAAAAAAAGTTAGAGAATTTATAATTAGATTGTATCATTATTCTTGATCTTTTAATATTAGAAATTAAATTTTAAAATTCTGAAAAATGAGTTTTTCTAATTACAGAGTAAATTTATATCAACTAAAATTGAAATAAAAAAATTGGCTAAAATTGCAATAAAATGTTAAAATTAAATTACTATTATAAAAATTAAAAATTTCAAATAAAATTCTAGCAATTCGTAAAAAATTAGATTCATTTTGCTGTTAGACAATTTAAAAAAGAAGAGAACCACAAATATCAGCTATATCAAATTTGGTTGATTTTAATCGATCTCATCTAGATTTAAATTAATATTTTAAAAAGAAAAAATAAATTGAAATCTTCTTAATATATGGATAGAATTAAAATCATGAATATTTGTCTTTAAAACACTGATGTGAACCATTATATAAAAAATTACCAAGTGTAAGAGGGGAATGAAGAGGATGAATTAGGCAAACAGTTTAGTGAATACATAAATTCGTAAATCTAAATAAGAACAATTATTGTTTTTTGACCATTTGATTCACTTAAACAGCTAAAAGTAAATTATTCCAAAGCGGAAAAAAAGATGCCAAAATAATAAAATAAAAAGTAGAAAATGATCAAAAGGAGAAAGAGCCAGAAAGGTCCTTTTATTCTGAGGTGGGTTGTTGCACCCTCTTCGATCTCTATAGTTGCCAAAAGTTGTAAATAGAATTTTATTTATTAATTTGACCACAAGTGCTTTATTTTATTTTAAAAACGACACAAAAAGTGTTATATTCTCTCTCTTCTAACAAGTGCATTCTCAATTCATTATTTGACTTGTTTTTTTATTTCTCTAGTTTATCAACCATTTTTGGTTTAGATCTGTTTACACCGGTCCAAATAATTACTGGGTGAAGAATTTCATGTGGGCTTGCTAGGGAGTCAGGCCCAAATAGAAGCCTTTTTATTATTGCTTTTTCTATTTAGGAATTTGTAACTCATTAGGAGTGATTTTCTATTAGAGTCTTAGTTTTAGTTGAATTAGGAGTCTTGATTATGAGGAGCTATAAATAGCTCAGAACTTCATTATTTTTGTATCAACAAATCAATCAATCAAAAACCAAGTTCAGTGCTTTTTATCTCGCAATCTCCGGATTGTTTTAATTTAGGAGTAGTTTTCAGTATTAATCTCGCCTGAGTTCATAACTCCCAGATTATTACTTGTTAGATCACGTGGTTAAGTGTTTTTAATCAAACAAGCCCTGCGAATATCTACATAGGTTCGTTAAAGTATCAAACCTCAAACCGATCCCGATTATAAATTCAAAGATTCGAGTCCGGAATATTTCCAGGCGAACATATTTTAGCGACTCCACTGGGGACCAGTTTATGGTTAGCACAAAAACGGACTTTAAGGACGATTCCAGGCACGCTCGGTCCATACGCCGACAACAACGGAAGGAAGGTGACATAGTAGACGAATCGAATTCGGATAGATCTGAAACCATGACCAAGGAAAAACAGGCGAACCAATCAAATAAGGTGCTGAATACAACGGATACCGAAGGGAACCTGCCTAAGGACAAGAACGACGACGCGACCGATGATATGATAGATTACTCACGTCAGCTTCCTCCCTCTCGCCCTTCTTTATCACAGGCCGATTTCTCGGCCATGAGGGGCGAGATAGCGCATGAGAACAAGCAGATGTTCGACGGTGCTATGCATCAGATGTCCGAAGTAATGAGGAACATCATGGCCGACCAAACGTCGGTCCAGAGGCAGATCCAAGGGAACTTGGACGGCCTCAACAAGGCAATGGAAAACCTGGGTCGATTATTTTCCGGGCAATCCACCGCCGATCAGGGGTACAAAAGGGCCGAACAGAACCAAACACCGAGCCGTTTTTGTCAACCAGGTGGTTCGGCCGAACAACAACCCAACAAGATGGGATATACATATGATTCCGTCAAGCTCTTGACGAGGAACGAGGATGAATTCTCAGGAAGGGCCGATCACCCGGGGGCAAGCTCGTCAAACCCACAAGGCGAAGCTAGACCACAAGGGGGAGCTACTGGAGCCAACACCCAGGAGCCTAACGTGGGTGAACGATCATACTCTGAGGGAGGCGATCCAAATATATACAATCAAGGGCAACTCGTGGACATGCTAGAAAGGCTCGGGGTGGACCTGCGACCTATGCCTCGCCCATCGTACATGAAACCATATCCAGACTGGATCGACAAGTTATACCCTTTCCCAAGGGGTTATAAGGTGCCGGAGTTTAGTCTATTTTCAGGCGAGGAGAAGGGGCAATCTACGGTTGAACATGTCGCCCGGTTCTCGGCCCAATGTGGCGAAGCAGCTGCTCACGATTTCTAGAAGCTCCGGCTTTTCGCCAGCTCCTTGACAAAAATGGCGTTTACATGGTACTCTAGATTGTCGCCCAATTCGGTGGACACGTGGAAGGACCTCGAAATCCTCTTTCATGAGGAATTTTACAGGGCACCACCTGATGTCACTCTGGCCGACCTCGCCCGAATCTCGCAGCTACCGAGCGAATCGGCAGAAAAGTATATCGGCCGATTCAGAAACCTCAGGACTAGATGCTCCACCAAAATGTCCGAGGCTGATTGCGTACCGATGGTGGTAAGAGGGATGAGTTTCTCCATGAGGGAGCATTTCGAGGGCCATAGGTTTCGTGACTTGTTCGAGCTAACGAACAGGGTGACGAGCTACGAAGGACTCCTCCAGGAGAAAGAACAGAGGAGAGGCGCATCTAAGGGGACCTATTACAAGGACCAGCTTGACGTGGCCGTGGTGTCCGACAGTGAGGATAGCGGGTCCGAAGATGAAGTCAACATGGCCGAATTTTTGGGAACGAAACCCCTGGAATGTTCGGCCTTGCGAAAGCCTGGCTTTGTTAAGAAAAATAAGACTGCGGTGGTACAAAAGGAGTATTCGTTCGATCTGACCAAAGCTAACGACATATTTGATGCCTTGTTGAAGGATGGACAGATCTCCTTAAGCGAAGGTCATGCAATTCCACCGTCGGAGGAGCTGGTCGGTAAAGATTATTGTAAGTACCACAATTCCTGGAGGCATAGCACGAACAATTGTGTAAATTTCAGAAACGTGATCCAGAAGGCGATTAACGAGGGAAAACTTTTGTTCCCAACGAAGAAAGAAGCCGATGCTAAATACGTGTCTATCAACACCGTTCGGCCCCACTTTGATAGCTTCCTAGAGCAAGGGCAGATACAAAGCAAGTGGAACCCTAGAAGGCCCAAGCCGAGAGTAGAGACCGATGGTTCAAAGTGGCGAGGAGAAAAAGGACGGCCTCAGCAACAGAAGAGGAAGCGATACAGCTCGCCCACTGCAGATATGACTTGTCCATCATGCAGTACGTGTTTTAAGGCCAAGGGAGGCGAGAACACGAGGAAGCATCCCAAGACCTTTAAACCGAAATCGCCCACAGAGCAGTGGCAGAGGCATGAGCCACAGCGGAGGCCTACCACTAACGTATTCAAGAGGATATTTCGGCCAACGGAGGAGACCCCTCGTATGACGAAAACCCAGAAGAGGCGAATGCAAAGGCTGCGACAAGAGTCGCGAGCGAATCACGGGGAAGAAACGGCCCCCAGAGAGAAACAAGGATATAGACCAATAATCGAGAGATTGGGGGCAAGGAACAAGGCCGATGAGGGTACCAAATCGCCTGAACGGCGAAATACCAAGGTCAGGAAGATATGGGTTCCTAAGGTTGAGAAACAAGTGGGCGATTTGGCCGACACAACATCGGCTGACAAGGATGATAAAGATTCCAGCGGTCGACCGTCCTACAAGGACGTACTCGTATCGCACCAGGATGGCCAGCTGAAAGCGAGACTGCCCAAAGACCGCGAAGTCATTGTTTCACACACGAAGGGAGTGTTAAAAGCATGGGTCCCGGTGGTAAGAGACGAATACGGAGTAAAGGTGGTCACACTCCCTGACTCATATAGAAGTAAGCCCGGGCAGAAAGCGACGTTGGAAGGCGATGTGATCGTCCCGGAAGGAGACAGCGCCGACAGTACGGCGGTAGTATCTCTTAGCAAACCTCCAACGAGGATGACAAGGCACATTCGACCACTGTACATCAAGGCCGATTTGAACGGGGTTTCAATCAACAGGGTCCTTATCGATAACGGGGCTGGCGTTAATATACTACCGGCAAAAATGCTCAAAAAACTGGGCATAACGCGGGATCAGCTTGACCCGACCGATGTTTATATGACCGACTTCGCAGGAGGCGAGACGCCGGCCGAGGGGTACATCACCCTCCGAATAAAAGTAGGGCGAGTGGAAACCGAAGAAGGGTTTTTCGTGGTCAATGCCCGGAGCAACTACAACATCTTACTCGGCCGAGATTGGATACACTCCAACATGTGTATACCATCGACCATGCATCAAATGCTCTTCATATGACAAAATGACGGCGAGGCCGAAGTTGTGCAGGGCGACCCCAATCCCTTCGGCGAAGACCATAATGTGCTTGAAGCACGTTTATATGATGAGGAAGTGCGCAACATACAATCCCTCAGTTCAAAAGGAGAGACGAGCGTTCCTCGCCTGCTAGTTAACTCAGATCGGCCAGTATCAGTGACCCTCGGGGGCAAAGGCCGATCCACCATCCTCAGAGATTCAAAATGATAGCACGACATAAAGAATTGAGGGAGAAAATTAGACAGTTAACCTCGCTGTATGATATTACATCGGCCGAATGCATCTACGAGAACCAAGATCAAGACCCAACAGGATCGTTGCGGATTGGGGACATACGATTGGCAACCGGGAAGCTAGAAGATGATCCCGCCCAAGTACAGGACGACCTCCTCGAAGTTAATCTGGGGACAGATGAATCGCCTAAGCCTATATATATCAACGCGGGACTAGACGAGGGATTCAGAAAACGACTGGTCGCTCTACTCATTGAGTTCCGCGACTGTTTTGCCTGGTCGTATGATGAGATGCCGGGCCTTGATCCTGATATCGCCGAGCATAAGCTTCCATTGAAAAGTGGGTTTTGGCCATTTCGGCAACCTCCCCGGCGAATGTCCAGGGAAGTGGATACCCTCATCCAGGACGAAATCAAGCGGCTGGAAGATGCTAAGTTTATTCGGGAAGCCCAGTACACCGAATGGCTCTCTAACATCGTACCAGAAGAAAAATGGAAAGCTAAGAGTGTGCGTAGATTTTCGGAACCTCAACCTGGCAACACCTAAAGACGAATACCCGATGCCGGTAGCCGATATGCTAATAGACAGGGCAGCAGGACACACGATACTCTGTTTCCTCGACGCACACTCTGGGTATAACCAAGTCCCAATCAGCAAAGAGGACATCTCCAAACAGCCTTTCGATGCCCCGGGCCGATCGGAGCGTACGAATGGGTCGTAATGCCCTTTGGCTTGAAAAACGCGGGGGCAACATATCAGAGGGCGATGAACAAGATGTTCAGAGGCCTCGACTGCCTTGAAGTTTACATTGACGACGTCGTGATCAAATCAAATACCAGTGAAGTCCATTTGGCCGACCTTCGGAAAGGTTTTGAACGAATCCGATGCAATGGGTTGAAGACGAACCCTCTGAAATGCGCGTTCGGTGTTTCGGCTGGCAACTTCTTGGGTTTCTTGGTTCACCAGCGGGGAGTAGAAATAGATAAGAACAAAGCCAAGGCGATCATCAATGCTGAACCACCAAAAACCAAGAAGCAGCTCCAGAGGCTCATCGGTCAAATTAATTTCTTAAGGCGATTCACAGCGAACACAGCAGGCCGACTTCGCAGCTGGAGTGTTTTGCTACGAGGAAAAGAGACCGATGAGTGGATATGGACGGCCGAGCAACAGAGGGTGTTTGATGATCTAAAGGGTTACTTGGCGAGACCTCCAGTTATGACCCCCCAAAGCCGAACAAACCACTATTGTTGTATCTATCGGCTACACACGAATCCCTAGGTTGTATGCTCGCCCAAGAGGACGATGGGGTAGAAAGGGCAGTTTACTATTTAAGCCGAGGACTGACGGACACAAAAATTCGCTATACCGACATAGAAAAAATGTGTCTATGCCTATACTTCACGTGTTGTAAGCTGCGATACTATATGTTGCCAGTCGTAGTGTACGTGTTGTCCCAGACCGACATCATTAAGTATATTTTATCAAAACCATACTTAAGGAATCGGATTGGGAAATGGGCGATTGCGATGTCCGAATTTACATTAGTGTATGTTCCCCAAAGAGCAGTGAAAGGACAAGTGTTGGCAGATTTCTTGGCCGATCACCCTGGAGTTACCCTCAGGGAAGAAACGGTCACGTTTTGCGACATCGCCATATGGGAAATGTGGTTCGACGGGTCCAGGACAAGCCAGGGGCAGGCGCCGGAGTTCACATCATCACACCCTTGGGAGCATCCTACCAGTTGTCATTCAGACTCCAGTTCGAATGTACTAACAATCAAGCAGAATATGAGGCCCTAATATTCGGTTTCGAGATTTTAGCCGAGCTGGGGGCAAAGGCGATCAGCGTAAAAGGAGATTCTTTGCTAGTCATTAAACAAGTGACAGGAGAATTCAAATGCGAGTCCGAGCTATTGGTAAGATATTGCAACAAGGCGAAACACTTGATCGAAGGCTTTCAGGATACGAGGATAGAATACACAGAGAGGGCCGATAACTGCGTTGCAAACGACCTAGCTCAGCACGGTAGTGGTTACAAGGTAAACCATCGGTTCGACGCTATAGAGAGGGAAACGCCGAATCTCCATACCGGGGGCATCACGATCGACGAAAGACAATTCTCGGTTTACCAGCTGGACGTCACCCAAGATTGGAGGGTCGAGCTCTTGAAATGGTTTGAAGAGCCAGATCTCACGGATAGGAGGTTGAGAACGTTGGCCCTGAATTACGTTGTGTTAGCCGGCGAACTATATAAGAAGGGCTTTGAAGGGCTACTCTTCAGGTGCATCGGTCCAAAAGAAGCTATGCTTGCAATGGCCGAGGTACACGAAGGAATAGCAGGCGCTCACCAGGCGGGTCCCAGAATGAGGTGGTTGATCCATAAATACGGTTTTTACTGGCCGAAAATGGAACAGGACTGCATAAGATATGCCAAAGGTTGTGAAGCCTGTCAAAAATTCGGCCCGATACAGCACGTCCCGGCCGAAGACCTGCATTCCATTATCAAGCCGTGGCCATTCAGAGGATGGGCAGTCGACCTAATAGGGAAGATATACCCTGGCTCGTCAGACGGTCATGCTTTTGTGATTATCGCCACTTGCTATTTTACCAAATGGGTCGAAGCTAAACCTTTGAAGTCGCCGACACAGGAAGCGGTGATCAAGTTCTTCAAAGAATACATCGTCCACCGACACGGGTTGCCCGAGTCTATAACCACAGATCAAGGGACGATGTTCACAGGAGGCGACATAAGTTGGTGGGCCTCCCAAATGAAGATAAAAATGTTACATTCAACACCGTACTACGCCCAAGCCAACAGACAAGCCGAAGCCACGAACAAAGCTATCAAGCTCATAGTTCAAAAGATGATCGAAGAAAACCCAAGACAATGGCATGTGTTTTTATCAGAAGCCGTTTGGGCGAATAGAACCAGTCAGAAGTCGGCTACTGGGACTTCGCCTTTCAGACTGGTATATGGCTATGCCTTTCAGACTGGTATATGGCTATGCCTTTCAGACTGGTATATGGCTATGATGCGATGTTGCCAATGGAGCTGACTGTCACGTCTACTCGCCGCAGATACCAGAGTGAATTGTCCAAAGACGATTACTTCGACAAGATGGTGATAGATTCTCTTGACCTTGACGAAGAAAGTTTGACGGCGTTAGATCATCTAGAAGCCCAGAAAAGAAGGGTCGAGAGAGCTTACAACAAACGGGTAAAACGAAAAATATTTACGGTGGGCGACATAGTATGGAAAGCAGTCTTGCCTATCGGCTATAAAGATACTCGGCTTGGCAAATGGAGCCCGAACTGGGAAGGCCCCTTTATTGTGGTCAACAAGTTAACAGGTGGTGCTTACTTGTTGGCGAACATTGATGGGGAAGAACACGACAGGGCGATCAACGGTCAGTTCCTGAAAAAATACGTCCCTAGTTGTTGGGAAGGCGTAGACCGTCGGTTATTTGGAGCCAACAAGGAATAGTTTTTGTTTTTCGCTATGAAATTTCGCCGAGCATCCTGGAATGTTAAAGTTCATGGAGTGCTCGGCGACATTATGTAAACACCGATCGTTTGGTAGTACCATTTTCGTTTCGGCGGTTCACATTAGTTGAGTTTTTTCAACGGGTCCTCCGTTTTTCTCAACATTTTGTAATTATTATGTATCGGACCAATTACGGACCGATAATATGAAAATAATCAGACATTAAAGTAATGCAAGTTGTGAATAATGGTGAAATTTCCGGCTCTCTGGCCAAATAAACATTGAAATTAACGAAAATCAGACAAGATACGGCCCCTTGGCCGATCAAAGGGTACCAAAATTCGGAGCTATGACAAAAACACAAAGTGTCTAAATTGTTCTGAACTTACAAAAAAAAAATCTCGATCTAAAAATTGTTCTGGACTTATAAAAATCTAAAAATGGCTAAATATGTCGCCCATTTCACTCCGAACGGTGATAAAGGCTTTGCGAGCATCCTCCACCTGCGGCTTCACTTTCGCAATACTTTGTTTTAGAGCACTTCGGCTCTTTTTAACATCGATCCCTTGAAGCAAACTCTTGTCCATAGAGACCTCCAGTTCGCCGATCTCTTTTTCTTCAATATCCAGCTCTTGCTTGATGGCAGTAAGCTGGTCCTGGAGTGTTTTAGCGCGGTCACGGCGAGTTGTGAGGGTTGCGACGGCCGACTTCACATGAGCTTTGAGTGTTTCTAACTTCTCTTTGGCGTCGGCCTCCTGGTTCGCCAGCGTTTCGGCTTCTTTCTGGACCGACGCCGTCTCATCATGAATCTTCTGGAAAGCCGGCAGAGAGGCCGACAGTTTTGCCATAGCCCCACGGGCTTTCTCACTAAGTACTTCTGGCGGAGCATCGGCCAATGCTGTTGCAGCTTTCCGAAGTTTTTCGACTTCCAGGGGTGATTTGAAAATAGAAGTGCCCTCAGGCTTCATCTTTGCAATGATGTCCAAGTAATCACCCCAGTTTTCAGAAGGACCGCTGCTCACCTCGGCGTTAAGCTCACCCTCCACGATGAGCAGTTGGTCATCGTCACTGTCAGAATCCAAGAAAGCCGCCGCCTTCGCCGCCACATCATCCCGATTGGATGGACTTAGGGGGATCTGCCATGTTTGACCACAATAAAAGATAAGCTGCTAGGCGATTAGTTTAAACAAGAGATTCTTAACATACCTTAGAATTTTTAGCAGTTGGCTTAGCAGTGAAGTTCAGATACTCTGAAGCCAAGGGAGATAAGAGTTGCGGGGTCTCCATTCGTCTCAGAATCTCCAAAGCGTTAGGAGTTTGGGAGCTAGTCGCCAGTGAAGTCTGGTTGTTATCTTCACCTTCGAGAGGCTGAGATTTGCCCCGAGATTGAACGTCGCCTCCAGTTTGTGTATCGCCCTTGGAGGACGAATGGCAGCTTTGGGAAGGAGTGGCAGCAGGAGATGGATCAAACATATGAGATCCTTTACGTTCGGTCACTTCCTTGACCGACTTGCCTTTGGACTCAGCACGCCCTTTCTTCGCCTTCGGCTCCTTGCTAGAAGTCTTGGCAGCTCTTTTCTTCTTGGATTTTTTCGCCTGAGGATTCTCTTCCTCGTGATCATTTTCCCAGTTATCCTCTTTCTCGAAGTGGGGAATACCAACTGAAATAGAACACCGAGTGTCAGTAAAAGGGGGCCAAGCGAGTTAACTAAAAAATACTTTCAAAGTACCTGGGATTTTCTGGTAACCGATGCGCACCAGTTCGGCTACAGATTCTTCGTAAGGTGGGCATCGGATGCCAGTATACGTGACTCCCAAATCGGTTAAGTCAACTTTAGCTTTCTTTTATCTAGATTTTGGTTTTTTAATAGGGGCGATCGTAGCATAATTACATTTTGGTACATGAGGGGATTTGTACTTAAATTTGGGGCGAACCTTTTCTAAAAAGAGTTGATAGGGTAGGTGTTTATACTTTTCCTCCCAAATTCTATCCCATTTTTTTATAAAAACTAGACCGGGCTATCCTCCTATGTTCTTGCATTTTAAGGTTCATTCCTGGGCGATCTAAGGGGTCGAATTTGAATTTATAAAAGCGTTCAAAGCGAGAAATTTCAAAATGATAACCGATAATACCTGTGAAAGATTGACGTTTTGGGGCCTGCAAAAGAAATAAATCGGCATGAGTAGGTTTTCTGTTTAAAGGGGGTAAATCGAAATTATGAAGTGAAAGAATCTCTCTGGGCGATAAATCATAATATGACTGGACGATGGAATTCCACCAGTCGGTGAATCCAGGAGAGCAAACGGGGGAGACACAAGGGCGAGACAAGTCGGACAAAGGAGGGAAATAGGCTTTGTTTAGGCGGGTTATGTATTGGAGTTCGGCAAAGTTTTCAAC
This sequence comes from Mercurialis annua, assembly GCF_937616625.2. Classification (NCBI taxonomy): domain Eukaryota; kingdom Viridiplantae; phylum Streptophyta; class Magnoliopsida; order Malpighiales; family Euphorbiaceae; genus Mercurialis; species Mercurialis annua. Next base: position 42,713,170 of record NC_065570.1, read on the forward strand.
GGAAGTTCTATGGGTCCCGCGATTATTGAAGGCGATCAATAAAGGACAGGGAATTCCTTGGGCGAAGCCAAACTGGCGAGAGACATAGTTAGGACAGTAAGGTTCGACCCCGCTACGATCGTATTCGAGTCCCGCTATTAAATTCCGTGATTTAAGGGCACTTCCCAAGTAAGGGCCGCCGAGCTTTAATCTTGGATCGGCTTCAATCGCCTCTTCCATGTTTTCAGTATCCCATCCGGCGAGGAGCCAAGACGGGGGATATGCGAGTTGAAGAGCCGGGCACATTAACTCTGACGATCTTATTGCATGGCTGTTGAAGACTTGCAAAACGTCCAAAATATGTGGGAGGCGTGTACCGGCCGAAATCAGTTGAAAGCCGCATAGTTCGGCCTTGATAGGTGGACCGAGCTCAAACAACTCAGGGAAGTACATGGCTAACCAAAGCTGGGTGATCCAAAGTGGGCCTCCTGGGCACTTGAAGGTTCTGGGATCCTTAAATGGTACGATGTCGCCCAATGAACGGTACAAATGGGCTAAGATAAATTCACCCAGGTTGCATCGGCGTCCTTCGGCGAGTGCAGCAGCAAGTATGAAGCAATCTTCAGTCACCCGGAATGATGAAGTGCACAAGACATGTTTGGCGAGGAAAAAGGCCAAAAAGGCGATGTGCTCTTTATGATCGGGTTTGTATGGTTCCTCGCCCATGAACAACTTTACGAAGGAGCCATAGTTTTTTTGTGCCTTGGTCAGGTTGAACTTTGGGCATTCGGCGTAAAGGTTGGGAGTGATCCGCTCGCCGTTAATTGGGATGTTGAGCATCAAGGCCAAATCGAGGAGAGTGATAGTCATCGGCCCGGATTTAAAGCAGAAGCAGTTGATGGCGCTTGACCAGTAAAGCGATGCTCCCATAATGTAGTGTTTGGCGATAGGTCTGCTCGCCTTGCACAATTCGATAAGGTCGAAGATCCCTACGTCCATCCATAACTGGCGATAATGAGGAGAGAGTCTGACTACCCAGTTGGAGAAACCCGTATGTTCGATCGGCCAGTTCCTGAAAGTAGTGCCGACCCATACTGATGATTGGTGTGGTAAGGAGAATCTGGGGGGTGCGTTTTCGGTGAAAGGAGAAGCGAGGTCACATAGGTGGCTGGGGGAAGTTATGATAGGACCGATACAGAGTTGGTTATCGCCGGCATCAATAATTACCTTGAAATCAGTGTTCGGGGCATTGGTTCCGACTTCATCAATCTTGGCCGATACTTGTTCAGCTAGGTTCACATTTGGGGCGGCCATGATAACTGCAAAGAATGGAGATACCTCAGTTAGGCGATTGACTAAAAGGGCGAATCAGAATTAAGAAAGGCGAGGACGAAAGCTTACCAGAAAAGACTTGGTAAGTTGCTTGAGGTTGCTGAGGAGAGAGAAAGCTTGATAAATGCAGAGAGAGTAGGTAAATGATGAAATGAGATGATATTTTTCTTAAAAGACAAAATCAGAAGAAGCCGAGAGGTCGTGGTACCAGGACGTGACATCGTGGGGACAGCTGGTGATGACGTGGCCTGAAGGGGGTACCGAAAGGTTTATAGATGCGCACTCCTTTAATCTTTTTCGAATAATTTGGGCCTCAGTAGTGGGCTTGGAAGCGCTGAGAAGGGAGAACAAGCCCAAAAGATAAACGTTTCAGACTTGTTGGGGGCATTGTTTACACCGACCCAAATAATTACTGGGTGAAGAATTTCATGTGGGCTTGCTAGGGAGTCAGGCCCAAATAGAAGCCTTTTTATTATTGCTTTTTCTACTTAGGAATTTGTAACTCATTAGGAGTGATTTTCTATTAGAGTCTTAGTTTTAGTTGAATTAGGAGTCTTGATTATGAGGAGCTATAAATAGCTCAGAGCTTCATTATTTTTGTATCAACAAATCAATCAATCAAAAACCAAGCCCAGTGCTTTTTATCTCGCAATCTCCGGATTGTTTTAATTTAGGAGTAGTTTTCAGTATTAATCTCGCCTGAGTTCATAACTCCCAGATTATTACTTGTTAGATCACGTGGTTAAGTGTTTTTAACCAAACAAGCCTTGCGAATATCTACATAGGTTCGTTAAAGTATCAAACCTCAAACCGATCCCGATTATAAATTCAAAGATTCGAGTCCGAAATATTTCCAGACGAACAAGATCTAAAAGTTTTTTTTATTTATATCTAATTGGGTTAGATTTATTCTAATCTAACTTAAAATTAGTATGTCTCCACCTTATGGAGTAAAGGTGCAAGTTTTTGCAGTTCGAGATAACCGGATCTCCGCAATCCAGCGGTTTGCGGCGTTCGTTTTGACGGTTCCAGCCTTATCTGACGGTTCTAACCATCATTTTGAAATTTAAATTTTTATTGATAAATTGGAGAGTCAAATTCACTCTCTACTCTATATTTATATGGTTTAATGGCAAAAAAAACCCAAACGTTTACGACTTGTTGCAATTATATCCAAACCTTTTAATTTTTGCAATAATATCCAAATTGCATTATTTTGTTGCAATAATATCCAAATTGCACTTTTTATGTGAATTTTTTTTGAGTTTTTTTGCCATTTTTGAGACTTTTACTATACTAGTTTCGCATTACGTGCTATGCACGTGGCTCGTAACGTAACTCGTCAATGTACATATTAGTAAATTTATTATAATTATATTCATTTTTTATTTATAACTAATATTAAATTAGATAAGAATTTTTGTAAAAGTAAATATAATATATTCGGTTATTAAATTTTTTTCCATACTAAATTTATTTTTCTTTTAGTTTTATAATAATCATAATTAAATAATTAATTTGATTTTATTAATAATATCTTTAAAAATAATACAATAGAAATTTAAATAATAATAGATTGACCAAATACAGTATTTTAATTTTGTAGTTCAATCAAACTGAAAGATAGGTATTCCTACTAATTTGGAGACAATTTAGTTATTTTTTACATACTAAGAATTAAATTGGAGATAATTTAGCTACCTATTCTATTTAGAACTTTAATTACAATAGTGATTAAAAAACTAGTTATCTTATATGTGAGAAGGGGGGGGACAGGTAAAATTACGATAATAGAGTTCATATAAATTAATAATTATTATAAAACTAATTAGATATACGTGAATTTTGAAGGATTATTGAGCTAATAGGACTCTTTTTCTAAAAGAATAATGTTAATATGACACTAATTTTCCCCAACTAATAATGGTTAGTTATAAAACTACAATTGCTACGTGAATTTTGAAGGATTAGTAAGCTAATAGGATTGTAATTTCTAAAAGAAGAATGTTAATATGACATTAATTTTTTCCAGCTAATAATAGTTAAGTATAAAATATACTAATTAAATAATCAATAAATGAAAAGTTTTATTGTCATTGAAATATTAATTAAAGTAAACAACTAATTAACTGTATAGTAGCATATTTGAATAAACTATTAAAAATAAATATTAAAAGATAAAATGAAAATTTATTCGGATAAAAGGTGTGAAGTAGTTTAAAGTTGAGTATGACTACAGTTAAAGAAATTAACAAGACTAAAATACAAATTCAATAAAATCAAAAGTCCAAACTATCTAATTAGTGCACGGTAATTAACCAAGATAAGGTAAAAATAAATATAAACTATATTTTTATACAAATGGAAAATTGAAAATACACTAAAGCTCTCCAAATGGTTATTCCATAATGATGTCTAACACGGAAGCACTAGTGAGATATAATCTCAATAAATTAATTGCTTATACATTATTTAAACAAATTAAAATGTTAACAAGTTTTCTCGAATTTTTGTAGTAAATTACCATAATAATCTTAATTAATTTAAATAATATACATATATGGTAAATAAAAGAATAAGAAGTTTAATTTAATAGGAATCTAATGCTAGCATCGATAAAAAGTTTAATTAAAGACATTATCTTTAAACTACTTTAAAATGATGATAATAGACTTTATTAAAAATATATTTTATATTAAAAATATAAAACAATAGAAGTTTAATTTAAATAAAATATTATAGATTAATGAAGAGTTCGACTCTATTTTTAATATTTATTTGATTTTTTATTTGATAGGAATAAGCGCTACACTGAAAAGCGAAAGAACATATCAAAATTCATACTTTTAGCATATACATAAGAATGCATGAAAATCTTTTAGATGCTCATATCATTTTTCATCTTCGTAGGTTGACAAAAGATAATGAAATAAATATTTGTATCTTTTTCGATTAAGTGCCAACACGGCAAAGCAATCAACACTTATTTTTTTTTAATTACACTAGATACTTTTATTTGTTTTAATTAAGAATAGAAAAGTGGGATTAATAGAGTCCAGAACAATGCATGTCAATTAAGTTTTCCACAATAGTTCAAATTCGTTTTAGCTTTGCACGTTTGTTTTATGTGTTCCTAAAATTCGTTTGATTTCCATGAAATTTAAATGTATGAGGTGGGCAGTAACGAAGATTTGTTTATAGTATTCTTATTTTATGATTGTATATGATGTGATGATGTAATAAACCTCATATTTATTCTACAAATTAAATTAAAAATGCAGAAAAATTGATTTTAGTAAGAAAATATTTCAAAATTAAATTGAACAAAAGATTTTAAAGTTATTTAAAAAAACTTGAAAATAAATTTCAATTCAGATAAAAATAATCGGTAATAATTTGTTAAATTTTTATTAAATATATATAACGAGTTATATAAATATTATTGATAAATAAACTTCTTTGCAAATTAAAAAATCAACTTAAAGAAATGACATACTACAAAATATTTAAGTGTACATGAATTAAATTTTAATAGAAGTTTAATTTGATTCTAAACAAAAAACACAATTCTAATAAAATATAAATAATAATATATTACTAAACAAAAAACATATAAATAAGTATTATAAATAACGGGTCATATAAATATCGTTGGCGAAAAACTAGTTTTCCTATAAATAAGAACAGAGGGGGGACGCATAACTCACCTCAATTGTAACAATTGAGGTGCTTGCTAGTTATAGCAAGCCCAGGCCGGCGCGGCGCGAACCATTTCGCGATTCCGACTCCGATTCTTCAACGAATCCAGTAGTAATCAAGATATTAATCTCGTATACAATGTTTATTTCAATATATATTAATTATATATTCGATAAACGGTAAACGTATCGAATCGATCGCGTACGTATCGATTCGACGTTTTAATTATAAAATTGAATTGTTTAGGTTGTGATTAAATATTCGGAGCGGAAAAAATCAATCATGCACGTCGGAAAGTACTCGGGAATGAAATCCCGGTGCCTGCACGTGTGCACGAACGTGCATAGGCCGTGCACGAACGTGCACTGGCCAAGGCTGTGCACGAACGTGCACTGGCCAAGGCTGTGCACGAACGTGCATAGGCCGTGCACGAACGTGCACTGGCCAAGGCTGTGCACGAACGTGCACAGGCAGTGCACGAACGTGCACAGGCAGTGTACGAACGTGCACAGGCCCTGCACGGACGCGTAGTCCGACTCCGACGGGGTCTTTTCAGGCGGAGAATCCGAGGGGACTTCGCCTAGTAGGACGGTGTGTTTACCGTCAGTTAGTAAATGTTTAAAGGTGAACGTTTTAAAATGATATAAGTCTATACGTTAAAACGATACAACGTCTTAACCAGGCTCTACATTAATCAATGTGATTAATGTTAAAAAGGACTATAAGTCTATACCAAGAGTGGTATTATATATTGAACGAGAAGTTCAATATTGAGATTAGTTCATATGTTTGTTTATAGAGTCGTCTATAAACAATAGCTGTTTGAGTCTATCATTTATACGATAGGACTAGAGTTAGAAATTCAATGTCTAATATTCTTTTGACATTTGAATTTTAATTAGATACGACGAGTAGTCGATCTAGCGAGCCAAACACCAACGTGTTTGACTGACAAGCTTGTTTGGAGCTTACGTTCTTGAAAATGGGGACGACAATACTGTGAGTTTTACTTTGTGAATTTTACTTTTGAATATTTATATTTAAACTGTTTTAAATAACAAATTGCACTAGTATAACTTAACTATGAAAGATCCATTGGAACAAGCTTCCTATTGGTTGTCAATAGGACTGTGTGATCACCAGTAGTGTTTCTCGATACGAGCCTGTGTCTGACATATAGATCAGATAATGTCATTGGGCGTTGGAAGTGCTAGCGACCCTGACTTAACAGTCTGAGACGGCAGTAACGGTTACGGTCACAGGCAGTACTGTGATGGCAGTTTCACGGTTACGGTCCAGACACCCGGCTTAGACGGCAGTGATTCAGTTCACGGTCTAAGGCCTATATTGTGTAGGATGAGACCCATATAATAGTCTGTCTTGTAGGGCTTCATCTGGATCGACTAATCGGTAATATTTTACATACACAAATGTTTTATGTATTTGCAATTTGAATATTCAATTGTAAATTGTAGACTCACTCAGAAATATTTATATTTCTGACCCTCCCCAATATTTATCTTTCAGGTTATCAAGTACAAGGTCGGACTTCCACAATAACTCCGGAAGTCGTCAGTCATACCTCTAGAGCTGCAGGTAGTCGGGTACTGGGAAGTCTGTCTTTTAATTTACAGCAGTTCAACTTATTTTTATATACTCTGATTTGAACTACTGTATATGTATATGATTGAAAAGATGTGTGTTTTCTAAAATATTGTGACCAGTTGTTTGAAAGATACACTGGTTTCATGATTTTAGCATTTTAGGATTGTATTGGAAATAGAGCAAGTACGTCATATGAGATTGATGTTTGCGCTCTGATTTCTTGAAATACAATCGGGGTTTTACGAACCCAGTTTTCAGAAATATGTTTTCGTTAAACAAGGGAAAAGTTTTAACGATGTTTTCTGATGACAGATCATACATGATGTATGGTCTTGAATTGCGAAAAATTTATAATGGTTTTTAGGCTTGCTACGGGTTTCGGAGCAACCACTCCCATTCCCTAGCGCCGGTCGCGATCCATAATTTTGGGTCGTGACACTTAAATCAATCAATATTCTCATTTTATAAATATCTTGACTAAATTAGCATTAATTATTGATATCATGTTGATAACTTGTTAATATGATAATAGTAATTCTACTAAAAAACAATAAAAGTACAAAAATATTCAAAATAAATGAACCAGATAAAAAAATTATCAGAGTGAGTACTCAAAACAATATGAAAAAACAAACCCAGAAAGCCTCTGTTACTACACAAAAAAGGGACTTAATAGTGTTATAATACCGGGGGATTGCCAATTCAAATAAAAAAAAATTAAAATCATCCTTACATATAAAACAAACAAATATTATACATACAACCAACACAATAGTTCGTAAATTTAAAAAAATCTATTTCAAAATATTTTGCTTCCTCAATTCTTTTCGCAGCTGCACAGTTCCTTCAACATCACTTGTATAATTATTTTCCATCTTCCATCTCTCATACTTAACCAAACTTTGACAAATTCGGATATGATACAATTCCATTTCAAAAAATAACAAAGATGAAATATCTTAATATAGACATCATCCAAATCCTTTCCAGGTTCACTAGAAGTTTTCTTCTTCGAAGAATTAGAAGTTGATCTAGTCTTAAGTAAAAGTTACAATCAACCTGATATCAACAACATGTCAACAAGTGAAAAGACAAAGATTAATAAGTTTTTCAAAAACAGAACAAAATAAAATGCAAAATACATACAATAACAGACCAGAAAACAATCACTACAAGTTAAACAAAGTTAACTATACAAAGTAAAATCAAATGAATAATACCTTCATCGATTTCTTGACCGAGATTTTTTCATGTTCAAAAAATTCAACAGAAACTTTTCTCTTCGCACCAGCGCATATCTTCTTTCGTTGTTTCGAATGAAACATGCTTGACAATTTTTTCCAGTGCACAGTTACTGAAATTATAAATCATAAAACTTAAATTAAAAAATTTAAAACCTAATTCATGATTTAAATTTAAAAACAATAAACAGATGAAAAAAACATAGTTATTAAAAATCGAATTAACTACAAAATCAAAGACAAATTACATAAATGATCAAATTACAAAATCTAAAATAAAAACTAACTTAAATCAAGTAAAGGACAAATACAAATCATTTTAAATCATAAACAATAATCAAATTAAATATGTTAATTAACAAATTCATGAACTGATAAAAACAAAGTACAAAAAAAATGAAAAATAAACTTACAAGTATTTAACCAATAACAAAACCTAGCAATAAACTAACCTAAATCGAATAAACAACAACCATAAATTAACAAAATAATAAATGAGAATCACAATTCAAATAGTAAAAATTACATTCAACAAAATAAAAAACTTAAAAAAAAAAACAGAAACTTACAGATCTTATAAGCAGCGCAAACCAGTACGAGCATGAAAGAATTACGGAGGAGAAAATTGAGAGGAAAAAGATAAGAAAATATAGATGGAAAGATAATAGTAAGACGGAACGTGGAGAGAAAGAAGAAAGATCGATAATTTGAGAGCAAAAAGGAGAGAAACGTGTAAAATAAATAATTTCAAGATCTGAAGTTATGTTTGTAAAATAAAAAGGTACGGATTTTATAAAAATTAGATTCAAGTACCGATAACTCAACAAAAAAAAATAATAAAAAAAAAAAGAAACTTACGGATTTTATAAGCAGCGCAAACCAGTACGAGCATGAAAGAATCGCGGAGGAGAAAATTGTGAAGTAAAAGATAAGAAAATATAGATGGAAAGATAACAGTAAGACAGAACGTGGAGAAGAAGAAGAAATAAATCGATAGTTTGAGTTCAAAAAGGAGAGAAACGTGTAAAATAAATAATTTTAAGATTTGAAGTTATGTTTGTAAAATAAAAAGGTAGAAAAAGTAAAGAAATGAGTTGGATAGTATAAAAGTAAATGGGCCATAGAATTCCGTATTTTATATAAAAAGCCTTTAACATTTTTAAAAGCAAGCCCAAGTCTGGTCCGAGCCTAGTTCGGGCTTCAAATATACTATCCAAACCCAGCCCTAATGCATTATTTTTGCGGGCTCAGACTGGACTTAGGCGGACCTATATTGATTTTTTACAAGAGGAAATTATACCAAATGCAAAATATTCTCACTTCTACAACCCCAGTCTCTTTCTTGCAAAAATACAGTATTTAGTTTCTTTCTTTTATATTCTAACGTTTTGTTTCTTTTATTACGATTAACAATTTCATCAATACAGTTTCTTTAACTAATGGATTCTTCGCTATAACAGCAATGATGGGTTTGCCCATCGGTGGTGGAGGCTACTTTATGGCGATGGATTTGCCTATCGGCGGTAGAGGTGACTACTGCGGCGATAGGTTTTTTGATCGGTGGTTGAGAATCGTATCTTTGACACTTAGTTAATTAAATTGGACTGTTGTGCTGTGATTTGATCTTTGATATTAACACTCTGGGTTTTGATTAACCAAATTTCAGATTATGTTTTTGCTTTTTGGTTCCGAAAATTCAGTTTTACTTTTTTATTTTCTTCCTCAAGTTAAATCGAACTCTTTTCAAGTTTATCTCTTGCTTATGCACAAAAATAAGCTATTATTGAGTTCTTTTTTATGACATTTGTTTGCTGAAATTCTCCTAATTTGCTTCCAAAGCCATCAATTAATGGTGTTGAATTTTTTTTATTGCTTTACTTTTCTATAGGGAATGGTTTATATATATGCTTCTTAGATTAATCAAAGAATTATATGCTCCTTTTCTAATCTGTAAAAGAAAATTACTGATTTCACTTTGCTTTAGAATAAAAAAGAAAACAAGGCACTTTTTCTTCAGAAGAATATTGTGTAGGTACTTTTTATGCTCTTAATATCTGTTTTAATTTTGTGTTTGATTTCCAAGTATTAGTGCTAAATAAGTTGCCGAATTGGTGGTTCCGTTTGTTTCCTTTTAGAAATGATCAAATTCATGAAATAATGCCCAAATTTAGATTATCATGCTACCAAGACAAAGTCTTACGACAACTTTATCATGCTACACTTTATATTTGCTATTATTCTTGACCAATTTCATTTATACTTATCTACAAGTGTGCTTCATGCCACAATAATTAGATGTTTAAGCTTAATTAATTGTGGCATGGAACAATAATAAAATTGAGAACTTTACTTACCAAGCTCACCAAGGATCAGGATGACTACATCAATGTACCTATTAAGGGTCCATACAAGCTTGCTCACTGTAAGTATTGATGCGGAAGAATGGAAGTTTGAGAAAGAAAACAACATGTTTAGGCGGCTTTGATTGTTTGGTTGTTCAATTTTAATGACGAATGCAATAATTCTTTTAATAGTTTACTGTTAAAGTAAACTTATGGTAACCACATGATAATGTTGTGGTAAGCTAATTTTAAAAATTTAAAAATTAAATTGTAATTTTGTACATCGAATAATGTTGATGGTAAACTTATTTAATTTCGTACATTTAATAATATTGATGGTAAAGTGATAATTAACTTGTTCATTGTCCTGGTTGTCCTGGTTGTTATGTGACTGTTAATTTGTCTATGCCGATAGTAAATTAATAGTAAACTGATAGTAAACCGTCAGTAAAGTTTACTAACAATTTACTAAATAACTACTAAATTTATGAAAACTAAAATAGTAAATCAAATTGTGTAAGGATATTTTTACTATTTGTTGACAGAATTTTAAGTGTTTACTAACATGTTATCCAATAAAAAATAATAGACATCCCAAGATTCACAAATTTTGTATCAGTATATTATAAAAATATATGTATTATTAAGATACTCAAGGTTCAAAGTTTACTGATAGGTTTTCTAATTTTTACTGATAATAAAACAATTTAAATCGGGATAGTATTGTTTTACGCTTGTTAATAGGTTACTAAGGTTTACTAAATGGTTATCAAATACTTTTACTGATAGGTTACACTTTCAACAATTAGATAATCCAAAGATAATCAATAAATACCCCTAAAATTTTCTAATAGATTTCTAAAAGTTAAACAATAAAACTTATTTTACATCCCTTTAACATTGCTATAGGTTTACTGATAGGTTATTCAAAGTGTCTTGATAGATTAATAAATGTCAATTACAACCAGTAGACAATTACTATTGTTGTTAGTATATTATATAAAAGTTTATTAAAAATTTACTATCAGGTTACCAAATAGTTATTAATAATTTATTATAAAGAAAAATACATGTAGTTTACTGCAAGTTCACTAACAGTTTACTAAATAACTACTGAATTTATAAAAACTAAAATAATAAACTAACTTATCTTTTAGTAAATCGATAGTAATTTGTTAGTAAATTTGTAGTAAACCGTTAATTTGATTAAGTAATACTGATGGTAAATTAAGCAATACTTCATTTTAACATTTTATAATTTAAAAATAAAAAATAATAATTGAATTTTTAAGTAAACAGATAGTAGACCATTAGTAAACTGTTAGTGAACTTATTATGAACACATGTTTAATAAACCGTTAGTAAATTGAAACCGTATCTAGCTAATTGTTTTGTTGTTTACATTTTAATGACAAATCTTGTATTTTTTTAAATTCAAAGTAAATATTTTTTAAATTCTATTGATGATCAAATGATAGTAAACTATCAATATTCTGTTAGTAAACTGATTTATCTTTTCAATAAACCAATAGTAAATTTGTTTATAATAGTAAACTAACAAATATGTTTAATAAATCGTTAGTAAATTTATTTTTTAAGTAAACTAATAGTAAATTTATGGTAAATTTCTTTTAATTATAAAATAAAAATAATATAGTTAAAACTAATTTTTGACACTTTTTATAATACTATTTGGTAAACTAATAGTAAATTAAGAAATAATTCATTTTAATATTTTATAATTTAAAAATAAAAAAATAATAATTTGGTTTTTAATTAAACTGATTGTTGACCATTAGTAAACTCTTAGTGAATTTATAATTAATTGTTAGTTAACGTATAGCAAAACCCAGTGTTTTAAAAACCGGACCGGATCGGTCGGTTCAACCAGTTCGACCGCGAACCGGCCACCAGTCCGGTTTTTTAAGACTATAGAACCGGAAATCCGGTCCAACCGGATTGGACCAGATTAAACCTGATGAACCAGACATAACTGTTGAACCGGAATTGGATAGAGCCGACCGGTTCAACCAAAAAATCTATTTATAATATATTTTTTAAAAATAAACGAAATTTCTCATTTTTTTTAATTATTTTTTTCTTTATTTAATGTTTTCACTTTCCATACTAAAATTAATAAAATCAATTAAATAATTTACTATTTATTTGAATTATTCAACATATGGTAAGAAAATCATGATAAATGATTTCAATTATAGATTGGCTTAAAAGTGGAAATGTTTCAATAATTAAATCAAATCAATTGTTTGTTTTCATATTATTTAAATTCATATTTAATGTATATATAAGTTGGAGTAATGTAATTTTGGAAAGAAATTAACTAGAATCATGTTCAATTCATATATGATTGTTGAGCAATTTAATTTTAAAAAAAATAACTATATTTGAAAATTTTGAAGGACTAATATAAGTTGGCTTTTTTATTTATTATATTTACAACTAATGATTGTAAGTCAAATATTCCATGTAGTCATATAGTAATTTAGCAAATCAAAATAATAATACTATTAAAACATAACAATAGATCCGTTGAAAGGAATGGTAATTTTTATTCTAATAATTTAATAAATAAAAAAATATTTTTAGTATTAATAATTAAATCATAATAAATAATATTAAGTATTAATTGAGTTTAAAAGGGTAAGTCAATATCTACATTATATAGGTTGTGTGTTTCCATATTTGTTAAAATTAAATATTTAAAATTCTATTTTTGACGTGTCGAAGTAAACTCGTGGTAAATTATCGGTTTACTTATAGCAAACCTATAATAAAAACATATGATAAACCCGTGGTATTTTTTTAAAATTCATGGTAAATATTTTGTAAACTTATTTTTACACTATAATTAGTTCTATAATAATTTATTTCGTCGAAATATATTCATGATAAATTTATGGTAGTATATTATTTTGAAGTTAGCCTCTAATAAATTTATAATAAAGTAAATTTATTGTTAAACTCTTGTGCTTTTGATCTGCTTATTTTGGAAGAGTAAATGATAATTATAGTACTAAATTATTAGAATAGATGAAAGAAAGAGAGAGATGGTGTAAATAATAAGAAAAATTGAGAGAGATAAATGGAGAAGAAAAATGTTTAATTTAAAAAAAATGGAGTATTATAATTAATTAATATTTTTTTAAATTTGACAAAAAACAAATACGGCTGCTCTCACACGGCGGTATTTTGTTTTAAATTATTTTTGGATTGGTAGAGTTTTCCAATTTCGAATATTGATTTATTTTATCTCATATAGTATTTTTTTATTTGTAATACATGTGAAAATATATATATAAGAATTTGAAATTTATTGATAATCAAAATTTTAAAATTTTATATTGATAATAAAATTAAATTAATTTAACTAACATAAATTTTAATTATATTATTAGATATGTGAATTTATAGAGGTTATACAAATGCTTCAAAAATAAAATAAACAATGTTACAAAAAATTCTAAAAAAATCAAATAAATGATGGAGGAATTATATTTAGTAAAGTGATAGTCAACCGTTGGTAAATTTAAGTAAACTGATAGTCAACTGCTAGTAAATTTAAGTAAACTGATAGACAACCGTTGGTAAACTTATATTTAATAAACCGATATAATCCATAAATTTAATATTTTATAATTTTAAAAAAATAAACAATAGTATATTGTTTTTGAAGTAAATTAATAGAAAACCGTTGATAAATTTATATTTAGTAAAACGATATAAACCATAAGTTTAATATTTTATATTTTTTAAAAAATAAACAATAGTAAATTATTTTTTAAGTAAACTGATAGTAAACCGTTGGTAAACTTATATTTAGTAAACAGATATAAATAATAAGTTTAATATAACAATCAACATGGATTTACTTTGTTATACTTAAAATGAGCATGTCTATAAATGAAATTAAATAATGATAAATAATTTTGTGCAGGAGCTTGATGAAGAACATGTAAGAATTGCAGATTACTTTGATGTAATAGCAGGAACTAGCACCAGAGGTTTAATATCAACCATGTTAACTGCTCCTGATGAACATAAGCGTCCTTTTTATAGAGCCAAAGATTTAGTTCCTTTTGATGTGATAACTTCATCTCCAACCGTAATCGTATGCAATCTGTTAGCTTAGATCCTTGTTGACTGCTATATAATGGCAACATCGACACCAAGTAACTCAATCCCACCGATAACCTGAATGTTAAAGATAATTTAGATTAGTTGACTAATTATATCGAACACATAGTGTGCACTATCAATTTCACATAGCACATTCAAACAATCACCACATCAATGATTCTACGATTGATCCTGTAAGTGAACGACCAAAATCAAACAAATTAAGGAGCAAGAAATTTCAATAATACCTTGAGAACATATAATACATTTTGGGAAATCAGATTCCTTCTAAAACTCACCATATTAGTGAATTGAAGCATTGACGACGCTTTTCTTTCTCAAAAGTCATTCATTTATGAATCTACACTTTCGAGTGAAAAATTTCTCCAAATGTCAATTTCATGAAGATTTATGAATCTACACCCAAAACAAAGTCGAGCAGTAAAGCAGAGTCTAGCTACAACATCAATATCATGAAGATTGATAAAATGAATCACCAACCGATTGTCAACCGATTTATCAAAATCTTCACAACCCAAATGGGTATCACCAGCCGTAGATTTCACTTCAAAGATACCCTCTTCAATGGTGAGAAGAGAAACATCTAAAGTACCACCAGCGGTCAGTCCTTTTATTCGATCGGTTATTTTTCTTATCACTGTTACAATTGGACAAAATGGGTAGGTTTCTTGGTTGATTTTTCTTGTTTGTTTGCAGTTAGAGTTTTGAATGTGGCTTGCAATGCCGCATTATAAATTGAGGGAGGATTCATGGAAACCTTATTTTTTATCAATTGAAAGTTTATTTTTGCAATTTAAAATAGTCAAACAGTAAAATTCAACTAATCTTAGTCAATAGGTACAGTTGAGAATATTTAAGTGTTTTATAGGTATTTGTCTAAAAATTTATTTTTACAATATTAAAAATCCGAGCTTGCCGATAAAAAATCAGACTTTTTCCGGGGTCGGGGTCGGGCCGACTTTGGATGAAAAATGGGTAAACTACACCATATAACTCAAGTTTTGAAATCTTTACTTTAGTGACTCATATTTGTTTTTTGCAACAATCTCTCTTGTTTCTAATTTTGTTTGCATGTGTACCTATATATAATTTTAATATCTATTTACCCTCACTATTTATTAAGCTCGGTCCTACACTCCAAATCCAAAACCCCAAACTTCCCTAATATCAATTATTGTCGCCACTCATAGTTCTGCTCCGACGACCGTCAAGTACGACTGCCCAATGACCGGCAGCAAGACTGGGAGATGGTCGGTCAGTGGTCGGACTGGCGGCGGTAGTCGGATCAGCGACGCAACAGAGGAGCTGGATGATTATAAATATAAAGTATATTGGTACGGCTCTGAACTTTTAGGGATTCACTACATCATTTTTCCGTTGACCGTCTTCAGTTACTGTTGAACTTTTCCCAAACGGACATCAAAATTTTCATTGATGAATTGGCAGCCATTGATCGTGCCGCCGTCTTGGAAATTATCAAAAAGGATTTCAAGAGATTTCGTCACAAATTTTAATTTCTTTCTCCTCTTGCAGTTAGCTTCAGTTTGGGTTGTTAGAATTAGAAATTGGGTCTTATGCTCAATTGACTGCACTAAACAGATGAAGGCCAACTAGGCATTGAGAAATATATTCTAGAGGCTCTTTTGAGTATTATGTGTGTTTTGAGCTTTTTTTTATAAAGTTTGGATTGTGGGTTTCACTGATCGTTGACTATCTACATCTTTCTGTTTTTTCTTTCGCATAAAAAATGGAATTTAAGATGGAACTTCATTTAGTGGAAGCATTAAACTAAATTGAAAAGTACATTGAATACATTGATTTTCATTGTTATTTGGAGAAATTATTAGGTAGACCGAGTCTACCACGCCATCTATAGATTAAGCCACTCATAATACAACACCTCATTAAAATAATGGCAATATTGTAATATCACTATTTAGATTTGAATGTATTTATTGCACAATTATTACGATATTGCCATCATTTAATGAGGTGTTTCATTATGAATGACTTAGTCTACGGATGATGTGGTAGACTCGGTCTACCTAAGAATTTCTCTATTATTTGAACTTTATTGAAAATTACTTTGTGTTTAGTATTCGGAAAGGAAAAAGAAAAAAACTTTAAATTGAATTGGGTTCTGTTATAAGAAGAACAAAGAAATTGACTTTTGTTTAGTCAATTGATATATGTTCAAAATTAGACATTTTAAAAGAAACATATGATATGATTTTCCAAAAATCTTATTCAATAGAATGCCTGGTTTATGATGAGATTCTCATAACTTTAAGTGATATCTTTGTTTTTAAGTATTAGAGTACATGTTCTACCATATTAGATTTTGGTAAAAGATAATGGTTTATGTAAATTAGACCTGACAATTTTTGACACGAACGATTAAATGATATGGCACAACACGAAATTAAACGGATTTGGATTTAATATAAATCGGTTTGGGTCATAAACGGGTTGACCTGTTTACAACACATTTATTTTCGTGTCTAAACAGGTAAAACACGCTTAACCCGTTTAGACACAGTTGAACACGCATAAGCAAATGGGTTATTATGTTTAACACATTTATAATGACCCTATAAACCTGTATATACCCATTTAGTATATTTAGTCAACTAACTTTACTCTTTTAAAAAAAATAAAAAGTTTAAAATATTTCTATTCACAAAAATAAACCCTACATCTTATTGAAAACTCTTTCTAAGTCCCACTTCTCATTTGTGCCGCCGCATCCAACATTTGAACCCTAAATATTTTTCTCCAAAGTTCATTCATGTATCTTTCTTACCTGAATATTTAACCCATAACTAATCTACCCCAAATCAATTTAAGATTGTTATTTTTTGTTCTATTCTAATAGTGTTAAATCTAATTGATTTGAAAATTATACTATCTCCAGGTGAATTAAATTGAGCTAAGTAAAATATTTTGGTTTATATTTATAGCTATTAGAGATGTTCTAATTTCATATATATATTATTTTGGTTTATTTTCATCCTAATCCATCATTCATATACATTATACTATACATTCTTTGTAACCAGCTGTAAACAAATCTTGTTTGCCAGCATGAGTTTATTAAAACTTAGTTTGTTTCCTTTTCAGATGGATTCAGACGGGGTTCATGTTAACTTCGAGTCGAATACAGTTTCAATTGATGTGAAGGATGACGATATGGTGGAAATTCAAGAATTCGAGGAGCTTGTGACTTCAAAAGAAAATCCAAAACGAAAAAGAAGGCTCACCTTTTCTGTTTGGAATTATTTTGATCGTTTGACAACAAAAAAAGATGATGGAGTATCAAGATGTAAGTGTAAGCATTGTTCATCTATCTTCAAGTGCGATAGTAGGTACGGAACTGGTAATCTCAAAAGGTATATCAATAATTGTCCGAGTAGAATTAGTCGTGATGTTGGTTAAATGATTGTTGATGTTGATATGAAATGCTTAAATTTGATGCTGAATTTTTTTGTCAATTACTTGTATCTTCTATTGTAATGCATAATCTGCCTTTATCTTTTGTTGAGTATAAAGGGATTAGGGATTTAATTTCTTATCTTTGTCCTAAAGTTTCTTTGATATCAAGAAACACTGTTAAGGCAGATGTGATGAAGATGTATAAGTTTGAAAAGGGTAATTTGAAAAATGTGTTTAGTGAGTTGTCTAGTAGAGTTTGTCTAACAGCTGATTTATAGACTTCTATTGCTACTGATGGGTATTTATGTATCACTGTGCATTTTGTGGATAAGGATAGGATGTTGCAAAAAAGAATTTTATGTTTCTTATATATGCCTCCTCCACATAGTGGTGTAGCTTTAAGGGAGAAAATATCTAGTATCATAGCAGATTGGGGAATAGAAGATAAGTTATTTTTTAGTTACATTGGATAATGCCTCTGCTAATGATGATTTTGTCGGTCAATTTAGAGATCAATTGAATGCTAAGAAGTCACTTTTATGCAATGGTGATTTTTTTCATCTTAGTTGTGCTCATGTGCTTAATTTAATTGTTCAAGATGGTTTAAGTAATATTGATCACTTGATTCAAAAATTGAGAAAAAGTGTAAGTATGTTAAAGGATCTCAAGGGAGGAAACAAAAATTCCTAAATTGTGTGAACATGTGTTTTTTGAATGTTAGAAAAGGTTTAAGGCAAGATGTTCCAACTAGCGGAATTCGACTTTTTTAATACTTGAAAGTTCTTTATTTTATCGTCGTGCTTTTTGTCACTTCGAAATTAAGTGATTCAAATTTTGAGAGCTGTCCATCTTCAAGTGAGTGGGAGAAAATTGAAAAAATCAGCAAGTTTTTGTGTGATTTTTATGATATTAATTGTGTATTTTGGGATCAAAATATCCAACTGTAAACTTGTACTTTCCTCAAATTTTTAAGGGTTTTTTGAGTTTAAAAAAATACGGATTCGAGTGATGAATATTTAAAGGAAATGACAATTCATATGATGAGCAAATTTGAGAAGTATTGGGCTGATTTCAATCCAACTTTGGCCATTGCGGTGATTTTGGATCCATGACACAAGATTCAATTTGTTGATTGGAGCTACAAGAAATTATACGGACTGAATTCGATTCAGTTTCATAAGATAAGGGAGAGCTTATTTTTTCTTTTTGAGGAATATCCTTCAAGAGCTCCATCTTATTCAAATTGTAGTAGCTCTAAAGGTCAAGAATTCATTGATGATTCAAGAGATATTTTCAAGGTTAGTGATGGAGTCTGCCTTCTGATCCGGTTATGTGACCTGCAAAATAGGATATAAGCTAACTGGACGGTAGTTGTCCGATTAACTCTTCGATGCTAAAGTCGGTATTGAGCTTTGAGCAGAGTTTTTAGTATGTATTCTAGTTGTGTGTTTAGGCATACCTCAAGCTCCTTTTATAGTATATGATAGTATACGTTGTAGAGTTGTAATAAGAAGGTTAATCCTATTTTGTAGGGTTTGACCCTGATTAGGAGTGATATTTCTCATTAAGACATGAGTCCTATTTAGAAACGTCTTCCTAAATAGTCTCGTCTTCCTAAGTTGAAGGTTATTTTCCTAAGTTGGAGTTTATGTACAAATAGGAATGATACTCGAGAATAGAGGCAGATTTGGCAATCTGTCTGAATCCCAGGGTCGACGCGCTTTGTCCGAGTCCTCAAGTATTCAATCTTTCCCCTGTCGGATGATATGATATTCCACTCGAGGCGGATCCTATGGATTCGGCCGCCTGTTATGTCTGGTTTAGCCTTTTGGGCGAGAGTCCGGTATTGTCTGAGAATTGATCTCTTGCGACTCGACTCCATTATACTTAAGATAGGATTAGGTATCCATCATTACCCCCCCCCCCCCCGCCCCAAGTGAGATGAAGTCTTGGTATTTATGCCTTGGTAAATTTTAGCTCTCTTGGAGGCGAGTCGTTTCATATTCTGGCGATTCGTTTTGCTTCTCCAGCAAGATTCCTATTTTTCTTCTTTCTGCCATGTGTCGCTCATCGGCAAGTAATGGTTATCAGATGAGATATAAGTATCTCGTTTTTATGACATTTGTCACCCATCCGACACGACCCTTAGGGTTTCGTCTTTTCAACTTCTTAATCCCCAACTTCTGGGTATAAATGTTCATTTTTACCATTTCTTTCTTTTACTTCAGTTGTCTTCAAAATTTCCAGACTTCATAAAGCAATTTTGTTCTTTATTGTGTTGCATTTCCTTCAAAATTTCTCGTTTCAAGATTGCTCCCTATCTCTCATTTGATCCTGCATATCAGATTTCGAGGTATTGTATTTTCCTTCTAATCTTCTAATCTTGTGTTTTTGATTTTTGTGTTTTGGGTTACTGCTGTTCTTCGTGTTCTTCAATTCATACTTCAATTTTTCCTTGTTTTGATCTTTTAAATTCAAAATTCGTTGTTCCTCCTTATTTCCCCTCAATTTAATTTAAAATGCCAGTAGTAGTCGTAGGGTCTCGGGGTGCTCGTGATGACTTAGGGCATTACCCGAAGCTCTTTATCTGTTGAAAAGATAATAGAGTTTGCTGAAGAGTTCAACTTTCCTAAGTCATTTGTTATTGTAAAACCCGGGTCTAAGTATCGGGCGAATCACAATACTGATTTGCCCACTAAGATCATAGTTTTTCACGAATAGTTTGTAGCGGGTCTTCGCTTTCCTCTCGAGTCTTTACTTGCAGATATTTGTACTAATGTAGGTATTCCTATCTTTCAGCTTCATCCAAATGTGATTCGCATTATTTGTTCCTTCATTGAGTCTTGTAGGTCTCGTGACCAAGAGCCTTCAGTTAGTTTATTTAATTATTTTTACACTTTCTCCCGTCGAAAGGATGAGGAGTTCATTTTTGCTGGTGGCCGACAGAATTTGTCTCTTTTTATTCTTCCCTCATCTTTGAAGGATTGGACTCTGAAGTTCTTCTTGGTCCAACACTCGTCTTTTTCTTATTTTTCGCGAAGCTTTACTCAAAGTAAAGTTTCACTTTCTTCAATCCCAGGTTTGTCTAACGAAGAGAGGGACTTTGCCAGGACACTCTTATCGGATTACCGGATCGACAAACCTAAATACAACATTCTTTTAGAGCAGTATTTAAATTGTCGTGATTTACTTTTAGCGGATCTTCCTTTCAAAGGTATTTTTTAACCTTTTTTAATTTTGCCGTTTTGTAGGATGTCGACTTCCCTTGATCATCTTCTTGATAATTTTAATGTGGATAAGACTGTAGATATGGTCGAGCTAACCAGTGGGGTCCTTCCCCTTCTTGCTGCTGATCCGAGTCCTAGCTCAAAGGCGACTCCGACCCTTGCTGCTGACCAGGTTCCTGGTGCTGGATCAGATGATGTTCTGCCCCAGTCGAAAGATCCCGAGACCCTTCAGGGGAATGTGCCATCTGTTGGAAAAAGGAGATCTACTGAGGGCCAGACCGGTCCCTATTCTAAGAAGCTAAAGAAGAGGAAGGCCTCTAAAGAGGCTTCTGCTGGCGAAACACCTCGTTTCGCAGAATGGCAAATTCGTCTCGACTGTCTAACGCCACTATTCTCCGTGCTTGCGTGGAGAATATTATGTTGATAGAGGAGATTGAGTCCATAGATCGGGACCACGGTGATGATCTTACGGAGTTCGCTTGTCTTGGCGGCTTTTCGGTAAATTCTGCTACCTTATTTTCTTTGAGATGTATTTTGAAGTATTGATGCATTCTTATTGTTTGTTTTTAACCTTATAGGTGGTCCAGTCGATCGTCGTTTTGGAGAAACGCCGCCGATATTCGGTCGATCAGTTGAAGTAGCTTCAGAAGGATTGCGAGTCTTGGCAATCCGAGAAGGTGAAGATGGAGCAGGCTCTGAACGAGGCCGAGGGTCTCAACCAGCAGTTGCGTTCCTCCAAGTCTTCCAAGGAGAGGGCGATTTCTACTTTGGAGACTCGGGTTCGGACTTTTTCCGAAGAGATCGAATCTCTAAAGACTTCTTCAGAGGCCCTTATGAAAGAATGGGATCAGTTGAAGAAGGAGGAGGAGCGCCTTCGCCGCCGCCTTGGCGAGTCAGGGAGTTTTTACTCCCCTGTGAGGACCCAATACCGGTTGGCCATTGGGGCGAAGCTGCGGGAGAAGAACCCTGGCATCGACCTTTCCGGGGTGAATCAGTTGGATCTGACCTCGCTTGCTAAGATTGTGAAGGTGAAGCTCGATAAGAAAAAACTTGACACTTTGAAGAAAGTGACTTGATTTTTTTTTCTTTTTTGTATTTTTGTACTGGATTGTAGCGAATCCTTTTGTAATACTCCTTTTCGTTAATATACGAGAATTTTCCGATCGTTGCTTGTTCCTGTTTATTTATTTTCCGAGTTAATCTAAACTCGTGTTCATTGCTTTTAAATTTTTTCGAAGTTAATTTAAACTTCATAAATGCGTATTCGCGAACCTAGTTGAGATTCGGATGCATATATTTTTATTTGTAGATCCAAACGGATCTGCTATGTTTTTCTTTGACTCAAACGAGTCTGTTGTTTTAACTAGGGCTCAAATGAGCCTATTATATTTGTATATATATTTTCTAGCGAATCTGCTTTTATTTCATAAGATAAAAACTTGTACATGCTACGAGCTAGTCTATTGGTAGTACTTTCTTAGGTGTTCTACATTCCAGTATCTCGGGTCTATCGATCCGATCATCGTTTTCAGCTTATACGCGCCTTTTCTCGTAGTTTCTTCAATTATGTAAGGTCCTTCCCAATTTGGCTGCATTTTCTTCACTCCAGCGTTTCCTCTACCAATTTCTACATTTCGTAGTACAAGATCGCCTACTTGAAATTCCCTTGAGTTCACCCTTTTGTTGTGGTATTTAGCGGCCTGCTTCTTGTAAGCTACGGCTCATATCCTTGCCTGATTTCTTCTTTCTTCCAGTAGGTCAAGGCACAACCTTATTTTTGATTCACTTGTCTCTTCTTCCAAGTAGTTCAATCTGATACTTGGTATCCTGATCTCTACGGGTATTACGGCTTCAGTGCTATAGGCGAGTCTAAAGGGCGTCTCGCCTGTTCCCTTTCTTAGCGTTGTTCTACAAGCCCACAGAACGCTATAGAGTCCATCTACCAAATTCTCTTTGTATTGGGCTAATTTTTTCTTTATCCCTTGCGATATAGTTCGGTTGGTCACTTCGGTCATTCCGTTGGTCTGGGGATGCGCTACCGATGTAAACTTCAAGTTTATCATAAGATCTTCGCAAAACTTCTTGAACCGTTTACAGTCGAACTGCTTCCTGTTATCTGCTACTATGGTGTGAGTTATGCCGAATCGACATATTACTTCATTCTTGAAGAATTCTTCTACTCTAACTGCTGTTATGGTTGATACCAGTGCTACTTTGACCCACTTCGTAAAGTGTTCGACTGCTACGATTAGGAACTTCATATGGTTTCTTCCACTTTTAAACGGTCCAACTATGTCGATTCCCCATGTGGCGAATGGCCAAGGACTCTCTAGAGACCCTTGTGGTACCACCGGCCTGTGGTTGACGTTGTCGTGTCTTTGGAATTTGTCACACTTTTTCACCGGTGCTTTTGCATCCTCTTTAATAGTCGGCCAGTAGTACCCTTGAAGCATCATTTTTCTTGTGATGGTGACCGCTCCTTCGTGCGCTCCGCATATCCCTTCATGGATCTCCTTTAGGATTAGACTTCCACTTTCGGACGAGACACATCTCGCCCATGGGTGGGTTTGGGAGGTTTGGTAGAGAACTCCATTATGGTATGAGTAGTTGGCTGATTTGCGGATGATTCGGATAGCTTCGACGTTGTCTGTCGGCAGCTCTCCTTGGTCTAGATATTTAATTAGCGGGGTCATCCAAGAGTCTGCCTCATTGATTATCATAATTTCCTCTTCATTGATGTTCGGCGATTCGATAGTTTCCTTTAGTCCCATTTTCATGAAGAGGTCTCCGAGTTCGGATGCTAACTTGGTGATGGCGTCAACATCAGTATTTTGTTCTCATGGGATTTGTATAATTTTCCATTGTCCTCCCTGTGCTTCCAATCTTCGGAGCAATTTCATGACTTTTTCCAAATATTCTATCATCCCTGTTTCTTTATCTTGGTATTCGCCTTTGACTTGATTTACTACTAGCTGAGAGTCGTTGTAGATCTTTAGGATTTCTGTTTTCACTTTCAAAGCTAAGCCGAGTCCGGCGACTAAAGCTTCATATTCAGCGACATTGTTGCTAGCGGCGAATCCTATTTTTACTCCGTATTCAATTTGCACGTTTCCAGGTCCTTTTAGAATAGCTCCAGCTCCTGATCCTTTTTCATTAGATGCTCCATCTACATGCAATTCCCATAATAGTTCTGGTACACATTCTTCTTGCTCGCCGGGAATGATCTCGGCTACGAAATCCACCAAAGCTTGTGCTTTGAGTGTCGGGCGGGGTTTGTATCAGATGTTATGCTCACTTAGCTGTATGGACCAGTGGACGAGTCGTCCGGATGTCTCAGGGTATCTTGTTTCAACTATTGTGGCTTTGGTAGTATTTCAACTTTTTTGTTGTAGTTACCACGACGAGTGCCATTTTTTCTATCTCCGGGTATCTTGTTTCTGCACCTTTCAGGACTAGGCTGATGTAATAAATCGGTTTTAGTTCTCCGTCTTCTTCCCTTGCTAGCACCGTTCCTATAGTTTCCTTTCTTGCGCAAATATATAAGTAGAACATTTCCCCTTTCAGTGGTCGACTTAGCAGCGGTGGTGTGGTTAGGAATTTCTTAAGTTCTTCAAACACCTCTTTGCAATCTTCATTCCACTCAAATTTTTGTGTCCCTTTCAGGGCCATGAAGCACGGTAGACATGTTTTGGCTGAGCAGGACACGAATCTTCCGAGCGCATTGATTCGCCCATTGAGTTTTTGAACTTCATTTATATTCTTGGGTGGCTTCATGTCCATGATTGCTTTGATCTTTTCTGGGTTCGCCTCTATACCTCTTTGGGATATCATGAATCCCAAGAACTTTCGTACTCCGAATGTGCATTTGTCCGAATTCAGCTTCATCCCAAACTTATTTAGGATTTTAAACGTTTCTTCCAGGTCTTTAGCATGGCTTTCTGCATTCTTGCTCTTTATTATCAGGTCGTCTACGTATACTTAGACTCGCTTTCCGATCTCATCTTTGAACATGAAGTTCATAAGCCTTTGGTATGTCGCTCCTGCATTCTTTCATCCGAAGGGCATCGCTGTGTAGCAGTAGGTCCCTCCTTCTGTTATGAACAATGTTTTTTCCTGGTCTTGCTCCTTCATTTGAATTTGGTGGTATCCTTGGGCAGCATCTGCCAGGCAGTACATCGCGTGTCCCGCGGTAGAATCGACTAGTTGGTCGATATCTGGTAGTGGATAGCTGTCTTTGGGGCATGCCTTGTTTAAGTCTGTGTAGTCTACACACTTCCTATTTTTCCCATTCGCTTTCTTCATGATCACTATGTTTGCTACCCATTCAGGGTAGTGCACCTCCCTGATGAATCCTGATTTCTTTAGTTTTTCCACTTCCTCGGCTATTATTCTTTGTTTTTCTTCAGAGAATTTCCTTTTCTTTTGTCTAACGAGGTTCGCCGTCTCGACCACATTCAGCTCGTGGGTTATGACGTGCGGGTCTATTCCGACGATTTCTGAAGCCTTGGCGGCAAACTCTCTAACATTCCTTTTTAGCATCGCCGTGATTTCTTCTTCAATATTGGGGTTCATGCCCACTACAAAATTCACTTTTTTCTCCTTGTTGAGCTCTAGCTTTTTCGTCTCGCACTCCGGGGCTGTCTATTTTTCTTCGATATCGTGGTTGAGGATCTCCTCAATCGGTAGGGTTTCGCAGGATTCCTTTATCGCTTGATTGTAGCATTCTTTCGTTGCGGCTCGATTTCCTTGTACCGTAACGATCCCCTTCTTTGTTGGTATCTTCATTGTGAGTTCTTTCACGCTTGTTATGGCTGCTGAATCATGGAGGTCTCCCCAATATTGCATTGTATGGTAAGTCGATATCCAGGACGCTAAATCGTGTTGGTAACTCTTCGCTTCTCCTTTCTCTTCCCAATTTAACATCAATCATTATCATGCCCATGGGTTTGATGGGAGACCCACCAAAATCGGTAACCAGAATAGCATTCCTTTTGAGTTCTACGGGCATCCTTCCAAGGCTCTCGTAAGCTTTTCTTGTTATCAGATTGATAGCGCTTCCTTCATCAATTAGTATCCGTTCTACATTCCAGTGCTCGATAATCATGGCCACAACTAGGGCTTCATAATCATGGATTCTTGTATTTTCCGTTTCTTTTCTGGCATGTAGCGCGGTGTGCTGCTTAACTTGTTTTTGAGGTTTATTCCGTCAGATGTCATCCTTTTTAATAGAATTTGTTTGAGTTCATAAAAGCTCCTTCAAGTTTGAAGTTATTAAGATTTTCCCACAGGCGGCGCCAATTGATGGAGTCCGCCTTCTGATCCGGTTATGTGACCTGCAAAACAGGGTAGAAGCTAACCGGACGGTGGTTGTTCGATTAACTCTCCGAGGCTAAAGTCAGTATTAAGCTTTGAGCTGAGTTTTTAGTATGTATTCTAGTTGTGCGTTTAGGCGTACCTCAAGTTCCTTTTATAATAGATGATAGTATACCTTGTAGAGTTGTAATAGGAAGGTGAATCCTATTTTGTAGGGTTTGACCCTGATTAGGTGTGATATTCCTCATTCAGACTTGAGTCCGATTTAGAAACGTTTTCCTAAATAGTCCCGTCTTCCTAAGTTGGAGGTTATCTTCCTAAGTTGGAGTTTGTGTCCAAATAGGAAAGATACTCGAGAATATTGCAGATTTGGCAATCTGTCCAAATCCCGGGGTCGACGCGATTTGTCCGAGTCCGTAAGGATTCGGTCTCTCTCCTGTCGGATGATATAATATTTCAGTCGAGGCGGATCCTACGGATTCGGCCGCCAGTTACGTCTGGTTAACCCTTTGGGCGGGAGTCCGGTATCGTTTAAAAATGGATCTCCTACGACTCGGCTCCATTGTACTTAATATAGAATTCGGTATCCATCAATTAATTATCTAAATACTTTATTTACAACTGATTTTTTTATTTAAATTGTGTTGCACTTATTTCTTGAATATTGCTTTAAAAATATCTCTATTGCATAAAGTTTAATTTAAATTTGTTGTAAAAAAATATTATGTAATTTATAATATATATGTATATAGATAGTTACTGGTTAAGATAAGAAAATGATTTCCATATTGATAAAACACTTAATTTAAACACAATGCATTATACTTTATAGTTAATATGATTTATGTTCTATTTAGATTATTTCGTAATAAATTATAGGCTTTTCATTTATTTATGTCAATCCACAGGTTGTTTGTTTTGTTATATAAAATAAAATTATAATTAACTATGTTTTATAACTTAACAATTAAGAATTTTGTATTCAATGTATCAAACTGGTTTTATCTATTAATTTATTTATTTATTTATTTATTTTATTTTTAAGGAATTTGATAGCTTTAAAAGTGAAGAGTTTGGTTGCGCTAAACAAAAATCACAATTGGAGCATAACCGTGATGAGCAAAGGGTTATAAGAATGGAAAATATAGATGTCTTTACATTTTGGAAGGCTAATCAATTTCGGTATCCCGAACTTGCTTGCATGGCTCATGATGTTTTAAGCATTCCAATCACTATAGTTGCCTCCGAATCTTCTTTTAGCATTGATAGGCAATTTCTTGATCAAAATCGAAGTTCACTCAAACCCCAAACCGTGGAAGCACTCATTTGTTCACGCGATTGGATTTACGGAGAAATAGACAATTTTATCGTTTTAATAATTTCATCTTTCAGTTTTTTTATCATTGATATATTTTTTATCCTTAAACTTGCATAATTATATGTAGATGCAGCTGAAGTTACGCTATCGTAACTTACCGAAGATATATTGCAGTTGGATATAAACAAGAAAGATGACTCTCTACCTTCAACTCAAGTTTCTTTTGTTGATCATTGTTCTTGAATTGTGCAAGATACTTTATTGTTATTAGGATTACTTTTATTGTACTTTAACTTTCAGACTTTATTGTAATTTTTAACTTTCTGCTAACTCTTTATATTTATGTTTGTTAGATTGGTATCTTAATAGAGTTTAAGGAATTAAAAGAGTTTGCAGGTTATTAAATGGGTTCATACATGTATGTTAAACAGTTTATATAAACGTGTATAAACATGTCGTGTCATGTTGTACATGTTAATTTGATAACATATTTAATTAAACGTGTTTATTAGTGTCGTGTCGTGTCAACCGTGTATAGAGCGGGTCGTGTTTGGGTTTGGTATATCGAACACGATATTAATCGTGTTTAAGCTAATCGTGTTTTGTGTCGAATCAGACACGACCCTCGATTTAGCGTCAAAGAATTTCCTGCCGCTTTATGACCCGCGAACACGAATTGCCAGGTCTAATGTAAATCACTTTTGAGAGAATATAAAACCGAAAATCAACCTGATGTGAACTGGTATCAACTAAACTATCTTAATTCAATTTTAAATAAAATTTGTCTTGCTGCCTTTATAATTTTAAGTGACCTTTTATATAGAGAGAATTTTAAAATTTAGTATAATCACAAATTGATTATCTCTTTTAAGTGAAATATATTTGACATAATATAAATTCGAAAATCAACCTAATGTGAAACTATATCAATTGAACTAACTTAATTCAATTTTAAATAAAATGTGTCTTGCTGGTCTTTACAATCTTAAATGACATTTTATATATAGAGAATTTTGAAATTTAGTGTAATATATAAATTGAATATCTCTTTTAAGTGTACTGTATTTGACAGTTTATAAAAACGAAAATCAACCTGATATTAACATGATGTGAACCGAGATCAACCGAACTACCTTAATTCATTTTTTTATAAAATTTGTCTTACTGCTCTTTACACTCTTAACTGACATTTTATATAGTTAAAATTTTAAGATTTAGTGTTATATACAAATTAAATATCTCTTTTAAGTGAAATGTATTTGATAAATGTGAACCTGATATGAACTATATCAACCAAACTACCTTAATTCGTTTTTTTACAAAAAATGTCTTACTTCTCTTTACAATATTATCTGATATTTAAAATAAAGAGAATTTTGAGACATAGTCTATTATAAGAATTGAATAACTGTTTTTCAGTGAAATGTAATTGACAGTCTATAAAACTGAAAAATAACCTGATGTGAACAGCATGTGAACCTGAAGTAACACCACATACTGAACTTTTTGGTATTGTTCTTGTGAACATATTTGATTCCAACTTCTGATTTCATAATTTATATTAATCAAATTAATTTATTGTTTAACAACATACTATAAGAAAAATACTTTAAGCGCAAACACAATTATTTGCTAGATCTATAACACAATTTAATTCAGCCATATTTACATACCTTAATCCATGCTTTCAAATCTTAGTGAATAAGAACGTCCAATCTTTGTGCGTTCAAATCTGAACGTTCAAATCTTACTCCAACATTCTCCCACTTGGCCCATGTAGACTACTTGATGATTCAACTACTTTAAAATGAGCACTTTACGTTGAACATTTCAAGTTATCATCTCTACTTAAGTTAAATTGTTGGAATCGTGGCGATCATAAGTCATTCAATCGATATAATCCCTTCCATGTATCACGCAACAATCCAACTTACAAAAACCCATTATTTGAGGAAGACCGTAATCCTCAACTATTATTGTCTTTTACAAACACCACCGGTTATCATGTAAACCATAATATATATACCATAATACTAACAACAAGTGAACAAAGCAAAAATCTAACCATAATTCATATCATTAAAGTGTCACTCTAATATGAGGAAACAAAACCATAAAGTATATATACTACATAAATATCATGTTAACAAGGACTTGTCCTTAATACCCATACGTTTGACATGACCCATAAATGTCTTGGGTGAAAAACCTTTAGTTAACAGATCCGCTACCATTAGATCAGTACCTATATGCTCAATTGACATTTTCTATATTTGCACTTCTTCTTTAACAGACAAGTATTTTAAATCCATAAGTTTATCTCCTTTAGAGTACTTATCATTTTTAGAGAAGAAAACAATTGTGGAATTATACAATATATTCTCAGTGGTTTGCTTATACTATCGACAATACCAAAACCTGAGATAAAGTTCCGCAACCACAATGCATGAACTATGGCCTCAAAGCATGCCACAAATTCGGCCTCCATAGTGGAAGTAGCAGTGATAGACTTCTTACCACTCTTTCAAGAAACTGCTCCACCTGCCAGTAGAAACATGTAACCGAATGTTGACTTTCTAGAGTCAACACATCCAGCATAGTCTGAATCTGAATAACCTATAACATCAAGACTGCTTGTAATATCCCGTAAAATTTTAAATTTATTATTTTAATTGTTCCGATATTTTTCCGGTTTTTTGGTTCGATTTGTGGCTATTTTAAATTAAAGGCCCTTCAGTTCGGGTTGTGGTTCAACCAAAAGGGTTGAACCACACAAATGGTGAGTCTCGTACGAGAACTCAAGGTCTCGTACGAGACTCATGGCATTTTAAGCCTGGTCTCGTACGAGACCAGGATTCCCGAACGAGACTCAGCCTTAAATGGCTGAGTCTCGTTCGAGAATGTAACAGCCCATGTGAGCTTAACATCCAGCCCACTTTGCACTCGTTTTTGACCTAATTCCTCTTGATATTTAAGGACGTTTTCTAAATAGAAAATCTTCACCACGCTGCAAATAAACCCTAGCCGTCTTCCTCTTGCTCGTTCGCTGAGAAACGAAATAGTTATCGTCCTCCAAAGGTCGCTGTCCGGTAAGTTTCTTAAACCATTGAAATTCAGTTTAGTGGCAATTCCGTATTTTTGATCGTTCTTGCTCGTTTCTAGATCGAAATTGGTTCCGTTTGATCTCAGACGTTGTGGACTCAATGCTCTACGTTTTCCTATCTCGTTTACGCCAAACGGTATGCTATCGATCTCGTTCCATTCGCCGTACGGTTTATCGTTTTCAAATGTTTAATACTGTTCTTGGCAAAAACTCATGTTCTGCCGATCCCTTTCGAATTTTTGGACCATGACTTTGGTTTCTATTACGTTTATAGCATCCACATTTGTTAGAATTGTTTAGTTAAGATCGTTCGAGCCGTGTTGATTCCGTTGTGTGAATCGCCGAACGGTATCGTGTGAGCTCCTGCCATTGTTCTTGTGCGTGGTTTCTGCATTGTTCTTTCTTTTGACTGCTAAATCTTAATCTCTAAAGTAATGGGTTAAGCTTGTATTAAGAGATGTTGTTAGTCCTTATGATTAGAGTTATGATCAGTAGCTTTAAAAATGGTAAAATGGAGTTAAAGTTGAAGAATAGGTTAGGCGGGTTTCTTTGTTTTAAAATGATGAAGATGGCTTATTACCCATTTTGATTATTGAATTGTTATGTTTGAATCAATTAGATCCTTTAAGTTAGATTTTACTTTTGTTTGATAATAACTTGCAATTAGATTTGATTTATAATTATTAAGTTGAAAACGATAGCTATTTATAAATTTGGCTAATATAATTACTCCGGTAATTTTATTTAATTAAGAATATCAAATTGACATAAAATTGGCTAAATTACAAATTAGCCCTTGAATATGTTTTTAACTTAATTAAGTGGATTTTTGGTTGGTAATTTTATATTCGTTTAAATTATAAACAAAGGTGATTAAATTGATTTTGAAAATCAAATTGGCTAAAGTACAATTTAGTCCCTAATTGGCTAAAGTACAGTTTAGTCCCTAGATGGATAAAGTACAATTTAGTCCCTAAACTTTTATAAGACTTATTTAATTAAGTTTTCGATTAGTAACTTGGGTTATTTGAATTCGAAGTTATTGAGTTCTGTTTTAAAATGGTTTATTAATTTATGGGATTATTTTATAAATATAAACTCAGGTTTATATTTGATAAACATTTTGAGTTGGGTTAGACTTGGGTCACCCGACAAGTGAGGTTAGCTTGATAGTTATTGGTAACTCGGCTAACCCACTATTTGGAAATTTATTCATTATTTAAAGATTTTTAAATAATATTTATAAATTGGGTTTTAAAGCGAGAACTCAATAGACTTGTATTAATTGGGCTTTATTACCTATTGGGTATATTTGTGTTGCTTTGGATTGTTTATTCCCGACGTGTTATTTGTGCTAGTCCTATGTGGTGTCTAGTACTCTCTAGTGTTAGGGTCTTTTTTAATAATTATTTTATTTGTCTAGACCCATCTACTGTTCGTGCTTCAGAGGCGAACCAGGATTAGTTGCTTGCCGGTATTCACGTGGATTAGCAAGCAGTGAGTTTGTACTTACTATTTACCGCTTTATTAAGTAAATTGTTATTTTAATAATAAATATATATACTGTACGTATATTTCGAACTGTTTTTATATTATGGCTTCTAGTTGGAACATGCTACCTAATGGGCATCATTAGGACTGCGTGCGCACCGGTATTGATCTGGGTAAGTTATATATGGAAATGTGGTAACTCGGTGTGAGCATAGCTCTCGGGACCAAGTAGAGTAACTCGGTGTAGCTTAGCTCTCGGGACTCTGGTAAAAGTGTAGTCAGTGGTAACTCGGTGTAGCTCAGCTCTCGGGACCAGACCTATTGGATTATGTTTATTATTTAGAATTGTGGATTAGGGTTCCAACTATTATTCGTAATATCATTATTGAATGTTTTAAACGATTTTAAAGGTTTTTCACTTAATAAATATAGATAGTGGTATAAACTCATCTCAGTATATCTGACCCCGTTGTTTTCCCAATTTTCCCAGGGTTATGATCTGAGAGAGTCTGGTGATCTCCGCATTTACTTTTCCTCGGAGGTTCCATTTACTTTTGATAAACTGTAAAACTGTTTTATTCTTAGACCGCAGTAGTAACTAGACGTCTTTATTATTATTATAGTTTTGTCAGATTGGTCTGACTGATTTGTAATACCCCGTAAATTTTCAGCGTTTTTCCGACAAATTTTCCGATCGTTTTGAAGTAAAAATCGAAGTTAATGGTCGGGTTCGCGTTGGTTCATGAGTGACTTAATTTGTGGTTCAACCATAAAATTTTTAAATAAAAAAAAAGGAATTTAATGGATTCCCGTTCGAGAATTAAGATTCTCGAACGAGAATCCATCATTCAAGGCCTGGTCTCGTACGAGACCAGGGGTTCTCGAACGAGAACCAAGCCCAAATGGGCTGTTCTCGTTCGAGAACATTGCAGACCAAGGGACCCTTGCGTCCGGCCCACTTTGCACTCATTTTCGACATAGTTCCTCTCGATATTTAAGGACGTTTTCTAAATAGAAAACCTTCACCACACTTCACTGAAACCCTAGCCATTTTCCTCTTGTTCATTCGCTGAGTATCGAAATAGTTATCGTCCTCCAAATGTCGATGTTCGGTAAGTTTTCTTATTTCATGTGAATCCAGTTTTTACGATTGAACGGCATTACGTAATTTTGATCGTTCTTGCTCGTTTCCAGATCGAAATTGAAACCGTTTGTTTCCAGACGTTCTAGACTCGCGTGCCTTCGACCCCCCACCTCATTTTTGTTGAATGGTACGCTATCGATCTCGTTCCATTTGCCATACGGGGTCCGTTTTAGAAATGTTATAATTGTTCTTGATTGATATGGTTTCTGCCGAACCATTCCTTCTCTTTTGACTTTGATTTTGGCTTCATTTATGTTATAATCTCTTGGAGGATTGGTCTTTAATGGTTTAAGCTATTGGTTGCGGTTTTGAATCCGTCAATTCGGATCCATTGATAATTGACGATTCTCGGTTTCGTTTTGTAAATGAGTTACTATGTTGTTGATGTTTAGGGCATATGAATTATCAAGATTTCTTAGTTATGGATTTGTTAGGAGTTATGGAAATTGTTGCTTTGAAAATGATGAATCCCGTGTCTCTGTAATTGAGTTTCTTAATGAAAATTGTGATGGTTGTGTATGGCGGGGTCTGTTGATGTTTGAAATGAGAAGTTGGCCAAAAGGCCATATTGGTCATGTATATTGTTTGTTTAAATCAAAGAAATCCCTTAGGTTAAACTTTGTCAATTATTCGATAATAAATAGGATTTTGATTTGATTTTTAATTATCAAATTGTAAATGATAGTTATTATAAATTAAGCTAATATAGTTATTCGGGTAATTATATTTAACCTCGAAATTCGATTTGGTATAAATTGGCTAAATTACAATTTAGCCCCTAAACGTTTTTTTAAAACTTATTTAAGTAAGTTTTTGATTAGTAACGTTATAATTGGTATTAATTATAAAAAAAAGTAATTAATTTGATTTTAAATATCAAATTGGCTAAAGTACAATTTAGTCCCTAATTGGCAAAAGTACAGTTTAGTCCCTAATTGGCTAAAGTACAATTTAGTCCCTAAACTTAATTAAACTTAAAATGGTTAGATTTTTGGGTTGTAACTTGGGTTACTTGAAATTTAAGTTATTGAGTTCTGCTTTTAAAATGGTTTATTATTTTATGGAATTATTTTATAAATATAAACTCGGATTTATATTTGATAGACGTTTTAAGTCGGGTTAGACTTGGGTCACCCGACAAGTGAGGTTAGCTTGGTAGTTAATCATAACTCGGCTAACCCACTATTTGGAAATTTAATTATTATTTAAAGATTATTAAATAATATTTATAAATTGGATTTTAAAGCGAGAACTCAATAGACTTATATTAATTGGGCTTTATTACCTTATGGGTATTTTTGTATGTTCTGGCTTGTGTTATTCCGACGTGTTATTTGTGCTAGTCCTATGTGGTGTCTAGTACTCTCTAGAGTTAGGGTCTGTTTTTAATAATTATTTTATTTGTCTAGACCCGTCTATTGTTCGTGCTCCAGAGGCGAACCAGGATTAGTTGCTTGCCGATATTCATGTGGATTAGCAAGCAGTGAGTTTGTACTTACTATTTACCGCTTTATTAAGTAAATTGTTATTTTCATATTAAATATATATACTGTACGTATATTTCGAACTGTTTTTATATTATGGCTTCTAGTTGGAACATGCTACCTAATGGGCATCATTAGGACTGCGTGCGCACCGGTAATGATCTGGGAAAGGTAATTATGGTAATGTGGTAACTCGGTGTGAGCATAGCTCTCGGGACCAAGTAGAGTAACTCGGTGTAGCTCAGCTCTCGGGACTCTGGTATAAGTGTGGTCAGTGGTAACTCGGTGTAGCTCAGCTCTCGGGACCAGACCTATTGGATTATGTTTATTATTTAGAATTGTGGATTAGGGTTCCAACTATTATTCGTAATATCATTATTGAATGTTTTAAACGATTTTAAAGGTTTTTCACTTAATAAATGTAGATAGTGGTATAAACTCATCTCAGTATATCTGACCCCGTTGTTTTCCCAATTTTCCCAGGGTTATGATCTGAGGGAGTCTGGTGATCTCCGCATTTACTTTTCCTCGGAGGTTCCATTTACTTTTGATAAACTGTAAAACTGTTTTATTCTTAGACCGCAGTAGTAACTAGACGTCTTTATTATTATTATAGTTTTGTCAGATTGGTCTGACTGATTTGTAATACCCCGTAAATTTTCAGCGTTTTTCCGACAAATTTTCCGATCGTTTTGAAGTAAAAATCGAAGTTAATGGTCGGGTTCGCGTTGGTTCATGAGTGACTTAATTTGTGGTTCAACCATAAAAATTTTAAATAAAAAAAAAGGAATTTAATGGATTCCCGTTCGAGAATTAAGATTCTCGAACGAGAATCCATCATTCAAGGCCTGGTCTCGTACGAGACCAGGGGTTCTCGAACGAGAACCAAGCCCAAATGGGCTGTTCTCGTTCGAGAACATTGCAGACCAAGGGACCCTTGCGTCCGGCCCACTTTGCACTCATTTTCGACATAGTTCCTCTCGATATTTAAGGACGTTTTCTAAATAGAAAACCTTCACCACACTTCACTGAAACCCTAGCCATTTTCCTCTTGTTCATTCGCTGAGTATCGAAATAGTTATCGTCCTCCAAATGTCGATGTTCGGTAAGTTTTCTTATTTCATGTGAATCCAGTTTTTACGATTGAACGGCATTACGTAATTTTGATCGTTCTTGCTCGTTTCCAGATCGAAATTGAAACCGTTTGTTTCCAGACGTTCTAGACTCGCGTGCCTTCGACCCCCCACCTCATTTTTGTTGAATGGCACGCTATCGATCTCGTTCCATTCGCCGTACGGTTTTTGTTTTAGAAATGTCATAACTGTTATTGATTGATATGGTTTCTGCCGAACCATTCCTTCTCTTTGGCTTTGATTTTGGCTTCATTTATGTTATAAATCTCTTGGAGGATTGGTCTTTAATGGTTTAAGCCTTTGGTTGCGGTTTTAAATCCGTCAATTCGGATCCATTGATAATTGACGATTCTCGGTTTCGTTTTGTAAATGAGTTACTATGTTGTTGATGTTTAGGGCATATGAATTATCAAGATTTCTTAGTTATGGATTTGTTAGGAGTTATGGAAATTGTTGCTTTGAAAATGATGAATCCCGTGTCTCTGTAATTGAGTTTCTTAATGAAAATTGTGATGGTTGTGTATGGCGGGGTCTGTTGATGTTTGAAATGAGAAGTTGGCCAAAAGGCCATATTGGTCATGTATATTGTTTGTTTAAATCAAAGAAATCCCTTAGGTTAAACTTTGTCAATTATTCGATAATAAATAGGATTTTGATTTGATTTTTAATTATCAAATTGTAAATGATAGTTATTATAAATTAAGCTAATATAGTTATTCGGGTAATTATATTTAACCTCGAAATTCGATTTGGTATAAATTGGCTAAATTACAATTTAGCCCCTAAACGTTTTTTTAAAACTTATTTAAGTAAGTTTTTGATTAGTAACGTTATAATTGGTATTAATTATAAAAAAAAGTAATTAATTTGATTTTAAATATCAAATTGGCTAAAGTACAATTTAGTCCCTAATTGGCAAAAGTACAGTTTAGTCCCTAATTGGCTAAAGTACAATTTAGTCCCTAAACTTTATTAAACTTAAAATGGTTAGATTTTTGGGTTGTAACTTGGGTTACTTGAAATTTAAGTTATTGAGTTCTGCTTTTAAAATGGTTTATTATTTTATGGAATTATTTTATAAATATAAACTCGGATTTATATTTGATAGACGTTTTAAGTCGGGTTAGACTTGGGTCACCCGACAAGTGAGGTTAGCTTGGTAGTTAATCATAACTCGGCTAACCCACTATTTGGAAATTTAATTATTATTTAAAGATTATTAAATAATATTTATAAATTGGATTTTAAAGCGAGAACTCAATAGACTTATATTAATTGGGCTTTATTACCTTATGGGTATTTTTGTGTGTTCTGGCTTGTGTTATTCCGACGTGTTATTTGTGCTAGTCCTATGTGGTGTCTAGTACTCTCTAGAGTTAGGGTCTGTTTTTAATAATTATTTTATTTGTCTAGACCCGTCTATTGTTCGTGCTCCAGAGGCGAACCAGGATTAGTTGCTTGCCGATATTCATGTGGATTAGCAAGCAGTGAGTTTGTACTTACTATTTACCGCTTTATTAAGTAAATTGTTATTTTCATATTAAATATATATACTGTACGTATATTTCGAACTGTTTTTATATTATGGCTTCTAGTTGGAACATGCTACCTAATGGGCATCATTAGGACTGCGTGCGCACCGGTAATGATCTGGGAAAGGTAATTATGGTAATGTGGTAACTCGGTGTGAGCATAGCTCTCGGGACCAAGTAGAGTAACTCGGTGTAGCTCAGCTCTCGGGACTCTGGTATAAGTGTGGTCAGTGGTAACTCGGTGTAGCTCAGCTCTCGGGACCAGACCTATTGGATTATGTTTATTATTTAGAATTGTGGATTAGGGTTCCAACTATTATTCGTAATATCATTATTGAATGTTTTAAACGATTTTAAAGGTTTTTCACTTAATAAATGTAGATAGTGGTATAAACTCATCCCAGTATATCTGACCCCGTTGTTTTCCCAATTTTCCCAGGGTTATGATCTGAGAGAGTCTGGTGATCTCCGCATTTACTTTTCCTCGGAGGTTCCATTTACTTTTGATAAACTGTAAAACTGTTTTATTCTTAGACCGCAGTAGTAACTAGACGTCTTTATTATTATTATAGTTTTGTCAGATTGGTCTGACTGATTTGTAATACCCCGTAAATTTTCAGCGTTTTTCCGACAAATTTTCCGATCGTTTTGAAGTAAAAATCGAAGTTAATGGTCGGGTTCGCGTTGGTTCATGAGTGACTTAATTTGTGGTTCAACCATAAAATTTTTAAATAAAAAAAAGGAATTTAATGGATTCCCGTTCGAGAATTAAGATTCTCGAACGAGAATCCATCATTCAAGGCCTGGTCTCGTACGAGACCAGGGGTTCTCGAACGAGAACCAAGCCCAAATGGGCTGTTCTCGTTCGAGAACATTGCAGACCAAGGGACCCTTGCGTCCGGCCCACTTTGCACTCATTTTCGACATAGTTCCTCTCGATATTTAAGGACGTTTTCTAAATAGAAAACCTTCACCACACTTCACTGAAACCCTAGCCATTTTCCTCTTGTTCATTCGCTGAGTATCGAAATAGTTATCGTCCTCCAAATGTCGATGTTCGGTAAGTTTTCTTATTTCATGTGAATCCAGTTTTTACGATTGAACGGCATTACGTAATTTTGATCGTTCTTGCTCGTTTCCAGATCGAAATTGAAACCGTTTGTTTCCAGACGTTCTAGACTCGCGTGCCTTCGACCCCCCACCTCATTTTTGTTGAATGGCACGCTATCGATCTCGTTCCATTCGCCGTACGGGGTCCGTTTTAGAAATGTTATAATTGTTCTTGATTGATATGGTTTCTGCCGAACCATTCCTTCTCTTTGGCTTTGATTTTGGCTTCATTTATGTTATAAATCTCTTGGAGGATTGGTCTTTAATGGTTTAAGCCTTTGGTTGCGGTTTTAAATCCGTCAATTCGGATCCATTGAT
Source organism: Mercurialis annua (assembly GCF_937616625.2). Taxonomy (NCBI): domain Eukaryota; kingdom Viridiplantae; phylum Streptophyta; class Magnoliopsida; order Malpighiales; family Euphorbiaceae; genus Mercurialis; species Mercurialis annua. The sequence goes on from NC_065570.1 coordinate 42,752,131, forward strand.
AATTGACGATTCTCGGTTTCGTTTTGTAAATGAGTTACTATGTTGTTGATGTTTAGGGCATATGAATTATCAAGATTTCTTAGTTATGGATTTGTTAGGAGTTATGGAAATTGTTGCTTTGAAAATGATGAATCCCGTGTCTCTGTAATTGAGTTTCTTAATGAAAATTGTGATGGTTGTGTATGGCGGGGTCTGTTGATGTTTGAAATGAGAAGTTGGCCAAAAGGCCATATTGGTCATGTATATTGTTTGTTTAAATCAAAGAAATCCCTTAGGTTAAACTTTGTCAATTATTCGATAATAAATAGGATTTTGATTTGATTTTTAATTATCAAATTGTAAATGATAGTTATTATAAATTAAGCTAATATAGTTATTCGGGTAATTATATTTAACCTCGAAATTCGATTTGGTATAAATTGGCTAAATTACAATTTAGCCCCTAAACGTTTTTTTAAAACTTATTTAAGTAAGTTTTTGATTAGTAACGTTATAATTGGTATTAATTATAAAAAAAAGTAATTAATTTGATTTTAAATATCAAATTGGCTAAAGTACAATTTAGTCCCTAATTGGCAAAAGTACAGTTTAGTCCCTAATTGGCTAAAGTACAATTTAGTCCCTAAACTTAATTAAACTTAAAATGGTTAGATTTTTGGGTTGTAACTTGGGTTACTTGAAATTTAAGTTATTGAGTTCTGCTTTTAAAATGGTTTATTATTTTATGGAATTATTTTATAAATATAAACTCGGATTTATATTTGATAGACGTTTTAAGTCGGGTTAGACTTGGGTCACCCGACAAGTGAGGTTAGCTTGGTAGTTAATCATAACTCGGCTAACCCACTATTTGGAAATTTAATTATTATTTAAAGATTATTAAATAATATTTATAAATTGGATTTTAAAGCGAGAACTCAATAGACTTATATTAATTGGGCTTTATTACCTTATGGGTATTTTTGTGTGTTCTGGCTTGTGTTATTCCGACGTGTTATTTGTGCTAGTCCTATGTGGTGTCTAGTACTCTCTAGAGTTAGGGTCTGTTTTTAATAATTATTTTATTTGTCTAGACCCGTCTATTGTTCGTGCTCCAGAGGCGAACCAGGATTAGTTGCTTGCCGATATTCATGTGGATTAGCAAGCAGTGAGTTTGTACTTACTATTTACCGCTTTATTAAGTAAATTGTTATTTTCATATTAAATATATATACTGTACGTATATTTCGAACTGTTTTTATATTATGGCTTCTAGTTGGAACATGCTACCTAATGGGCATCATTAGGACTGCGTGCGCACCGGTAATGATCTGGGAAAGGTAATTATGGTAATGTGGTAACTCGGTGTGAGCATAGCTCTCGGGACCAAGTAGAGTAACTCGGTGTAGCTCAGCTCTCGGGACTCTGGTATAAGTGTGGTCAGTGGTAACTCGGTGTAGCTCAGCTCTCGGGACCAGACCTATTGGATTATGTTTATTATTTAGAATTGTGGATTAGGGTTCCAACTATTATTCGTAATATCATTATTGAATGTTTTAAACGATTTTAAAGGTTTTTCACTTAATAAATGTAGATAGTGGTATAAACTCATCTCAGTATATCTGACCCCGTTGTTTTCCCAATTTTCCCAGGGTTATGATCTGAGAGAGTCTGGTGATCTCCGCATTTACTTTTCCTCGGAGGTTCCATTTACTTTTGATAAACTGTAAAACTGTTTTATTCTTAGACCGCAGTAGTAACTAGACGTCTTTATTATTATTATAGTTTTGTCAGATTGGTCTGACTGATTTGTAATACCCCGTAAATTTTCAGCGTTTTTCCGACAAATTTTCCGATCGTTTTGAAGTAAAAATCGAAGTTAATGGTCGGGTTCGCGTTGGTTCATGAGTGACTTAATTTGTGGTTCAACCATAAAATTTTTAAATAAAAAAAAAGGAATTTAATGGATTCCCGTTCGAGAATTAAGATTCTCGAACGAGAATCCATCATTCAAGGCCTGGTCTCGTACGAGACCAGGGGTTCTCGAACGAGAACCAAGCCCAAATGGGCTGTTCTCGTTCGAGAACATTGCAGACCAAGGGACCCTTGCGTCCGGCCCACTTTGCACTCATTTTCGACATAGTTCCTCTCGATATTTAAGGACGTTTTCTAAATAGAAAACCTTCACCACACTTCACTGAAACCCTAGCCATTTTCCTCTTGTTCATTCGCTGAGTATCGAAATAGTTATCGTCCTCCAAATGTCGATGTTCGGTAAGTTTTCTTATTTCATGTGAATCCAGTTTTTACGATTGAACGGCATTACGTAATTTTGATCGTTCTTGCTCGTTTCCAGATCGAAATTGAAACCGTTTGTTTCCAGACGTTCTAGACTCGCGTGCCTTCGACCCCCCACCTCATTTTTGTTGAATGGCACGCTATCGATCTCGTTCCATTCGCCGTACGGTTTTTGTTTTAGAAATGTCATAACTGTTATTGATTGATATGGTTTCTGCCGAACCATTCCTTCTCTTTGGCTTTGATTTTGGCTTCATTTATGTTATAAATCTCTTGGAGGATTGGTCTTTAATGGTTTAAGCCTTTGGTTGCGGTTTTAAATCCGTCAATTCGGATCCATTGATAATTGACGATTCTCGGTTTCGTTTTGTAAATGAGTTACTATGTTGTTGATGTTTAGGGCATATGAATTATCAAGATTTCTTAGTTATGGTTTTGTTAGGAGTTATGGAATTTGTTGCTTTGAAAATGATAAATCCCGTGTCTCTGTAATTGAGTTTGTTAATGAAAATGGAGATGGTTGTGTATGGCGGGGTCTGTTGATGTTTGAAATGAGAAGTTGGCCAAAAGGCCATATTGGTCATGTATATTGTTTGTTTAAATCAAAGAAATCCCTTAGGTTAAACTTTGTCAATTATTCGATAATAAATAGGATTTTGATTTGATTTTTAATTATCAAATTGTAAATGATAGTTATTATAAATTAAGCTAATATAGTTATTCGGGTAATTATATTTAACCTCGAAATTCGATTTGGTATAAATTGGCTAAATTACAATTTAGCCCCTAAACGTTTTTTTAAAACTTATTTAAGTAAGTTTTTGATTAGTAACGTTATAATTGGTATTAATTATAAAAAAAAGTAATTAATTTGATTTTAAATATCAAATTGGCTAAAGTACAATTTAGTCCCTAATTGGCAAAAGTACAGTTTAGTCCCTAATTGGCTAAAGTACAATTTAGTCCCTAAACTTAATTAACCTTAAAATGGTTAGATTTTTGGGTTGTAACTTGGGTTACTTGAAATTTAAGTTATTGAGTTCTGCTTTTAAAATGGTTTATTATTTTATGGAATTATTTTATAAATATAAACTCGGATTTATATTTGATAGACGTTTTAAGTCGGGTTAGACTTGGGTCACCCGACAAGTGAGGTTAGCTTGGTAGTTAATCATAACTCGGCTAACCCACTATTTGGAAATTTAATTATTATTTAAAGATTATTAAATAATATTTATAAATTGGATTTTAAAGCGAGAACTCAATAGACTTATATTAATTGGGCTTTATTACCTTATGGGTATTTTTGTGTGTTCTGGCTTGTGTTATTCCGACGTGTTATTTGTGCTAGTCCTATGTGGTGTCTAGTACTCTCTAGAGTTAGGGTCTGTTTTTAATAATTATTTTATTTGTCTAGACCCGTCTATTGTTCGTGCTCCAGAGGCGAACCAGGATTAGTTGCTTGCCGATATTCATGTGGATTAGCAAGCAGTGAGTTTGTACTTACTATTTACCGCTTTATTAAGTAAATTGTTATTTTCATATTAAATATATATACTGTACGTATATTTCGAACTGTTTTTATATTATGGCTTCTAGTTGGAACATGCTACCTAATGGGCATCATTAGGACTGCGTGCGCACCGGTAATGATCTGGGAAAGGTAATTATGGTAATGTGGTAACTCGGTGTGAGCATAGCTCTCGGGACCAGACTTGTTGGATTATGTTTATTATTTAGAATTGTGGATTAGGGTTCCAACTATTATTCGTAATATCGTTATTAAATGTTTTAAACGGTTTTAAAGGTTTTCCACTTAATAAATGTAGATAGTGGTATAAACTCATCTCAGTATATATGACCCCGTTGTTTTCCCAATTTTTCCCAGGGATATGATCTAAGAGAGTCTGGTGATCTCCGCATTTACTTTTCCTCGGAGGTTCCATTTATTTTTGATAAACTGTAAAACTGTTTTATTCTTAGACCGCAGTAGTAACTAGACGTCTTTATTATTATTATAGTTTTGTCAGATTGGTCTGACTGATTATTTATTGCTCTGGCATGTTAAACGATTATTCCGGATTATTTATGTTAAGCCGATTAAATACTATTATTGGAAAGCATGTTATTTTAATTGTTGAATATTATAACTGCTAGATTTAGGCTGAAGTCTCGGTTGCCCCCGAGCATTGGTTTTCTGCAGGTTTACGTGTTTATATGTTAAATGAAAGGCTAGCTACGGGTTTTGGTACTACATTACCCATACCCTAGCGCCGGTCGCGATTCATGAAAATGGGTCGTGACAAACTTGGTATTAGAGCTTTGGTTTCAAACCAAGGACATTTGCTTGCTATGTGTTTACTCTGTTAAGTATGGTTGCGTCTGAGGAACTACTGCGGATATAGGTTTCTGGCATGTCTTTAAAAACGTCATCTTTTGATTTTTAAAATATTCTGCCTACACCAATAGGATTGCGTCGAGTCGGTCATTATATGTTGATTTGATGCTGTTAAATGTTAATTTATTTCCATTGGGTGAATATTTTAATGCTGTTAATTTTATTTCACTTGGGCTGATTTTGTGACAAGTTCAGAGGTTACTATCTACCCTTCTTTGTTACTGAGAATTTCAGAGAAAAGCTGCTGAGTTTGAAGAAAGGGGATAGATCAATGACAGACTACACTACAGAGTTTGTCCGTTTGGGGCGGTTTGCCACAGATTTACAGGGTGATCGAGGGCGAGTGAACGACCGCTATATTAGGGGTTTAGGCTCGAAATTTCTCCCTTTGCTGATAGGGGCAGACATGGAGTTTGCTCGGGTAGTGGATAGTATTCGACGGATGGAGAATTCGTTGATTCAGTTTGGGACGATCTCTGACCCTTTCCAGAATCAGAAGGGAAAGAGTGATTTTCCTAGTGGGGGGCAACAGGCCCCAGCGCATCATGATAGTAGAAATTACTATAGTGGCTCTTCTCAGGCCAATAAGGGGAGTCGCCGTACTCACAACAAAGGGAGGCATAGTTCTAAGAGTGCTCCGTACAGCTCTAGTAGCAGTGGGAGTAACCGTGTTTCAGGACGCGGGTACAGTGGTGGATCAAACATTCTGTTCTGCCAGAATTGCAGACGCAGGCACTATGGTCAGTGTCAGTTAGCTCTTGGAGGTTGTTTCTCTTGTGGCCAGCCGGGTCATTTTTCCAGGAAGTGTCCGACATCTGGGCAGCATATGTCTAACTCCAGTTTGGCGCAGTCATCCTATCAGCAGCAGAGACCTGCGTTTACACAGTCTGTAGGGTACTCTCAACCTGCAGCATCTTTTGGTGGCCAGCGGGGCCGTGGTTCTGGTGGTAGAGGTTTTGGTGGCCGTGGTAATGGTGGTAGAGGTTTCAACTGTTATGGTACTGGGCAGAGTTCTCAGCAGCAGCCGCAGGGTCAGGCCAGAATATTCGCACTTACTCCTCAGGATGCGCGTGCATCAAATGCTGTGGTGCAAGGTACCATTCTGATTTCTTTTACTGGTGCTTTGGTATTATTTGATGCGGGGCAACCCATTCTTTTGTGTCTACTTGCTTTGCTTGGAAATTGGGTATTGCACCATCAGTTTTGTAATACCCCGTAAAAAAAAATTATTTATTTATCGTTGGGTTTTCGGTTATTATTTGGAGTCGTTTACGAGTTCCTGGTTCGATTCATAGTTTGAATTAATATCTAATTTAAACCCATACAATTCATGTTTAATAAGTAAATTGGAGCAACAACTTGCTTTGTTTAAATTATTAAACCTATATTATGAATGCAAAGTGTAAATCCATACATTAGCCCATGCATTAAGCCCATATAATTTCATGCATTAAACCCATGCATTATCCTTATATTTGAAGGAGTGTACAGCTTTACGTTTCCTTTTCTTCCTTTAAATACCTATTCATTCTAACCAAAGTGATCCATATATATATATATACCTATATTTTGACCTAAATCCTTCCCCACGCTCCACATAAACCCTAGCCATCATTATTCGTTTGTTACTCTGAGAAATCGCTGCTTATAATCCCTATCAAAATTTCCAAAAAATTGGTAAGGTTTGTTCTTTGTGTTTTCAGTTTTAGCTTTAAATCGATACCTCCGTAAATTGGATCGTTCTCTTTCGTTTTTAGATCGAAATCAGAACTGTTTCATCCCAGAGATTGTAGACTCAATTCTCTACGATTCCACACCTCGATTTTTGCAAAACGGTACGCTATCGATCTCGTTTCAATCGCCACCATTTCATCGTAGTTGTGTACTATTTTAATTCTGCTTGATAATGAAGTTTCTGCCGGTTGTCTATGATTATGATTCTTTTGTGTTTTGAATGTTATTATACGTTGAGTTGATGTTTAATAGAGATTTTCTTGTGGTTTGAGTTTTGTGTGGTCTTGTTCGTTGGTTTGAGTTTCAGTTCGCTTTAACCATGGCAGAAGGAAATTATATTGGTAGGGTATAGTGAGTGATTGGCGGGAAAATCTCATTGTTTCAATAATATGATTTGAATTGCCCTGCTTGGTTGGAGTTGTTGGTTTAATGGCCAACTAGGTCACTGGATGAACTTATGTGCTCTGTTAATGGCAAAAGTGATAATTGAATGATTCTGTAACTTTGTCTTGCTCTGGGTCTTGTTATAATCTAATATGTTTTGGGCTCATATAGGATTAATGGTAATGATAGGCCATGCTAAGTTCTTGAAATTTACCTGGTAAAATTATTATTATTTAAAAGATATTTATTCATTATTAATTGTTAATTTTATCAATTTTGATTTTAACTTTCGAATTTAGTTTCGATTTATGATTTATTGCAAATTGACAACATTATTTTAAATTTAAGAATAATGTTAGTTTTATTTATTATTTAGATTATTTTTAATCGGAAAGCGATAATTATATTTTAACCAATAATTTATAATTACTCAGATAATTATTGAATTCTGGAATTTATTGACTAGACGTGTCAATTTAACGTTTGGATTTTAAACGTTTTCTTAATATATTTTTATTAAGCAAATAAATTGTAACCATTGGTTACTTGAATTCTAAGATATTGAATTCCGCTTTAAAATATTAATTTATTATTTTAATCAATTACTTATTTTTTTAAATTATAAATTGTGGTTTATAATTTTGGATAAATGTGTGGGTCGGGTTAGACTTGGGTCGCCTGACATTTGAGATTAGCCTGGCAGTTATCGGTAACTCGGCTAACCCATTATTTTGGAATTTGAATTCATTTACTATTTAATAATTATTTAAATAATATTTATGAAATGGAGTTTAAAGCGAGAACTCAATAGACTTATATTAATTGGGTTTTATTACCTAATAGGTATTTTTGTGTGTTCTGGCTTGTGTTATTCCGACGTGTTATTTGTGCTAGTCCTATGTGGTGTCTAGTACTCTCTAGATTTAGGGTCTGTTTTTAATAATTATTTTATTTGTCTAGACCCGTCTATTGTTCGTGCTCCAGAGGCGAACCAGGATTATTTGCTTGCCGGTATTCACGTGGATTAGCAAGCAGTGAGTTTGTGCTTACTATTTACCGCTTTATTAAATAAATTGTTATTTTAATATTAAATATATATACTGTACGTATATTTCGAACTGTTTTTATATTATGACTTCTAGTTGGAACATGCTACCTAATGGGCATCATTAGGACTGCGTGCGCACCGGTAATGATCTGGGAAAGGTAATTATGGTAATGTGGTAACTCGGTGTGAGCATAGCTCTCGGGACCAAATAGAGTAACTCGGTGTAGCTCAGCTCTCGGGACTCTGGTATAAGTGTGGTCAGTGGTAACTCGGTGTAGCTCAGCTCTCGGGACCAGACCTATTGGATTATGTTTATTATTTAGAATTGTGGATTAGGGTTCCAACTATTATTCGTAATATCGTTATTAAATATTTTAACGGTTTTAAAGATTTTCCACTTAATAAATGTAGATAGTGGTATAAACTCATCTCAGTATATCTGATCCCGTTGTTTTCCCAATTTTCCCCAGGGTTATGATCTGAGAGAGTCTGGTGATCTCCGCATTTACTTTTCCTCGGAGGTTCCTTTTATTTTTAATAAAACTGTAAAACTGTTTTATTCTTAGACCGCAGTAGTAATTAGACGTCTTTATTATTATTATTATTATATATTTGTCGGATTGGTTCGACTGGTTATATTGCTTTGGCATGTTATATTATTTACATTGGTTTATGATGAATCTATTTTAGACTCGGAATTGAATAAGCATGTTATATTAACTGTTGAATATTATAAATGTTAGATTTAGGCTGAAGTCTCGGTTGTCCCCGAGCATTGGTTTTCTGCAGGTTTATATGTTTATGTATTAAATGAAAGGCTAGCTACGGGTTTTGGTACTACATTACCCATACCCTAGCGCCGGTCGCGATTCATGAAAATGGGTCGTGACAAACTTGGTATCAGAGCTTTGGTTTCAAACCAAGGCCAATTGCTTGCTATGTGTTTACTCTGTTAAGTATGGTTGTGTTTTAGGAACTACTGCGGATATAGGATTCTGTCATGTCGTTAAAAACGTCATCTTTTGATTTTAAAACATTCTGCCTATACCAATAGGATTGCGTCGAGTCAGTCTTTATTTGTTGATTTGATGCTGTTAATTGTTAATGCTATTTCACTTGGGTGAGTATTTTATTGCTGTTGATTTCTCGGGAAATCCTAATTATTAATTGTTTTGTTTCATACTTGGGTATGAATTATGTGTTATTTATATTGTTTTTGTTCAATCCTTAGGATATGGACAATGTTGTTCGTACTCGTGCTCGTGCTGCGGCAGAGCAAGAAGCTGTGGCTGATGATGCGATTTCCATGGAAGTCGATCAGAACGTACCACCAGTTCAGGCTAATGCTGGACGTGGTCGAGGTGGAGGTGCTGGCAGAGGTAGAGGTGCTGGTAGAGGCAGAGGAGCTGGTGCTGGTAGAGGTGGAGCTAGAGGACGTGGTGCAGCAGGTGTTCAGGCACCGAATGTGCAGCAGGCACCAGAGGTGCAACAAGCACCAAACATGCAAGCGTTCGACTTCACTACCTTCTTAGCTGGGATTGTCGAGATGCAGAACAACCAGGCTCTTCTGCAGAATCAGTGTACTGTACTGGGTCAGCTATCGCAGCAACAGCAACCTCAGGTTGGTGCTGTAGCTGGTATTGGTGGACTTGCTGGTGTCGGTCACATTCCAACAGACAGAGAGTTGGTGATGATCTACTTGAAGTTGAATCCGACTTCTTTTGATAGTACTGGGGATGCTCTTGACTTTTTGGAGGAATTTGAGTACAACAGTCAGAGGATTCAAGCTTCCGATCGTCAATCAGTGATGCTTGTGGAGATGTCGCTGAAGGGTCCAGCTAAGGACTGGTATCGTGATAACATCAGACCAGTTATGGATACTTTGTCTTGGGATGATTTTGTGATCATATTCAGAGGTTACTATCTTCCCTTCTCTGTTACTGAGAGTTTTAGAGAAAAGCTGCTAAATTTGAAGAAGGGGGATAGATCAGTGACAGACTACACTACTGAGTTTGTACGTTTGGGGCGGTTTGCTACAGATCTACAGGGTGATCAAGAGCGAGTGAACGACCGTTATATTAGGGGTTTAGGCTCGGAGTTTCTCCCTTTGCTGATAGGGACAAACATGGAGTTTGCCATAGTGCGCGGCGGATGGAGAATTCGTTGATTCAGTTCGGGACGATCTCTGACCCTTTCCAGAATCAGAAGGGAAAGAGTGACGTTCCTAGTGGGGGGCAACAGGCCCCAGTGCAGCATGGTAGTGGGAACTACTACAGTGGCTCTTCTCAGGCCAATAAGGGGAGTCGCCGTACTCACAATAAAGGGAGGCATAGTGCTAGGAGTGCTCCGTACAGCTCTAGTAGCGGTGGGAGTAACCGTGGTTCAGGACGAGGGTACAGTGGTGGATCGAACATTCCGTTCTGCCAGAATTGCAGACGTAGGCATTATGGTCAGTGCCAGTTAGCTCCTGGACGTTGTTTCACTTGTGGCCAGCCGGGTCATTTCTCCAGGGAGTGTCCGACATCTGGACAGCAGACGTCTAACTCCAGTGTGGCGCAGTCATCTTATCAGCAGCAGAGACCTGCGTTTACACAGTCTGTAGGGTACTCTCAACCTGCAGCATCTTTTGGCGGCCAGCGAGGCCGTGGTTCTGGTGGCAGAGGTTTTGGTGGCCGTGGTAACGGCGGTAGAGGTTCCAACGGTTATGGTACTGGACAGAGTTCGCAGCAGCAGCCGCAGGGTCAGGCCAGAGTGTTCGCACTTACTCCTCAGGATGCGCGTGCATCAAATTCTGTGGTGCAAGGTACCATTCCGATTTCTTTAATAGATGCTTTAGTGTTATTTGATGCGGGTGCAACCCATTCGTTTGTATCTACATGTTTTGCTGGGAAATTGGGTATGACACCATCTGTTTTGAGTGAACCTCTAGCTGTGTCTACACCTATGTCTGAAGGTGTAGTAGTGGATGTTGTTTATCCTTCGTGTCCAGTGGTTATTCAGGGTAGGGAATTATGTGCTGATTTGATTGTGCTTGACGTTCTTTCTTTTGATGTCATCTTGGGGATGGATTGGCTGTCGCGCCATTATGCTTCTATTGACTGTCGAGGGAAGTCAGTCGAGTTCAGAATACCAGGTGATCTACCTTTTTCCTTTCAGGGAGAAAAGGCAGAGACACCTAAGAATCTGATTTCCGCCATCAAGGCGAAGCGGATGTTAAGCAAGGGTTGCCAGGGTTTTCTTGCTGTGGTTCGTGATTTGGAGGCTGGTGGTAGTGATATGCATAGTGTTCCGATAGTGAATGAGTTCACCGATGTGTTTCCAGAGGAATTGCCTGGATTACCGCCTGATCGGAATATTGAGTTCTGCATTGATGTGGTTCCTGGTACAGCTCCGATTTCGATACCGCTGTATCGGATGGCTCCTGCAGAGCTGAAGGAGTTGAAGGACCAGTTACAAGAGTTGCTGGATAGCGGGTTCATCAGACCGAGTACTTCTCCGTGGGGTGCTCCAGTTCTGTTTGTGAAAAAAAAAGACGGTTCCTTTCGACTGTGTATCGACTACAGACAGTTGAACAAGGCTACTGTCAAGAACAGATATCCTCTTCCTCGCATCGATGATTTGTTTGACCAGATGCAGGGTGCGAAGTGTTTTTCCAAGATTGATTTGAGGTCTGGGTATCATCAGCTTCGGATCCGTGATGCAGATGTGCCTAAGACTGCTTTTCGGACTCGTTATGGACATTTTGAGTTTCTGGTTATGTCTCTTTGGTTTGACGAACACACCAGCAGCGTTTATGGATATGATGAACAGAGTGTTCAAGCCATTTTTGGACCAATTTGTTATCGTCTTCATTGATGACATTTTGATCTATTCTCGGAGTGAGGAGGAGCATGCTTATCATTTGAGGACTATACTACAGACGTTGCGTGAGCATCGGTTGTATGCTAAGTTCTCAAAATGTGAGTTCTGGTTGGATCAGGTTACCTTTCTAGGACACGTGGTGTCAAAAGATGGGATCAAGGTTGATCCGAAGAAGATTGAGGCGGTCATGGATTGGCAAAGGCCAAGGTCAGTTACCGAGATCAGAAGTTTTCTGGGTTTAGCTGGCTACTATCGTCGGTTCGTGCAAGATTTCTCCAGAATATCTGCACCTTTGACTAAACTGACATAGAAGGGTGTCAAGTTTGAGTGGACTGACAAGTGCGAGGCGAGCTTTGAGAAGCTTAAGGAGATTTTGACTACAGCTCCGGTTTTGGCATTGCCTTCTGGCATTGATGGTTTCACAGTGTATTGTAATGCGTCTCGGATTGGTTTGGGTTGCGTTCTGATGCAACATGGACAGGTGATTGCCTATGCTTCCAGACAGTTGAAGAAGCATGAGGTGAATTACCCTACTCATGATTTAGAGTTGGCAGCTGTGGTTTTTGCGCTGAAAATCTGGAGGCATTATTTGTATGGTGCTACTTGTGAGATTTTCACTGATCATAAGAGTCTGAAATATATCTTTGATCAAAGAGAATTGAACTTGAGACAGAGGAGGTGGCTAGAGTTGCTAAAAGACTACGACTGTACTATTCAGTACCATCCTGGTAAGGCTAATGTGGTAGCTGATGCGTTGAGTCGCAAGTCTTCGGGCAGCCTGGCTCATATTTCTGAGCTTGGGCGTAGACCCATGGTTAGAGAGTGGCACAGTTTGATAGCTTTGGGCTATGGTTTTCAAATTTCTCAGGCTGGTTGTTTGTTAGCACAGTTGCAAGTGCAACCCGTTTTGATTGATCGGATCAAAGCTTTACAAGCTGAGGATCCACAGTTGAAACGGATTATTGAGGAGGTTCAGCAGGACGGTATCTCTGAGTTTACTTTTGTGGATGGTGTTCTGAGACATGGTTCGAGACTGTGTGTTCCGGATTCAGATGGTTTGAGGGACCAGATTCTGGAGGAAACGCACAAGTCTGCTTATAGTGTTCATCCGGGTTCTACTAAGATGTACCATGATCTTAAGGGTACCTATTGGTGGAGCGGGATGAAGAAAGATGTCGCTGAGTATGTTTCTAAGTGTCTGACTTGCCAGCAGGTGAAGCTGGAGCATCAGAGACCTTTTGGCTATCTGCAGCCACTACCTATTCCAGAGTGGAAGTGGGAGCGGATTGCTATGGATTTTGTGGTTGGTTTACCACGTACTCGACAGGGGTACGATTCCATCTGGGTGATAGTTGACCGTATGACCAAGTCAGCTCATTTCCTACCGATCAAGGTTTCGTATACTGCTTCGAGGTTGGCTCAGTTGTACATCGACAGGATTGTCAGTTTGCATGGTGTACCTGTTTATATTGTTTCAGACAGAGGTTCTGTGTTTACTTCGAGGTTCTGGAAAGCGTTACAGGAATCCTTGGGTTCTCGGTTGGATTTCAGTACAACTTTTCATCCTCAGACTGACGGTCAATCTGAGAGGACTATTCAGACGTTGGAGGATATGCTCAGGATGTGTGTTCTCAATTTTCAGGGTAGCTGGGATACTCATTTGCCGCTGATTGAGTTTTCTTATAACAACAGTTACCATGCGAGTATCGAGATGGCGCCGTATGAGGCTTTGTACGGGCGCAAGTGTAGATCTCCTATCTGTTGGGAGGAGGTCGGAGAGCGTAAACTCTCGGGAGCTGAGATTATACAGATTACCTCGGAGAAGGTACCGTTGATTAAGCAGAGGTTAGAGACTGCTTTTAGTCGCCACAAGAGTTATGCTGATCCGAAGAGGAAAGACATTGAGTTTCATGTTGGTGATTTCGTGTTTCTTCGGGTTTCGCCTATGAAAGGCGTGGTTCGTTTTGGTGTCAAGGGAAAGTTGGCACCGAGGTATATTGGTCCTTACGAGATTTCAGAGAGGATTGGAGTCGTGGCTTATCGTCTGGTTTTGCCGCCAGACATGTCTTTAGTGCATCCTGTGTTTCATGTTTCTATATTAAGGAAGTGCATTTCTGATCCTTCGCAAGTGATTGTGCCCCAGAGCGTTGAGATTGACCAAGAGTTATCGTATGAGGAACAACCAGTTGAGGTTGTTGATACGCAAGTGCGTAAATTGCGGAACAAGGAGATTCTGATGGTCAAAGTTCTCTGGCGCAATCATTCTGTAGAGGAGTGCACTTGGGAGACCGAGTCGGATATGCGGAATCGCTATCCTTTTCTTTTTCCGTGAGGTACGATATGTTTGATTTTATGTGATTTTATGAGTTCCATTTGTGTTACGTGTTATGCTGGTGCTATCTGTTTATCATGTTAAATTCGAGGACGAATTTTTTTAATTAGTTGGGGAGAATGTAATACCCCGTAAAAAAAAATTATTTATTTATCGTTGGGTTTTCGGTTATTATTTGGAGTCGTTTACGAGTTCCTGGTTCGATTCATAGTTTGAATTAATATCTAATTTAAACCCATGCAATTCATGTTTAATAAGTAAATTGGAGCAACAACTTGCTTTGTTTAAATTATTAAACCTATATTATGAATGTAAAGTGTAAACCCATACATTAGCCCATGCATTAAGCCCATATAATTTCATGCATTAAACCCATGCATTATCCTTATATTTGAAGGAGTGTACAGCTTTACGTTTCCTTTTCTTCCTTTAAATACCTATTCATTCTAACCAAAGTGATCCATATATATATATATATATATACCTATATTTTGACCTAAATCCTTCCCCACGCTCCACATAAACCCTAGCCGTCATTATTCGTTTGTTACTCTGAGAAATCGCTGCTTATAATCCCTATCAAAATTTTCAGAAAATTGGTAAGGTTTGTTCTTTGTGTTTTCAGTTTTAGCTTTAAATCAATACCTTCGTAAATTGGATCGTTCTCTTTCGTTTTTAGATCGAAATCAGAACTGTTTCATCCCAGAGATTGTAGACTCAATTCTCTACGATTCCACACCTCGATTTTTGCAAAACGGTACGCTATCGATCTCGTTTCAATCGCCACCGTTTCATCGTAGTTGTGTACTATTTTAATTCTGCTTGATAATGAAGTTTCTGCCGGTTGTCTATGATTATGATTCTTTTGTGTTTTGAATGTTATTATACGTTGAGTTGATGTTTAATAGAGATTTCCTTGTGGTTTGAGTTTTGTGTGGTCTTGTTCGTTGGTTTGAGTTTCAGTTCGCTTTAACCATGGCAGAAGGAAATTATATTGGTAGGGTATAGTGAGTGATTGGCGGGAAAATCTCATTGTTTCAATAGTATGATTTGAATTGCCCTGCTTGGTTGGAGTTGTTGGTTTAATGGCCAACTAGGTCACTGGATGAACTTATGTGCTCTATTAATGGCAAAAGTGATAATTGAATGATTCTGTAACTTTGCCTTGCTCTGGGTCTTATTATAATCTAATGTGTTTTGGGCTCATATAGGATTAATGGTAATGATGGGCCATTCTAAGTTCTTGAAATTTACTTGGTAAAATTATTATTATTTAAAAGATATTTATTCATTATTAATTGTTAATTTTATCAATTTTGATTTTAACTTTCGAATTTAGTTTCGATTTATGATTTATTGCAAATTGACAACATTATTTTAAATTTAAGAATAATGTTAGTTTTATTTATTATTTAGATTATTTTTAGTCGGAAAGCGATAATTATATTTTAACCAATAATTTATAATTACTCAGATAATTATTGAATTCTGGAATTTATTGACTAGACGTGTCAATTTAACGTTTGGATTTTAAACGTTTTCTTAATATATTTTTATTAAGCAAATAAATTGTAACCATTGGTTACTTGAATTCTAAGATATTGAATTCCGCTTTAAAATATTAATTTATTATTTTAATCAATTACTTATTTTTTTAAATTATAAATTGTGGTTTATAATTTTGGATAAATGTGTGGGTCGGGTTAGACTTGGGTCGCCTGACATTTGAGATTAGCCTGGCAGTTATCGGTAACTCGGCTAACCCATTATTTTGGAATTTGAATTCATTTACTATTTAATAATTATTTAAATAATATTTATGAAATGGAGTTTAAAGCGAGAACTCAATAGACTTATATTAATTGGGTTTTATTACCTAATAGGTATTTTTGTGTGTTCTGGCTTGTGTTATTCCGACGTGTTATTTGTGCTAGTCCTATGTGGTGTCTAGTACTCTCTAGAGTTAGGGTCTGTTTTTAATAATTATTTTATTTGTCTAGACCCGTCTATTGTTCGTGCTCCAGAGGCGAACCAGGATTAGTTGCTTGCCGGTATTCACGTGGATTAGCAAGCAGTGAGTTTGTGCTTACTATTTACCGCTTTATTAAATAAATTGTTATTTTAATATTAAATATATATACTGTACGTATATTTCGAACTGTTTTTATATTATGACTTCTAGTTGGAACATGCTACCTAATGGGCATCATTAGGACTGCGTGCGCACCGGTAATGATCTGGGAAAGGTAATTATGGTAATGTGGTAACTCGGTGTGAGCATAGCTCTCGGGACCAAATAGAGTAACTCGGTGTAGCTCAGCTCTCGGGACTCTGGTATAAGTGTGGTCAGTGGTAACTCGGTGTAGCTCAGCTCTCGGGACCAGACCTATTGGATTATGTTTATTATTTAGAATTGTGGATTAGGGTTCCAACTATTATTTGTAATATCGTTATTAAATATTTTAACGGTTTTAAAGATTTTCCACTTAATAAATGTAGATAGTGGTATAAACTCATCTCAGTATATCTGACCCCGTTGTTTTCCCAATTTTCCCCAGGGTTATAATCTGAGAGAGTCTGGTGATCTCCGCATTTACTTTTCCTCGGAGGTTCCTTTTATTTTTAATAAAACTGTAAAACTGTTTTATTCTTAGACCGCAGTAGTAATTAGACGTCTTTATTATTATTATTATATATTTGTCGGATTGGTTCGACTGGTTATATTGCTTTGGCATGTTATATTATTTACATTGGTTTATGATAAATCTATTTTAGACTCGAAACTGAATAAGCATGTTCTATTAACTGTTGAATATTATAACTTTTAGATTTAGGCTGAAGTCTCGGTTGTCCCCGAGCATTGGTTTTCTGCAGGTTTATATGTTTATGTATTAAATGAAAGGCTAGCTACGGGTTTTGGTACTACATTACCCATACCCTAGCGCCGGTCGCGATTCATGAAAATGAGTCGTGACAAGTTTTGAGTGAACCTCTAGTTGTGTCTACACCTATGTCTGAAGGTGTAGTAGTGGACGCCGTTTATCCTTCTTGTCCATTGGTTATTCAGGGTAGAGAATTAGGTGCTGATTTGATTTTGCTTGACGTGCTTTCTTTTGACCTGATTTTGGGGATGGATTGGCTGTCGCGCCATTATGCTTCTATTGACTGTCGAGGGAAGTCAGTCGAGTTCGGTTTTGTGGTTCGATTCGTGGCTATTTTGAATTAAAGGCCCTTCGGTTCGGGTTGTGGTTCAACCAAAAGGGTTGAACCACACAAATGGTGAGTCTCGTACGAGAACTCAAGGTCTCGTACGAGACTCATAGCATTTTAAGCCTGGTCTCGTACGAGACCAGGATTCCCGAACGAGACTCAGCCTTAAATGGCTGAGTCTCGTTCGAGAATGAAACAGCCCATGTGAGCTTAACATCCAGCCCACTTTGCACTCGTTTTTGACCTAATTCCTCTCGATATTTAAGGACGTTTTCTAAATAGAAAATCTTCACCATGCTGCAAATAAACCCTAGCCGTCTTCCTCTTGCTCGTTCGCTGAGAAACAAAATAGTTATCGTCCTCCAAAGGTCGCTGTCCGGTAAGTTTCTTAAACCATTGAAATTCAGTTTATGTTCAAAGCGGCAATTCCGTATTTTTGATCGTTCTTGCTCGTTTCTAGATCGAAATTGGTTCCGTTCGATCTCAGACGTTGTGGACTCAATTCTCTACGTTTCCCTATCTCGTTTACGCCAAACGGTACGCTATCGAT
This sequence comes from Mercurialis annua, assembly GCF_937616625.2. Classification (NCBI taxonomy): domain Eukaryota; kingdom Viridiplantae; phylum Streptophyta; class Magnoliopsida; order Malpighiales; family Euphorbiaceae; genus Mercurialis; species Mercurialis annua. The sequence goes on from NC_065570.1 coordinate 42,769,925, forward strand.
CTTGTTCCATTCGTCGTACGGTTTATCGTTTTGAAATGTTTAATACCGTTCTTGGCAAAAACTCATGTTCTGCCGATCCCTTACAAATTTTTGGGCCATGACTTTGGTTTCTATTACGTTTATAACATCCACATTTGTTAGAATTGTTTAGTTAAGATCGTTTGAGCCGTGTTGATTCTGTTGTGTGAATCGCCGAACGGTATCGTGCGAGCTCCTGCCATTGTTCTTGTGCGTGGTTTCTGCATTGTTCTTTCTTTTGACTGCTAAATCTTAATCTCTAAAGTAATGGGTTAAGCTCGTATTAAGAGATGTTGTTAGTCCTTATGATTAGAGTTATGATCAGTAGCTTTATAAATGGTAAAATGGAGTTAAGGTTGAAGAATAGGCTAGGCGGGTTTCTTTGTTTTAAAATGATGAAGATGACTTATTAGCCACTTTGATTATTGAATTGTTATGTTTGAATCAATTAGATCCTTTAAGTTAGATTTTACTTTTGTTTGATAATAACTTGAAATTAGATTTGATTTATAATTATTAAGTTGAAAACGATAGCTATTTATAAATTTGGCTAATATAATTACTCGGGTAATTTTATTTAATTAAGAATATCAAATTGACATAAAATTGGCTAAATTACAAATTAGCCCTTGAATATGTTTTTAACTTAATTAAGTGGATTTTTGGTTGGTAATTTTATATTCGTTTAAATTATAAACAAAGGTGATTAAATTGATTTTGAAAATCAAATTGGTTAAAGTACAATTTAGTCCCTAATTGGCTAAAGTACAGTTTAGTCCCTAGATGGCTAAAGTACAATTTAGTCCATAAACTTTTATAAGACTTATTTAATTAAGTTTTCGATTAGTAACTTGGGTTATTTGAATTCGAAGTTATTGAGTTCTGTTTTAAAATGGTTTATTAAGTTATGGGATTATTTTATAAATATAAACTCAGGTTTATATTTGATAAACGTTTTGAGTTGGGTTAGACTTGGGTCACCCGACAAGTGAGGTTAGCTTGGTAGTTATTGGTAACTCGGCTAACCCACTATTTGGAAATTTATTCATTATTTAAAGATTTTTAAATAATATTTATAAATTGGATTTTAAAGCGAGAAATCAATAGACTTGTATTAATTGGGCTTTATTACCTATTGGGTATATTTGTGTTGCTTTGGATTGTTTATTCCCGACATGTTGTTTGTGCTAGTCCTATGTGGTGTCTAATACTCTCTAGAGCTAGGGCCTCTTTTAATAATTATTTTATTTGTCTAGACCCGTCTACTGTTCGTGCTTCAGAGGCGAACCAGGATTAGTTGCTTGCCGGTATTCACGTGGATTAGCAAGCAGTGAGTTTGTACTTACTATTTACCGCTTTATTAAGTAAATTGTTATTTGAATAATAAATATATATATTGTACGTATATTTCGAACTGTTTTTATGTTATGACTTCTAGTTGGAACATGCTACCTAATGGGCATCATTAGGACTGCGTGCGCACCGGTATTGATCTGGGTAAGTTATATATGGAAATGTGGTAATTCGGTGTGAGCATAGCTCTCAGGACCAAGTAGATTAACTCAGTGTAGCTCAGCTCTCGGGACTCTGGTATAAGTGTGGTCAGTGGTAACTTGGTATAGCTCAGCTCTCGGGACCAGACCTATTGGATTATGTTTATTATTTAGAACTGTGGATTAGGGTTCCAACTATTATTCGTAATATCGTTATTAAATGTTTTAAACGGTTTTAAAGGTTTTTCACTTAATAAATGTAGATAGTGGTTCCCAATTTTCCTAGGGTTATGATCTGAGAGAGTCTGGTTATCTCCGCATTTACTTTTCATCGGAGGTTCCATTTCCTTTTGATAAACTGTAAAACTGTTTTATTCTTAGACCGCAGTAGTAACTAGACGTCTTTATTATTATTATAGTTTTGTCAGATTGGTCTGACTGGTTATTTACTGCTCTGACATGTTAAACGATTATTCCAGATTATTTATGTTAAGCCGATTAAATACTATTATTGGAAAGCATGTTATTTTAATTGTTGAATATTATAACTGCTATATTTAGGCTGAAGTCTCAGTTTCCCCCGAGCATTGGTTTTCTGCAGGTTTACGTGTTTATATGTTAAATGAAAGGCTAGCTACGGGTTTTGGTACTACATTACCCATACCCTAGCGCCGGTCGCGATTCATGAAAATGGATCGTGACACTGCTTGATCTCCTATATGTGAGCATGTAATCCTTAGTGCCTTGTAAATTCCTAAGAACTTTCTTTGCAGCTTTCCAATGTTTCATTCTTGGATTATTTTGATATCGGCCTAACATTCCAACAGCAAAACTAATATCTGGCCGAGTACAAGTCTGAGCATACATCAGACTGCCAACTATTGATGCATAAGGAATATTTTCCATTTCCTTACATTCCAAGTCATTCTTTGGACAGTACATTTCGCTGAATTTGTCCCCTTTCTTAATTGGAACTGTCCCTGCAGAGCACTTATCCATTTTGAATCTCTCCAAAACTTTGCTGATGTGGCTTTCTGAGACAATCCCAATAGTCCTTGTGATCTATCTCGGAATATTTCTATTCAATCACATAGGATGCCTCACCCATATCTTTCATTTCAAATTTTTTAGAGAGAAACTTTCCTTTCAAACCATTAATTTCTCTTTGGGAAATCCTTCTTGAAGTGTCCCTCAAAGTAGCAGTTGGGCACCTTTTGAATCTGACCCTCATTAACAGTTGTTGAGGTCTTCACCTTCTTCTTAAATTTCTTTCCTGGTTTAGGCATACTACTGCTACCTTCATTATGGAATGTAAGGTGAACTGAGTTTCCTTTCACCTTCTTCAATCTCCCTTCCTCTTGAACTAACATGGCCTTAAGTTCTTGGAGGTTCTATTTTTCCTTAAGTATGTTGTAATTCACATGGAAGGCCAAAATCTGATGGAAGGGAATTGATGGTGAACTGTACTAGGAATGACCCACTCACATCCATACCCAAAGTCTTCAACTTTGCTGCTGGTTCACCATACTTGTTACATAATCATGAATGGGTTGTGACCAATCAAATTTCTTTGTTGTCAGCTCACTCATCAAAGTCCCATCAATTGACTTGTCAGTTACGTCAGATTGGGAGTACTCTTTGATCTTCATCATAAATTCCTTTGCATCCTCTGTTTTGGGCATTGATGGCTTGACATTTTCCACCGTCGTCATTCGGATCAAGTTCAAGCTCAACCTTATAGATCTATTCCAAGCCTCATAGTAGGATTTTTATCCTCAGTGCTGGCTTCTGTAATTATTGCAAGTTGTTCTTCAACAACTAAGGCTAAGTCCAAATCCATAACGCCCAGCTGAAAAAGCACTTGTTCAGACCAATCAGCATAGTTAAATCCATTGAACTTGACTACTCTATTTCCCATAGCAAACAAATTAGTAGTAGATGCAAAGACAATACACATGCTTACACTTTTAATACTTTGAGCTAACCATGATTCAGATTCAAATTATAATAAACTTTCATAATGTATTTAAGTTCACCTTTGAGTGATCCTTAAACACATAACCATGAACCATAAGAATGCCAAATAAATAAACTTTAATAGATAGTTCATCATTCTTAACCAACAACGCCATTTCTTTAGAAATTTAGTGTAAAATTTTCATGTGATAGAATCATGTAAATTTTTTAACAATAATTTTACATATTTAAACATGATCTGCACACAAAGTATGATAGTTTATTCCTTTAATTTCATTAACCATAAGCATTGGTCTATCTTTAGGACACCTCATAGCATTACAATTTATGATCTCAATTGTTAAATTTATCTTTAATATCATCTAACAACATCAATTAATATAAACAATTGAGATATGCACATTTGAATGTTAAACATTTTATAGCAAGGTCACTTTTTCGACTAACATGCCATACCATACACAAATTAGCAAAAACGTCTAAAACTTTCAACAAGGCCACTTTGCTGACTAACATGTTATTCAATACACAGACATCTAATTAAATAAAATACACTTTAACAATTAAATGTCTAAAACTTTTAGCATGGCCACTTTGTTGACTAACATGCCATCCAATACATAGACATTTAATTTAACTAATAAACTTTAAATATAAAACTATAAACCATAATTTTTACTTTACTTTAAATAAGCAATTTTAATTAATTTATGGAATTTTACAATACTTTTATATCATTAGAGAATCAAAACATATGCAAACTAAAACTTTCAATAAATCTAAAAAATTTCAGTTTGCAGCAGTTTTACAAAACACTCGTTTTGATCTGTCATAGCAGTTTTGTTTCAAAAAATAGAAAAATCCATTTCAGACGACTTAAATCAGTATTTAAAAAATACAATGGATTTCATAAATCATTCGGATCAAGAAGTTATGACCGATTTAAATCAGATAATTTGCAGTGAACAAAACGGCTAATTAAAACTTTAAAATTCTAATCCTAACAATTACCACCAAAACAATAACCACAAATCACAAAATCAATTCAATATAATTTGTATAATCAAAATTTTTAATGTGTTTAGAAAATCAAAACCCTAAACACCCATTAATGATGGTATATGCATGAAACTTTTCATGGCGAATTAAAAACATTATAACCGCTTTGATACCAACTGTAAGCAAAATACTTTAAGTGCAAACACAATTATTTGCTATATCTATAACACAATTTAATTCAGCCATATTTACATACTTTGGTCCATGCTATGTAATACCCAAATTATTTTAAGATAAATAAGTCGTGCCACGTGTCGTAATTTCCGATAAGTTAAGTTAAGAAGAATTTAATTTAATTTTATCGGGAATTTAGAATAATGTTTATAATGTGGATTAGCGGGATTTAAGGAAATAACTTTGCAAATTAATATAAAATAGAATATAAATCCCGAGCTAGTAATTATTTCGCCAAAGTCCGTGAAATAATTTATAGTATATGTGGTAAAAATCTCGAGTCGATCGGACGTCTTTTAAAATTTGGACGCGGATAGGTTTTGGACTAATTTGTAACTTTTGAAAAGTTTCAAAGACTAAGTTGCAAATTAGCCAGGATATATATGATATCAAAACCTTCATAAGGAAGGTTACAGAAATCATATCATCAACTTCATCTTTTCATTTTCTATCGACGATACATTACGTTCCGTCGCTCGATCGTCGTTTCTCGTCCGTTTCTGACGTTTCTTAACTCGAATTGATCGTATTTCAGTGGGTAATCACGGTAAGCTTGACGTTTTACCGTTTGATTGGTTATATTTTGAGTTATATCGATTCAAAGTTTTAGGCCACGAAACAATTTCATTGTTTTATCGATTATAGGATCGTTTTTGGATAGATCGATATTAGATTAAGCGTTTTGGATGTGTTAGGATCGTTTTTATATAGAAAGCATGGCGGATATCGGAAAGCTCGTCGAAAGGTTGAGCCGGGGTGAAAACCCGCGGCTGTGCGCCGCACAGTCCAACTGTGCGAACGCACAGCATACTGTGCGATCGCACAGTGCTGTGCGAACGCACAGTCTTGAAGGACTGTGCGAACGCACAGTCTTGAAGGACTGTGCGAACGCACAGTCATGTGTGCGAACGCACAGTGAGACGTGCGCTCGCACAGTGTTTGGCCGCATCATCATTATTTTGAAACCAGTATAGATCCGATGAAACATGCTTTCCTATTGGGCGGCAATAGGAAATACGTGATCACTAGTTAAGTTCAAGCTGTGTATTTCTTCGGTTGTGTTTGAAAATGTTTTGTTTGTTTAAATACGAAATTCATATCGATCGATCGTTGGACTTTAAGATGGGCAGTCACCTTGGTTGAACTATCCCGGGACTGTACCAAATGGTATTGGTTGATCTGGTTGAACTATCCCGCAACCTACCAACAGGATTAAGATATATCGTTTTGTTCGAAAGAAAGAATCCGGTTTTGATAATTCGATGAATCAAGGATTAGGGTTTCAATCGGAAGTTATATTTGGATGCATATGAATGAATGATTTATTGCATTGTTTTGTTTTATAGAATACTCAATTGTAAACTTATGAACTCACTCAGTTTCGACTGACCCCGTTGCTATAATCATTTTTCAGGTAAATAGTCTTTTGACGTGACAGGCTTCTATTCTTGCTTCAGAAGTCTGCTTAGAAGTATGTATAGAAGAAGTATGTATCAGTAGTGCTGCAGTAGACCAGTCCTAGATATGTATATAGTTTTGTCAAACGGTCTAATGTATCTTTATACTCTGATGTTTGTAAACTTGAATGGTTTTACTGCGCTTTAAACCGTTTGTTTTGATGTGCGAAATAGGGCAATGCTTGATATGACATCGCATTGTAAGACCCTAGTTTCTATGGATGGTTTTCAGAAAATGTATATAGATGTTTAATATCTTATCGTTTTAAAATATATTTTTCTGAAAACGCTCGCTTGTTTTATATCGAAAAAGAAGTTTGTAGTGGTTTTAGGCTTGCTACGGGTTTCGGAGCTACCACTCCCATTCCCTAGCGCCGGTCGCGGCTCGAGTTTCGAGGATGGAAATTGGGTCGTGACAACGTTGGTATCAGAGCAATGGTTTAGTTTCCTAGGCCATTGCCTTATGTTTTGTGTGTTATGTGATCCTAGGATTGACAGTACCTTTAGGTTAAGATAGGAACTACTGCAGCTATAGGATTCGAATTATGTCATTGATTTGTCTTCGTTTGTTTTTGCGCTTTCAACTCTTATCTATAGGATGTGAGTCTGTTATACGTGTGTGATCGATAGTATACGAATGCATCCGTTTGCATATATGATTAGTTTTGCGCTTGGAAGTAAGAATATGTTTATCGTATGATTGTTGATCGGGGCGTTGTTTGCTTTGGTCAGGATGGCTGGCCAGAGACAAACTAGATCGCGTAGCGCTATGGCACGAGCAATAGCTGGAGAGGCTCAAGATGAGTCTTCTGTCCAGGGTGGACAGCAAGAACCGGCTGGAACAGCTGGAGGAGGCAGAGGGCAAGCTGCCAATGTGCAAGAACCAGTGCAGGCACCAGGAATGCCTCAACCAGTGAATTTTGGAGGATTTAATATGGAACAGTTTTTAACTGGAATTGCGACTATGGCAACAACTCACGTGGAAAACCAGACTATGCAACGGGAGCAATTGCTGCAACAACAGCAACATCTAATCGGGAATGTGGATAGAGATATTACTTTGGCTTACATGCGTCTTAAGCCAACTGAATTCAACGGTACTGGAGATGCGTTAGATTTTCTGGATGAAGTGGAGCGTAACGCTAGACGTCTCCAAGCTAATGAAAGGCATTCTATTATGATGATAGAAATGTCGTTGAAAGGACCAGCAAAGGATTGGTTTCAACGTGTTATTCAACCGACTATGGATCAGATGACGTGGGCCGAGTTCGTTAATCGCTTTAGAGAGTCCTATTTACCGTACTCAGTGACTGAGCTGCATCGTGATCGATTACTGAATTTGGAAAAGGGAGATAGGTCGGTGCAAGAGTATGTTACGGATTTTACAAGATTGAGCCGTTTTGCACCAGACCTGAATGTGGATCCGGTTAGAGTAAATACGAGGTTTGTAAAGGGATTAGGACCCGAGTTCGTGAGCTTGATGTCGAGTGTGACCAGAGATTTGGTTCAGCTTATTGATAGTGCTCAACAAATTGAGTCTACCCTGATTAGATACGGGAAACTTCCAGATCCCTCTGGTCGAGTACCGACTAGAAATGAGAATGTGCATGTGGTGCAGAGTGCTCCAGTGCAGTCTCGTGATGGAGACTTCCCTAGACCTCAGCGTAATCGAGAACGTAAAAGAGCTAAATATGATTCACAAGCTAATACGTTTGGAGAAGGATATAGTGCAAGGACAACAAGTGATGCAGGAGTTGAACCTCCTATTTGTGAGACCTGTAACAAGAGGCATTACGGAGTGTGTCATCTTGTCTCAGGAGCGTGCTTTAATTGTGGTCAATATGGTCACTTTGCTAGACATTGTCCGAGGCAGATACCTCAAGGCTCAACGACCACTGTGATGCAACCTTCCTACAACCAACAGAGGACTGCATATCAGGCAGCATCTGGATATGGTCAGACAGGAAGTACTTTTACCGGCCAGAGAGGCCGTGGATATGGAAATCGTGGAGGAAGGAATGGTGGAGGTCGTGGTGCTGGTCAGACTTCACAGGCTGGTGGGGGTCAGGCCAGAGTTTTTGCTTTGAATCCGCCAGAGGCGCAAGAGTTTGACGATAATGTTCAAGGTATCTTTTATAACTCTTATGGACGTGTTAGTTTCTTTTGATAGGTACGTGAGCTAAAGTTTTAAATTCGAGGACGAATTTATTATAAGGTGGGGTGAATGTAATACCCCAATTATTTTAAGATAAATAAGTCGTGCCACGTGTCGTAATTTCCGATAAGTTAAGTTAAGAAGAATTTAATTTAATTTTATCGGGAATTTAGAATAATGTTTATAATGTGGATTAGCGGGATTTAAGGAAATAACTTTGAAAATTAATATAAAATAGAATATAAATCCCGAGCTAGTAATTATTTCGCCAAAGTCCGTGAAATAATTTATAGTATATGTGGTAAAAATCTCGAGTCGATCGGACGTCTTTTAAAATTTGGACGCGGATAGGTTTTGGACTAATTTGTAACTTTTGAAAAGTTTCAAGGACTAAGTTGCAAATTAGCCAGGATATATATGATATCAAAACCTTCATAAGGAAGGTTACAGAAATCATATCATCAACTTCATCTTTTCATTTTCTATCGACGATACATTACGTTCCGTCGCTCGATCGTCGTTTCTCGTCCGTTTCTGACGTTTCTTAACTCGAATTGATCGTATTTCAGTGGGTAATCACGGTAAGCTTGACATTTTACCGTTTGATTGGTTATATTTTGAGTTATATCGATTCAAAGTTTAGGCCACGAAACAATTTCATTGTTTTATCGATTATAGGATCGTTTTTGGATAGATCGATATTAGATTAAGCGTTTTGGATGTGTTAGGATCGTTTTTATATAGAAAGCATGGCAGATATCGGAAAGCTCGTCGAAAGGTTGAGCCGGGGTGAAAACCCGCGGCTGTGCGCCGCACAGTCCAACTGTGCGAACGCACAGCATACTGTGCGATCGCACAGTGCTGTGCGAACGCACAGTCATGTGTGGGAACGCACAGTCCACTGTGCGAACGCACAGTGAGACGTGCGAACGCACAGTCCACTGTGCGAACGCACAGTGAGACGTGCGCTCGCACAGTGTTTGGCCGATCGATATATTTTGGGTATTTGCTCGCCTACGCGTAGAATTATCGGAATTGATTAGTTTATCGGTTAGCTATCGATTAGTAAACGAGTTACGTGTGTGTTTATATCTCGAGTCTAGAATGTCTATCGAGTTAGAGTCTCACTCGAGTCATGATTGTCTGTTTCTTAGGTCCGACAAGGCAACCGGCTACCGGACAAGGAGCTTGACGGAGGTCGTGTAATAAAGTTTTTGGGGAAAAAGCAAGCAGTGAGTTTATATGTGTTTACTTTTGATGTATTGAAAATGCATTGCTTTTAAACATAAATTGATTTATATGAATTGCATAACACGAATTGTTATCGAAAATGCTTTGTATGAAATGCACGCATCATTATTTTGAAACCAGTATAGATCCGATGAAACATGCTTTCCTATTGGGCGGCAATAGGAACTACGTGATCACTAGTTAAGTTCAAGCTGTGTATTTCTTCGGTTGTGTTTGAAAATGTTTTGTTTGTTTAAATACGAAATTCATATCGATCGATCGTTGGACTTTAAGATGGGCAGTCACCTTGGTTGAACTATCCCGGGACTGTACCAAATGGTATTGGTTGATCTGGTTGAACTATCCCGCAACCTACCAACAGGATTAAGATATATCGTTTTGTTCGAAAGAAAGAATCCGGTTTTGATAATTCGATGAATCAAGGATTAGGGTTTCAATCGGAAGTTATATTTGGATGCATATGAATGAATGATTTATTGCATTGTTTTGTTTTATAGAATACTCAATTGTAAACTTATGAACTCACTCAGTTTCGACTGACCCCGTTGCTATAATCATTTTTCAGGTAAATAGTCTTTTGACGTGACAGGCTTCTATTCTTGCTTCAGAAGTCTGCTTAGAAGTATGTATAGAAGAAGTATGTATCAGTAGTGCTGCAGTAGACCAGTCCTAGATATGTATATAGTTTTGTCAAACGGTCTAATGTATCTTTATACTCTGATGTTTGTAAACTTGAATGGTTTTGCTGCGCTTTAAACCGTTTGTTTTGATGTGCGAAATAGGGCAATGCTTGATATGACATCGCATTGTAAGACCCTAGTTTCTATGGATGGTTTTCAGAAAATGTATATAGATGTTTAATATCTTATCGTTTTAAAATATATTTTTCTGAAAACGCTCGCTTGTTTTATATCGAAAAAGAAGTTTGTAGTGGTTTTAGGCTTGCTACGGGTTTCGGAGCTACCACTCCCATTCCCTAGCGCCAGTCGCGGCTCGAGTTTCGAGGATGGAAATTGGGTCGTGACATTTCAAATCTTAGTGAATAGAATTGCCAATCTATGTGCAGAAAATTTTCGTGTTTCGATTAATAGACGAATTTCTCGCTTCTCTTCCTTCAACCGTTCTTTCTTCCTTGATGATTAGAAAGCGCTGTAATTTTATTTTTTTGTCGTTCTTTTCTTTTCACTTTAAGATGATATTTATAGAAGGGAGAGGTGAAGGGTTGAAATTCTAATTCAAACCTTTAAATCCAACAACCATCACAATGGGCCCATACTGTTAGAATTAACTATAAGTCACATAAGCCATATATGGAATTAATAAATTAATCCAACACATACACCATCAAACAAATAATCATCAAATCACAAAAAATAAAAAACAAAAACACTAAAATAATCATTAAAAAGTTTCAATTGATTATACAAAATACCAAATACCTAAACAAAAAACAAAATTGCAGAAAAGTGAAAAAGGTACAGGTGAGCAAGAGAAACTTGAGGAGTACCCGGAACCATATTTAATTCTTCAAGTCTAATTCTTTACATGTTCGAACTCAAACTCCAACCAACTCAACCACCATCACATTAATAATGCATCATTGTCTTTTTCTCATCCTCCTCATTCTCACCACCATAACTAATGCAATCATCACTCAAAAATTCAAAAAGTTCCACGGTTTTACAATTCTACTATCCATGTGCCTATAATCTTTAATTTTTCTTACTTGAGAGGAGCCAAATCACTGACATTATTTTTTACATCATTATTTTTGTAAAAACAATAAAACCAAATCAATGCCAACCACCTCCAAAAAAGTTAATTTTTTTTATTTCATATCACCGCTCCAATTTAATTTTTCAATTTCAATTTTATCAAATGCCACCAATTTACTCACCGCTGCAATTTAACTTTTCAAATTTCAATTTCATCAAATGCCACCAATTTACTCATCTGTTACTAAAATTGAGAAACAGACCTTCATGAAATCATCAACGGATCTCCGCCGGACTGCTGCTATAATTCCATATTAGTTTGCCACTATCCTTACCGTGTGTCTCCTCCGCTTTATCAGCGACTCAGTTGGCTGTGCTTTGACAGCTACATTGTAAGTCATTCCTATGGGTTCAAAAGCAAAAAAAAGGGGCACATATATCCTATTCAATATAAAACAAATGCCAAATAATAAAAAAAGACCAAACCTTTGAAGAAAGTTTCATAAAAGTCCAAACCTTTTAATTTTATCCAATTTGTCCTGAAACGCATGATTCCGTTTCAATCTTGTCCAAGCCTCAATTGGCACATGCTTGTGTTTATGTGGCGCTGATGTGGCGTGCCACATAGTGTGCCACCATATCTATTAGTAGGTTGAAATTCCATTTAAGTTCTTACTTTAAAAAAATATCTACACCCTTAAACTATAAATCATTTCAACTTAATTTTTTTTATCAAATTTTAAAAAATATACTAAATAATCAATGTTATAATTAAAATTAATTTTTAAAAATAAATTAAATATACTAAATAATCTTTTCCGACCGTTCCTCCTCTAACACCATTTTTCGGCCGGCTCTCACGTCTATTTTCCGACCGCCTCTCCCGTTTAGGGCTGTGCCTCGGTCGATTCGGTAGTAAGGATTCAAAAACCGATGGTACTGATTAATTTGAAAAATGGAAACCAAATTGCTAATTTTTTTAACAGAAACCGAATAAATTGTTACCAAAATGTATTGGTCGGTTTGGTTCGGGTTCGGTATATTGGTTTGGGCCTTATAAATGGGCCAATAAATGGGCCTTTTACTAAGATAGAAATTGTAAACTAAACATACAATTTACATGAAAATACATCATTACAATATAAATTTGCAGTACTAAACTGCTAAATGATACATAAAATATAGTTTGTATCATAAAATCTGCATCACCCCATACAAAATTATACAAATATTCCCTTATCCTATACAAAAAATGATATAAAGTTGCTAAATTTACAAATATTCCCTTTAGGCCATCACAGAATCACAGTTCAAAAATATAATACAAATTATCTGTTTCAAAATGTAAATAATTGGCAAGTCAAAAAAACAGAGTTCATGTAGAAATTCCATTTGCCAATTGAACTTCATCTCTTTCAGTTGAATAAGCCATGCTTTTATAACAGCAGACATATATGCAGAGATCAGAGCACAATAAAAACGAGAGAAACTGTGTAAAGACATTAAAAAGTACTTAGAACATAAAAAGAGTGTTGAATTGAAAAAAAAATGAAAACCAAAGTTAAAAACTGAAATTGGAAAGATAATTTATAATTAAATCAGGGGCTTAAAAATATAATTTTTCAGTCATTTGTAAGGTGAACACAATGATATGGTGGCTCTAAAAGGTGCCAATACATCATATCACTTTAATGCGGGAATTACAAAATCTGAATATGGTGGAAGCATCATCATTGCCCAAAAGAAAATACAAAAGAAACAAAGTAGTTTGAAAACAGTTTTTAAAAAGAGTTTAAAGTTAGAAGAAGTTTAAACTAAATAATTTGCAATAAAGCTATAAGAATTGAAAATGTTTCAAACCAGATTGAAATTATTTTCAAAATTAGAACAAATTCAAAACTGTACAAGAGATTAAATTTAGAAGAAGTTCATATTTTTTTAATAAGAAGAAGTCAGATTTAGATTTTTACTTCCACCATTTGGACTTCAAATCCAGATTATCAGAAGGGTGAAGGACATGGACAACAATTGATCCATGGATCAGTTTGCATTCAGCACTCAGAAGGGACAAGCAGGGACATTAAACTCATTTGGCTTCCACCACCAGAATCCAAATCCAGAACACATGGCTAACAACATCACATGTGTTCTCCAAAAGCAAAAATGGGACACTTTCATCTTTGTTTCAAATTGCAGGAGGGCCAACATTTGGCATAAAAGCAATTCCATCATATAAATTAAAACATTTTCACCCTCGTTTTTGGAGCAGCAACTCCTCAGGTGAGGAGCTCCTCCTCCTCCGCTTTCCGTAAAAAAAATTAAAAAATAGCGCATAAAATTTTAATTTTTTAAATTAGTTCATTTAATTTAATCGAGTTTTGAAACGGAAAACGGGGGTAGGGCTGTGCAAAAACCAGATCGACCGATTTAACCGAGTCAAACTAAAACAAAATATGTATTTTAATTCGGAAATATTGGTCAAAATAGCACCGTTTCATGCTGAGGTGAGGAAAATATCGGGGTTTGATTTACGGTTTGGTTCTGGCTGATTGGTTACCGATTTAACCGAATAACCGATACACAAAACGACACCGTTTTGTATAGGGTTATAACACACGCTTGGAAAGCTTCTTGAGCCTCCACATGTATCAGAAATCCTACACAAAACGGTGAGTTTTGTGTAAGGTATTTAAACCTCCTGTAAAAAATTGTAACCCTAAAATCCTATACCTAATTCATTTCTCCTTCGACCGCCTCTCTCTCTACTCTCTTTCTATTCTATTCTATGATTTTCTCTCTGAAAAAAACCATAGTTCAAACCTCATACACGCAATCAAAAACTAAATGATGGCTCCTCCTCGCCTCTTTTATATCATGGATTCATTGTCTGATTAAGCTTTTGTTTGTTTTCATTTCGAAAGCTTCTTCTTTTTTGTAGAAGAACTGAAGAAGGAACTTGTCTTGTCTTCTGATCTCTTTAATTTTTATTAACGATCTGTTAATAAATAGTATAAAACACGAACTAAGTGGTAAGATATTGGATTTTTTTTACTTTTCATTTCCAGTTTAACTTTGGTTCTATGTTTGATTCTTGCATGATTACATGCAGAAGCCTAACTAATGATCTGTGTTTGATTCTTGCATGATGGATCTATTGTAATACCCCAAATATTTTAGGATAATTAAGTCACGCCACGTGTCGTAAATCCCGATGAATTAAGTTAAGATGGATTTAATTTAATCGAAAGTTTAGAATAATTTTTAATAAGAGGATTAGCGGGATTAAAGGAAAAGGCTTAGAAAATTTATATAAAATAAATTATAAATCCTGAGGTGATAATTAGTTCGCCAAAGTCCGCGAAATATTTTATAGTATTTGTGATAAAAGTTTCGGGTCAAATGGAGACTTTTTTGAAAATTTGGATGCGGATGCGTTTAGGACTAAATTGTAAATTTTGAAAAGTTTAAGGGCTAAAGTGTAAATTAGCCAATTGAGCCTCGAGAATAGAAGTTAGAGGACTATTTACGGAAAATAGTAATTTTAGATTCGTATTATTTATTTAGATATAAATAATACATACGTAATTGAGTTAAGGTAAATAATTAATCGTTAAGTTAAAATAGAAAGTTTAATAGAGAATTGGTTTAAGTTAAAGAGTTCAAGGACCAAAAGCGACATTTAGCCAAATATATATGTAACCTTCAAAGTGAAGGAATTGTCCAGCCCCAAACTATCAGATCCTCTTTTCATTTCTCTCGCTGTTTCATTACGGTTCCGCCGCTCGATCTCCGTTTCTCGTCCGTTTCCGACGTTCTATAGCTCGAATTGATCGGATTTCAACGGGTAATCACGGTAAGCTTGACATTTTTCCGTTTAAATGGATATTTTTGGAGTTATATCGAGTTAAAGTTTTAGGCCACGAAACGATTTTATCGTTTTAATGATTTTAGGATTGAATTATAACGTTTCGAGCTTAGAATAAGTGTTATTAGCGTGTTTAGAACGTTTTTATGCGGAAAGCATGTCGGAAATCCCCGGAAAATGGATTTCGGGGGTCGTGCACTTCATGGTGCACGAACGTGCACCATCAATGGTGCACGAATGTGCACCAACATGTGGTGCACGACCGTGCACCACCAGGAGGTGCACGAACGTGCACCGCAAGGTACGGTCGTGCACTCGGCCCTTTTTCTCGACGTTTCTGTTTTGAAACCCTGTTTCATGTTTGTGTATCGAGGTTGAAATTGATCGATTGTCAAATAAGTGAATCGTTAACCTAATGAAGCTAAACGCGAATTGGTTTAGAAATGATATTCGATCCGTAAACGAGTTAAATACCGTTTATCGGAAAGTACATGTAAGAAGCACGGTAATCGATAAAAGTAGTATGTCGTGTCTCGAGTCAATCTAAGAATAGGATTCTGACGTGAGTCAATTATTTTAAAATAGTTTTAGATTCGGCGAGGCAAGAAGCCGCTGGACCAGGAGCTCGGGAGCTAGACGTTTCTGAACACTAGAGTATTTTTGGATAAGCGGTCACAGTGAGTTTATACGATTTTCTTTTATAGTATTTATTTAAGCAATTATTTTATATTGCTTTATGTTTGAATTGCATGTTTTATATGCGAAATTTTTATATGAATTGCGCATACGCTTGATTTGAAACCAGTATTGATCCGATAGAACGTGCTACCTATTGAGCGGCAATAGGACTGCGTGATCACCAGTTTTGATTTGATACAGCTGTGAGTTTATTATGATTATGAAATTTGAGATTTGATGTATGATTTTGATACGAGTAAGCACTCGGTTACAGTGTAACCTGGAGTCCCCGTATCTAGTGGGTTGGACCCACCAGTGAGTTGGACTCATAACTTGATATTAATGATTGGGTTGCATGATAGATGATTAATATGTTTGCGGATTAGGGTTTCAGTTGGATCCTATACTTGGCTGCATGAGGTTTAAACGTTATTGCATTGTTTTATGATTTATAAGAATACTTATTAGTAAATGTATGAACTCACTCAGTATATTCCCATATACTGACCCCTCACAGTCTTTCTTTCAGGTTAAAGCGTTTTAAAGGACGGACTTCTTTTTCTTGTTCCGGAAGTCTATGATAGTGAAAGAGTATGTCAAGGGAAGTTTTCTTCGTAGAGCTGCAGTAGTCGGTAGATGTCTGTATTGTCACGACCCGAATTCCACCCTAATCCAAGTCACGATCGGCGCTAGGGAATGGGAATGCTTGTTCCGAAACCCGTAGCAAGCCTAGAACCTCTAGAAATATTTCGCAAATATTGTTAAAAGATCGCACCTCGCGTGCGATCCGTTTTCAGAAAACACCGTTAAAACCTTTCTCATTTAACGCAAACACATTTCTGAAAATATACATATAAGCGAAATCTGGTTTCAGAAGTACTGGTTGGATAACCTTGTTATCTCAACCCTCGCTTCCTTCTGAAAACCTGGCGTGGTGATCACTGGAAACCAGGGACTTATCTTTCGCTTGCCTTAACACACATGCAGCCATGTTCCCAGTCACACGCCACCGTTAATATGTTTAACAAAATAAGCGGACACCTCTACGTCTCGCAACGGTGGTATTAAACATATTAAAATACACAGCGGACTGGTTACACATAGCCGGCATATACAAAACATACTGTTTTTGACCCTCACAAAAACACACGAGGCCGACTCGGTAACTAGATAAAATATGCCACCAAGCAGCCACCCAATAGCTACACACATGCACTAGATCCTATCCGAGTATCTAAACAAAGGATTAGTGGCACGGCTGCTGGCATATCACACTTATACTATTGCAGCATACTAAGAGTACAAAATCTTATGTACATTACCAAAGAAGAGCTTTCCTGAAGAAGGGATGTGGAAGCTCGACTGACTGCAAAGCTCGTTTCCTGAAAATGGGGAAACAACAACGGGGTCATAAATATAAATATTTCTGAGTGAGTAAACAGTTTACAGATAAATACCAAAATCGCATAATATATATAAAACAATAATATATATAAAATATTACCAATACGTTGATCCATATGAAACCATAGTCCACAATTTTCCTTACAGACACACTCTTATCATAAGCTTATAGACAACAGAATAAAGACCGTGACCCGAGTCGCTGCCGTCCAATTCTGTATCTCTGGTACCTGGACCGTAATCATGAAACTGCCATCGCGGTTTTATCTGCGACCGTAACTGTATTACTGTCGTCTCAGGGTTTACCCGTGAAGTCAGGGCATCTACTTTTCCAATGACTTACACGACAGACATACCTCTATACCTCGACAGAAGTACATCTAGAAATCGGTGTTGGTGATCACGCAACCCTATTGCCGCCCAATAGGTAGCTCCGTTCCAATGGACCTCTCTTGGCTAGTTTATACTATTGCGATTTATGGATTTAAAATAATTGAATACTGATATTGAAAAGTAAACACGTAAACTCACAGTACTGCTAAGTTACTACTTAGCACCGTCGTAGGTGTGACAGACTCCCCTGAGTCCTGGTCTGACTGCTGGACAGCTAGTCGGATCAAACATACAAAACACACAAGACAACACATCAATACCCATTTCTGGTATAAATATCTAGGTCCTGAAACCTAGGTTTAATCAAATCATTCAATTCACATAACACATAGCACGTATGGTCTCTTTCTCTTTAAAAACCATTTAAACCGTTTTCACCTCGAGAAAACGTTTAGACTTCACTTCAGAAGTCATTTTAGGTATAGCAATACCTAATTAAAATCATTTAATAGTATCGACTTGATTGTCAAAACAATTCACAGTCGTATACTAATTATTTAGCAACATCGTTTGCTAATTCTTTTAAACCGGTTAAACATCGACTTTAACTCTTTTAAAGTCCTTTTTAAACGTTTAACTTTACTTTTAAAATCTCATTTTAAAAGTCTTTAGCTTAGGTTTAAAAACTCTTTTCACTTTCTTTCAAAGTTATCATTTTTAAACGTTTTAGTTCGACGAAACTACGTCAAACGGATAGGGCAAAAAGGCCCTAATAGAATTTTCCCTTTTGGCGTCGGCCTGGTGCACGTCCATGCACCTTGGGTGCACCTCCGTATACCCCTTGCTAGTGCACGATCGTGCACCATTGTGCACGGTCGTGCACCCTGGATGGTGCACATTCGTGCACCTCCAAATTGGTGCACGTTCGTGCACCAACGTGCATAGCCCCGAGGAAACTTGATTCCCGGGGCATTCCAATGTGTTCCAACCTCGTTTTTTTGCTCCTAACACGTATACACAATCCAATCTATCTATATTCACATTCGGAACGTAAAAATAATAGGCATACGTTCGATTCGATACGGTAACCGTTTATAAACGAATATATATTCAAAATATATCGAAATAAACGTTTATTGTTAGATTAATACCTCGATTACTTGAGTAATCGTCGAAGAAACAGAGTTAAAATTAAGAAATGATCGGAACGGACGAAACCCTAATGTTCGCTGTCGCACAGTGAGAGCAAGCTGCTCCCTTTTTCATTCTGAAATAACCAAATGAAATGGCTGTGTCCATTTCATTCAACTTATATATATATATTTGGTTAAAGTGCGTTTAAGTACTAGCTCAATCATGCACTTTAAACCAACTTCTTAATTAGTCGTCCGTAGCTCAAACGAAAACGACTTTCAAATTTCTTGAAAATTTACCCAAAAATCAAATAAAATATGAAAAGAATAAAAATATAATTTTTATTCTCATCCGACTTATATTTTATCTTTAATAAATCCCAGAAGATTTGTTAGGTCCAAATCAGTCCCACTTGAATAAACTTTCTATGTCCAAATTTCATGAAACTTTGACGATAGCTTCGTCAAATTATTTCGCGAATAATGACACTAAAATTATTCGCTCGGGACTTATATATTATTTTATTTTAATTTGGACTAACGAATAATACTTAATTAGTTTATAATTAAAACTAATTAAAGTAAAAGTTTAGGGATTAAAGAAATTATTTTTCATTTCTTCTTCCCCACTCTTAACCGCCTCTCACTTTCTCGTATCCTACTTTTTTTTATTATTATTATTATATATATTAACTTATATTCGTTAATAACTCGTCGAGACTTCCGAATTTCGACATTTTAATTTCGGGGTTTTATCCGAAATATTAAACTCTCTGATAAGAGTGTTATATTGATATATTAATTATCAATATATTTTTATCTTACGACTCCAATTGTGTTCCCTGTTCTATTAGTCCCGTCATATTTCTTTATTAAAATTTAAATCCTCGATTTAAATTTTAAACTCTTATTATTACGATATAATTTTAGGAATACTTATAAATTAAATTTACGCTTAAATTTAATTTACATATTCCCGGCTAATAAAAGCTTTATACGTGGCTTATAAAATATGGGATATTACATGTATGTAATGTTAGATTTAAATTCAAACGGTATATTTAAATGGGCAACTCTGATTTGATATAAAAGTATATTATATATTAATTATTTATAAAGATCTTATTTTAACCGTTTGATTTCCTTGACCAATTGCCATGAGTGGAGTTGGTCGAGATCATGATTAGAGACAGGGCAGTGCTGGACATGAGGTGTCGCTCGGTAAGACCCTAGTCTATAAGAATGATTCGCAATGGTTTTCAGAAAGCAATAAAAGTAATGTGATATTTATAATAGTAAAGTTAAAAAGGTTTTCTGAAACGTTTATTATATTGTATTCGCGAAAAATTCATAGTGGTTTTAGGCTTGCTACGGGTTCTGGAGCTACCACTCCTGTTCCCTAGCGCCGGTCTCGGCTCAATAAATTGGGTCGTGACAATTGTGGTATCAGAGCAGTTGGTCCAGTTATCTCTGCTAATATGTGATTTCAAACAATTGGTTCAAGATACCACTGTTCTTGTGTGTGAGTCTACCTAGAAACTACTGCAGCACATAGGGATCTGAGTCATGTCTTGATCAGTTTCGTTTGATCTTAAGATTTTAACTCTCCTCCCTACGAACTGAGTTTGTTAGTATGATCGATAAGATGGTTAAACGATATACATATGCAAAAGTATTTTACTTACGTAAGAATGATCAATATATTATATGATCGTTGCGTATGATCACGTATGAGGTGGACAGACGACATTATGCAACGCGATGACGAGGCTAGCGTGCTAAGTATCATATGGTATAGTGATACCATCAAAGTTATGCGATATAAGCGCTAATAGATTATCGATAATGAAACGTGGATCCAGAGGAATGGAAGAAATTCCCAAGTTACAGAGTTTAAAGTTTAGAGAACTTACAAGGTGAAAGATTTGTAATTTACAAAGATTAATTGTTTTAATGATTTGAAAGTATAATTGTGCCTAGATTTGACATAGAAATGCACTATTGCCATGACATGAATAGAAGTGCATCACTACATACACACTATATGAAAACAATAAGAAATGAATCCATACATTAGTAGGACATGCATCATATGCATTATGTTCAGATGAAAGGTAGGTTATGGAAACTCTTTGGGGATGAGAGACGTCATCACCCTAATGCACAATTATACTAAAACATAAAGAATTTAAATATGAATTTTGTAAAAGAGTCAGTTTCTTTGGATTTCAAAGATTTCGAAATGGTTGCAACCATGATTGTTTTGATGTGAGTAGACCTAAACTAGAACTCTGTAACAGAGGTGAAATGTTCGAGATCTACCTATAAGCGATTCTCGAAAGTACAACAAACGCGTATAAGGACGTGAGCAAGAAGTTATGTTTTGAGAAGATACGAAGACAGTCGTAGGTCTAAGACCTATTATAGAATAGAATGATAAGTTATGCCTGAATGATTAAGTATAATCCATTGATCAGTGCACTAAGATGTCGTTATCTTGGAACGAAGTGATCAGAACTCTATGTTATAAGACGATAGAAGTGCGAGAAGTGATAGTTGAATATAGTAATCGATCCATAGCTTAAACACTAGAGGTGTGAAGATAATAATTACGAATAAAGGATGTAAGTTTTATGCAATATCTAAATATCATCAAATTTAGTAATAACTGAGATATCATTTGATTGAACCGTCGGATTGGTTTAATATCGGAGTACAATATCCCTAAGAAAGTTGACTAGGAGTTGACCGTTGCGATCGTCGAACGAAGGACTAAGCAACAGCTTCATAAGACTATTCATAGAGACTTGTACGGCTAGAAATAACCAATCTAGCCAACATACTACGAGAGTATAAGAAGTAAAGACGTAAGATATGTATCAGATGTGAATGGAGTGACACATAGGATTAATAAAGCAAAAGACGGATTGTATGTTGCGTGGAATATATTAAGGAGTTGGAAATTCGTGCAACGAGCTTTGCGGTTGGACATTCAGACCAACAAAATAAAGGATAAGGACATGTATACGAGTCATAAGGTCACAAGATGAGGATAAGAAAGATGAAGCGCAAAGAGCATAGTACGATAGCTATGCGATGTTGGTGATGATTCTCAAAGGAAGATGTGGATGTCACATGTGGAAAGACAACATACGTCTCATGACGAGGACTGTACCAGACGGATACAAATTAAGAGTTCCATATCTTAGGACTGACGAATAAATCGAAGTAAGTTAACACTTAGAATACATAATGTATACGAACGAGGGTACCCAGATAAGAATATTACGAATGAAGAAAACAAGACAGCAATGTATCAGAAGAAGTTAAGCTAGGATAGAAGTAAAAGAGAAAGAAAGATATAATAGCTAATAAAGATTCTAAAGTATGATACGAGAAGTGACAATGAATGAGGTATGTTACGATGGATTAAGTACAAGGGTATAGGAATACTTCCCATTGGATATAAATGAGCAAATGGATAGGAAGATATATAACGAACGAGTCAAAGAAGAGGAATGAATAGTTAAGATTAGAATACCAAGAGTGAAATCGTAATTCAAGGACATTGATTGAAGTTCAAGGTATACTAGTTTGAATACAAAAGAGGACATCGTACCAACAGGCGAAATGATGAGTTTGACATCATGTAGTTTCAAGATTAAGCGTTACATTAACTGTACCTAGATTAAAATGGCAAATGATGATATACATCATTTTGGAGTATGGCCAAAAGATTATTAACGATTTATAAGCAATTAGGATAAAGAGAAAGGATATGAGTAACATTGATAATTGATATTTCAACTTTCAAAAGGTTGACGGAGCAAGGTTGAATATCCTAATGGCAGTAATGTTTAATTAGGATCCAGAATGTCCCAAGAGACATCTGTGTTATATTAGAGTAATTAGATAGTAGTATGACGAGTATAAGGAAAAGATACAAAAAGTGTTATGAAGGTCGAGTATAGGATTCAATATGGATTTTACTCAAAGAATCGAAAAGTTTTAAAGGAATGTGAAAATAGGAGGTTGAAATTAGTCTCACTGACATAACAAATGTCAGTGATGGATGCACCCCATGAGTACAAGTGGGTATTAATGTATTGGATGTTAAAGTGATCTAGAGGAAGTAACGTCTAAAATTTTCATTAATGATTGGAAATGTAACAACGAAAAGTGGAATGTGAGAATAACGACAAAGGAATATATGGAAGAAATTACGAAAACTACAAGAGAGATATCACTAATGAATGAAACTAAGGAATATGAAGGGAAGTAATGAGTTGTAATAAAAATGAGTCGTAAATAAAAGTATTTTTAAAGAGTACAAGGAAGAGTACAAGAAGGAAACGAAGGATTATTATAGAAGTTTATACAATGTCATTTTTACGATTTCAAGCGTAAGCTATCCGCGGATTCATAAACTAACGTGTAGCAAATTGTTTTATAAAGACGTGTAAAGGAGAAGAGGCAAAGTATCTATCGAAAGTAACAGAGAGATGGATAGTCAAATTGACTAGTTAAGTTTAAAACCTTCTTAAAACCAAAAAGCTAATGAAGAATCGAATTAGGATTGTTCAAGAATCTATAAGATCAGTAATGACATGAAAGTATAACAATGTGAACATTAAGATTGGATTTACATTAAGTGTCATTAGATAAGGAATGTCTAATGAAAACAATGAGTCACTAAGATAAGAAGCTATTGAAAGAATATGAAAGAACAACGATACTTCGAGAGATAGATTAAAGCAGCATGAAGGATACTTGTAGCTATTGACAAAGATAGGCTACAAAACTAATCTACGAATATAGAAATTAGAAACAAAGTCTCAAATGAAAGGAAAGTAATACTAACAAGAGAAATGAATGAAATCAAAGGATCAAGAGACAAAATACGTTGTGAAAGATGGATGCTAAACATATCAAGTAATGCCAACAGTGCACTCAACTTCATGAGGTTAAGAAATCATGAAATGTGAAAGAGAAATATAGATTTAAACGATACAAGTTTAGGAAAAACGTATACGGACAGCACAATAAAGACAAACGCTCAAAAGAGATTTGACTTATGATACAAGATCATGAAGTCAATAAGCTAACCAAGCAGAGTGTCGATAAAAAACAAGGATATATCATCATTTCACTCTACGATCAATTAGAGTAAAGTTATATATTATAATAAGATACATCACAATGAGAGGAAGGATATAAGAGTAAGATTAGCAGAAATAAATGAGAAATAATTACTTTGGATAAATAATTTAAGTAATGCAAACAAGGAATCTTGCTACAGGAAAATAAGCAGAAAACTGTCAAGGAATGACGACATACAGAATTTCAAACATGATGAATTATAAAGACGATAGTATTTACTAGTTGCACAAGTCGATGTCATTAGAAATTGTAATTAAGGTAATAGCAGAATAAGAGACAAGATACTAACTAACTTCTAATAAAGAAGCGACAACATGACGTCATAAGTGAAACAATTATTCTAGCAAGTAATTTGAAATACGCAAACAAGAGAATCTACTACCATCAAGCTTAACCCAATGGCGTTAGATGAAAGGAGAAAGCGATAAGTGTGAAACGCAATGATGGTAAAGATATTTGGACGCAAACCGCTATCAAAAAAGTTCATTAGGATGATAAGTCAAGGACAAGATTTCAAATCTTTACAAAGAAACGTAATACTTGATAGGTAAAAGTATTACGACTGTAAAAGTATCAATGGAATAAAGTAAATAAGAAAGATTTATGAAAATTCGAGGACAAATTTTTATAAGAGGGGAAGAATGTAATACCCCAAATATTTTAGGATAATTAAGTCGCGCCACGTGTCGTAAATCCCGATGAATTAAGTTAAGATGGATTTAATTTTATCGAAAGTTTAGAATAATTTTTAATAAGAGGATTAGCGGGATTAAAGGAAAAGGCTTAGAAAATTTATGTAAAATAAATTATAAATCCTGAGGTGATAATTAGTTCGCCAAAGTCCGCGAAATATTTTATAGTACTTGTGATAAAAGTTTCGGGTCAATTGGATACTTTTTTTAAAATTTGGACGCGGATGCGTTTAGGACTAAATTGTAAATTTTGAAAACTTTAAGGGGTAAAGTGTAAATTAGCCAATTGAGCCTCGAGAATAAAAGTTAGAGGACTATTTACGGAAAATAATAATTCTAGATTCGTATTATTTATTTAGATATAAATAATACGTACGTAATTGAGTTAAGGTAAATAATTAATCGTTAATAGAGAATTGGTTTAAGTTAAAGAGTTCAAGGATCAAAAGCGACATTTAGCCAAATATATATGTAACCTTCAAAGTGAAGGAATTGTCCAGCACCATACCATCATATCCTCTTTTCATTTCTCTCGCCGTTTCATTACGGTTCCGCCGCTCGATCTCCGTTTCTCGTCCGTTTCCGACGTTCCATAGCTCGAATTGATCGGATTTCAACGGATAATCACGGTAAGCTTGACGTTTTTCCGTTTGAATGGATATTTTTGGAGTTATATCGAGTTAAAGTTTTAGGCCACGAAACGATTTTATCGTTTTAATGATTTTAGGATTGAATTATAATGTTTCGAGCTTAGAATAAGTGTTATTAGCGTGTTTAGAGCATTTTTACGCGGAAAGCATGTCGGAAATCCCCGGAAAATGGATTACGGGGGTCGTGCACTTTGTGCTGCACAAACGTGCACCACCAGAAGGTGCACGAACGTGCACTGCAAGGTACGGTCGTGCACTCGGCCCTTTTCCTCGACGTTTCTGTTTTGAAACCCTGCTTCATGTTTGTGTATCGAGGTTGAAATTAATCGATTGTCGAATAAGTGAATCGTTAACCTAATGAAGCTAAACGTGAATTGGTTTAGAAATGATATTCGATCCGTAAACGAGTTAAATACCGTTTATCGGAAAGTACATGTAAAAAGCACGGTAATCGATAAAAGTAGTATGTCGTGTATCGAATCTAGAGTCAATCTTAGAATAGGATTCTGACGTGACTCAATTATTTTAAAATAGTTTTAGATCCGGCGAGGCAAGAAGCCGCTGGACCAGGAGCTCGAGGAGCTAGACGTTTCTGAACACCGGAGTATTTTTGGATAAGCGGTCACAATGAGTTTGTATGATTTTGTTTTAAAGTATTTATTTAAGCAATTATTTTATATTGCTTTATGTTTGAATTGCATGTTTTATATGCGAAATTTTTATATGAATTGCGCATACGCTTGATTTGAAACCAGTATTGATCCGATGGAACGTGCTACCTATTGAGCGGCAATAGGGCTGCTTGATCACCAGTTTTGATTTGATACAGCTGTGAGTTGATTATGATTATGAAATTCGAGATTTGATGTATGATTTTGATACGAGTGAGCACTCGGTTACGGTATAACCTGGAGTCCCCGTATCTAGTGGGTTGGACCCACCAGTGAGTTGGACTCACAACTTGATATTAATGATTGGGTTGCATGATAGATGATTAATATGTTTGAGGATTAGGGTTTCAGTCGGATCCTATACTTGGCTGCATGAGGTTTAAACGTTATTGTATTGTTTTATGATTTATAAGAATACTTATCAGTAAATGTATGAACTCGCTCAGTATATTCCCATATACTGACCCCTCAAGGGAAGTCTATGATAGTGAAAGAGTATGTCAAGGGAAGTTTTCTTCGTAGAGCTGCAGTAGTCGGTAGATGTCTGTATGTAATGTGAGATTTAAATTCAAACGGTATATTTAAATGGGCAACTCTGATTTGATATAAAAGTATATTATATATTAATTATTTATAAAGATCTTATTTTAACCGTTTGATTTCCTTGACCAATTGCCATGAGTGGAGTTGGTCGAGATCATGATTAGAGACAGGGCAGTGCTGGACATGAGGTGTCGCTCGGTAAGACCCTATTCTATAAGAATGATTCGCAATGGTTTTCAGAAAGCAATACAGGTAATGTGATATTTATAATACTAAAGTTAAAAAGGTTTTCTGAAACGTTTATTATATTGTATTCGCAAAAAATTCATAGTGGTTTTAGGCTTGCTACGGGTTCCGGAGCTACCATTCCCGTTCCCTAGCGCCGGTCTCGGCTCAATAAATTGGGTCGTGACATCTATCATTTGTGTTTGATTATAACATCTGACTGGTGGATATTGTGCATTCATGCTTGAGTGACGTTTTATTTCCTCTTATAACTTTAGATCAAAAGAAAGGTAATTATTGTAATTTAATTTTCTTTGTTAACTTTTGAGATTCTAGTTTTTATTTACTAAATGCTAATATATATGAACTTTATGTATGTTGTTTGATAAATCAAGTGGTGGAAGCTTAAGAGATTGTTTATTTGTACTACACATCTGCCTCTGGATTGATGGTAATCAATTCAGTGGTAAGAGTTTAATTTTAAACCTTAATATAGCATGTTATTTACTTATTCTTTTGTGCTTGTGTTATGTTTAAATTTCTAATGTTTTCTATTTTTTATAGATGGCTGCAGTTGAAGATGTTGGGATTGGGAGCAACATTGCTCCCAGTCCTAATGCTCCAGCTACTACATTGTTGCCTGTTGAGGGCTCAACAAGGCCTTTGCCTATGCCTGAGGCAATTGGGGCAAATCCCCAATCTAAAAAGAGGAAGCCAATGGTCAGTAGGTCTCCTGTTTGGGATCACTTTGATCATGTGTATGATGAGTCCGGTGGAGTCATTATTGCTAAGTGTCTTTATTGTGCTAAAATTTATCAATGCCATAGTAAATTGAATGGTACTTCTACTCTGAGGGCACATATGCTTGCATGTTTTAAAAACCCTCATGCTAAGCGCACTAGGCAGGCTTTGTTATGTTTAAATCTTGTTGCCCCTATTTGTAATGATGGTGTCGGTACAGTTAATGTTGGGTCTTGGAAGTTTTGTCAAGAATATGTTAGGGAAGCATTAACCTATATGATAGCTATGGATGAGTTACCTTTTAGGTTTGTGGAAGGATTGGAATTTAGAAAACTGATGTTAACTGCATGTCCTAGGTTTAAAATACCATCAAGGTGGACTGTAACTAGGGATTGTTTTAAATTGTATGAGGAACAAAGGCTAAAATTGAAACTTTTCTCAAAAGATCATAGTCAAATGGTTTCTATAACAACTGATACATGGACTAGTATTCAGAGAATTAACTACATGTATGTTACATGTCATTGGCTTGATGATGTGTGGATTTTGCACAAAAGAACTATTGCTTTTATGCCTATTAGTGGTCATAGGGGTGAACAGATTTCTAAGTCTCTAGAAAATTGTTTATTGGACTGGGGGACTTAAAAATGTGTTCACAATTACAATGGATAATGCTAGTAGTAATGATACTGATGTGACTGCTTTTAGAAAGAAACTGCTGCAATGAGGAACTGGGGTTGCCAAGGGCAAGTTATTAAATATGAGATGCATTGCACATATATTGAATTTGGTTGTTAGTGATTGTCTAAAAGATGCGAATGTTTCAATTAAGAAAGTTAGAGATTGTGTTAGGTACATTAGGAACAGTCTTGCTAGGTTAAAAAAGTTTAAAGAAGCTGCTGAGTTTGTTGGCATTGAAACTAAAAGGACTCTGTGTCTTGATGTTCCTACTCGTTGGAACTCTACTTATTTGATGCTCACTACTGCCTGTTTATTTGAAAAAGCATTTGAAAAATATGACGGGGATGAGTCATCTTTTAGGTCTGATTTGAATGAGAGTATTCCTGACTGTCTTGATTGGGAGGTTGTGAGGAAGTTTTTTGATTGTCTATCTAACTTCTATCATGTTACTTTACGCATATCTGGGTCTTTGTATGTGACTTCTGATATGCATTTTCAAGAAATTTGTGATTTGAATTGTGTATTGGGTGATATACATTGAGGATTTTGAGGTTAAAATGCTGGGTGAAAAGATGAAAGTAAAGTTTGACAAGTATTGGGGTGACCCTGAAAAATGAATAAGTTGATTTTCTTTGCTTGTGTGTTTGATCCTTCTGTTAAGTTAGAAGGTATGGAGTACTCTTTAACCACAATGTTTGGAAATGAGAAAGGGGTAGTTCTGTTTAAGTCTGTTGTTGATGAACTCACTTTGTTGTTCAATGAATACGTATCTTTATATGAATCTGGTGGAAGCAGAACCAATTTGATTGAGGTGAGTTCTCAGTGTCAATTATCCCCTTCTCAAGGAGGTGTTGCATCACCCTCTGTTCTAGTTCTTGTGCCTGATTCTGGTTCAAAAAAGCTTCCATCGGTAATGAAAGCTAGATTTAAGAGACATAGAAAGAAAATAGGAACTTCAAGTACTCGTAGGAGTGAACTAGAAGTATACCTTAGTGAGGAATTAGTGGAAGATGGAGATGGTGTGGATATTTTAAATTGGTGGAAGCATAATGCTCAACGTTTTCCAGTTCTTTCTAAACTAGCTCGCGACATTCTTGTTGTTACCATTTCTACTATGGCATCCGAACCAGCATTCAGCACTGGCGACAAAGTACTGGATAGCTTTAGGAGTTCTTTGACTCCTAAACTGGTGGAAGCTTTGATTTGTACACAAGACTGTTTGAGAGTATGCAATGCTCCCTTGATTGTGGAAGAATCCATTGAGAAGTTGGATGCATTTGAGCAAGGTTATGCGCTTCTTTCCTTTTGTATTCTCTAGTAAATTTTTCTTACTTTAAAGTTTGAACTTGTATTTCTATTTGGCTTGATTTTTCAAAGTTGCCAAATGTTGGCCCTCCTGCAATTTGAAACAAAGATGAAAGTGTCCCATTTTTGATTTTGAAGAACACATGTGATGTTGTTAGTCATGTGTTCTGGATTTGGATTCTGGTGGTGGAAGCCAAATGAGTTCAATGTCCCTGCTTGTCTCTTCTGAGTGCTGAATGCAAACTGATCCATGGATCAATTATTGTCCATGTCCCTGACCCTTCTGATAATCTGGATTTGAAGTCCAAATGGTGGACGCAAAAATCTAAATCTGACTTCTTCTTATCAAAAAAGTATGAACTTCTTCTAACTTTAAACTCTTGTACATTTTTGAATCTGTTCTAATTTTGAAAATAATTTCAAGCTGGTTTGAAACTTTTCAATTCTTATAGCTTTATTGCAAATTATTTTGTTTAAACTTCTTCTAAGTTTAAACTTCTTGTAACTTTAAACTCTCTTTAAAAACTGTTTTCAAACTGCTTTGTTTCTTTTGTATTTTCTTTTGGGCAATGATGCTTCCACCATATTCAGATTTTGTAATGCTTGCATTAAAGTGATATGATGTATTGGCGCCTTTTAGAGTCACCATATCATTGTGTTCGCCTTACAAATGACTGGAAAATTATATTTCTCAGCCCATGTTTTAATTATAAATTCTATTTTCCTATTTCAGTTTTTAACTTTGGTTTTTAATTTTTTTTCAATTCAGTACACTTTTTATGTTCTAAGTACTTTTTAATGTCTTTACACAGCTTCTCTCGTTTCTATTGTGCTCTGATCTCTGCATATATGCCTGCTGTTACAAAAGCATGACTTATTCAATTAAAAGAGATGAAGTTCAATTGGCAAATGGAATTTTTACATGAACTCTGTTTTTTTGACTTGCCAATTATTTACATTTTGAAACAGATAATTTGTATTATATATTTGCACTATGATTCTGTAATGGCCTAAAGGGAATTTTTGTAAATTCGGCAACTTTATATCATTTTTTGTATAGGATAAGGGAATAGTTATATAATTTTGTATAGGGTGATGTAGATATTATGATACAAACTCTATTTTGTGTATCATTTAGCAGTTTAGTACTGTAGATTCATAATGTAATGATGTATTTTCATGTAAATTGTATGTTTAGTTTACAATTTCTATCTTTGTAAAAGGCCCATTTATTGGCCCATTTATAAGGCCAAACCGATGTACCGAACCGAACTGACCAATACATATCGGTTACAATCTATTCGGTTTTTGTTAAATTTTTTGGCAATTTGGTTTCCATTTTCAAACTAATCAGTACCGTCGGTTTTTGAATCCTTACTGCCGAACCGAACTAAACTGACCGACGCATAGCCCTACCTACGCTGATTATATCAGTGAGTATTTGTGGCATCGCGCCGATCCTCTTGCCCTTTTTCCAGTCACATCTACAGCCGATGCTTCTCTACCTGCCGCATCTCCTGTTGCTGGTAAGCTTCCCATTTACCCTTCCTTTTTTTGTGTTGGTCTGTTGTCGTTTCTTACCGTTTGCATTAAAAGATTTACCGGTAAACTCAAATGCCACTACTGCTTCTGCTTTGGTTTCTCGGAAGCGTCTACAAAGTGGTCGTTTGAATCTTCCTCCCAAGAAGAAGCCTGATACTCGCCCTCCTTCGCCTGTTGTGTCCTTTATTCTTTCGTAATTGACTGGAGTTCTTCGTCCTGCTTCCTCCGGTAGTCGGCCGATGGTTCTCCCTTCTTCTTCCCTTCATTCCGCAGTGGTCGCAACTCTTCTGGTGTTTGTTCCTCCTGTTTCAACTGCTAGCAATGCTTCTCCCGTGGATCCCTCGACTGCGTCTACATCTTATCAAGAAGGTCAAGATGACGGGGAGGAGACAGTTGTTCCTTCTGCACCTCATGGAGGTTCTCACCAGATCCTTCCGTTTGGCTATAATCGCCATGACCTGGGCGTCTTCCGCCAGGTCCGTGATTTTCTTGGCATGATGGAGACGCAATCTTTTTATCAACGTCTAAAAGATGAGGGTCTCTTCGACTCTATTGTCCAGACACTTTTGACCGTCGTGTATGGCATTCGTATTGCTCAGCAGCATTACATTACTAAGGATTGTGAACTAGTGGGGGAGCAGTCAGATCGCTCTTTTGTGGAGTTGCAGGTGAAGGAGGCGTTTATTGAAAGGGACCTTCTGCGAAGGGAGAATGTTGATCTTTGCGCTGAGGTTGCTCGTCTTAAGTCTGAACGTGTTGGAATGAGAGAAGGTTTGGACGATTCCATCTTCCTTATTGCTCGTCTATTGAGGCTGCACCGGGGAGCCTTTCTAAAGAATTAGCTGTCCTCCCACCCCGGCGGAGATACTTCCTTGCTGTTGATGCCCACTCTCTAAAGGAAGAAGCTCAGTGTTTGTTGGATGGTCATAACTCAAGCCGCACCTCATGCTATTGATCCTCCTTTTACTTCCACTGTTGCTGCTCCGGTTCTAGTTAGCCATCCGAGTCTACATCCACTGTTGGTGGGTTTTCCTTCTCCTTTTGTATCACAGTCTTTGGGCCTGCCGTATCCTAGCATGCCTTTTCTCTCTGAAGGCTTTGGATATTTGAACACACCCAACGACGGTTAATTATTTTTGTGATGCGTTTGTAATTTCTTTTTAGTAGTTTATGTATTTGTTTTGAACGATGGCCTTGTTCTTCTTTTTTGATTTATTGGGATGTGTTGTTTTTTTTATATCAACTCTAATTAGTTTTTTGTTGAATGATCAGCTCGTGGTCGCTTCTCTTGCTATTTTATTTTGTTGTTGTCATGTTTTTGCTTTCGAGGAATTTTCCTCAAGCAGTCTTTGTTTTCGCAACTTGGGAGATGCCCCAAAAGCCTTGTATCTTGTTGTTTGTTTTCTTTTTCTTTCCCTTTTTTTTCTTCTGAGAGATGTTTCTCGGCGTAGCGACCATTGTCTTTTTGGGAATTGTTTCCCTGTTTGATTGTTGTATTATGTATGAATTTTTTTTTTCTTTTTGCACTTTGTAGCTTCAAGACAACGTTTACTTTTCATTCATGATATAATTTCAAGTGTTCTACATTCCAGAATCTGGGCACATCTTGTCCATCTAGTGTTTCCAGGCGGTATGCTCCTCTGCCGACAGTCTTGGTTACTCGATACGGTCCTTCCCAGTTGCTTTCCAACTTTTCTATGCCAGTATTTCCTTTCCCTATAGCCACATCTCTTAGGACCAGGTCTCCTGCCTTGAAACTTCTTGGTTGCATCTTTTTGTGGTGGTACCTAGCTGTTTGACTTCGATAAGCTTCAACTCGGATGTTGACCGCATGTCTTCTTCCTTTTAATTGGTCCATGGATCGCCTTAGTTCTTCTTCGTTTGTGTCTTCATTGTAGTGCTTTGTTCTTGTTGATGGCATTCCGATTTCGACTTGGATGATTGCTTGTACTTCGTATGTTAAGCGAAATGGTGTTTCTCCCGTCCCTTTCCTTGGAGTTGTTCTGTATGCCCAGACTACACTGTTCAGTTCTTCCACCTAGTTGCCTTTTGCTTTGTCCAAACTCTTTTTCAACCCTTTGCAAATCGTTCTGTTGGTTACTTCTGTCATTTCGTTTGTTTGGGGATGCGCCACTGATGTAAATTATAGGTTTATGCCAAGGTTTTCACAAAAACCCCTGAAGGTTGCATTGTCGAATTGCCTCCCATAATCGTTACTAGCGTCTTGGGGATACCAAATAAGCATACTACTTCTCTCCAGAAGAACTCTTCTGCCTATTATGGAGACCGCTTCTACCTCCACCCATTTTTTGGAGTGGTCGATTGCCACAAAGATGAATTTCTGTAGGTTCTTCGCCGTTGGGAACGGTCCCATGATGTCTATTCCCAATTTTACGAATGGCCATGAGCTTTGCGCGGGCTTGGTTTCCTGAGTTGGAATGTGGGATCTGTCCCCATGCCATTGGCATTTGTCGCATTTCTTTACCAGTTCTTTGGAGTCTTCTTTAATGCTTGGCCAGTAATATCCTTGCAGGGATGCTTTTCTTACTAGGGTTGCTTGTCCCTCGTGTGCGCCGCATATCTCCTCATGTAACTCGCTCAGAATATATTGTCCCTCTCTCCGAGATACGCATCTGCACCACGGGAGGCTTATGGCCGTCTGGTATAGCGTTCCTTCGTAATCGCGTATCGACTAGCTGTCCTTCTTACTTTATGCGCTTCGTTTAGGTCTTTGGGGTGATCTTCTTTACTTTTGCTTTTCACGATTACGTCATCAACGTACACTTCCATTGTTTTTCCGATTTAGTCTTTGAATATGTGTTTCATCAACCGTTGGTATGTTGCTTATGTATTTTTCAGCCTGAAGGGCATCATCGTGTAGTAGTAGATTCCTTCGTCCTTGAAAAAGCTTGTTTTTGTTTGATCTTCTTCCTTCATCGGAATTTGGTTGTATTCTTGCACCATGTCCGCCAAGCTGTACATCATATACCCTGCGGTGAAGTCGACTAATTAATCGGTATTGGGTAAGGGAAAGCAGTCCTTTGGGCATGCTTTGTTCAGGTCGGTAAAATCGACGCACATCCGGCTCTTCCGGTTTGTCTTTTTTACTAGAACCACGTTGCTTAGCCAGTCCGTGTATTTTACTTCTCTGGTGAATCCCGCCCCTAGAAATTTTCCTACTTCCTCTGCTACGATTCTTTGTTGCTTCTCCGAGTGTCATCGCTTCTTTTGTCGAATTGATTTCATGGTTGTGTCGACATTTAATTCATGGCATGCTACATCCGGATGTACGCCCTTGATGTCAGAGGCTTTTATGGCGAACGTCCCTTCAAACTCCCGGAGCACTTTCTGGATCTCCGTTTCAGTCGCCTCTTTCATGTTGGTGCCCATTTTCACGTTTTTCCCGGTGTGGACTTCCCATGGCTTCGTTTCTCATACCGGTTCAGCTGTCGATTCCTCACATGGCAGTTCCAATATCTCGTCTATGTGGAGTAGTTCGGCTATGGCCGCCTAGTGGCTGGCTTCCGCGTCCTCTTGGCTTCCTTTGATAATCATTGTCCATGAAGAGGTCAAGATCATTATCCTTTTGTTTCTGTGTTGAGGACTGCTCCTGACTCGTAGATGAACGGCCGACCCAATATAAGGTCATATGGGAGGCTCCTTCTTACGATATGAAAAGGGGAAGTATTTGTCCTTTCCTGTCCTTTGTCGTCGTCAAAGTTCACTCAAATTTCCGCTGCTCCTGTCGTTTGGAGTCTACCGCCTCCCATTACTCGTATGTAGCTTGGGTTTTCCCTTACGCAGATCTGACTCCCCCCGGTCGCGCAGTAGGCCTTCTCTGTGATGACATTAACGCATGATCCCTGGTCTACCGACACTCTCTGGACCTCTCGTCCTCCTACTTTTGCCGGAACTACGATGGCGCCTTCCATTTCTCTCGGCTCGAGATCCGGACTCGCATTGCATTCCACTACCGGCATCGTAGTTCTCTTCCGCTTGTATCTTCTCAGCGAGCTGTCATCAGTCTCATCTATTTTTCTCTTGTTAATCGTGCTTCTTTTGTGTGTGTGTGTGCATCTTAACTTGCTTAAATGTATGGTTGTGGGTTTATAAGGTTCTAGTTGCTCACCATCTCTATCACTAGAATTTTATTTTTCTGAGAACAGTGTTCCCATAGATGTGGCAATATTTAGGGATTGTATAGGATCAGATCATTGTTATAATTTGGTGTCTAATCTATGCAAGATGATAAAATGTTTCTGGATCCGGTCCTCTTCATGGATGGGGGACCGATGTATTAATAGGTGAGCATTCCTCGTTCTTCTAATTCGATGTGGGTTATATGTTGATAGGTGCATTGGGCTTTCGCTTGTGGGCTTATTCCATCAGTACATGTGCTGGTCAATAATATAGATATGCGTATGCGATAAAAGATCCATTCATTCGACCACTGGTACAATTGAGATATTTTCTGTTTCAATGGATCTACCCTTCTTTCAACTAGTCCTTGCGGATTTTGTAATTGACTATTTTTTTTATGTGAGTGTTCTACTCGATCGTAATCAATGATCTGGGGAAGACTTCTAGTGAACTTCTCCTCTCACTACTTAGACTGTCCCGCTCCAAGATAGGCCGATGGGCTCCTGCTGGGCGGTGGACTTCGTTGTTGGTGTCCTATCCGGGCTAAAAGGTTCGTTTTAACGTGTGCCTCCCCTTCGTAAAACTTTTTCTGGCCAAATCATTTTGGCCAATGGGCCGAAACCTACTACCAGGCCGCTGTCCTTTTTGAGATAGTTAGATCGACTCACATTTCATCAAGGGTAGGGTCCGTTGACACGGAATTATCTCAAAAAAAAATTGTTTGCTTTCTTTTACCGAATGGCTCGATTTTATCGCATATGTATATAAAAACGATTGAAAATAACATGCCCATTAGGCAAGACATTTCATAAATGGGCGAACTTGATTTCATCATCGACTCTGGAATTTTAATCAAATGAAAAGTTCAAAAATAATCAAATGCAGGGAAAGCATTGCAAACAGATCACCTAGAGCCTGAGACTTGGGATAGGTCCCTGTATCCGTCTTGCTGGAGATGCGTTCGATATGGGCGCTAATTCCTCTTGCTTCTAAGGCTTGGTCTCTTCTTGAATCTGATGTAGGACATTGAGTCTGTAGTTGAGCTTTCTCAGAAATTCTGCTGCTTTATTTGTTTGTTTGAAAGTGGTTAGAACCCTCTACTGTTCCATTCTATTGAATTGGAAAGCTAAGACCTCCGTTCTCCCGCTTAGTTGTTCCGGATAGATGGGATCCATGTTGTCCCCTTTGCTTGTCCTGGGTAGACTAAACCCTCGCCGTCTCGCTTGGCTATTTTGGATTACTCAAAACTTCTGCCGTTCCATTTGGTTGTTTTGGAAAGCCGAAACCTCTGTTGTTTTATCTGGTTAATAGATGGGGTCCATGTTGTCCCTTTCGTTTATTCTAGAAAAATTAAATCACGCCATTCCGTTTGGTTGTACTTAAATTTTTGATGCTCCACTCTGTTGCTCTAGAGAATTGAGACCTTCGTCGTCTTATTTGGTTGAAACCCTCGCCGTTCCAATTGGCTATTATAGGTTAGGTTGGAACCTTCGTTGTTCCGCTTAACTGTTCTGAGGGTCATTGAGCTGAAATCCTACGTCATTCTATGTACCGTGTCTGAATTTCTATCCTTCGATATAGTGGTCGAGCTTTTGCTTATGAAAATCACAATGTGTAATTAACTCATGGACTTTCTATATTAATCAGCATTATGCCCCCAAACTTGACAGGATGTACATCATCAGTGATTATCAAATGTGATGAGCTCGTCACTTGTCAGCTAGCTTTTAAAAGTCTGGGAAGGTACTGGTAACCTCTTATGGGTTTATCTTGGAACATTGGCTGCATGGCAGGTGGTACTTCCTGGATTGATCCTGATCTGAAGTTTTATGGATGAGGACTAGTTGCTTAACTGTCTGCTAATATGTCTAGGCTTTTGTACTCTTAATGCTGGAGTCGTAGAAGACATTCTTAACCGTCTGTTGGCTGTCTGGATCACTGATGCTGGAGTCGTGGAAGACTTTCAGGTTCGTCCGCTATCTAGGTCGCCAATGTTGGGGTCGTGGTAGGACCGTCATCTGGTTTGTCGATTGTCTAGGTCGCCGATGTATGAGTGGTAGGACCCTTACTGATTTGTTTGGCTGGTTGCTTGACATTCTGGATGTTGCATAGGTACTGGATATAGTAGTCAGGAGCATGGCTGCAAGACAAGGGGTTAGTGCATGGTGCGTGTATATTGCTGCATCCACAAAAGGTTAGTATGATGTTTTATGTTCAGGATGCATGAGATGCATGATATGCCGATGATATGTAAAGGTTAGCTTTAATAGGTAATACGTGGCAGTTTAGCAAGTAGACAAGCTCAATATCACCGAGACATGTTGTTGCTTCCAGCCTTATTTCTCCCACACACGTGTTCCAGGCGAGGTTTGATTCTTAGGATTTATAGTCTGAACCCTCGCATCGCAATAAAAGAGTCAGCATTCCTGCAAAGCTCTCTTCAAGAAGTTATAAGCAGATAGACGACATTTATCAATGTAATGAATCTTTTATCCCTTTCTGGAAGGAGTTGAAACATGTAGGGTAAACATAGAAGTTCATTTTGAAATCTGGAATTTGATTTAGTCTTGCGGTTGTATCTAGTGAAAGGAGTTTTCACTAGACTGGTTTATTGGAAGTTTGATCAAGCAAAGGAGTTTTACTCGATTGGATTCGTTCTTTTAG
Organism: Mercurialis annua; assembly: GCF_937616625.2. Classification (NCBI taxonomy): domain Eukaryota; kingdom Viridiplantae; phylum Streptophyta; class Magnoliopsida; order Malpighiales; family Euphorbiaceae; genus Mercurialis; species Mercurialis annua. Next base: position 42,807,651 of record NC_065570.1, read on the forward strand.
GCTTGGACTAACATGATATTTTAGAATCTGATTTGAGACTGGAAAATTTGTTAGGCCGGACTTAAAACTGAGACTGAAATGGTAATTTTTTGAAAAATTGGATTTGGAATCATTACATTGACATCATGCTCAATTACAAACATTATGTTGGGTATTTTCTTAGAGGGTAATGTGTAAGCTGGAATGCATGTTGGCTGATTCGATGAGTTCTAGTAGTTACCGGTTTAAGGGTCCCATAGACTAATATACCTTTGATAGGTCTCCTCAATCACGAGTACAAACGACCGAGGTACTGGGCTATGAGTAATACTGCTCCGAATAAGATGTTCTGGACGTTGGAGTGCAACGTCGAAGCGTGAGATCGGCTATGATTATCGAGGCTGGATAGAGACTCCTAGAGAGCAGGTGAAAAGAAAAGATTCTAATGCAATGCAACATGTGCAAACATGTATGGAAAATAAAGCCGGTGATTGATAAGGCGCAAGCCGCGCAGCTTAGTTCCATGGCAACCGTTTTTATAATAGTTTTGAAGACGTTTTATTTTTCAAATATGGTTGTTTTTAATCCCTAGTGGAGTCGCCACTATGAGCGGAGCGGGGTTCGGGGGTCACTCGCCCAAGGCTTATGGCTGACTTCTCGATCTGAAAATGGTTTAAGAAGATGGAGTCGCCACCTAGTTCAACTAGGAAATGCCTTTTAACCGACTAGGTAACCTTACTCGCTTATGGGTAAAATTATCGTGCATCGGACCAAAGACTGGGGTTCGTGGACCTCCCCGAGACTCTTGTGCTTGGCTTATCTGTCACCGGATTTATTTACTAGACACATTCGTTTTATTCTCATATCAACAATATATGCACCATGCAATTGGTCAAACAAGTCATCAATGCGAGGAAGAGGATATATGTTCTTGACGGTAACCTTTTCAACTGCCTGTATTTATACACAGTCGAAAGAAACCATTCTTCTTTTTTACAAATAGGACAGGAGCACCCCACGGAAAAGTACTCGGTCTAATGAAACCATTGTCCAACAACTATTCTAACTGATCTTTCAACTCTTTAAGCTCGGCAGGAGCCATCTGATACAGTAGTATCGAAATAGGAGTTGTACTAGGAACAACATCTAGGGTCATGACACGATAACACGATTCGCCTAACCCGAAAGTTTGGCGAATCCGGGTTGAGGCTTAGCGGGTACGTGTCGAAAACGTATCAACCTGTTTATGACACGAAATAACTGGGTCGTGTCACGGGTTGACTGGCGAACCCATCTAACCCACCTAACCCGTTTACAAATTATATTATTTGTAATAATATAAAAATAAAATAGTTATATATATAAATATAAAAAATAAAAATAAAGTTAATTATATTAATTATATCAATATATAAATAAAGTTAATTATATTAAAATCTTATAATTTGAATATTAATTGATAAATTTGAGGTTAAAATTATATTTATATTATTTAAAATATTCTTAAATGTTAAATGGGTCGTGTTAGTCGTGTCGTGTTAGCCGTGTAATTGTGTTAATCGTGTTACCCGTTTATCTTAACGTGTTAATCATGTCGTGTCACTCGTTTAAAATTCGTGTCGTGTTAGGGTTGGAAATTTTAACACGATTAATTAAATGAGTCGTGTTCATGTTAACCCTAATCGTGTCAATAGAGTGGGTCGACACGACACGAACACGACCCGCCAACCTATTTTGACATCCCTAACAACATCAATGTAGAATTTAATATTGTGATCAGGTGGTAATCCAGGTTACTTCTCTAGAAAAACATCAGTAAACTCATCCACTATTAGAACAATGTTCATATTACCAACGTATGCATTCACATCACAAATCATTACCAAGAAACCATGACAACCCTTATTCAACATCCGCTTTACCTACTTTTATGTTTATTCCACCATTATTTTTATGCTTATTCCATCATTGACAAATGATGATTTTGCTGAAATTTTATTATTTGATTAGAGCAGTGTAAATTTATGAGAGTATTGTGTTATTATAAAAATTGTGTTGGAGAAGTTTTGATAATTTGAATTAGTTTGTTGTACGTAATTATAACTATTTGTTTTTTTTAATTATTATAATTGTTTATTAAACTTTCAAAATCCATTACTTTTAAAAATAAAGTATAAGTTGAATTAAAGTAGATATTGGAGTACAAATAAAATCTTCTACTACATGGTTTAGTGGGTGTTGTTATTTCAGTTTTTTTTTAATATTCATAAAATAATATTATTACAAGTTTACTGCTAGACTATTTATATATAAAATTTACAATATTATTGTCAAATATCTATGATTTTAGTGGTTGGCAAACAAATTATAGTTCGGTTGGCTTCACTTGTATTGCACTTTTTAGAGGGTGTAGGTTTGACCTACCCCTCTGCAGCTAGTAGGCTGAATTTAAAAAAGTAAAATTTTAAAATAATAATAATACTATAACTAATTTCCGCTAATCCCACTAATCATATTTTAGATAAGAAAAGTGGTACCAAACTGTGAATTATGACAAATGTGAGATACCTTAGAGTAATTTTTCTTTAAAAAAAACAAAATTTTAATTAAATTTTATTTCAGATAAGAAAAGTGGTATGCAATGAACTGTTATAAATAAATTTTTACACCGAATTATATTAAAATATATTTTTTATATCTTACTTAAGATAGATTTTTAGGCAGCTCAGTCCACTACGACTACGTTATCCATGAACTGAGCCAATAATATTATAATATTTATTAAAATGATGGTATTTTTATAATTTTGTTTGCTAATTTTTTATATTTTTAAATAATAATATTATAAAAATACTCTTATTTTAATGAAGTGTTATAGTATTATTGGCTCAGTTCGCAGATGACGTGGTGGAGTGAATCTATTTAAAAATTTCTCCTTAATCGAACTAATTTAGGATATAATTTGAAAAATTTTATTCTAAAAATCCCAACATCGGGAAGTTAAATAATTTTGGAATTTGTTCCAACCTCCATGGCATTGGGCAACAGTAAAAGTAATTAGATTAAGGATAAAGTTATCCGGATAGAATCTATCCGGATAGAAAGGTCAATTTTGGTCTTTTGCCTTAATATTTGAGGGATATTTGAGTAATTTAAAGTGTAAATAAAATTATAAAGACAAGTATAACTTTCGGTGAATAAATAATTACTTATATTAAAAGATGAACAAAATCTTACCAAATCAGTTTTTCTTTTGAAAATAAGATTTAGAACAAATTATTTGAAAATCAAATTAAGATAAGCTTTGTTTTGTTAACTAGGGCCGGCTAAAATTGTTATCTTAAACACTTGAATAAATTGACTTGATAGCTGGCTCATACTTAGCCCCAGCTATCAAGCCAACCCTTATTTTTTTTAAGAAGCCAACTTTTAAATTAAAATTTTAAATTATGTCATATATATGTGAACTTTAATAAATTTAAATAGTTTTATTTTAATTGTATTAAAGTATAATAACAAATAAAATAAAAATTAAAAAAATTATCTTTTATAAATTATCTTTCACGGTATTTTTTTTAATTTATAAATAAAATAATTTCTTATGTTAAAATAAAGGCAAAAGGTATAAAAAAAAAAACCCCTGCGGTTTCTCCAAAAGTACACGACAACTCTTTTTGATTTTTGGGGTACAATTCATCCCCCCAAAAAAAAATTATTGAACAAAAACACCCTTCCGTCCATAATCACCGTTAACTGGTGAAGTAGCACATAGAAAAAAATTTCAAAAACATCCTTGATATTTACATTGTTTATAGATTTTATATTTATAATTTTTTTAACACATTTCGCCATCTTCTTCGTTTAAATACAAATAAAATTTTATATTAAAATATTTAAAAATCGACTTTCGACAAGTAGAATTTACATCCGCTTCTCCCTCTTCCCCTGTCTCCAACTAGATCTATTCCCAATAATATTTTAAAAATAACCTTTTCTTGAAAGAAACACCAAACGTATTCTGACTTTTCACTCCCACCAGCCGACTGATGGAAATGGACCGACTATTGAAGATATTTTTGTTGAGTCCGGATGCTATGTTGAATGTGCGAGCGACACTACACTACGTAGGTACCTATGCAGATGAGGCGTTGGATGGTTTTGAGACTCGTATATATGTCATAGCTTATATTTTTGTCCTTCCTATTTGAAACTCAGACAATATAATTTTTCATTTTTGTTTTCGTCCATAATATTAGTGTTTACGTTCACTAAAAATTAGTCAACTGAATCAAAATATTAGAATAAAATAAAATTCAAATTAATATCTAAATTTATAATTTTAGTATGTCTAAATAAAAATCATATTATTATGAGATATGGTGAATTAATAACCTCAATTTACTTTTTTTGTATTTTTTTATAAAACCATTGAATTTTATAGATAAATAATTTATATTCATATTTATATTAAAAATAAGTTTAACGACACAGTTTTTTTTGATGCAGTTGACTAACACAAAAAAAACATATAGAAACTGAATTACTAACGTAAACGTAAATGGATGACTATCGTTTGATTTTAAAAAAAGTGAATAAAAGTATGAATTATGTCAAATTTATGAACTTCGTAATGATTTTCTATGAAATTTGCATAATAAATTTGATGTAAGAGTAAATATTTAATCAAATCAATTTAGTCGAACTCTTCTAGACTTAAAATTGAATCTAAAAAAATATTAACTGAAACAAAACTGATCATTAAAAAAAACAAATTGAATCAAAAATGGATTTCTTTTTAAATATTGATATGTTCTGTTAAAACCGATTAAAGTATATAAAATTAAAAAGAGTTTAATATTTGATTATCTAGTTAGTTCAGTTAATTTTAATTTACTCAATTTAAAACCAAAACCAATACGGCCTCCGTTTTAACCATACGAAATCGATCAAAAGTCATCTATTGGACCGAATAAAATTATTGACCCGATGTTTTAGATCAACTATTTTTTTAGATAGCGACTGGTTTAATTCAACAGTTTCATACATCATTTAGCAAGCATCTAGTATTTGATAGATAATGTCAATTTAAATGATTTAGATAATATAAAAATGAATACAATGTAATTAGGAAGTCCTTTTAATCTTCAAATTTTACTAAAACTAAAATGCAGCTTATAGTTTAAAGGATTAATCACTTAAAAATATCAAGGTCAGTTATATTCAAAGCTTTTGAAATCGTCTAAATTAGTGACTGACTTGAAAATATAAATTTGATAAACTAATATATCGAGACTAAAATATATTATTAATGAGGAATCTTTTATATTAATATTATATATCGGGACTAACGTATATTATTAATCGGGTTAATGTCAGAAAAATTCATCAATTTTACACGTTTTCTGATTTCAATCACGTAGTTTAAATTTTTTTTCATTTTCATGCACGAACTACCACTTTTTCTCAAATTCATGCACGGTGCTAAGGTGTCACGGCTCCATTGGCGTAATTCATTGAGGTGGAGGTCATTTTACACCAATGAATAAGTGCCACCTCAACACCGTGCATGGATTTGAGAAAAAGTGGTAGTTCGTGCATGAAAATGAGAAAATTTAAACTACGTGATTAAAATGAAAAAACATGTAAAGTTCGTGATTTTTTTAACATTAACCCTTATTAATAAGTATAGTTATCACAAAAATATATATAATATTTAGTATTAAACATATATTATTTTGTATATAAATTTGAAGCAATTAAGGAAGTCCTTTTAACCTTAAAACTTTGCTAAAACTAAAATGTATCGCTTAAAAATATAAAATCTCTACGTTTGAGTTCAGTTATATCTAAATCTATTGAATTCGTCTAGATTACCTCATTTTGAATGTTTATGTGTCGGTTATATCCAATTTTTAAAAATTTGGATCAGTAACTCAAAATTGACTATTTTTTTTAAAAAAATGGCCGTAACCGACACACGACACAGAAACACTCAAATCGTGCTAATTTACACGATTTCAAAAGGTTTGAATATAACAAACCTTAAACGCAAAGGTTTAAAAACCAAATCAAAAAATACGGTGAACTGTTCCAAAAGTTTAGGTTTAAGTTTTAATTTTTAATTTCATGGTTAATAGTTTATGTGTAGTTTTTGAAGTTTTAAAAATTGCAGTTAACAATTGATCTTCAATCTAGTAGTTTAGGTTTAGTTTTTTAATTATAAAAATCGTACTATTATGGATCGGTTTATATATTATTCTCATGGACCAGTTCACCAATCCATACCCACCCCTAATAAAGATATATAGGAAAAAGAGTCATATAATAATTCAATTTGATTAGTTTATAAAAATTTCTTATCAATTCAGTTTGATTAAATTCAGTTTGATTAGTTTATATTTAAGTAAAAATTGTAATATGATAATTAAATTGATATATAGAAAAAGGGTCATTTATGCTCTTAATGTTTGACTGGAAGATAAATTAAGCCCTCAACATCTGGAACATATGCCCTTAACGTCTCAAAAAATAAACAACCAGACCCTCCAATTTTGACAACCAGATCCTCCGAGTTAGAATTATTTGGACAAACATATAAATTTTGAAAAATATAATTTAATTAGCAATTTATACACATACATTTTCTTTTATCTTTTTCATTCTTAAGTTTAATTTATTTTTTTTAATTTTCATACAATTTTTCCTTATTTATTTTTATGTGATGATAATATTATTTGTATAAAACAACTTTAACTCCTCCACGTAAACCATTGACAACTTTAAATATATGACTTCCACAAACTTTTATTCCAAGTCTTTATCTTTTCCGTTTACATGATATAATTTGAAATGCTTATCACAAAATCAATGACTATCACAAATTAAATTACTAGATCATTACTTATTGATGGATACCGAATCCTATTCTACTTATAATGAAGCCGAGTCGCAGGAGAACTATTCTCAGACGACACCAGACTCCCGCCCAAAGGCCCGAATCAAGATAAACCAGCGGCCGAATCCACCGGATCCGCCTTGACTGGAATACATTATTCAACATCATAAAGACTGATTCCTGAGGACTCGGACAAAGCGTCGACCCCGGGATTCGGATAAGATCACCAAGATCTATGCATATTCAGAGTATCTGTCATATTTGGATACAAACTCCAACTTAGGAAGATAACCTCCAACTTAGGAAGACGAGACTATTTAGGAATATCTTCCTAAATAGGACTCCTGTCTGAATAAGGAAAATTACTCCTAATCAGGGTCAAACCCTACAAAGTAGGAATCACTTTCCTACTACAACTCTACAAGGTATACAAGGTATACAATCATATACTATAAAAGGAGTTTGAGGTATGCCTAAACACACAACTTATAAGAAATACAATTATTCTCTCTTAAGCCTAAACTGACTTAAGCATCGGAGAGCTAATCGGGCAAACCGTCTGATTAGCCATCTAGACTGTTTTGCAGGATTAATGCCGTCGAGGTGCCGGAATCCATCAATTGGCGCCGTCTGTGGGAAAAGCTTGAAAACTTCAAAATTCGAATGAGCTTTTCTGAACTCAAATAAATTCTCATTGAAGGATGGCATCCGACGGGACTAATTCAAAACAACAACAAATAATATTATATAGATCTAATCGATCGAAAGAATGAGAAATATAAAATTATTGTTGATCAATTATTTCAACAAAAAAGAAGCAGGTGAAGAAGTATTAATGGCGAGATATTCGACAAAAATAGTAAGAAAAAATAAGTTACAGTATTTGGCCAAATTGAAAGAATAAAAAGTGAAGAAAGAGATTGACCAAGAAAAAGGAAGCAATTATTAAATTGGCGGCCAAAATAGAATGCTGGTGAACGAAAGGATTTGATAAATATGAAGCAAGTTCATAATTAATGGCCAAATTCAGGAGAAAAAGGAAGTAATTAAACAAGTCCACACTAATTACCAAGTTCAAAAAAGGAATACAGGTTTGGGCGTGATCAAGAAAGTGGAATGACCCCTTAATATTTTTGAAGCATTGCTTGCTGGGTGAGACAATTACTCGCTTGAGACGTTTATATCTCATTTGAATCACCGCGATAAAAATTATATTTGGAATTGACGAATCAGAGATATCATCTTATTATCAACGGGAGCTAAATCACGATAAGTCTTTCTTTCTTGAATCTATTTATTTTTCTTATCGGTTATTGATTTTGACTCCAAAATCAAAGAGAAAATAAACTATAGTTTAAATTTCACTTTATAGTACTTCAAGTATATTTTTAAATTAAAATTTGATAAATAAATTATATGATTGGAAAAAGTAAAAAAGAAGAAGAAGAATAAAGTAAAGTAAAACCAAGAAGAGACTTGGCCTAATAAGACTCGGTCAAAAAGAAGAAATTAAAAGGAACCCCAAGAGGAGAAAAAGAGATAGATTCGGCCGAATACTAAAGAGAGAGAGATTCGGTCGAATCCTAAAGAGATAGATACGGCCGAATCCTGAAAACCCCAAGAGGGAAAAAAAGAGATAGATTCGGCCGGATCCTAGATAGAGAGATTCGGCCGAATTCTGAAGAGAGAGATTCGGCCGAATCCTGAAGAGAAAGATTCAATCGAATCCTGAAAACCCCAAAAGGGAATAAAGAGATAGATTCGGCCTAATCCTAAAGAGAGATTCGGCCGAATCCTGAAGAGAGCGATTCGGCCGAATCCTAAAGAGATAGATTCGCCCGAATCCTGAAAACCCCAAGAGGGAAAAAAGAGATAGATTCGGCCGAATCCTAAAGAGATAGACTCGGCCGAATCCTAAACAGATAGATTCGGCCGAATCCTGAAAACCCCAAGAGGAAAAAAAAGAGATAGATTTGGCCGAATCCTAAAGAGATAGATTAGGCCGAATCCTAGAGAGAGAGATTCAGCCGAATCCTAGAGAGAGATTCGGCCGAATCCTGAATAGAGAGATTCGGCCGAATCCTAAAGAGATAGATTCGGCCGAATCCTAAAGAAAGAGATTCGGCCGAATCCTAAAGATAGAGATTCGGCCGAACCCAAAAGAGATAGACTCGGCCGAATCCTAAACAGATAGATTTGGCCGACTCCTGAAAACCCCAAGAGGGAAAAAAAGAGATAAATTCGGCCGAATCCTAAAGAGAGAGATTCGGCCGAATCCTAAAGATAGAGATTCGGCCGAATCCTAAAGAGATAGACTCGGCCGAATCCTAAACAGATAGATTAGGCCGAATCCTGAAAACCCCAAGAGGAAAAAAAGAGATAAATTTGGCCGAATTCTAAAGAGATAGATTCGACCGAATGAATCCTAATGAGAGATTCGGCCGAATCCTAAAAAGAGAGATTCGGCCGAATCCTAAACAGATACATTCGGCCGAATCCTGAAAATCCCAAGAGGGGAAAAAGAGAGATTCAGCCGAATCCTAAAGAGATAGATTCGGCCGAATCCTGAAAACCCCATGAGGCAAAAAAGAGATAGATTCGGCCGAATCCTAAAGAGATAGATTCATTCGAATCCCGAAGAAAACCTCAAAAGGGAAAGAAGAGATAGATTCATCTGAATCCTGAAGAAAAGCAAAAGACAAGAAATAGTAAAAGTAAAAACAGCCCCATAAATTCAATCCAAAAAGAAAAATTAGAAAGACAAAGGCGAATCCTCTGAATTTGCACATCGGAGTAAAACCAAATATGTAGCAGAAGAAGATATGGAAGAAAAAGATATCCCAAAAGGCGAAGGAAGAAACTGCCCAAGAGGCAAAAATGAAAATTGAAAAAAAAATCCCAAGAGGGAAAGAAGAAAGAATAAAGTAGAAGTCAAATGACCCATCATCAAGTATAGACTTTTTGTCATACCTGACGGTGCCAATCGCCCATTGTTAAGTATAGACGTCTGTCATACCCAATGGTGCGAACTATTTTTAATTCATACAACGCATCAAAGCAGAAAGGAATCAGAATAAATAAAGGCGAAACGCCAAAAAACCAGAGTATAGATTTACTCTAAAATAAAGGCAAAGCGCCAAAAAACCATAGTATAGATTTACTCTAAAAATAAAAGCGAAACGCCAAAAAGAGAGTTTAGATTAACTCTAAAGGCAAAATATCAAAGATCAAAATCAACTCAAAGCAAAATGTCAAGGCGAATCAACTAGATAAAGCAAAATAAAGCGAAAGGCGAATCAACTAGATAAAGCAAAATAAAGTGAAAAGCAAAACGCCAAGAAATAGAGGAATACGAAAGAAAGAGAAACGCCGGAAAATAAGAGGAATGCAAAAGAAAGGCGAAACGCCTAAACAAAAGGAATGCGAAAGCGCTCAAATCAAAAGAAATAAGGATACGTGCCCAAATCAACGAATCATAGGCAACTCGCCCAAATCAGAGGAACAAATCTTAAAAAGAAAGGCGATCCGCCCAAAAAGAATCAAAATCAAGAAAAATCGACGAAATAAATTGAAGACATGATCTCAAAAACGGGCATAAATACCCTTTGAGATCAGTGTATTTGTGGGGGAGTTTGAAGGATTAATATATGTCCAAAGAATAATGAACATCAAGAATAAAGAGGAAAAAATAAAAAACTTAAAATCACAACCAACAAAGATCAACCACTTGAAGACAAAAACAGCGAACCAAATGGAAAATAAGGAGCAATGCAGTAAATAAAGAAAAGACTCGACCTAGTCCTAAACAAAGAAGATTCGCCCAGTACAAGGGTTTCGCCGGTTGATGAAAATTCATCACCTAAACGACGAGGATTCACCACATAAAACCATAAAAATAAGACAATAAGTCTCGCCAAAAGAAAAGAGGAAATACTCAAAACTACTATGAAGATTACCAGAGAAATCAAAACACGAAAATTAGAGATTGAAGAATAAAGGCAAAGCTACTTTCAAAACGATCAAGAGTAAAAGATGAAAAATGAAATAAATACAAAAGTTTAAAGACAAAGAAAGATAGAACGAATGAACACCTGTCCTATCTTCAAAACAAATAACGAACAGATGAACGACACATGACGAAAAGGGAGAAAAACTGGAATCTTACTCGAGAAGCAAAAAGGAACGCCGAAATACAAAAACGACTCGCCTCAAATGGAGCTGAAATACTCCAAGGCATAAATACCATGACTTCAGCTCACTTACGGGGGGGCTAATGATGGATACCGAATCATATTCTACTTATAATGGAGCCGAGTCGCATGAGATCTATTCTCAGACGACACCAGACTCCCGCCCAAAGGCCTGAATCAAGATAAACCAGCGGCCGAATCCACCGGATCCGCCTTGAGTGGAATACATTATTCAACATCATAAAGACCGATTCCTGAGGACTCGGACAAAACGCGTCGATCCCGGGATTCAAATAAGATCACCAAGATCTACGCATATTCGGAGTATCTGTCATATTTGGATACAAACTCCAACTTAGGAAGATAACCTCCAACTTAGGAAGATGAGACTATTTAGGAATATCTTCCTAAATAGGACTCATGTCTTAATAAGGAAAATTACTCCTAATCAGGGTCAAACCCTACAAAGTAGGAATCACTTTCCTACTACAACTCTACAAGGTATACAATCATCTACTATAAAAGGAGTTTGAGGTATACCTAAACACACAACTTATAAGAAATACAATTATTATCTCTTAAGCCTAAACTGACTTAAGTATCGGAGAGCTAATCGGGCAAACCGTCTGATTAGCCATCTACACTGTTTTGCAGGATTAATGCTGTCGAGGTGCCGGAATCCATCACTTATCATGTAGTTATTCAACTCTTTTCAAACTCAATTTTATATCTTAATTTTACTATATATATCACAATGATATATACGATTTATTAGTAAATTTTTGTCAATTTTATTTTGTGAGGTGATATTTTTGCAGGTTGATAAAAATGTCATACATGCCAAAGAGAAGAAGAAGCGGAGATTAGATTATTCCACCACCACTACCACGTTTAGAAGCAATGTACAAAGACACAAAGGAACAACTTTCTGAATTGAGAATGGAGACTAAGGAGTTGATGGTAAGATTGAATAAGCGTCTTGGAGATGAACTTTTGAAGGATTTGATCCTGAGAGATGATCCTTTATTGCGAACTTATGAATTATTTGAAGATGCTATTAACGACATAGAAAATAAAAAGGAAAAGATTAGAGAAATGGTCAAAAACGCTCCTATTATCGTTGTTCCGGATACCAGTACCTCTGCTTCTAATTAGTACTATTTATTTAATTTTTTAAGGTTATAACTATTATTGTTTATGAAAACTTTAGGTTTTCTTTGTTTTTATTAAGTTATCTATTATGTATTAGGCTCTGTATTATTAATAAAGTTCAATTTTATGTTGGAAAATTTGTATTGTTTTTGAGATATTAGTATTTATTTTTTTAATATTATATCGGAAAATAAATTATAGCTCAGCCCGCTGAAAATTTGAACTAAAAACAACCAAAACTGCTCTTCCAATACAATATACAATTCACTCAAAAGCAATTATAGCTCAGCCCGCTGAAAATTTGCTTCCAATTGTCTTTTCAAATTAACAGTCAAATTTCTATGCCCAACCATTAAACAAGACATATCAGGATGTAATTCATGATTATGAGTTGTAATAACTTTAGAAACTTCCCAAACTTCTCCATCTCTTTTAATAGCATTTATTCTGGCAAGACATTCAATTCTTTTTGAAAATTTTGCACCAGACGCTTTTCTTCCCTTATCACAGCAGAGTGTAACATATTTATATTCATCGTTTTGACACTTATGAACTGAGCTTTGTGCAATACCAAAACCTTTCAATTTTGCATAATCTCGATAAGCTTTATACATATTTGTAAAATTTGAAAATAACATACTGTTTACACCGGCCCAGTAAATTACTGGGTAAAGTTTCATATGGGCTTATTAGGGATTCAGGCCCAACGAAAAGCCTTTTTTATTATTATTGCTTTTTCTATTTATTAGGAATTTGTAGCTCATTAGGAGTAAGTTTCTATTAAAGTTTTAGTCCTAGTTGAATTAGGAGTCTTGATTATGAGGAGCTATAAATAGCTCAGAGCTTCATTATTTATGTATCAACAAATCAATCAATCAAAAACCAAGCCCAGTGCTTTTTATCTCGCAATCTCCGGATTATTTTAATTTAGGAGTAGTTTCCGGTATTAATCTCGCCTGAGTTCATAGCTCCCAGATTATTACTTTTAGATCACGTGGTTAAGTGTTTTTAACCAAACAAGCCCTGTGAATATCTACATAGGTTCGTTAAAGTATCAAACCTCAAACCGATCCCGATTATAAATTCAAAGATTCGAGTCCGGAATATTTCCATTCGAACATCTTTTGGCGACTCCACTGGGGAACAGTTTATGGTTAGCACAAAAACGGACATTAAGGACGATTCCAGGCACGCTCGGTCTATACGCCGACAACAGCTGAAGGGGGGTGACGTAGTAGACGAATCTGATTCGGATAGATCTGAAACCATGGCCAAGGACAAACAGGTGAACCAATCAAACAAGGTGCCGAATACAACGGATACCGAGGGGAACCTGCCTAAGGACAAGAATGACGACGCGACCGATGACACGATGGATTACTCACGTCAGCTTCCTCCTTCTCGCCCATCTTTATCACAGGCCGATTTCTCGGCCATGAGGGGCTAGATAGCACAGGAGAACAAGCAGATGTTCGATGGTGCTATGCATCAAATGTCCGAAGTAATGAGGAACATCATGGCCGACCAAACGTCGGTCCAAAGGCAGATCCAGGGAAACTTGGACGGCCTCAACAAGGCGATGGAGAACCTAGGGCGATTATTTTCCGGGCAATCCACTGCCGATCAGGGTTACAGGAGGGCCGAACAGAACCAAACACCGAACCGTTTTGGTCATCCAGGTGGTTCAGCCGAAACAACGCAACAACCCAACAAGATGGGATATACGTATGGTTCCGTCAAACTCTTCACAAGAAATGAGGCTGAATTCGCAGGAAGGGCCGATCACCAGGGGGCGAGCTCTTCGAGTCCTCAAGGAGAAACCAGACCACAAGGAACAGCTACTGGAGCCAACACCCAAGAGCCTAACGTGGGCGAACGAACATTCTCAGAAGGGGGCGATCAAAATATATATAACCAAGGGCAGCTCGTGGACATGCTAGAAAGACTCGGGGTAGACTTCAGGCCTATGCCTCGACCATCGTACATGAAGCCATATCCAGATTGGATCGACAAGTTATACCCTTTCCCGAGGGGTTATAAAGTGCCTGAGTTCAGTCTATTTTCAGGCGAGGAGAAGGGGCAATCGACGGTTGAACATGTCGCCCGGTTCTCGGCTCAATGTGGCGAAGCGGCGGCTCACGATTTTTGGAAGCTCTGGTTGTTCGCTAGCTCTTTGACAAAAATGGCGTTTACATGGTATTCCAGGCTGTCGCCGAATTCCGTAGATACGTGGAAAGACCTCGAAATCCTCTTCCATGACGAATTTTACAGGGCACCACCTGATGTCACCCTGGCCGACCTTGCCCGTATCTCGCAGCTACCAAGCGAATCGGCAGAGAAGTATATCGGCCGGTTCAGAAACCTCAGGATTAGGTGCTCCACCAAAATGTCTGAGGCCGATTGCGTTCCGATGGTGGTGAGAGGTATGAGCTTCGCCATGAGGGAGCACTTCGAGGGCCATAGGTTTCGTGACTTGTTCGAGCTAACGAACAGGGTGACGAGCTACGAGAGACTCCTCCAAGAGAAGGAGCAGAGGAGGGGCGCATCTAAGGGAACCTACTACAAAGACCAGCTAGACGTAGCCGTTGTGTCTGACAGCGAGGATAGTGGTTCCGAAGATGAAGTCAACATGGCCGAATTTTTGGGAACAAAGCCCCTAGAATGTTCGGCCTTGCGGAAGCCTGATTTTGTTAAGAAAAATAAAACAGCGGTGGTACAGAAGGAGTATTCATTCGACCTAACCAAAGCCGACGACATATTTGATGCCTTGTTTAAGGATGGACAGATCGCCCTAAGCGAGGGGCACGTAATCCCTCCACCTGAGGAACTGGTCGGCAAGGATTATTGCAAGTATCACAACTCTTGGAGACACAGCACGAACAACTGTGTAAACTTCAGAAATGTGATCCAGAAGGCGATCAACGAGGGAAAACTTCTGTTTCCAACAAAGAAAGAGGCCGATGTAAAATACGTTTCTATCAACACTGTTCGGCCCCACTTTGATAGCTTCCTAGAGCAAGGACAAATACGGAGTAAGTGGAATCCTAGAAGGCCCAAGCCTAGAGTGGAGACCGATGGTTCAAAGTGGCAAGGAGAAAGAGGACGGTCTCAGCAACAGAAGAGGAAGCGCCACAGCTTGCCCACTGCAGATATGACTTGCCCATCATGCAGTACGTGTTTCAAGGTCAAGGGAGGCGAGAACACGAGGGAACATCCCAAGACCTTTAAACCAAAATCGCCTACGGAGCAGTGGCAGAGGCATGAGCAACAGCGGAGGTCTAGCACCAACGTATTTAAAAGGATATTTCGGCCAACGGAGGAGACCCCTCGTATGACGAAAACCCAAAAGAGGCGAATGCAAAGGCTGCGGCAAGAGTCGCGGGCGAATCACGGCGCAGAATCGGCTCCCAGAGAAAAGCAAGGAAACAGACCTTTAGTTGAGAGATTGGGGGTAAGGACCCAGGCCGATATAGATACCAAGTCGCTTGAACGGAGAAATACCAAGGTCAGGAAGATATGGGTACCAAAGTGTGAGAAACGAGTAGATGATCTGGCCGACACGACAACGGATGAAAAAGATTCCGGCGTCAAACCGTCTTACAAAGACGTACTCGTATCGCACCAGGGTGGCCAGTTGAAAGCGAGATTGCCCAAAGACCGCGAGGTCATTGTTTCGCACAAGAAGGGAGTGCTAAAAGCTTGGGTCCCGGTGGTAAGGGACGAATACGGAGTGAAGGTGGTCACACTCCCCGACTCATACAGAAGTAAGCCCGGACAGAAGGCGATGTTGGAAGGCGATGTCATCGTTCCAGAAGGAGACAACGCCGACAGTACAGCGGTAGTATCTCTTAGCAAACCTCCAACGAGGATGACAAGGCACATTCGGCCACTGTACATCAAGGCCGATTTGAACGGGGTATCAATCAACAGGATCCTTATCGATAACGGGGTTGGCGTTAACATAATACCGGCGAAAATGCTCAAAAAACTGGGCATAACGCGGGATCAGCTTGACCCGACTGATGTTACATGACTGATTTCGCAGGAGGCGAAACGCCGGCCGAGGGGTACATCACCCTCCGAATCAAGGTCGGGCGAGTAGAAACCGAAGAAGGATTTTTTGTGGTCAATGCCCGGAGCAACTACAACATCTTACTCGGCCGAGATTGGATACACTCCAACATGTGTATACCATCGACCATGCATCAGATGCTCTTCATATGGCGAGATGACGGCGAGGCCGAAGTCGTGCAGGGCGACCCCAACCCCTTCGGCGAAGACCATAACATGCTCGAAGCACGTTTATATGACGAGGAAGTGCGCAACATACAATCCCTTAGTTCAAAAGGGGAGACGAGTGTTCCTCGCCTGCTTGTCAACTCAGATCGGCCAGTATCAGTGACCCTCGAGGGCAAAGGCCGATCCACCATCCTCAAAAGTTCACAATGATAGCACGACATAAGGAATTGAGGGAGAAGATTAGGCAGTTAGCCTCGCTGTATGATATTACATCGGCCGAATGCATCTACGAGGACCAAGATCAAGACCCAACAGGATCGCTGCGAGTTGGGGACATACGATTGGCAACCGGGAAGCTGGAAGATGATCCCGCCCAAGTACAAGACGACCTTCTCGAAGTTAATTTGGGAACAGATGAATTGCCTAAGCCTATATATGTCAACGCATGACTGGACGAGGGATTCAGAGGACAACTGATCGCTCTACTCATTGAGTTTCGCGATTGTTTTGCCTGGTCGTATGATGAGATGCCGGGCCTTGATCCTGATATCGCCGAGCATAAGCTTCCATTGAAAAGTGGGTTTCGGCCATTTCGGCAACCTCCCCGGCGAATGTCCAGGGAAGTGGATACCCTCATCCAGGACGAAATTAAGCGGCTGGAAGATGCTAAGTTTATTCGGGAAGCTCAGTACACCGAATGGCTCTCTAACATCGTACCAGTGATGAAGAAAAACGGAAAGCTAAGAGTATGCGTGGATTTTCGAAACCTTAACCTGGCCACACCTAAGGACGAATACCCGATGCCGATGGCCGATATGCTAATAGACAGGGCAGCAGGGCACACGATACTCAGTTTCCTCGACGCACACTCTGGGTACAACCAAGTTCCAATCAGCAAAGAGGACATCTCCAAAACAGCATTCCGATGCCCCGGGCCGATCGGAGCGTACGAATGGGTCGTGATGCCTTTCGGCTTGAAAAACGCGGGGGCAACATATCAGAGGGCGATGAACAAGATGTTCAGAGGCCTTGACTGCCTTGAAGTTTACATTGACGACGTCGTGATCAAATCAAATACCAGCAAAGTCCATCTGGCCGACCTACGGAAAGGTTTCGAACGTATACGACGTAATGGGTTGAAGATGAATCCCCTAAAATGCGCATTCGGTGTTTTGGCTGGAAACTTCTTGGGTTTTATGGTTCACCAGCGGGGAGTAGAAATAGACAAGAACAAAGCCAAGGCGATCATCGATGCTGAACCACCCAAAACCAAGAAGCAGCTCCAGAGGCTCATCGGTCAAATCAATTTCCTCAGGAGATTCATAGCAAACACAGCAGGCCAACTTCGCAGCTGGAGTGTTTTGCTAAGAGGAAAAGAGACCGATGAATGGATATGGACGGACGAACAACAGGGGGTGTTTGACGATTTAAAAGGGTACTTGGCAAAACCTCCGGTTATGACCCCTCCAAAGCCGAATAAGCCATTGTTACTGTACCTATCGGCTGCACACGAATCCCTAGGATGTATGCTCGCCCAAGAGGACGATGGGGTCGAAAGAGCAGTCTACTATCTGAGCCGAGGACTGACGGACACAGAGATTCGCTATACCGACATAGAAAAAATGTGTCTGTGTCTATACTTTACATGCTTCAAGTTGCGATACTATATGCTGCCAGTAGTGGTGTACGTGCTATCCCAGACCGATATCATTAAGTATGTCCTATCGAAACCATACTTAAGAAACCGGATTGGGAAATGGGCGATTGCGATGTCCAAATTTACATTGGTATATGTCCCCCAAAAGGCGGTCAAAGGACATGTACTGGCCGATTTCTTAGCCGATCATCCTGGCATTACCCTCGCGGAGAGAACAATCAGTTGGTGCGACATAGCTATATGGGAGATGTGGTTCGATGGATCCAGGACTGGCCAGAGGGCAGGCGCCAGAGTATATATTATATCACCCCTAGGTGCATCGTACCAGCTATCATTCGAACTCCAATTCGAATGTACCAACAATCAGGCAGAATACGAAGCCTTAATTTTCGGCCTTGAGATCCTTGCCGAACTGGGGGCAAGAGCGATCAGCGTCAGAGGCGATTCGTTGTTGGTCATTAAACAAGTGACAGGAGAATTCAAATGCGAATCCGAGTTGTTGATAAGATATTGCAACAAGGCAAAGCACCTGATCGAAGGGTTTCAGGATGCAAGGATAGAATACACAGAGAGGGCCGATACCAGTATTACAAACGACCTAGCTCAGCATGGTAGTGGGTACAGGGTAAATCTCCAGTTCGACGCTATAGAAAGGGGGACGCCGAATCTCCATACATGGGGCATCACTGTCTACGAGAAACGATTCGGCGTTTACCAGCTGGATGTCACCCAAGATTGGAGGGTCGAGCTCCTGAAATGGTTCGAAGAGCCAGATCCCACAAATAGGAGGTTGAGAACTTTTGCCCTAAATTATGCTGTGTTAGCCGGCGAACTATATAAGAAGGGCTTTGAAGGGCTACTCTTCAGATGTATCGGCCCAAAAGAAGCAATGCTTGCAATGGCTGAGGTACACGAAGGAATAGCGGGCGCTCACCAGGCGGGCCCCAGAATGAGGTGGCTCATCCATAAATACGGCTTTTATTGGCCGAAAATGGAACAGGACTGCATAAGATATGCCAAAGGTTGCGAAGCCTGTCAGAAATTCGGCCCGATACAGCACGTCCCGGCTGAAGACCTGCACTCCATCATCAAGCCATGGCCATTCAGAGGATGGGCAGTCGACCTAATAGGGAAGATATACCCTGGCTCGTCAGACGGTCACACTTTTGTAATTATCGCCACTTGCTATTTTACCAAATGGGTCGAAGCTAAGCCCTTGAAATCGCCGACGCAAGAAGCTGTAATCAAGTTTTTCAAAGAGTACATCGTCCACCGACACGGGTTGCCCGAATCTATAACCACAGATCAAGGGACGATGTTTACGGGAGGCGATATAGTTTGGTGGGCTTCTCAGATGAAGATTAAAATGTTACATTCAACGCCATACTACGCCCAAGCCAACGAACAGGCCGAAGCCACGAACAAAGCTATCAAGCTTATAGTTCAAAAGATGATTGAAGAAAATCCGAGACAATGGCATGTGCTCTTATCAGAAGCAGTTTGGGCGAATAAAACCAGCCAGAAGTCGGCCACCAGGACTTCGCCTTTCAGACTGGTGTATGGTTATGATGCAATGTTGCCAATGGAGCTGACAGTCGCGTCTACTCGCTGCAGATACCAGAGCGAATTGTCCAAGGACGATTACTTCGATAAAATGGTGATAGATTCTCTAAACCTTGACGAAGAACGTTTGACGGCGTTAGATCACTTTGAAGCCCATAAAAGAAGGATCGAGAGGGCTTACAACAAACGGGTAAAACGAAAGACATTTACGGTGGGCGATATAGTATGGAAGGCAGTCTTGCCTATCGGCCATAAAGATACTCGGCTTGGCAAATGGAGCCCGAATTGGGAAGGCCCCTTTATTGTGGTCAACAAGTTAACAGGCGGTGCTTACTTGTTGGCGAACATTGATGGAGAAGAACACGACAGGGCGATCAACGGTCAGTTCCTAAAAAAATACGTCCCTAGTTGTTGGGAGAGCGTAGACCGACGGTTGTTTGGAGCCAATGAGGAATAGTTTTGTTCATAAACTTCCGCCGAGCATCCTGGAATGTTAAAATTCATGGAGTGCTTGGCGACATTATGTAAACACCGATCATTTGGTAGTACCATTTACGTTTCGGCTGTTCACATTAGTTGAGTTTTTTCAACGGGTCCTCCGTTTTTCTCAACATTTTATAATGGTTTTTTAATAAAATAACATTATTTCGTATCGGACCAACTACAGACCGATAATATGAGAATAATCAGATGTTAAAATGATGCAAGTTGTGAATAATGGTAAAACTTTTGGCTCTCTGGCCGAATAAACGTTAAAATTGCCAAAATCAAACAAGATACGGCTCCCAGGCCGATCAAAGAGTACTAAAATTCGGAACTATTACAAAACACTAAATATTTAAATTGTTCTGGACTTGGAAAATCTATAAATGGCTAAAAATATCGCCTATCTCACTCCGAACAATGCTAAAGGCTTTGCGAGCATCCTCCACCTGCGACTTCACCTTCGCAATACTCTGTTTGAGAGCGCCTCGGCTCTTTTTAACGTCGATCCCTTGAAGCAAGCTCTTATCCATGGAGACCTCCAGCTCGCCGATCTCCTTCTCTTCAGTGTCTAGCTCTTGCTTGATAACAGCCAGTAGATCCTGGAGGGTTTTGGCACGATCGCGGCGAGTAGTGAGGGTCGCAATAGCCGACTTCACATGAGCTTTAAGCGTTTCCAGCTTCTCCTTGGCTTCGGCCTCCTGGCTCGCCAGTTTTTCAGCTTTTGTCTAGACCAGTGCTAACTCATCATGAATCTTCTGGAAGGCAGGCAAAGAGGCCGACAGTTTCGCCATAGCTCCGCGAGCTTTCTCACTAAGTACCTCTGGCGGAGCATCGGCCAGTGCTGTTGCAGCCTTCCTCAACTTTTCAGCTTCTAGAGGCGATTTGAAGATGGAGGTACCCTCAGACTTCATCTTTGAGATGATGTCCAAGTGATCGCCCCAGTTTTCAGAAGGGCCGCTGCTCACTTCTGCGTGGAACCCACTCTCCAGGATGGGCGGCTGATCATCATCACTGTCAGAATCCAAGAAAGCAGCCGCCTTCGCCGCCACATCATCCAGATCGGATGGACTTAGGGGAATCTTCCATGTTTGACCACAATAAAAGATAAGCTGCTAGGCGATTAGTTTACAACAAGAAATTATTTAACATACCTTAGAGTTTTTAGCAGTAGGCTTAGCGGTGAAGTTCAGATACTCTGAATCCAAGGGCGATATGAGTTGCAGGGTCTCTATTCGCCTCAGAATCTCCGAAGCATTAGGAGTCTGGGAGCTAGTAGCCAGCGAAGTCTGATTGTTACCTTCACCTTCGAGAGGCTGAGATTCGCCCCGGGATTGAACATCGCCGCCAGTTTGTGTATCGCCCTGGGAGGACGAATGGCAGCTCTGGGAAGGGGTGGCAGCAGGAGATGGATCAAACATTTGAGATCCTTTGCGTTCGGTCACCTCCTTGACCGACTTGCCTTAGATTCGGCACGCCCTTTCTTCGCCCTCGGCTCCTTGCTGGAAGTCTTGGCAGCTCTTTTCTTCTTGGATTTTTTCGCCATGGGATTCTCCTCTTCATGATCATTTTCCCAGTTATCTTCTTTCTCAAAGTGGGGAATACCAACTGAAAAAGCATACCGAGTGTTAGTAAAAAGGAGCCAAGAGAGGTAACCGAAAAACACTCTCAAAATATCTGGGATCTTCTGGTAACCGATGCGCACCAGTTCGGCCACAGACTCTTCGTAAGGTGGGCATCGGATGCCAGTATACGTGACCCCCAAATCAGTTAAGTCAACTTTGGCTTTCTTTTTTCTAGACTTGGGTTTCTTAATGGGTGTGATTGTGGCATAATTACATTTTGGTACATGAGGAGACTTGTACTTAAATTTAGGGCGAACTTTTTCTAGAAATAGTTGGTAGGGCAGGTGCTTATATTTTTCCTCCCAAATTTTATCCCATTTTTTATAAAAATTAGACCGAGCTACTCTCCTATGTTCTTGCATTTTAAGGTTCATTCCTGGGCGATCTAAAGGGTCGAATTTGAATTTGTAAAAGCGTTCAAAACGAGAAATTTCAAAATGATAGCCGAGAATACCTGTGAAGGATTAACGTTTTGGGGCCTGCAAAAGAAATAAATCGGCATGAGTGGGTTTTCTGTTTAAAGGAGGTAAATCGAATTATGAAGAGAAAGAATTTCTTTGGGCGATAAATCAAAATATGTTTGGACGATGGAAGTCCACCAGTCGGTGAATCCAGGAGTACAGATGGGATTGACAGAGGGGCGAGACAGTTTAGATAAAAGGGGGAGATAGGCTTTGTTTAGACGGTTTATGTACTGAAGCTCGGTGAATTTTTCTATAGAAGTTCTATGGGTCCCGCGATTATTGAAGGCGATCAATAAAGGACAGGGAATTCCTTGGGCGAAGCCTAGTTGACGAGACACATAATTCGGACAGTAGGGTTCAATTCCACTACGGTCATAATCCAATCCGACTATTAAGTTCCTTGATTTGAGGGCACTTCCCCAGTAAGGACCGCCGAGCTTTAGTCTAGGATCGGCTTCGAGAGCCCCTTCCATATTCTCGATGTCCCATCCGGCGAAAAGCCAAGATGGGGGATATGAGAGCTGAAGAGCAGGGCACATTAGTTCCGGCGATCTTATCGCATGGTTGTTAAAGACCTGAAGCACATCAAGTATGTGTGGAAGTCGGGTGCCGGCCGAGATTAGTTGAAAACCACACAGCTCGGCCTTGATTGGTGGGCCGACTTCGAAAAGTTCTGGGAAATACATCGCCAGCCATAGTTGGGCAATCCAAAGAGGGCCACCTGGGCACTTGAAGGTGCGGGGGTCTTTAAGAGGCACGATATCGCCTAAGGAGCGATATAGGTGAGCTAGAATAAATTCGCCCAGGTTGCATCGGCGTCCTTCGGCGAGTGCAGCAGCTAACATGAAGCAGTCTTCAGTAACTCTGAAAGAGGGAGTGCATAATATTTACTTGGCAAGAAAGAAAGCCAAGAAGGCGATATGATCCTTTTGATCAGGCTTGTACGGTTCTTCGCCCATAAATAATTTTACAAAGGGGCCGTAACTCTTCTGCGCCTTTGACAGATTGAACTTCGGGCACTCGGCGTAGAGGTTTGGGGTGATACGTTCGCCGTTAATAGGGATGTTCAGCATTAGTGCTAGGTCGAGCAGAGTGATGGTCATCGGCCCAGACTTGAAACAGAAACAGTTGATCGCGCTTGACCAATAGAGCGATGCCCCCATGATATAATGTTTGGCGATGGGCCTGCTCGCCTTGCACAATTCTATAAGATCAAAGATCCCTATGTCCATCCATAATTGACGATAGTAGGGGGGGAGAGTCTGACTACCCAGTTTGAGAAACCTGTATGCTCGATCGGCCAGTTCCTGAAGGTGGTGCCAACCCACACTGATGATTGATGGGGTAAAGAGAACCTTGGGAGTGCATTTTCGTAGAAGGGAGAGGCTAGGTCACAGAGATGGCTGGGTGAGGTTATGATTGGACCGACACAAAGTTGATTGTCGCTAGCGTCGGTGATTACCTTAAACTCGGTGTTCGGGGCATTGGTTTGGACTTCGTCAATCTTGGCCGATACTTGTTCAGCAAGGTTCATGTTTGGGGCAGCCATAATAACTGCAAATCAAGGAAACACCTTTGTAAGGCGAAAATTTAAAGAAGGCGATCCTAACGTAGAAGGGCGAGGATGAGAACTTACCAAAGTAGACTTAGTGAAGAGCTGGGGATTGCTTAGGGAGAGAAAGCTTGATAAATGCAGAGAAAGTTGGTAAATGAAGAAATGAGATAGTGTTTTTCTTAAAAGAGAAAATCAGAGGGAGCCGAAAGGTCGTGGGACCAAGACGTGACATCGTGGAGAACAACTGGCAATGACGTGGCGTGAAGGGGGTACCGAGAAGTCAATAGATGCGCACCCCTTTAAATTTGTTTCTCAGAGTTTTGGGCCTCAGTGCTGGGCCAGGTAGTACCAAAAGAAGAAGAAAAAGAACAAGCCCGAAAAAATTGTTTCAGGCTTGTTGGGGACATTGTTTACACCGGCCCAGGAAATTACTGGGTAAAGTTTCATATGGGCTTATTAAGGATTCAGGCCCAACGAAAAGCCTTTTTTATTATTATTGCATTTTCTATTTATTAGGAATTTATAGCTCATTAGGAGTAATTTTCTATTAAAGTTTTAGTCCTAGTTGAATTAGGAGTCTTGATTATGAGGAGCTATAAATAGCTCAGAGCTTCATTATTTATGTATCAACAAATCAATCAATCAATCAAAAACCAAGCCCAGTGCTTTTCATCTCGCAATCTCCGGATTGTTTTAATTTAGGAGTAGTTTCCGGTATTAATCTCGCCTGAGTTCATAGCTCCCAGATTATTACTTTTAGATCACGTGGTTAAGTGTTTTTAACCAAATAAGCCCTGTGAATATCTACATAGTTTCGTTAAAGTATCAAACCTCAAACCGATCCCGATTATAAATTCAAAGATTCGAGTCCGGAATATTTCCAGGCGAACACATACCAGTAGTGATTTCTCCTACAACTTCATTATTTGTGTTCTCTTCATTAGTGAAATTCAAATTATCACAGTCTTCATTAAACAAACTATCATCATCACTGCTACCAAAAATATCGTGCATAACTTCATCTCTGTATTCTCTATTCTCCATTAAAATTTTTTATTTCAGTTTTGGTGTTCTATCGAATGTTTTGTCTAATGGTTGAGTATTATAGTCACTGTTAAATTTCTCTTGTAAAACTGGCTCCTTTTTGGTAAGCCGGTCTTTTTTTTAATAAATATGAAAAGCCCGTCTTTTTTTAATAAACATGGTAAGTCGTTGAACCATCTTCAAATTGATAAGCGGGTTTTAAACCGGCTCTGGGTGTTTAGCCATCAATTCATCATTGTACAGTTCCATAAACAAATACCAGTTAATTTATTTATTTTTGCTGTTTAGTTAATTTTGAGTCGGTGGTAATTTTAGTTGTTAGTTTTGCTTCACCAAGAGCTCTATGCTTCTTGCGCAATGGATGATGGCTAAGCTGCAAATTGTGGGTAACCAGTTTTTCTGCAAAGATGATGGAGCTGTTGTTTGGAGAAAGCCAAGAGCTGGTTATTTGAAAATAAACGTCGATGGAGCTGTGTTCAAAAGCCAGGGAGTTAGTGGCTAGGGCTGGATAGCAAGGGACATTTCTGGTGGTTTTGTTTCTTGTGCCTACGGGAGTTATTCCTAATTTGCAGGAAGCAAGGGTTGCAGAAGCTGCTGGTCTAAAGGCAGCCCTCATATATATGGATTCAGAGTTTGAAGCTTTCCAACGTTGTAATAGAATCTGATGCATTGGATGTTATAAATTGCATTAGAAGCAATAAGGAGGATTTGTATTATTTTAGGTCTATGACTTTTTCTCTTTTCCTAGTCCTATTCAACATGTTGAACTTGTTCGGTATTTTAAACTTCTGATTAACATTTTACGATTATGGGTCATTTTACTTTCTCTCAACTGGATTTACGCAGGTCGGTTGATTCTGCATGTACCGCATATGTGACATTCAAGGATGCAGATTGGCAGGTATGATTTGAGCAACTGGAGACTCTCTAAGGCTCATACAAAGCCATCCAAGAAAACCTCACAATCTGAACTGCTACATTTGTTCTATTATATGGAATTTCTTCATCTACTAGAAGAAAATCTATCCAGAACATGATATAGTTAAAGGGTTCATTTGTTAATCATTTTTTTTGTTTTTATGTTTTTGCACAAATGTGTTAAATATCTGGTATGGTATGGAAATTACAGTGCTTATTCTTTGTAAATTTGCAATTTTCATTTCTAAAAGAAAACAAAAATTACTTTCAACTACATGTACTGTCAACACAACCCAAAACCTTTGGCTGTGTTTTTTTTTTAATAAATAAACTCAAAACCTTGCACTGCAAGGAGGAGTAAAGAAGAAAAAAAAAACAAATTAACTAAAACTACTCAGGTCTAAGTGTTCTTCCAAATGTCCATCCAATCTTCTGGGACCTTTTCAATCCAGATTTTTCTTTCAAATGAATTTGCTGCAGCTGCTATGTGATGGGTAAGCTTGTTGGCTTCTCTCGGCATGAAGGACCAACTGATCCCTTGGAAGCTTTTGGCCAAACATCTGATGTCGTGCAGCAAGTCACCCAGCTCAGTCAAGTATTCTTTATATTGAGAAAGGGCAGCGATTAATTCGTCATTGTCTCGATCTGGAGGAATCGCATTGCGCAATCTTTTGCAGTATTCATAGCCCACAACAAAGCTTCTGCTTCTGCAGTATATTGGTTGTGTTAGTAAAGGAATAATATCTACATAGAATATTTAAGGAATAATCTCTATATAAAGGAAATTGTTGCTTTAAAATGATTTAAGCCTTGTTAAATTTTAAAATTTAAAAAGAGTTCAAATTTGAAGTTTTGTTAATGAAATTAATTCCAAAAACACAGTAAATAGGTGCAAAGCGTTGGACTTCTTGGAAGTATATTCAGATTGTTTTTTCATTCCCAAACCTCTAATTTCCTAAACAACACAGAGTAAAAGAACTGCAGTGCTAAAATAGAAGCACCCAGAAAAGTGAAATCAATCAAATGGCTAAAAGATAGTTGAAGGCAGCCCAAGGCAAAAAAAGTAATTGTACTTTAATAAATCAGCAGAATAATCTAGTAATCACAAAATCTTAGAATATGAATTATATCAATGTAGCAACAAAGTGCCATGAAGGTAACACATAACAAGTTATTAAAAGAATGGACAAATGTACGACCCTAATGTAATTAATAATAAAAAAACAATTATGCTTTATTATTTCTATAGTTACCATTAATTTATCACTAAAATATAAAAAGTGTAGTTTTTTTTTGAATTTAAATGAGTTGGAGATAAACATTAATTATTAAAAGTAAATATAAAAGTAAAAGTAAATAGTAATTAAAAATTGATAATGGTAAAAAAATTTGACAGTAAAGTTAGAAGAGTAATTGTTTTTTAATTAAATAATTAAATTTTAAAAAAATGAGTTTCTATCCGGATAGCATCACCTTTAGGGCCTGTTTGGTTCAGCTATTTCTTATAGCTGATAGCTGTTGGCTGGTAGCTGATAGACCATACGTGTTTGGTGAGATTTGATTAGCTGTTGCTGTTTATATATAAATGACCGTAAAGAACATAATTGTATTTTTATTTATTAATTTATAAATATATTATATTATATAATATTCAATAAAAATATTAAAAATTATTTCTTTTATAAGAAGGAACGTTTAGTTTAAACTTATTTAAATATTTTTTTTTATAAAATTATGATTTATTTTAAAAAAATAATTAAGTTATTGTTTTTTTAATATAAATAAATAATATTAGATAATTTAAAAATTATTAAAGTATTTAAAAATAATTTAAAAAATTATATATATATATTAAAAAATAATATATTCTAATAGGGATAGATTTGTCTAAACAATTAAAAATATTGAAAAAGCTATCAACTGTTGGCAAAAATTTCTAAAATGGAACTTTTCAAAAAGTAGCTGTTAGAGGTTCAAAAAGCTTCAAAAAGCTTTTAAAAAATTCTCACTAAACATTTTAGTGGAGTTTTTTGAAAAGTAAAAGCTAAAAATTCCACTAAAAAGCTGAATCAAACACCCGCTTAGACTAATTTGTTGGCAGTTGGTGGTTGTTTTGGCAACCAGGTTAAGCAATCCATAATTAATTAGATTTCATTGTCTCATACCTCACGCGTGATGTCACAACCTGAACTTTCCTGAAGCCAACACAAAAATCTTCTTAATTCAATCAAATAAGCGCGTGATATCCAAGTAGCACGCACGGCAACTAATTCTTGAATACTGAGGGTAGTTTCGTCATTTGATTAGGTCATATGTTAGTATAAATAGGGGAGGCTCGACTCTTATCATCTCACAATTCAATTCAATTCAAATCAATTCAAATCTACAAACCCTAACTCTCTCAAGGTATGCCTTTCTTGTCGTATTTTGTTAATTAATTTTACCAATCTGTGATCATATGTTTATGTTTGTGGCTGTGATAACCTTGGATTTATTTTGGTTGTAAATCGGCGGGTTTGAATTGTCAATTGAGATTAGGATTTTTCGCTGCTGTTTTTAGGTCTAATTTGAATTCATCTCAAAGGGCTTCTTTTGATTTGATATGGATTTCTTTTTATTTGATCTACTTCTGTTCAAATTTAATCCTTATATTGCTAAACTATCACTCTTGATTCTGAATATTGGTGTGTTTGACAGCTTTTTATTTTCCTTAATTGCTTTTCTGACATTCAAGGATAAAGCTTTTATCCAGTCTAGTCAATAAAATAATTCTTGTCTCCATTGCTGGTTTAATCAGATTAAATTGGAGTTTGACACTGAAATTTGAGAGTTTCTGTGTATTTTATTTATCTAAATTTTCATGTTAAACCATGTTATTATGGGTGTGTGTTCTGAAAAATTATGGCCTTTGTCTGATCTTTCTTTTTGTTCATGTCAGATGCAAATCTTTGTTAAGACCCTTACTGGCAAGACCATCACCCTCGAGGTGGAAAGCTCAGATACCATTGACAACGTCAAAGCTAAGATACAAGACAAGGAAGGGATTCCCCCAGATCAACAGAGACTTATCTTTGCCGGAAAACAGCTCGAGGATGGCCGCACTCTTGCTGACTACAACATCCAGAAGGAATCCACCCTTCACTTGGTCCTTCGTCTCAGAGGTGGTATGCAAATTTTTGTTAAGACTCTCACCGGCAAGACAATCACCCTCGAGGTAGAGAGCTCTGATACCATTGACAACGTCAAAGCCAAAATCCAAGATAAGGAGGGCATCCCCCCAGACCAGCAAAGGCTGATCTTCGCAGGCAAACAACTCGAGGATGGACGTACTCTCGCTGACTATAATATTCAGAAGGAGTCCACCCTTCACTTGGTCCTCCGTCTTAGGGGTGGTATGCAGATATTTGTGAAGACCCTAACAGGCAAGACGATTACCTTGGAAGTGGAGAGCTCCGATACCATTGACAATGTCAAAGCAAAGATCCAAGATAAGGAGGGCATTCCCCCAGATCAACAGAGATTGATTTTTGCTGGTAAACAGCTCGAGGATGGGCGCACTCTTGCCGACTACAATATTCAGAAGGAATCCACCCTGCACTTGGTTCTCCGTCTGAGAGGTGGTATGCAGATATTTGTTAAGACCCTCACTGGCAAGACCATCACCTTGGAAGTTGAGAGCTCAGACACGATTGACAACGTCAAGGCCAAGATCCAAGACAAGGAGGGTATTCCCCCTGACCAGCAGAGGCTGATCTTTGCCGGCAAACAGCTGGAGGATGGTCGCACCCTTGCCGATTACAACATTCAGAAGGAATCTACTCTCCATTTGGTGCTTCGTCTCCGTGGTGGTATGCAGATCTTTGTGAAGACTTTGACTGGGAAGACTATCACCTTGGAGGTTGAAAGCTCCGACACCATCGATAATGTGAAGGCTAAGATTCAGGACAAGGAGGGGATTCCACCAGATCAACAGAGGCTTATTTTTGCAGGGAAGCAGTTGGAGGATGGCAGAACCTTGGCAGATTACAACATCCAGAAGGAGTCTACCCTGCACCTTGTCTTGCGTCTTCGTGGTGGACTTTAAGCTGTGATTTTAGTCATATGGAGTTCGAACGTCTCTTCATTGCGTGATGGTTGTTTGTGTTGTTGTGGGATGGTTGTTTGTGTTGCGGGCCATCATCTGAATAACTGAACTCTTTTTAATCTGCTACTATGTTTTCTGTTATGTTTTAATTTTCGGGATATTGGCCTTCATGGCTTTGTTAATAACATTTTAATTCGGTTTCAATAAATGCTGTGTTTATGCTCTATGATCATGTTTCTGCTGCTTTGTGAATATTCGTACTCATAGTCGTATATATTTTAATGCTTTTTTCCTAATTCTTGCATTGAGCAATTGATGAAGTTCACAAATAGAAGGTAAAGTGTTGAAAGATATTCTATAATCACCTGAAAAATGCAAAATTGTGCAGTCCTCTCTTTTCGAATACCATATTGAATTATAACGTGAATGCTCTCATCTTACTAAAATTCTGTGCATACTTAAAGTTACCATCTTGCTTATCTTACTTTCTATGTCCAACATTCTTGGCATCCGAACGAACCTCCTCAGTCCTCCCTCTCCTTTTAAGAACCAAACACAGCAACTCAACGGTATCACCTGGGGACTTTGAGCCCCACCGTACTCTTTCTTTACTTCAGTTGTATCGACAATCTTCCGTTTTTCTAGTTTCGCTCTTCTGATTTCACAGATTATTGTCCTTGCCATAACCCAGGGAAATACTGTTTACAACTGAAAACTTCGTTGAAGAAGTGAGTGAAGACTGTTCTTGATGTTGGATATGGGATAAGCAGGTATTATGGTTCTTACTCTTCTTTTCCACTTGTTAATATTTTTATTATTGAATATGTTATTCTAGGATTGAAGCCGAGCCATTTCTTTCTATTGTTATTCAAGGGGAGGGGAACAGATTTCATATAATCCGTATTATTGAATTTGGCTTGGGTGACTTCTTTTTTTGAAAAATCTTTTATTTAGCATTGATAAACAGGTTTAAAGCACGACTGAAGAACTATGTAGCATGATTATAGGTATGCTAAACTGGAAAATATTGAAATTAATAACTGAAAAATGCTATATCTTTTTATAAAATTATAGTGTAAATGTAAACTTCTGGAAGTATTTCTGAAAAAGGAGATGAGAAAACATGTCTTCACCGGTTCATAGGTGATCTCTGTTTCTGAACTTGTTCAGTTCATTTTATTTTTTGGACCTTGAAAAGGTAGACAAGGACAAGTAATATATCATTCTGGTTAAGATCTGAAGAACTTAGATTGCTTAGATTATCATTAATCTATCTAATGTCTTAGGAGCATGTTCTAACTTTTATTTGTTTCTTTAGGTTGATATTCCACAACATGTAAGAATTATATGCTTCATCTCAATGGTACGGGGGCATAATTTAAAAAGGCCATTCATATATTATGCAAAGAGATTGGCAGAAAAACAAGTTTTATGCGTGTTCACAGTCTGCACTTTGTTTCCTGCTCTTTTGCTTGAGCTGTAGAATTATGAGTAACTGATATCCAAGGTATTGGTATATGCACTCCCCAGGTTGCAATTTTTGGAGCATTACTTTTGAACTACAACATCTTGACAATGTCCATTGCGCCAACAGATATACATGAGGCGCAAGTGCAGTTTACCTTAGACAGAGGTGTTCCAGGCATGCTTGGTATACTTAGCAACCATCAGCTGTAATTTCCTTCAAGATCATTCGACATTGCTCATTGCTCAAGATGCCTTGTGGAATGGACAAGTTACAGTGATCTTTAATTCCTTAATATTACAGTCTTTTATCTTCATTTTGGATACTAAGACTGCAGAACAACAAAGAATTGTATGCTGCATTCCAAAAGGATCAATCGCTTCCACAAAGGAATCGATTAATTTCTACCAATTGCTGTGTGGAGAAAACCCACCAATCATATATACTGCACCAGGATTCAGAGTGGTGAGCTTTTTCATTCTGTTGCTACATTTAGATTTTAGCATATGAATTCAGGCATAATTTAAGACATTTAGCAACTCATATCTAATTACTTTCAGAATTTTGATACACATGCTGGCATTGGTGGTTTTGCTGCAGCACTGATCAAGTGTCTAGTTTGGTTATGATGTACTTTTTAATGAGAAAAACAATCTTAGCATTGTCTACGAACGTGCTTCATTGGAACTTACATAAATTGGTAAATGTTAAAATTATTATTCCTCTCAGTTTGAGACTCTGATCTGGTTCTCTTTTCAATCATCCTGCTTTTAATTGTTTGTACCGTACCATCTAGAATAAAAAAGAAGTAAACCTTTCCTTTGAATAATGAGTGTCTTAATAATGCTGACTTGCAGGTGTGAAGCCTTCAATACGTATAGGTATGATCTAATAATTTCCCATGGTTTATTCAGCATGTACATGAATAAGTGAATTATTTACATTAATTTCTTTTCTGGTTCCATGTTTTCTCTTAATTGTTTCCGCCTCACTTAAAAAGAACAGAAAAGATAGTTTCAAAAAATGCACCAAATAATTAAGGGCAAATCATATCTCTGATCTTTCTGTTTAATGTTATGATTGCAGTTGCATTAAATAATTTTAGCAAATATAGCAACTAGTATGCAGGCAACTTCCTGGCTTGCCAGAAAAGACGCCGAGTTCTCTGTATAATATTGTCTATCAACTGTAAGCAAACAGCTATACATACTTTTGAACTGAAGGTACTATTTTAAGCCATTGTGTCCTGCGTAGCATGCAGATGTCACATTATTGATATTCTCCTCGAAATGCACGGATTCTTGACCCGAAGGAGGCGTTATAATAAGATATCATGTCAATGTCATTGTGAAACTGAAAGAGATTAAAAACAGGACTAGAAGGGATGGCAAGGTTTTCCACAGTGAGAATGGACCTTTTCATCCAGAGAAAATACTATTGGTTGACAATTCTGATTAGGTATCGTGTTCTAACCATCCTTAGAAACAGAAATACAACTGCTGCTTTGTCATTCTAACAATGTCCATTGTATTAGTGACAGATAGAATCTATAAATTGGCATGATATGAAGAAATGTGAAATTAGTTGCAGTTGATGTTTGGTTTAGTTGTTCGATGCAGTGTTCTTTCTTCAAACAATATTTATCTGTTTGATGAAATTACCTATTTCGATCTCAAATAATGGACAATAACCACATAAGAGAGTTATAGACTAGTGTAGACACCTTTTTTGGGACCGCTCGCACCGTTTCAACTACTTTATTTACATAATGACTAAGACAATAAAGTAAATATAATTTTGCAGGTGGAGGGGAACAAGATGCACTTTGCTTCATATTTACTGTAAAATGGCTATGAGAATGCAGTTAATAATTCGATGAGACATCGAAATGCAATGTTTGTTGCAATTTTACATCAACGTTGATCAACTCCTATTATTTTCTGGTATGTACCAATTTTGAGTATTAAAACTTACAAGAATGATTAAATGCTGCATTTATACTGCTACATGCAAAACATAGAATAAACCTTATTTCTTTTATCAGGTCTGTTGAATTGGAAGATAACCGTTTGAATCATCTAACTTTCAGAACTAGAATCACCAAAAGCACCACTTAGAATTGAAGATCCTATACTGAAAGACGAATTACAGGCACTTATAGTATTATCACCACCACCACCATCACCCATAAGACCTTGCACAAAGCTCTGACCAACCTGTTGGGCTGCTCCTTCGACGAATCCTTGAACCATTGCATCCATAACAACGTTAGTATTGTTATTCACTACAGCCGGCTGTTGATAGCCACCTTGCATAGCTCCCATACTTTGGCTATGTAGATAAACACTCTGCCCTGCAGGTGGACTCATTACTGCATTTCCATACTGTTGATATTGATGACTCTCAGTTCCAGGAAAGGAGTTATGATGCTGAAGCTGAGGCTGAGGTCGACTCAAAGGCGATGAGACGATACCCATTGCACAGTCCATGTGGGCATCGAACTCGCAGGTAGCACATCGATATAGCCAATGATTAGATCCTAATCCTTGACATAAATCACAGGAGAAACCTTCAGTTTGATAAGGAGGGTGAAAGGTGAGCTGAAGTAGATGAGGATGATAACGGTTGGTTACGAAAAGCGGGTTTTGAGCACAAGTAGTGTGTATATCAAAATCACAATGGCTGCAATGGTAGCTGAAGCCATGGCTGTTGCAGCCGCAAGCATCACAGTTAAAAGCAGCATCGGGTGATGGAAAGAGGGTAAGTGTATGAAGAGGATGAGATGGATGGGTGATCAAAGAAGGAAGGTGAGTGCATGATAGATGGAGAGTGAAGTTGCAAGGGTTGCAAGAATACATCCAGTCGGAAGATTGAAGATGACAAGCAGAACAATGAGTTAGCGTATGAAGGTTTGATAGATGTAGAGGATGAGGGTGGCTAAAATGGTGGATACATGGATCATGCTTTAGTCTTCCCATTCTTTGTTGATGAAAACTGAGAAGAATCAATGGTGTTGAATGAGTTAAGAAGCTCAACTACTTTGATCAGTTGACTTAATAATGCTGACGCTATAACTAATACGGGGTCCTAATGATGTAAAGGTGAAAGGTGAAGACGTTTTCGTATAAATTAAGAAATTTCTAAGTTATTGGCAGAAGCACATCAAGACATGATGAAAAAGCTACCTTCTTTTGTCTCATATATAATGCTGTCAATGGCTTTTCTTGCTACTAAGTCAGTTAAAAGATTACTGTTGGTTGGTTACCGTATGATTTACATTACATATTGTAAACATTGAGACGCGCCCAGTCCCATGATCATTGGAGAGCTTTCCTTCCAGGAAAGAATTTTTCAGCATTTGTATTAAATCAAGGGCCTGAATCATATATGCTTGATAATCAATAGCCATTTGATTCTAATATGAATTTAGCCAATTAATGCATTTTTAAAATGTAAATACTTACATGGCTAGAAGGAATGTGCTTTCCACTCAGAACAGATGGTCAACCAATACTGTATATTACAATTTCTGGGCCAACAATTTAGAATTTATTAAATCAAAATCCAAGTCAATTTGACACGAAAATTAATTAAATTCAAGAGAGCAGTTCTTAAATACTCAGGAGGCCTCTCTGCTGTGTTTCATCTTGACGGTCTAAGATTACCATCCTGCACAATTTCACCATATAAAATAGTTGGCCACACAAAACATACTTAATTAGCTTATTACATTTAATAAACATTCTTAGTTTCATTATTTTTGTTTACGTGGAACATACTACACTAGATGACTTTATCACTCGGCTGCCACTGGCTGGTAATATTCTATATACTAAATGATCTACTCTTCTCTGTCCAACTGATAAATTAATAAAAACCATAGCAAAAACACAGACGAAACAGAGGAAACAAAGATGTATGAAATATTCAATGTAATACTTTGCCTACTCTAATGGTTTTGATTACAGTCACTCCTATTCTTATTCAGGTCCAGCTCTATATCCGTCGAGCATCTGAAAGCAACAGACCCCATTAAAGCTATCGAAATAGACAGTTCAGAGACATCAAATATAGAAGGAAAGGGAGAAATAGAAGTAGAAGATGAATCAGCAGAACATCACTGTAAAGGCAATATTCATGTCGAGACATAGTAAACTTACCCAGCAGGCCAGCCTTTAAGCAACTGTGTCACTGTAGCTACTGCCAAAGATGTTAAATAACTTTCGAGCACCACCTAGGATCAGTGGTAGTTGGACATTACAGCCACCTCTTCTAGCTGTTGCAAAAATACTTGATTTGCTGGGTGCACAATGCTTCCCAGAAATATCACTCTCAAGCACATTTCTGCAAACTGAAAGACTAGAGAGAAGTGACAAGCTACTTTGACAAGCATAACCTGCATAGTCTGAGCACCGAAATTCACAAACTGCATTGCCACAGACCCCACCATGAAGGCTGCATTATTCATCACAAACAGCTGCATTTAACGCTATGAAGTTCAGTGGTTTGCTAAAATGTTTAATAAATTTACTCATATACACACATTTAGAACATTCTAGCGTGCAATCTAGGTACCAATGGCATGAGTTATCTTGGACAAGTAACCAGAGTCACGAGATGTAATACAAACAGAAATTACCCTTTTTGACTGTAACAACGACTAAACACAAATGGATGAGAGCACTTCCATGTATTATCTTGGTGAATTCGGTTCACCTAAGCTAACCTAATTAACTTAGTTCAGTTATGTAGGAGAAAAACTATTCAGAAAATGTAAAAATTTTAAAGAAAGAAAGAGCATATAACCATTTTCACATTTACAGGCCCCATTTGGTAGGCACATACCCTGCCCCATTGCAATTACTGGGCAAGAACCTGCAGCAAAATATAGAAGAACGAAATCTTTAAGTTAGAACACCAACGGATGCATAATCGATATCTAAGTCTCATCCAATCAATGGACTCTAAAGTGGCACATGATAGGAAGTTTTGAAATAGGAGGTCATGTTTACTGAAATCATGACCATGAAATACAAGGAAAAAATCCCCTTGAAAACACGCCCTAAGAAGTATCCTGAATGAGCAGAATGGATAACGTTTGATTGTATAAAGAAAAAAGTTGATTCTGAAAGCATAAACTAAGTCACCATTCCTAAGCTATACAAAACTCAGTCTCATCTTCAAGGCTTTAGGAGGTTCTGCTACCAAAAACAAGACTTACTAATTAACAAGAACAAGTGATTAAAATTGAAAGCTCCATTCATATAATCATCACAAACATTTCACCAAAGGGTAAAAGGAAACTTACTGACACAAAAATGGACGGCAAAGCAAAAGCTCGTAGTAAGGGGCCGTGCTGTCTTCAATGGTGACTCAGCTCTTGGTTTTCTTAGCCTCATTGGTGAAGAAATCTTCACGCATATTTAAAGCCTTGCCCTGATGGGAAGAGCCCTTGCCTGCTTCCCTAGTTCCCTGAACCTTTCTGGAATTAGGTTTCTGATATGCAAATCTCTGATATTTTAGCATGTTCTGGTCGAGAGATATATATTTCTGCGCATAGCTCAATATCCTGATTAAGATAATCACCCTGGTAACTCATAGCTTGTTCATCTGAAAATTACTGAAACAACTACCAAACATGAAGTCGTCTGATTGAAATAAGTAATGAGAAAACA
The DNA here is from genome assembly GCF_937616625.2 of Mercurialis annua. Taxonomy (NCBI): domain Eukaryota; kingdom Viridiplantae; phylum Streptophyta; class Magnoliopsida; order Malpighiales; family Euphorbiaceae; genus Mercurialis; species Mercurialis annua. Next base: position 42,844,639 of record NC_065570.1, read on the forward strand.
AAATTCTGAAATTTTCAGATGAAAGAGAATGGAGACACGCATTTGACATATAGGGAACTAAATAAGAACAAACTTGCTGATAGGACAAGGAGTCATAATTTTTAGTAGCATTAAGGGAAAGAGTCATCTGGTAAACTCAAGTTCATAGCTGCAGAATCAGTCTCTGATTTCTCAGCACCGGGTAAAGCCTAAAATGAAATCAACCAGATGTGATAATATTTGCTCAGACATCAGCCGCTTGATCCATAAGTAAACTTTGGAATGGAGAACATTTTTCTTATAGAGCAAAACAAGCCAACCATCAATTAACCTTATCATGTGTGTTCAAGAGCATAACATTTGAACCAAAGAAAATGCTGGAAGTGTCTAAATGTTAGTACTATTTAGCAGCTAGAAGAATCAAGTAGACTAGCACCCAAAATCACCAAGAACAAACAGAAAACCTTACTAATAACCGTCACATCAAATTATGTTTATCTGAAACAAAAAATTCTAACATTTTTGAAATTCACATTCAAGTTCATTAAAGCAGTAACATCCTGGTCGGGTTACAAACAGTCAAGTGCAGCTAAACATATATGGAGATTCCTCATGTGTTAGAAGCTGACTCATAGTTCATTTAGGACAGGTCAGAAGTTGCTTTCGTGTGATCTTTATAGGTCAAAAGAGTTGGATGAATCATCAAAATACGCAAACAGGTTTGAAGTCACAAATTTATTACCTTTGCTTGCTTCTGGTTGAATCATGTTACATACAGACCAGATCACCTGATTCTGGAACTCTTATAATGATCACAGCACTTCATATTCAGATCACATAAAAGGGGAACTTTATAGTACAAACTCAACTAGAAGTCTCAAAATCTATCAATGACAAGAAAAGAAATGCAAAACACCCAACAATAAATTCTAATTGGAACATCATATGAAATTCTAAAATGTAAAAGAATCTTACCAACATGGATTCTTTATTCTTTCATACAGTCAAAAAGGGTCAATGGACGTAACGCATACAGTAAAAAGGGTATAACTAAAGTTCTCGGTGAGTTCTGATAAGTTGAATTTAAGTTGAATGATACCTTGTGTAGTGCTATAAAAAGATGATTGACCCAAAGAGCTTGTCTATCAGTAGGGCATCTTCACTTCAATTTCTCCGGCCATGGTCTTATTTAGCCTGCATAATAAAGTTTCATAAATCCACATTCCAAATCACTACAAGAACCTTTGGCAAAAAAAAAAAAAATCACTACAAGAACTAATATTAAAAATCCTTTATTCAACTTCTTGCAGGTCTATTCTCAAACACCTCATCTTCATCAAAATCAGCCTCCTCCTCTTTTGCCTCAGAACAGGTTCTACCAACAAAGTCCGAAACCGAACCAACAGTCTCATCGATCACCATCATTATTATGCCAACTCTTAAGCTGTTGCAAAATACTTGATTTGCTGGGTGCACAATGCTTCCCAGAAATATCACTCTCAAGCACATTTCTGCAAACTGAAAGACTAGAGAGAAGTGACAAGCTATTTTTGACAAGCATAACCTGCATAGTCTGAGCACCGAAATTCACAAATTCTATTGTCATAGACCCCGCTATGAAGGCTGCATTGTTCATCACAAACAACTGCATATAACACAATGAAGTTCCGGGAATTGCTAATATGTTTATCAAATTATGCTGGTGACTCAGCTCTTGGTTTTCTTAGCCTCATTTAAGTGGTAATAAGAATAGATTAGAATGTTGAGGAGAAAATAAATAAATAAATAAGAAAACACAATCAAACACCATCAAACACAACATAGCTACCAACATAATTACAATTTCTCAACGTGAACATATGGGCATTAAACTACAGGGATTGTGATTGTGGAAACAAAACTATATATTATTTGTATGAATCACATATTCCAAACTAATTCTGATTACATGCTATCTGAACTACCCAAACACATTTAAACATATACATCTACTACTCAAAAAATGCTATAACAACAAGACTAATGCATAATACACTAATTGAAAAGGCTAAGTGAGTCCTAAGTTAGGACTTGTAAGTAAAGTAACAACAATGCTTCACAATATATAACTACAGCTAATAATCCAAAACCATCTAACTCAGTATCAGTCCAATAGATCGTCTATGCCAATGTTCTGTTCCCAAAAATCATCAAGCAAGTGCCACATGCCATCTTCATCCCCACCCAACTTCAACATATCATCTCCGCCATAACAATAAGAAGAAGAAGAAGGCCCCACTGGGCTCATCTGCTCGTATGATGCATTAGCCGACTGCATCCACATGGCTTCCATGGCCAATGCTGACTTCTGTTGCTGCAGATACGCCTCATCACCAATTTCAGCTTGAGCCGAATTGTAACCAAACGAGCTACTGGGGCAGAGCTGTAAGGCACAACTATCTGAACCATTAGCACAACCATCTGAAGCATTAGTGCTCCTCGGCCCAGTTTCTGAACGCATGTTCAACGCCATCGCTTCCACTTCTTCAGAAAGGGCCTGTCTCTTGGATGGCTTCCTCTGTTTCACACTTTGATCCCGCTTTCTCTTCTTCTTTTCCGCGTCATTTTTCCGCAGTAGACACAGTACCCAGTTGGCGCTTTCTTCCGGAAGGCTGTACTCGTGCATGATCCAGCGCCCATCCTGTTCGGCCACCGTCGAGTTGTCGTAATGAAAGCGCTTCTTGAGCCCTTTCACGTTGCCCAACTCAAATTCGTCTCCCTTACCCTCCCCGCTCCAAGTTCCATTGCGGCCGACGGTTCGACCGAATCGTTTGGCGCTGCTTTTTTTCTTGAGCTGCGTGAAGAAGAAAAGATCGTCCATAAATGTGGAGGACTCCCCGCCGAAATTCTCCCAAATAGTCCAGGGGTCGTGATCCCCGTACAAGTCGCAGTGTTGAACGAGAGAGAGTTCGAGAGGGGAGAAAGCAAGACCCTTGATTTTGCCGTAGAGATAATGGCAGAACAGTTCGTCGTCCTTGGGACAAAACCTGATCCCAGGGGGACACCCACTAAACCACTTCATACTTTCTTTCTTGGAAATTTAGATAAGAGTCGAAATTAGAGGCGGAGAAGAGTGAATTAGAGGCGGAGAAGAAAACAGAGTGTAATTTATAAGAAAATCAGTTAGGGTTACCTATTCCTTCCTAACGGTCATATTTTCACCGCCATTCTCTGGCGCGCTTAAACTACACTTCCCGCGTCTAAGCATTAATTACACTCACTTGTTTTCTTTAAGGAAACATTTTTACCCCCCAATCCATTCATTCCTTTAAAATGCCACGTGTTTTAAGAACCTTTTAATTATGCTACCACTTTATATTTTATATCTTTAAATTACATCAAGAAGATTTAATTTTTTTTTTTTTGAATTGTTAGTCCGGTAACTTACACTCCTACTAGTCGTATGCCCACGTATTTATACATATAAATAGTATTTTCTTGAAACTAAAAATGTCAAAATAAATTCGTAATCTCCAAACTAATAAAAATAAAGTAAAATAAAAATTTAACATGATAATTACCTACTTTAAAATATTAAATATTTACAAAATATTTTGTTATTTTTTGTAAAATTCTGTCTTATATTTATGTTTTTATATCTCCAACGATCTTTTGGTTAATTAATAAAAGTATGTATTTGGTTAGTGCATAAATATGACGTCCTACTTATTTCGCTTTTTATATAGAGGTTTTGGAACACAAAGTGTTATACTATTTTTCATGCAAAAGAAAAATTTATAAGTTTCAATAATATATAAGTGATATTAATGTTTTGCTTATTTATGTTTTATTATTATATTATATATTTTTAGTACTGCATATGAATTTTTAGAGGAATTTGATATTCAATTTTTTAGATAATTTTAAGTTTAGATTAACTAATTAGACAATAATTTCTTTACAATTAATAATATTTTATTAAATTTGTATTTACATTAATTAAAAATTATATAAAACAGTCATGTTTGTGAGAGATTCTTAGGTAGATCCAGTCTACCACGTTAACAATTGAACAAAAGCGCTAATATTGAAAAATAAATAAATAATTATAAAACCACAAAACCACAAAACTATAAGAACTTAAAAGTTAAAATCATTAAATTAGAAAACAAAATTTGTACATATTAATTCTCCTCTAATAGAGGCAACGTCTTCTTAGAACTTGGCAATAAGATCAACTTGAGCTCCGTTGTCTTCATCATGTGCGTTTTTTGAAAGAAAATATAAAAAGGGTATGGGAACTATTTCATTTCTGTTATGAATAGTGTGTGAATATTATGGATGACAAATTCAAAGTTACCTATCTAATTAGGTGAAAATATTTCAACCCTCCATATTTGACATGCATGTAAATGCATTAATTACATGGTGGGTGAAATTGCCTATAAATAGGTTCCATTCCATGTAAAATTTACAAGTGAAAATATACTTATAAAAGTAGTAAAATCCTCCCAAATATTTGCTCTCTTATTGCATTATTAAGTGTTCACTAAATATTCATTAGTTTAGTCTACAAGCATTATCTATATTATCGTTAAGTTTATAACACGTTATCAGCACGATCGTTCTATCAGTTTACGATTCCCTAATTCAAGAAAATTCGGTAAAGTATTCCAAAAGTAAATCTCTAACTTTAATACTTGTCTAATTATTTAATTAATGGAAGGTTATACCTCCTACAAATTTTATTTACTTAATATTTAATTTATTATATTTATATCTATGTTATTAATTTTTATATGGAAGGCTAAACCTCCTATAAATAATCCTTTGATAATTTAATTTTAATCGTTGATGCTTGAGTGGTAATCCCCTTGCTATAAACGATTTTATTTAGTTGACACTATTAGTATAAATATAAATATTTTTATATCATAATTAATTTAATTCATTGTTGTCTTCATCTAAATAATTTTATTCAAAAAAAATATATAAAATAACCTAACGGCTACATAACGGTAACAAACGGCTATATAACGGTAATAAAACGGCTATATTTTTCTTTATATATACTCACTTTACTATTTATTTTCACTACACAATTTTTCATCTCTTAATCTTCAAAAATTCAAAAATGAAGCTATTTTGGATTATTATTATTATGTTACTTAATTTAATACTCATTGGTATATTTAATCTTCTGTGAAAAGAATTTTATTTATATTTAGGTATTTTTGTATTTATTGTTCTACCTTTACTAATTGCTGTAATAATTGTTGATTATGCATATTTATAAGCCAAAAATATGATGGTTGTACTTGTTTGTTTACTCTTGAAAATAAATGATTATTATTTCTATGTTTTTATCGCATAAATAAATATTAGTTCTAATTATATTTATTTTTCATGTGATAGTTTAATCATGTCAAACCTTACAAAGCTTGAATTTACGGCACTTGATGTATCTGGAAAAAATTATCTGTCATGGATACTAGATGCAAAAATACATCTGCAAGCCTCTGGTCATGAGGACGCTATTAAAGAGGGAAATAATGCCTCTACTCAAGATCGTGCAAAAGCAATGATCTTCCTTCGCCATCATCTTGATGAAAGATTAAAAAATGAATATCTCAGTGAAGATAATCCACTTGTTCTCTGGAATAGTTTAAAAGAACGCTTCGACCATCAGAAGACTGTAATTCTTCTAAAAGCTCGTTATGACTGGATGCATTTAAGATTGCAGGATTTTAAAAGTGTTAGTGAATACAATTCTGCAATATTCCGAATTAGCTCAAAGCTAAAATTGTGTGGAGAAACAATTACTGATGAAGATTTATTAGAAAAAACATTCTCCACTTTTCATGCATCTAATGTGGTACTCCAGCAGCAGTATCGTGAGAAAGGGTTTAAGAAATATTCAGAGCTGATTTCTTACCTTCTAGTGGCTGAGCAGAATAACGAGCTGTTAATGAAAAATCATGCGGCACGACCCACTGGTTCTGCTCCATTTCCTGAAGTAAATGCGAGCGCATATAGATCTCCTCGTGGTCGTGGTCGTGGCCGTGGTCGTGGTCGTGGTCATGGTTACGGTCGAGGTGGAAATAATTACAACCATGTCGGTTATAATAACTCCTTTAAGCATAAGAATCACCACCATAAGTGGGATAAGAAGGAGGAGAAACAAGAAAACAGGAACAGTGGACAATACAAACATCAAGTGAAAAATGTCGATAATAAATGTTATCGATGTGGCATGACTGGGCATTGGTCGCGTACCTGTCGTACGCCCAAACATCTTGTTGAGCTTTACCAAGCTTCCCTCAAGGAAAATGGAAAGAATATAGAAACAAATTTTGTTTCTGATGATGATTTTGACCACAGTCTAATGCATAATGACTCTATAGACATGACACATTTAGATGTTTCCGATTTTCTTGAGAACAATAATAATGAAAACTAATCCAGCATGTATTGTAATGTTTTTATTATTTACTTATGTATTGTTGTGTTATTCTATAATTTCTTATGATAAATTTTTCTTTGTTTGAATTAAGAAGCATATGGATAATTCTCAGCATGTTGTTTCGTCCAAGTTCAGTAATGAAGAAATATGTCTTGTGGATAGTGCGACAACCCACACTATACTCAAACACCGAAAATATTTTTCAAATCTTAAAAGATGTCAGACAAATGTCAGTACAATATCTGGTAAGGTAAAATTAATTGAAGGCTCCGGAAGAGCTACTGTTCTATTACAAGGGGGAACTGTACTTACCATTAATGAAGCATTATTTTCCCCCAAGTCTCAAAGAAACTTGTTGAGTTTTAAAGATATTCGTCTGAATAAATTCCATATTGAGACAAAAAATGATGATAATATGGAATATCTTCATATTACAACAAATGTTTCAGGTAAGAAGCATGTAATTGAAAAATTACCCACATTTTCTTCTGGTTTATATTATACATATATAAATGTGGTCAAATCACATATCGCTGAAAAGAAAAAGTATTGTGATGCTTCAATACTAAAATTATGGCATGAAAGATTGGGTCATCCAGGATCAATAATGATGCGGAGAATAATTGACAGTGCACGAGGACATCCACTGAAAGGTGAGAAAATTCCCCAAGTAAGTAATATGTCATGTACAGCTTGTTTTATTGGAAAATTAATTGTGAGACCTTCACCGGCTAAAATTGAGAATGAATCACCTTTATTTCTTGAAAGAATTCAAGGTGATATATGTGGGCCAATTCATCCACCATGTGGACCATTCAGATACTTTATGGTATTGATTGACGCATCCAGCAGATGGTCACATGTTTGTTTATTATCAACTCGCAATGTTGCATTTGCAAGATTTCTTGCCCAAATTATTAAATTGCGTGTTCAATTCCCTGATTACACAATTAAAAGGGTAAGACTTGATAATGCTGGTGAATTCACATCTCAAACATTCAATGATTATTGCATGTCTGTTGGAATCACAGTTGAGCATCCTGTTGCACACGTACATACACAGAATGGTTTAGCTGAATCTCTAATTAAGCGCCTTCAGCTTATTGCTAGACCATTAATGATGAGAACTAAGCTACCTATATCTATATGGGGACATGCTATATTACATGCTGCATCATTAATTCGTGTTAGACCTAGTGCATATCATAAATACTCCCCATTACAATTAGCATTTGGTCAAGAACCAGATATTGCCCATCTTAGGGTTTTTGGTTGTGCTGTATACGTGCCAATTGCACCACCACAACGCACAAAAATGGGTCCTTAAAGAAGATTGGGAATATACGTTGGTTATGTGTCCGCATCCATAATTAGGTATCTTGAACCTTTAACAGGTGATGTTTTTACAGCACGTTTCGCCGATTGTCATTTTAATGAAGAAGAGTTCCCACCATTAGGGGGAGAAAATAAACAATCAGATAAAAATATTGCATGGTGTGAACCTTCATTATTGCATCTTGATCCTTGCACAAAACAATGTGAAACAGAAGTTCAAAAGATTGTGCATTTGCAAGCTGTTGCAAATCAATTACCTGATGCATTTACAGATACAAAAAGAGTGACTAAATCATATATACCAGCAGTTAATGCCCCTGCTAGAGTTGAGATTCCAAAAGAGAATTCTGAAAATAAAGTCGCTCATGAATCAAAGACACGCCGAAAGCGTGGAAGACCGATCGGTTCAAGAAATAAAAATCCTAGGAAAAGAAAAGGAGCAGAAAATCTCGATCATGCTAGCAAAGAGAAAGGTGTTCCTGAAGAAACACAAGATAAAGAAAATACTCCAGAAGAAGAAATAAATGAGGTTAACCAAGGCAATGCCCCAGAAGAGGATATGAATGTAATTAATCAAGGCAGTACCCTAGAAGAGGACACAAATGAGAATAACAAAGAAATCTCGATTAATTACAATAATACAAAGATTGTTTGGAATCGAGACACAATGAAAAATATTGACGAAATTTTCTCTTATGCTGTTGCATGTGATATCATAAATGGAAATGAGGATCCCGAACCGAGATCGGTTATTGAATGTCAAAATAGACATGATTGGGATAAATGGAAAGACGCTATGCAAGTTGAATTAGAATCTCTTAACAAGAGAAGTGTGTTTGGACCTGTTGTCCTCACACCTAAAGATGTGAACCCGGTAGGTTACAAATGGGTCTTTGTACGAAAACGAAATGAGAAAAATGAAATCACAAGATATAAAGCTAGACTTGTTGCTCAAGGCTTTTCTCAAAGACCTGTAATTGATTATGATGAAACATATTCTCCTGTCATGGATGCAATTACATTTCGATATTTGATCAGTCTTGCAGTTTCTAAGAAATTAGAAATGCGTCTCATGGATGTTGTAACAGCATACTTGTATGGATCGCTAGATAGCGATATTTATATTAAGGTCCCTGAAGGATTTAAAATGCCTGAAGCATTAAATAGAAAACCCAAAGAAATGTATTCAATCAAATTGCAAAGATCTTTGTATGGGTTAAAACAGTCAGGGCGCATGTGGTATAATTGTTTAAGCGATTATTTGATAAATAAAGGCTATGTGAATAACCTTATTTGCCCATGTGTTTTTATCAAGAAATCAACATCGGGATTTGTGATTATAGCCGTCTATGTTGATGATTTAAATATTATTGGAACAGACAGTGAGATCAATGAAGCAAGTGTGTACTTAAAAGAAGAATTTGAAATGAAAGATCTTGGAAAAACCAAATATTGTCTTGGTTTACAAATTGAACATATGCACAATGGCATATTAGTGCATCAGTCAAATTATATAGAAAAGATCTTAAAACGTTTTGGTATGGATAAAGCAAATCCTTTAAGTACTCATATGGTTAATCGATCACTGAATGTTGAAACTGATCCATTTCGTCCTTGTGGAGAAAATGAGGATATTCTTGGTCCTGAAGTACCATATCTCAGTGCAATCGGAGCACTTATGTATCTCGCTAATTGCACTCGTCCTGACATATCCTTTTCTGTCAATTTATTAGCAAGATTCAGTTCAGCTCCCACGAAGAGACATTGGAATGGAATCAAACATATATTACGTTATCTTCGTGGAAGCACTGATCTTGGTTTATTTTATTCTAACGATTCAAATCTAGAATTGATTGGTTATGCAAATGCAGGTTATTTGTCTGATCCTCATAAGGTTAAGTCTCAAACTGGATATGTATTTACAAGTGGAGGTACTGCAATTTCTTGGCGGTCACAGAAACAAACAATTGTAGCCACTTCCTCAAATCATGCTGAACTTATTGCATTACATGAAGCAAGTAGGGAATGTGTGTGGCTCAGATCAATAACACAACACATTCAAGAATCTTGTGGTCTTCCAGTCCATAAGAGTCCAACTGTTCTATATGAAGATAATGCTGCATGTATAGCACAAATCAAGGAAGGATACGTCAAGAGTGACAGAACCAAACATATACCTCCAAGATTCTTTTCATACACTCAAGAACTTATAAAGAATCAAGAAATTGACATCCAGTATGTTCAATCAAATAATAATTCATCTGATCTCTTCACGAAGGCACTTCCTACAGCAATATTTAGAAAACATGTTCATAATATTGGAATGCGCCATCTGCGAAATACATGAAGGATTATCTCTGTTGCAATGAGGGGGATAAATTACACACTGTACTCTTTTTTCCTAACTAAAGTTTTTATCCCATTGGGTTTTTCTTTAGTGAGGTTTTTAATGAGGCAGTACGACATAGCGTAATTTAGAATAAACATTTTGTCATCCAAGGGGGAGTGTTATGAATAGTGTGTGAATATTATGGATGACAAATTCAAAGTTACCTATCTAATTAGGTGAAAATATTTCAACCCTCCATATTTGACATGCATGCAAATGCATTAATTACATGGTGGGTGAAATTGCCTATAAATAGGTTCCATTCCATGTAAAATTTACAAGTGAAAATATACTTACAAAAGTAGTAAAATCCTCCCAAATATTTGCTCTCTTATTGCATTATTAAGTGTTCACTAAATATTCATTAGTTTAGTCTACAAGCATTATCTATATTATCGTTAAGTTTATAACAATTTCATGTGCGTTGTCTTTTCTTTCCTCTGTGCTACAGTGGTATATTGAGAAGGATGGAACATAAGTGTTGGGGGTATAATTGTCCAACTTTCTCTTAATTTTAGTTAATTTTGGGTTATCGGAAATTTGTGAAAAAATTTCTTTTTTTTGGGAGATTTCTTCTAAAATTAAAATGCTGAAGTAAACACATAACATTATAGCACTTTTAGAGGGTTTATGTAGATTACCCTAGATTGAACTTTAACTTAAGAGTATTTTTTGACATTAATTCTTTTTGTTTTAACCTCTGAATTAAAACTATTAGTGTGACACTAATCCCACTTGGACTCCAAATCCCTAGATGAGTACGATATTGAACATATATGTGTGACGTAATTTTGACGGAACTTATTAAAGTATCAAATCAGACACCTGATTATAAATTTAAAGATTCGAATGTCAAATTATTTCCACGTAAATAAGTTGGTGATTTAATATATAATTAACTTTTACAATAATTTTCAGTCACGTCATTTTTCGCTAGCCTAGTCAACAAAAACTATCGGACTTTAAAATGGTGATAGATTTGAATTCTCTTTAAAGGTGATGATTTTATATGACAATTTTTATAGATCATGGTAAAAATAAAAGGGTTTTTGACAAAAAAGTGCCTCCATAATATTAGAATTCCTGGTTTTGTGCCCCAAAACACAAAAATTATATTTTTGTGCCTGGGGCCCACGCTGCCCGCAAAGGCTTATTGCGGGCAGAAATCTGGCCCGCAATGAGCCTTTGCGGGCCAGTTAATCACCCTGGCCCGCAAAGGTTCATTGCGGGCCAGTTGTCAACATTCCCTGCCACATGGCAGGGAATTTAAGCCGCCCGCAAAGAGCCATTGCGGGCGGCATCCCCTATTTAAAGGGGGGGGGGGGGGGTTGAATTGTTTCACCACACAACTCAACACACTTAAAAAAAATGTTATATATAATGGGCGGATTTGGGTAATTAGTTTGGCGGATTATTTTTGGAGGTTAACCGGATTATTTTGGCGTTGAATTTTATTTTGGAGCTTAAAGTCTTATTATTATTATTTTGCGAGGACTACAAGAGGTAAGTCCGTATTACTTTTTGATAGCTAATTTTTTTTATTAATAAATATTAAAATGTGTATTATTAGATTTAGAATTTAGTTAATATTTGATTTAGAATTTAGTTAATATTAGATTTAAAATTTATATTATTAGATTTAGATTTAAAATATTAAAACGATATGTATGAATATAAAATACAAAAACATTATAGAATGAACATTATGCATAAATACTTGATAAAATGTATAATAGTGTGGCTAAATATGTACGATTTTCTAAATAGTTAAATAAATTAATTTAAATTATTAAATGAATTGTTTATAAATTGTTAAAAATATTACTTTATAAATATATCTAAGTGAATTAAATTTATCATTTTTTATATAAAAAAATATGAATTAATCCTAAAAATTTACATTTGTATAAATTACTTTAATATTAATTTATTACGCATGTTTGTAGTAATGGCGTCAAACAGTATATTATTTGTGATATGGTGTGATGGTAGCATCATAAACTCCCCCCGTGGACTTGAATATTTGGGGGGTAGATATGTTCATGTGCCGATTAATGGAAGAATAAATTTTGGGGAGTTGGCCGAAATCTGTAGAACGGCAGTATCTACTAGTGTGAGCCCTCCGGAGGTCACGAAAATTTATTTTCGGCTACCTCATGTTGAAAGGTACGAGATATGTTCATACTCGTTGTTCGAAGTGCAAGATGACCAACACGTATTTGTGATTCTGAACCAGACAGCTCAAATGCCGACGTTGATTGTGTTAGAGTTCTACGTGGAGTATCATATTTCGGCTTCTAATGAAATTTCGATGCAACTAGATTTATGTTCTAGTGAGTCTGAGAGAGGTAGTGTGGAAGAGGAAGAAGACGAGCACTATGATAGTGAGGAAGAGGATATGGAGGATAGTCCAATCGTTGAAGAACCAAGTAATATTACACAATACCAGTCTCAACTTCCGCAACACATACGATGTGTCGATCTCAGTGACTTTGATGTGGACGAGACATGGGAAGCGCCGAACATTGAATGGCAGCGTGGGATGAAATTTCGAACCGGGATGATTTACTCGAGTCGATTGGCTGTGCGAACATGTGCCATTACTTATTCGGTTGATAATGGACGAGAGTTTCAGAGTCACCGGACAACAAAAACAACACTGGTCCTAGTTTGCAAGCATCAAAAAATGTGCAATTGGTGGCTGCGTGCCACCCTGCTCCAGAAAACCAACACATGGACGTTGATGAAATATATCGGGCCACACAAATGTGATATGCTAGCGTCAACTCGTAACCACAGAAATTTTGGAATTATTCAAATTGCCGATTTTATTAAGAGTCAAGTGTTGGGGCAGCGTGATATTCGGATTAAGACGCTTATGACAGGGATTTTAGAATCCTTAGGACTTGCCCTTCCATATAAGCGGGTGTGGTATGAAAAGGAGAGAGCAATTAGCAGCGTCTACGGGGACTAGGAATATAACTACACGCAAATCACGAAATTCATGGATAATGTGGTCCTCGTGAATCCTGGATCCTTCTGGCATGGTGAAGGTATGAAAATAAATCACTTTTATAAATTTAATTACATATTAAATTTACATTATATCCTAACTATATCCATTTCCAACAGGTCGCCTAACTGATTGCGGTGGGGTGCAATTTAGAATTTTCAAAAGAATGTTTTGGACCTTCTTTCCGATGGTTGACGGATTTCCATTTTGCAAACCAGTTCTATTCATCGGCGGGACGCACTTATATGGTAAATACAAATTGCATATGTTGATAGCGTCGGCGGTAGATGGCAACAACCACATAATGCTAGTGGCGTTTGCAATAGTTGAATCCGAATCTAGTGAGAGTTTTGAATATTTTTTGAATCATCTTGGAGATCAAATCATTCGCGACCGAAAGGTGGCCATTGTTTCAGATCGTGCACCCGGATTAATATCGATTTTGAAGCGTCCGGAATGGGAAGGGATTGATCATTTTTTCTGTATTCGGCATTTAATGGCTAATTTCCACACTCATATCAGAAATAATGATATGAAGATGCTGGCTGAGAAAGCAGGTATTTTGCTGTTACTCGTCAACATTTCTGGTTATTGAACAAAAAAATTGTATAAATTTTGCACTAACAAATACCTCATATTAACGTGTAGGTCGGATTTTTCAAGAGAAAAAGTACAAGCAATACATGGCCACTATGGCAATAAGATCTCCGACGGGGTATGCTTATTTGACCGATGAGAGATATCTTAAGAAAGAATAGTGGGCTTTGTGTTGGGACATTAAGGCGCAATGGAACGGTGTAATGACGACGAACTACGCCGAGTCCATTAATGCGACTCCAAAGAATATAAGGGGGCTTCCAATCACAGCGATGATAGAGGCTATCTTTGACAGGCTCAGCGATATGTTCGTCAAGCGTTGGGAAATGTATAAAAGGATAATCGCCCAAGGCGTGTCATGTTCACTCCGATCTGCAACACGCATATGAAAAATACAACATTAAAGGCCCGCACACATAAACTCAAGAAATATAACCCGGACACCCTGACTTATAGAGTGATTACTAAGAAAGACAATTTTCGAAGAAAGGGAGGAAATATTCAGAAGGTCAACCTTCAAATGATGAAGTGCACGTGCAGAAAGTTCCAACACCGCCAGATCCCCTGCTCCCATGCTATGGCAGTCATTCATCAAGAAAATTATAACCCTCACAACTACGTAGGGTGGCGGTACCAAACCAAGAATGCCATACAAGCGTGGAATACTCAATTTAATCAATTACCTGCAGACGAGATGTGGATTGGTTCTCGGGAGGTGCCATTTATTCCAGACATTAAGTTGATAAGAAAGAAGGGACGGCCGGTAAACCAAAGGATTAGAAATGATATGGACCAGACCTATAGAGAGGACAGAGACCCTAATTTTTGCAGTAGATGTAGTATCGCCGGCCATAATGCTTCGACTTGTACTAATTTTCCTAACATGTGAATTTTATAAAATCTTAGTAGTTGCTCTTTTAAAATTTGAAGTTATTTCAACGATATAAGTTTTTTAAAATTTGATGTTATTTGAATTATTGCATTGTGTAATATATAGGTATGAGTTCGTCAAGACGTCGAAATTCTTCGACAATTCAAGTTGTGCAGAAATATGAGTATCCTTTTTGCGAAGTTTGGTATGGAAAAAAACGAGCTTTTCAAAATAGCCCAATCCATCCTTGCATGGATAAATCACAAGCCGGACATATATTTGTTGGTCGGCACACACAAAAATTGAATGATTTTGGAAATGTTGTTGTTTCACCTGAGCCTTCGTGGGGGAAGTTGTGGGAAGGCAGATGCGAGATGGAGGCCTACTGTGATTTTCACAGCATATTTGTACCGGCGGCAATATCCGCAATAATTTCGAGAAACACGGAAACGTCATTCCAATTATTGATGGAACACTACTAGAAAACAGGTGTTTGGCGACGGATATTTCCGTCGCTAAACACCTGAGATCCGTCGCTAATTACAATTAGCGACGGATTACCGACGGACGGCGTCCGTCGGTAGATTTTGGGTCGCTAATTGTAATAGCGACCCAAGACACCATCTGTCGCCAACTTACCGACCGAATATTCCGTCGGTAAGTTGGAGACAAACGGTCGGTAAATTGGTCGGCCAGCCGACCAATTTCCGACGACGTAGCGACGGAAGTTTCCGTCGCCAATTTAGCGACGGCTCTTCCGTCGCTAATTCCATCGTCGTTTCTTGCAATTGGCGACGGAATTGTCCGTCGCCAATTGCAAGAAACAGTCGTGTCATGTTAACTTAGCGACGGACCCATCCGTCGCTAAAGTTTAAAAAATTAGTCGCTAAATTACCTATTTTTTGCAAAATTTTATTTTTTTACGGCGTATTTTCATATTTTTTCTGTTATTCGTTAGACCTGTTAAATATACCATTCACATACATAAGAAACAATAAATATATATAACCAAATCCGTAATATATATATATATATATATATATATATATATATATATATATATATATATATATAAACGTCAAAAAGTATACAAAAACATGAATACATATGTTAAAGTATACGAACAAAAAGCATAAATATGTCCAAGTGTATCACAAGCCTACTCTAAACTGGTGGTGTCATCAGCAGGAGGGGGTGGGGGTGGTGGGAACTGCGGGCGTAACTCGGGTGGGAGTGTAGTCATCAACCGCGCAAGCTCAGTACGGATCCGCTCGTCGAAACCCGCCTCCACAGTACGGATTCGCTGCTCGACCCGCTCTTCAAAACCCGCCTCCACAGTACGAATCCGCTGCTCGAGCCGCTCCTCAACCTCCCTAGCAATACGCTGCTCTATGTCCTCAGTACTAACGTTCCCCTGCTGGGATGATCCGCCGCGGCGCAATCGGCTAGCGCTGCTCTGGCCGACGTAGGATGCTGAAGCCGATCCAATACCGTAAACTCGCTGCTTCTTGATTGCCTTGAGAGACAAAAACAGCTCGTTCTCGTCGATCGGCTCTGGAGTCGACGAACTCCCTTCTCCAGCTGCCTGAGACTGTGTTGCTGCAGCAAGCTCTGCCTGAAAACGGTCCTGAGATTTAAAAAATACAAATTTATAGATTAGTTAAACCTACATTTCTAACTAAAATTGGGCAGCATTTTGTCTATAATTTGATCATCACCCATTTTTCAGGGACATCCTGCAAAAACTACAGACACTCTGTTCAACTATAAGTAACAGCAATCACAACACCCACAACAAACACGTAAACATCCTATAAACAACGTCTATATAATTAAAGTTATATATATGTCATATTAAACAGTCACTTAAGGTTAAAATAAACTTACATTTTTATCCTTTGATCTCTTGTCAACAAAGACAGTCCGATCAGCTTTGGTCAGGTGCAACCGTACATGCAACTCAGCCAAAGTGGGCTCTCGACCAAGCTCCTCAGTCTATCATATGAAATGAAAAAAATTAATTAATAGATAAACAAAATATTTAACACGATTATTAATATTAAAAACATACCATACCTGTCTTATGCCTCGTAGCCGATCGCGATCCTGCGGTATGTCGAACAGGTCCGGTGCCAGATCCGGACGGCTCACTCATCCGATTAGCTCGTGCTATATCGGACTTTTTCTTAGCCTCAGCAGTATCCCAGTGTCACGACCCAATTTATTGAGCCGAGACCGGCGCTAGGGAATGGGAGTGGTAGCTCCAAAACCCGTAGCAAGCCTAAAACCACTAATAATTTTTCACATTTAAAAATATAATATTATATATAAGACATTTTCGGAAAAACTCTTTCGGATAAAGCATTTATAAATATTTAAATATTATGCTAGCGTTTACAATATAAAATATTGTTTGAAGTCAAAATGTCTATCTAATATTGACACCTACTGACTACTGCAGCTTTAGGAACCTATACTTGTGCAAGTCCAATGACTTCTGGCACAGTGGAGATGGTTTGTCTAATCCGACTCTGTCTACCTGCAAACATCAAAGTGAGGGGTCAGTATTTGGGAAAATACTGAGTGAGTATGCAACTTATTATCGGTATTATGAAAATACACATCGCATACTCAAACATATGCATAATTATTCCAATATAATATGAAAATAACATCATATTTGCAAATAGCAGATCCGACCGAAATCCTAATCTTAAACTCTTAATTTATCTTACTCGGAATATTCAAATCAAACTGATCCAAATGGTCCGACCCGGGAGTGTTTACACTCAACCACGTCAGCCGCGACCAATCTCTTAATCTCCAAGTGTGAGTCCAACTCACTGGTGGGTCCAACCCACTAGATACGGGGCTCAGGTTACACCGTAACCGAGTTCTCACGCGTATCGCATTCATATCATATGCGCGCATCTCATAATCTCATAGACAATCTAGACACGCTAGACTGACTCAAATACTGGTGATCACACAGCTATTGACACCCAATAGGTAGTTGATTTCTTCGGATCGCACACTAAATATTTATATTCAAAACAATGAATATAACAGCATTCATATAATCAAATTTACCAAACATAACATCTTATACGAGCAAATCATTTAAATGCGATAGATTAATAATAATATTCATAATATATGAAAATAGCTTTAATAATAATAACACGCGAAAGTAAATTGCCACTCACAGTGACCGCTATCCGAAGCTGCACTATTATAATCCCGCAAGCATAAGCTCCATGCGTTGTCCAATTACGTAACCACTCCAGCTAACTGGCTTGGTAGCTTGTCGGTACGTCAGTTACTTAATTAAGTTACCTATACGTTAAATCCGTAAACGTAGGTTTAGTATCAAAACCCTAAGTTATAAACTTAGGTTATCACGATCGTATCTCAAATACGACTCTCAACTTTCTCTTTTAAACGTCCTAGTTTACGTTTTGATAATCAATCAAATCGTGATTGTTTATGCGACTTGAAACTGTCTGAAATCAAGTTTCCGCGTCGCGTCAGGGCCCAGAAGGCCCGATTCGAAAATCCCCCTTTGGCGAAGGACTGCACGTTCGTGCAGCAGTGTACTGCAAGTTGTGCAGTAGTACGCTGCACGTTCGTGTGCTCCACGTTCGTGTAGTGTACTACACGAACGTGTGCTACACGTTCGTGCAGTCTACTACACGAACGTGTACTGCACGTTCGTTCAGTATGCTACACGAACGTGTACTGCACGTTCGTGCAGCAAACGGCTGTCGATGTGCAGCCCCGGGGTTCATTCCCCGAGCCATTTCCGACGTGCCTAACGTCCTAATTCGATCCCGCAACGTTTAATAACATCAAAACTCAAGATTTAAGCTTAAAACGTCGAATTCAAACTCAAAATCATTAAAACGGTAAAACCGCTCAAAACCCTAAATCAAAACGTCAAGCTTACCTCGATTTGAATCTTAAAGATGATAGGGAATTGGATTCATAATCCATCGGCGCAAGAATCACTCGATTGGACGAGAAACGGCGAAACGGCGGCGGAACGAATCGATCGCCATTTCCTTTCTCTTTTCTGTAACCTTCTGCTCCTTCTTCTTCCTTTCTTGATTCATTTGGTTTCCTTAATATATCTTGGCTAATTAGCCACTTTGATCCTTCATTTCTTTAACTCAAACCACATCTCTTTTAAACTTTCTAATTTAACCTAACGGTTAAATTATCCTTTTTAACTTAATTACTTATGTATTATTTATATTCAAATAAATAATACTAACCCAAAATTATTATTTTCCGTCAATAATCCTTTAATTTCTATTCTCGAGGCTTAATTGGCTAATTTACACTTTAGCCCTTAAACTTCTCAAAAGTTGCAGTTTAGCCCAAACGCATCCGCGTCCAAATTTCAAAAGGTCTCCGATTGACCCGAAACTTTTACCACATATATTATAAAACATTTCGCGGACCTTGGCGAAATAATTTCCATTTTAAGTCGTAGTGGCTAAATTACCACTTTAGTCCCTATACCTTATTTCGAGCTTTTCTTGACATTTTTCCTTCTAATTCCAATTCTAACTTTAGAATTGAAAAATAATATTAAGTTTCTCGAAAATTATTTCCAATATCGCCATCCTGGCGAAACAGGACTGGACACGTAGTCCAATTAAATGCTTAAATATTTTTGGATATTACACCCAGTCTCGCTTCCATGACGCCCAAGTATCAGCACTAACACTGCCCTCTTTTTTATCCGGCTTCATGGTGTGGAGAGTATCTTTATACCGATTGCCCGCATGTCGGTTGAAGACCCCTCTAATCAGATCCTCAGGGTAGGTCGGGTCCCAGCAAAAACCCTTCTGCAAACCATTAAAAAATAAATATAATTAGAAATCAAAAAGAAAGTTAAACATAAATTTAAAATTTTAAATATTTAACAACCTTGAACTCCTCGAAGTAGAATCCCTTATGCTCTGCTGTAATTTTCTTCCACGAGGAACCCTCAGCAAACCATCTAGATCGGAAAATGGGCAAGATCGCCCTAGATGCTGTCCCGCTGTCGTTCCTGCTATCCAGTAATCTTTCTCTGCACATTACAAAAACACTTAGTTTTCACATTTTTTAAATAAAATTATTTAAAAAAAAAAGTTGTCAATCATACCTTGCAGCATCTGGTGTAACTCTAACCCTCCCAGTCTCGTCCGTCGCTGGTGGCTGGCCCTGTGGTTGCGGCTGTCTCGCCGCTCTCCGCGGCGCAGGTCTAGCAGCTAGCACCTGCTGCTCAGCCCCGGGATCCGAGTCCTCAGGGGCATCTTGCTCTGGGTCGCCGCGTCCACGTCCCCGTCCCTGAACTGTATCCCTACCGCGGCCTCGGCCGGCAGAAGAACCACCTGAACCTCTCATATCTGCAAAAAAGATTACAAAAAAATATTCGACAAGAAAAAAATAAACACAGCTATTATAAAAACCATAACACATAATTTATTAACAAAATAAAGTTACCACATCAACAAACGTAAATAAAAGTCAAAATTCTACAGAAATGACACTTAAACGAATCATGAAATTTCTATATTATATGCCGCTCCAATGTCTTCATCGTCTGATGAAGATGGTGGATAATCATCTTCCGTCTCTACTAATGGAGGGTTGTGTAATGCAGCCTCGTCCGCCTCGCCATTCGGATCAACTAAATTTGTCGGTTCTTCATTTGTTATGACATCGAGCAGATGATCTGCACTATCATCTTGGAAAGCTGGAACAGTTGTTTCAGGCATGTCTATCTCAGAGCGAGCTTTTATCTTGCATACTGCCCACCAGTCTTTTTTGTCTCGCCTTTTGCTAGGATAAGGTAAGTAATGTACTTGATCGGACTGTTCAGCTAAAATGAAAGGTTCATATTTGTTGTACCTCTTTCTGTGATTAACATCCACTATGTTATACCGAGGATGGGCTAACATACCAACTTTTTTCGTAGGATCAAATCAATTACATTTAAATAAGACCGTCCTTTTTATCGGTAGAGCTGGATACTCTAACTCGATAATGTCAGTCAACACTCCATAAAAGTCGCTTTCAGCCGGGCCGTAGAGTGATCCTTTTACACAAACTCCGCTATTCATTGTAACCCGATCCACCCCATATTCTTCAGTATTGAATTTAAACCCGTTCACACAATACCCCTTTGTAATACCCCAAAATAATTAATTATCTAATTAGACCACGTGTCCAGTTTAGATTCATCGGAATGGCGAAATCGGAAAGATTTTGATAAAAAAAATTGGGATAGAGGAATTTCAAACAGGGCAGTTTTAGGAAATTAATTGTGAGAAAATTTAGGTTATATTTCAATTCTAAAGTTAGAATTGGAATTAAAAGGAAAAACGTTAAGAAAAATTCAAAATAGGGCACAGGGACCAAAGTGTTAATTTAGCCACTTTATGTCGAAAATAGAAATATTGGATTTTGACGGAAAAGTGTTATATTGAGCTTCGTATTATTTATCGGATATAAATAATACGTATAAGTCGTAATAAAAGAGTTTAACGATTTATCTATGGACTAAATCGTAAGAAAGAAATATTTAAGGGATAAATGAAAAGAAACAAAAAGAACAAGGATCAAAGTGGGCTTTTAGCTAAAATATATAAGAAAGGAAATATGAATTGAAGAGCAGAGAGAAGGATCGAGAGAATTGGAGAATCATCGCCGATTATCGTCGTTTCGCCGCCGTTTCGCCGTCCGACGTCCGAATTGAGTGATTCAAGCAGCAATCTCTTCGGAATTGAAAGCTTTATCGATCTCTAGCTTCAAATCAAGGTAAGATTCAGAGAATTGGTGCCGAATTTGAGTTATATGGGCTGTTTTAGTTTAGGAATTGAAATTATCGATTTAAACTCGATTTTAGCGTTTTTGGAGAAACAAAGTTACGGATTTTGTTGGAAACGGAGTGTTTGGCGTGTATGGGGAGTGATAGCACGACGGGAAGCCCGGAAACGACGTTTCCGGGGCTGTGCGTGAACTGCACTCGGTGTGCGATCCCACACCGAAGTGTGCGAACGCACACTTGCAGTGTGCTGACGCACACTGAAGTGTGCGAGCGCACACAGTGGGTCCGCAGGGACCTAATTGAGCTTTTGGCCCTAATTGAATGGGATTTCAACATTTTGGAATATTATACCCTAAAAACGATTAAGGACCCCGATAAATTGAAAAGTAAAGTTTTAGCTCGACGTTTTACGTGAGCTATGATAATGAAAAATGTCAAGGATATTATACGTTTCTCGAATACGAGAAACAGAGTTCGAGATATCGCAACTATGATAAAGGAAGAATGCGATCATAAATAAAATTAAAAATAAAACTAAATCCTAGAACTTAAAAGTGTTATACGTATTAAAGTATGAAGTGCACGTCTAATCATAAACAATTTATCAGACGTGTCAGCGAATAGTGGAGTCAGTAGAAGCGGACTAGCGAGGGCATACCATCAGATCGATCATATCATTTCTTGAATTGCGGTCACTGTGAGTTGTGCTTTTACTTTCATGTATTAAAACTATTTTATATATATATATATACTGTTTTCACGCATCGCATTATATATAGTTGACTGAAATGTTATATGTTTATTTAAATTCTATATATGAGAACTAGTATGCGATCCGAAGAAACTAGCTACCTATTGGGTGTCAATAGGTTGTGTGATCACCAGTATCGAGTCAGTCTAGTATGTTTGCATTTGAGAAATGACTTAACACAGCTGGGAGCTGTTGATGAATATGATATTTACGATTGGGTTTTGATACGAGGAGTACTCGGCTACGGTGTAGTCTGGAGTCCCCGTATCCAGTGGCTGGGCCACCAGCGAGTTGGACTCGCAAATGATATTTACGATTGGGTTGATTGATAATGATTATTCGAAAAAATGTGTCGCATGCTAGGATATTAGTTTCGTACGGATCAAATACGTGTTTATATGTTTCATATTATTGTTTCCTTGAAGTGCGATGCTATGTTTTTATATATTAATACTGTTAGTAAATGACAACTCACTCAGTATTTTCCCAAATATTGACCCCTCACCTTTGATGTCTTACAGGTGCTTAGTTTGTGGACCTAGCTAGAAGCCAATTTTGGAGTGCAGAAGTCATCTGTAAATGTTAGTTTATGACTTCTGTGAATGCTGCAGTAGTAGTCCTGTGTTAGTAGAACAGTAGCCTAGACAGCAGTTTATTTTTATTGTATATATTAACTGCTGTTATTGTTTTATATGCTTTTTGATAGGCTACGTGTTTTGTATATAATCCACGGCCCCAAATGCCGGTGTGATATTTTGAAACACTAACTGATGTATATAGTACCGCGAGGCCAGTTTGTACAGGGTACGGTAACTAGAGCCCGCGAGGTTTTGAAACAGTTAGTGTAAATGTATGATTATATGTTATATATATGTACAATTGTTTCCGTTGTTTGATATTATTTATTTTATATTATATTTGCGAAAAAGTAATTGTGATTTTAGGCTTGCTACGAGTTCCGGAGCTACCACTCCCGTTCCCTAGCGCCGGTTGCGGCTCAACAGTTTTGGGTCGTGACAATGTTTGTATCAGAGCAGTTGGTCCAGTTACCACTGCAAGTTTGTTTCAGTGTTTGTTTGAGAGCAGTTGGTCTAGTTACCACTGCCAGTTGTTTCTGAATGTTTGTTTGATTTTGAATACTCTGTCAGTAAGTAAACCTAGGAACTACTGCAGCAGAGAGTCGGACCTAAGTTGTCTGCATTCATTTGATCTGTGCATTAATAGTATATGGCATAATGCGCGCGAACCAGGAGTATTAAGCTAGTAAGTGAATAGTGTCTGTTTATGTGAACGACTAAGGTAACTAAGTATTTGTTACTTACGTTAAGAGATAGAAAGTGGTTATATATTTGCAAATTACGAACGGTTGAGGTAATTACGTGATTATTACTTGCGCTGAGATTATTAAATGTTTATTTGTTTGCAAATTACGTGCGGCTGGATTAAATGCTAAATGTTTTCAGCATTTATAAATTGATGATTGGGATTGCGTGTGAAATGGGCTCAGATGGTCGCTTACGTTCGAAATTGTTTCTTTTCAGCATGTCTGGGCAAAACGGAGCTCAGTCACATGCTGAGGAAGAACGGGAGGAAGTGCCTCCTATATTTCAAAACGGGTTTCATAACGAAGTAGGCGAACCATCTGGGGTCCATCAGAATGGATTCCACGCAGATACTAGAGCGTCACCAGAGATATATCAAAATGGTTTTATGTCTGTGTCAGAGATAGGTAGTTCTTCTGGAAACAGGGTTAGAGTGCATTCGCCGGAGATCGAATACAGTGAAGAAGAGGAAGAGGAACCGGAGGAAGATCCGGAAGAGGATCCTGAAGAGGATCCTGAGGAAGACCCTGAAGAGGATCCTGAGGAGGATCCAGAAGAAGAATTAGAAGAAGAAGAAGCAGAAGAGGAAAATCCTCAGGAAGAAGAGTTAGATGAATTAGATGTCGAGGAATACAGAGGTGACTATTTCTGGTCTAGTGTGCGAAGATACCGCAATTTGAGGGAAGATGCAGACATAGCTAACGGTCAGGCGCAAATAGCCCTAAATCAGGTTAGAAGGCAGATGTGTTCTTTTTTTAGAGGGATGTTGACTGTAGGAGCGTACTCTACTGATTTTCTGCGGATGGCAGAGGTAGTCCCTGATCTGAACGAAAGCAATAGAACCATTAATCGTAGGTATGTCAGGGGTTTAGGACCTCAGTTTGATGAGCTGTATGAGTACGTGGACGAACATTTTAGCACGCTCACTACAATGGCCCGTAGGATTGAAACAGAGCATGAGTGGGCAGGTGATCCGGTACGACCCTATTACTTTAGACGTGAGTACCACCCAGATTACGTCAGTACGTCCTCCAGAATTACAACCAACCCCTATTTCGTGCAAAGAGGTGGAAGAAACTCTGGTAGAACAGTTAGGGGCCGGCATACAGGCATAGTTATTAGGGAACCTAACGTTCCGCATCAGGCACCTCCAGGTATTAGTGATTTACGTACTTTAAGTATTGTGTTTATGTGTTTGCATTATTGTGTTTATATAATTGCTGCATTGCATAGTAGAATGTCAGTAATAGGTTTTGCCTCTAGGATAATACCTCAGAAAGTGATAACCTATAGGAAGCGTTGTAGTTAAACACGCGCCTAACAAAAGAACATATAAACATAACTCACAAAAACAATAATATACACTACATAATACATTTGCAGTGAACGTAATTCCTAGATTACGTTCAAGGAGTGTAAAGGAAAAGATAGATTATTATAGAGGAAGTCGATGTGAAACATCGGTATCTGCGTCTGAATATGACGTAGAATAGAAGGTTGCAGAAGTGGATATGATGATTACAACAATAGAAAATTTTGAACTTAATTGAGTTATCGGAGATATGGAGAAAGAAGCAATGTGACAGACGAACAGTCTGTAAATGACAGAAAAATGACAGTAATACAAAATTATGGCAGCAGTGCAAAAATTTGAAATATACCCAATAATTATAAAGAAAACCGTTAATAGTCGCAGAGCGTATAATCTAGAGTAAGACTTACGATTTTATGAAGATTTTGAAAGTTTTTATGATTTTTCAAGGTACAATAGTGCTCAGACATCGCATATGACATAGCATAATCATGATAGGAATGCATAAAAGAATGATTTTTAAAAATTTTAGATCATGCATCATATCTTTACAATGATAAAGAAAAATGCGATTTTGAGCAACTCTTTGGTGATGAGAGGTGTCATCACTCTGAGCAACAATTGTACTAACGATTTTAAATGATTTATGAAAAGTGGTTTAGAAAGAGCTGCGCAGCCAAAAGAAGTTTTAAAGTCACTTTGTTTAGTAAGTAAACTCGGATATAAAGCCCTGCGACAAATAATAAAAGATTCTTATTAAATAAGAATAAGAATAGTAAAACAAACCTCAATAACAGAATAAAGCCACGTTAACGATTAATTGCAATGAAGCTAGTGGAGCTAAGGAAGAATGTGAATAAGGAATTATCATTGGAGAGCATATGCAGATAAGCTGCAATGCACTGGCAATACTTAAGGAACGATATTTATCCTTATGATAAAACAAAGGATGAAGAATATAACGATTGTTCTTATAGAGAAAGTAGCAACCCAAAGTCATAATTGGAGGAAAGAAATTAAAAGTATAAAGGATGAGAAGACAATAGTATGAATGATGAACATTAAGTGATAGTTTAAGGATATATAACCTTATCAATATTAGTGCTTGAATATACAGAAGTAAGAAGAGAAGGGAAATGGACAACGAAAAAGATAATCCAATATGATGTGAAAGTTTGAAGTTAGATAAATCGAGAGAGATGATGATGCTATATGACTGATATTAAGTAAAGTTACGAATATCAGCATTAAAAATTATGAATTGCGTTAACAGAAAGGAGAAAGGAAGTATAATGAGAACACTTATATACCCTTGGGAGTTAGTAAAGTGATTAGAGAAATGAAAGTTCTAGAAATACGTCATAAAGATTGTCAAAGTAAAACAGCAATAGTAAAGCTAGTATAAACAAAGGAAAGATACAGTGAATACAGTAAGTAAAAATTAAAGTGATACTTTATTACTATTGGACAGATAGGAGTGGATTGTGTTTAGATGATATCTTGAAAAATAAGAATAAAGTTATGAAGCTATTCGAAAGTAAGGAGGAGAAATATAAGTCGAAAAAGGAAGTAGATTATATAGTGGAAAGGAATAACGATCAAGGGAATAAATAAGTTATTAAGGATCTACTGAATCCATTAAGAACGAAAGTTAAAGATGAAGTTAGTTAGAAATTAAAGATAAGAAAGAAGTTAAACGAAAGCTATTTAACGAGAAAAGTTCTCGAGAAAATTAACTGTTAAAGAAGCTTATAGGATTCTTAAGAAATTAACGAGAATAAGGAATTAGAAAATAAAGAAGAGACATTTTGACTGACAAGTCAATTAATGACTCGAAAGGATCTTTAAGGACTAATCAAAGAAAGTCAAGAAGGTAAAATTACGGATAGTACTGGTCAACGAAGACGATCGTATAAGCTACACGGTTAAAGTCAACACAAAGAGAAATGCATATGGCATTGGGGAATGTACGAAGGATCACGACTAACAGAACAACATAAAGTTCACAATAACTTAAGCAAAGCAAGGAAAAGCTGAAAGAAGTAATGAAAGTATCAGACTCGACTACGGTGAGAAACAACAAATATGATAGATAAGATTTAAGTTGAGAAAAGATTGAATAATAAAGAACAAAGTGTCAGATAATAACAGCAAGGAGTGAATAATGACAAGAACCAGTTAAGAAAGGAAGGTGATAACTACAGACGATAGGAAAGGTCATAACTACAAGTTATGATTACAAGAGAAAATATTCATAAGAATATGCATCGAGTGAGTACGTGATTAAAGATGGAATCGACACGTCGTGACCATTCACGTTTAAAGGAGACGAGTAGCAACCTTATGGCTACTAAGGATGAAATGATGAAACAAGAAAACATTAAATTATGATTAGCGACGACTAGGTAGCATTGATGCAAGGACTAAATATTAAGAATACGTCCAAGGACCATATTATTTCGGGAAAGATAATAGATAAGGAGAAGGTACCAGTAATAGAATTCTCAACGATGGGACAGTAAGCAACTATACAAAGACAGGAAGTTATGAGAAGAGAAAAAAAAATTAAAGTACAAGAAAGGATACAACTAATATGTATTAATGGACGCTAAGGAGGCAATAAAGATAAGTTAAGATCCCAACAAGATTTATGAAAATTCGAGGACGAATTTTTATAAGGGGGGAAGAATGTAATACCCCAAAATAATTAAATATCTAATTGGACCACGTGTCCAGTTTAGATTCATCGGAATGGCGAAATCGGAAAGATTTTGATAAAAAAATTGGGATAGAGGAATTTCAAACAGGGCAGTTTTAGGAAATTAATTATGAGAAAATTTAGGTTATATTTCAATTCTAAAGTTAGAATTGGAATTAAAAGGAAAAACGTTAAGAAAAGTACAAAGTAGGGCACAGGGACCAAAGTGGTAATTTAGCCACTTTGTGTCAAAAATAGAAATATTGAATTTTGACGGAAAAGTGTTATATCGAGCTTCGTATTATTTATCGGATATAAATAATACGTATAAGTCGTAATAAAAGAGTTTAACGATTTAGCTATGGACTAAATCGTAAGAAAGAAAAGTTTAAGGGATAAATGAAAAGAAACAAAAAGAACAAGGATCAAAGTGGGCTTTTAGCCAAAATATATAAGAAAGGAAATATGAATTGAAGAGCAGAGAGAAGGATCGAGAGAATTGGAGAATCATCGCCGATTATCGTCGTTTCGCCGCCGTTTCGCCGTCCGACGTCCGAATTGAGTGATTCAAGCGGCAATCTCTTCGGAATTGAAAGCTTTATCGATCTCTAGCTTCAAATCAAGGTAAGATTTTGAGAATTGGTGCCGAATTTGAGTTATATGGGCTGTTTTAGTTTAGGAATTGAAATTATCGATTTAAACTCGATTTTAGCGTTTTTGGAGAAACAAAGTTACGGGTTTTGTTGGAAACGGAGTGTTTGGCGTGTATGGGGAGTGATAGCACGACGGGAAGCCCGGAAACAACGTTTCCGGGGCTGTGCGTGAACTGCACTCGGTGTGCGATCGCACACCGAAGTGTGCGGACGCACACTTGAGCAAGTGTGCGAACGCACACTCGGACGCACACTGAAGTGTGCGAGCGCACACAGTGGGTCCGCAGGGACCTAATTGAGCTTTTGGCCCTAATTGAATGGGATTTCAACATTTTGAAATATTAGACCCTAAAAACGATTAAGGATCCCGATAAATTGAAAAGTAAAGTTTTAGCTCGACGTTTTACGTGAGCTATGATAATGAAAAATGTCAAGGATATTATACGTTTCTCGAATACGAGAAACAGAGTTCGAGATATCGCAACTATGATAAAGGAAGAATGCGATCATAAATAAAGTTAAAAATAAAACTAAATCCTAGAACTTAAAAGTGTTATACGTATTAAAGTATGAAGTGCACGTCTAATCATAAACAATTTATCAGACGTGTCAGCGAATAGTGGAGTCAGTAGAAGCGGACTAGCGAGGGCATACCATCAGATCGATCATATCATTTCTTGGATTGCGGTCACTGTGAGTTGTGCTTTTACTTTCATGTATTAAAACTATTTGATATATATATATACTGTTTTCACGCATCGCATTATATATAGTTGACTGAAATGTTATATGTTTATTTAAATTCTATATATGAGAACTAGTATGCGATCCGAAGAAACTAGCTATCTATTGGGTGTCAATAGGCTGTGTGATCACCAGTATCGAGTCAGTCTAGTATGTTTGCATTTGAGAAATGACTTAACACAGTTGGGAGCTGTTGATGAATATGATATTTACGATTGGGTTTTGATACGAGTGAGTACTCGGCTACGGTGTAGTCTGGAGTCCCCGTATCCAGTGGCTGGGCCACCAGCGAGTTGGACTCGCAAATGATATTTACGATTGGGTTGATTGATAATGATTATTCGAGAAATGTGTCGCATGCTAGGATATTAGTTTCGTACGGATCAAATACGTGTTTATATGTTTCATATTATTGTTTCCTTGAAGTGCGATGCTATGTTTTTATATATTAATACTGTTAGTAAATGACAACTCACTCAGTATTTTCCCAAATACTGACCCCTCACCTTTGATGTCTTACAAGTGCTTAGTTTGTGGACCTAGCTAGAAGCTAATTTTGGAGTGCAGAAGTCATCTGTAAATGTTAGTTTATGACTTCTGTGAATGCTGCAGTAGTAGTCCTGTGTCAGTAGAACAGTAGCCTAGACAGCAGTTTATTTTTATTGTATATATTAACTGCTGTTATTGTTTTATATGCTTTTTAATAGGCTACGTGTTTTGTATATAATCCACGGCCCCAGATGCCGGTGTGATATTTTGAAACACTAACTGATGTATATAGTACCGCGAGGCCAGTTTGTACAGGGTACGGTAACTAGAGCCCGCGAGGTTTTGAAACAGTTAGTGTAAATGTATGATTATATGTTATATATATGTACAATTGCTTCCGTTGTTTGATATTGTTTATTTTATATTATATTTGCGAAAAATTAATTGTGATTTTAGGCTTGCTACGGGTTCCGGAGCTACCACTCCCGTTCCCTAGCGCCGGTTGCGGCTCAACAGTTTTGGGTCGTGACACCCTTGAATGTTTTGACCGATCTAAGCGGTCCTTCTGCAAGACTTAGAATATAGGGATGGTACAGACAGTTTGGTCTTTCACCTGTAGCACAATTATTTATACGGATCAACACGATAATATATACAACTACGACGATAAAACAACATAAATACTTACATATTGCTCGAACCAAAAGGCGAATTCACTCTCCAACTTGACTACAACTTCGGTCTGTGTGATTTCGGGGTTGATTTCATACAACTCGCCTTCAAAAACTCTATTTACAAGAATACGAGCGAATTAAGACAAATTGTATAAAATTCTTCAATATTGAACTTAAATGTGGATATGAAGACATACTCTCTGAAAGGTTCGATTTCAGTGCAATTCAGAAGGATATAGCTTCGGGCAGCATTATATTCAGCATCATCCAGATATCTGTTCCGAGAAGCACCTATAGGTCGCCCTTTCGGTTTGAAAATGGATAATCTTTCGACATCATCATCAACGTCCATTTCGCAAACTTCATTTCTTTGCATCCGACATGGTAGCATCGGATCACCATCCTTGAAATAGAAAGATGCAAATTTCGCTGTTTCCTCTAATAAATATATGCTGCTGATGCTTCCTTCCACTTTGCCTTTATTCGAAACCTTATTTTTGAGTTTTCTCAGGTATCTGCATAATCAAATAATTAGTTCATGCATGTACCAACCATTCGATCGATGAAATAGAACTGTAGATGTAGTACCTTTCAAACGGATACATCCAACGATACTGAACAGGTCCTGCCATCATAGCTTCGTATGGAAGGTGTACGGAGAGATGTTCCATCGAATTAAAAAAACTCGGTGGAAAAATACGTTCCAACTTGCACAGTATCTTCGGGATATCAAGATCCAATCTCTCAAGATCTGCCTTTTTCAGCGATGTGGCAGTTAATTCTCTGAAGAAGATACTTAGCTCTGTTAAAGGCTCCCACACTTCGGGCGGAAGAAGCTCCCGAAGAGCAATTGGCAAAAGTCGTTGCATGAAGACATGACAATCATGACTTTTCATGCCCATCATCTTCAAACTGTTTAAATCAACACACCTTGACAAGTTGGACACGTAACCGTCCGGAAACTTTAACTTTTGAATCCATTCGAGCAAAATCTTTTTTAAATCCCTGTCCAAATCATACAAAGCCTTTGGATATCTACCGGTTTCCTGATCTTGTGCTAGGCCGGGACGATCACAAATCTTATTCAACTCTGCCCTAGATTTTGCCGTGTCTTTCGTCTTACCAGGTACATTGAGTACGGTATTAAAAACGTTGTCAAATACATTTTTCTCAATATGCATGACATCGAGATTATGCCGGATTACATTTGTCTTCCAATACGGTAAATCCCAAAAGATACTCTTTCGATTCCAACCACGGCCTTTAGATAGATCAGCATTCGTAGCCTTAGCATCTGTCTCATAAGCCCTCTTAAACCCCAGACCGTCCACCTCTGCTAATACTTCATCTCCAGTCCTCACACCTCCAAATTTGTGCTTTACTTGTTTGCCTTTTCGAAATTCAGTAACATTCCGACGGAAATGATGGCCCGTAGGTAAAAATTTTCTGTGGCAATCAAACCAGGACTGTTTACCACTATCGGGCAACGTGAATGCCTCGGTATTTTCCATACAATGCGGACATGCCAGTCTTCCTGATGTGCTCCACCCAGACAACATTGAATAAGCGGGAAAGTCATTAATTGTTCACATAAGCGCCGCCCTCATTTGAAAATTCTGCCTCTTTTGAACGTCATACGTCCGAATTCCAGATTCCCACAATTGATTCAACTCCGCTATTAACGGCTGCAGGAATATATCCATCTGGTCTTTTGGATTTCCAGGTCCCGGGACAAGTATTGTCAAAAACATAAACTCATCCTTCATGCACATGCCTGGAGGCATATTATACGGCGTCACAATGACTGGCCAGGAAGAATATTGTGTTCCAAAACTACCAAATGGTTGAAACCCGTCAGTACATAAGCCTAGTCTGATATTTCTTGTTTCATCGGCAAAATCTGTATGCAACTCACTGAACCGTTTCCACGCCGGAGAGTCAGAAGGATGACACATCTTCTCGTCTTCCATTTCATGTTCAGCGTGTTATGTCATATGTTTAGCCGTGGCTTTGGAAGCGTACAACCTTTGCAGCCTCGGAGTTAAAGGGAAATAAAACATTTTTTTATAAGGAACGTTAGCCCTTCTTTTGGCCGAATTGCTTTTCGTAACAGGTTTCCACCGAGGAAATGTGCAAACTTTGCAGTGGGTTAAATCCTCGTCCGCCCCCCAGTAAATCATACAGTTGTGGAAACAGCACTCAATAACCTCAACCGGCAACCCGAGACCTTTCACCAGCTTCTTGATATTAGCAAAAAATTTCGGCATTTTGTTGTTCTCTGGAAGCAGTTCTTGTAATAAACGGCAGGTGTCGTCAATTAAAGATATCGACCCCTGATGTCGACACTTAATATCCAAAATTTCAACAGATGCGGACAGGGGTGAGTGTCTGCTATTTCCAGGCCATATTTCTTCTTCTGCCGCACTCATCATATCAAAAAACTTCTGAGCTTCTTCATTTGGGGTCTCTTCCTCAAAAACTTCAGGACCAGCAGCATCAATAACCATTCTCTGACCGGAGTTTAAATCTCCCCCTCCCTCATTATAGTAATCGTATTCATTAACCGGCTGCTGAACAACATGAGGGATATTCACCTCACCATGGTGAATCCAGACATAGTAATCTGGAACAAACCCAGACTGCAAGACATGTAGTTTCACAACTTCGACATCTCGAAAATTCGTATTTCTACATTTTGTCCTAGAACAGGGGCATTTTATCTCTTCTCCATTCATACACTCGGGATGTTGTACAGCAAAATTCACGAACTCTTCAAGATTAGGGAAAAAATCTGGCGGCAGGAAGCCTCTGTCATGCCTCGTATACATCCAACTGCGGTCTGGATTCATTTCTGGAGGACGTACAATTAGGTACTGATTCATAAGATCAACGTAGCAAAGTCAATGTAATTGACTGCTAAAAGGGTAGGGTCCTATCCCATTCGCAAAACTGGCGCCCCATAATTCGATCACGATATATGCATGAATACGGAAAAAATATTCGGCAGCCTTCCGGCGTCGTTCCCCAGGTGCATTACATAATTTAGGGGTGTGTAACGCTAATTATATATTCCGTAAGGAATAAGCGTTACACAGCCTATATTAAATAGCCACCCGGAGAACATACGCCAGAAAAATACTGAATATTTTTATACCATATCCATATATATATGTTTTTTCGTTATCAAATTACGCAGACGACAGCAGTTTTACAAACTGTACACACGTACAATCCCGTGTCGTTCAATCTCTTGAACACACGGGACGAGTTTCTACGGTTAGGTAAGATTTTATTCGGTGTGAATAAAATCTTTGTTAAATAAATTTAATTGTTATTCAATTTACTCTAAATACTATAAATTAAATACAAAAATGCAGTAACACTTACTTGTTGAAGAGCAGAACCGCAAGGGAGATCGATTACAAATGGATATAGGTAGTCGGAAGCAAACCTACAGTGTATTAGTTTTGGATCAGCTTATCATAACACTACAAATTAATCCATAATCCAGATACATTATTTTAACATTCTAAGTATTATCCTATTTTTCACGAAAATCCGGCAGCATTTCCCCTGAAAACAAGCATCACCCATTTTTCAGGGAAATCCTGCAGGCAAACAATACACATTCCAACATAACCAATACTTAACCAAATACGCTAAATTCTCAAAACTAACAAATAACACAATTAAACGTATATTAAGAATTAAAATCAAATTAACATACAACTTAACCAAATTTATAATTTTTAATCTAATTCATTTTATTGTAATTAATACACTCAATTATATTACTCGATTAATCAAAATTAATAATTAACTATCCTATTCACGTAACATAATTAACTAACTTCATTAATAGAATAACCTAATTTTACTAATCAAATTAATTAACATAAAAAGTTTGATTTCAAGTATTTTCAATTAGAAATTTAATCTCTCTTACTAACCTAATTTTAATATATCTATCCTATTATAATAAATTTACGTAAATATAGAAACTAACCTAATTTCATATAACTTTCATATTATTATAAAAATTAAATTCAAACCTAATTACATTTAAAACTAATTTAATTAATATCAACTAAATTAATATCAACTAAACAATAATCTAATCTAATACTATCAACTAAATTAATTTCATAATTTAATGATAATAATACTAAATTAATTAAATTTAAACCTAATAACATTAAAATCTAATTTAATTAAAATCTAATTTAATTAAATCTAATTTAATTAAAATCTAATTTAATTAAAATCTAATCAATTTATACCTAAACCTAATCTAATTAAATTTAAAAAAAATAACTAACTTACCCGGCGAACTGGCAGCAGGGAACGGCGGCGGTGGACGGAGCCGGTGGATGGCGGAGGGGGCAGTGGCTATCAACGGCAGTGGCTGCCAAGGAAAAAAAACAAAAAAAACTATAATTTAAAGTGTTTTGTATTTAATAATAAAAGAAATAACTGACATCACTTAACTTACCTGCGGCGGCGGCGGCGGTTGACGATGGCAGCGGTTGGCAGCGGTTGACGGCGGATCGAGGTGGTGGATGCAAGGTGAAGGCAGAAAAAGGAAGGAAAGAGGAGGAGGAGGAAGGTGAAAGGGAGAGGAGGAAACTTTCTGGCGGCGGCGGCGTGAGAGGACGAAACGGTGAAGGGAGAAAAGAATGTCTCCGGCGGCGTGAAATGAAGGAAGAAAAGAAAATGAAGGGAGAAGGGAAACTGCTTCGATACAAACCCTTAGATTTAGCGACGGATTTCTAATTCCGTCGCTAAATCAAACACTTAAATGAAACTCAGCGTTTCGCTTTAAGTGTTTAGCGACGGATTGTAACTTCCGTCGCTAAACACTTAACGAAACGCTGAGTTTCATTTTTTCCCTCATGATTAGCGACAGATTTAAATATCCGTCGCTAACTATAAGGGAAAAACCTGGCGGGAAGGTTCCCGCCAAAGTTTTAGCCTAGTTTAGCGACGGATTGCAAAATCCGTCGCTAAATCGGAGGGGAAAACCTGGCGGGAAGGCTCCCGCCAACGTTTTTAGCCGATATTGCGACGGACTCCTTGTCCGTCGCAATACCCATCGTCATTTACCTAAATTAGCGACGGAAGTGTGTTCCGTCGCTAATTACGGTCGCGAATTCCCTGATTTCTAGTAGTGGAACTTCTGCAGATTGAAACGCATGTGATGTCTTTACAGCTTAAGACATTTCACGAAAATTTGGGCGATGGTCAAAGCTTTCATGTCGATGAAAGTAACCCCCATTCATGGAATAGTATGGAATTACAAGATTACGACGACAGTGATTCTGATGATTTTGTGAAATATCTCCCCTGGACTTTACCAAGATGTTGTTCACAATGCTTTAACTGGTGAAAGCTATTGTAATTTTTAAAATCGAACATTATTTTACAAATGCAGATCGATTGGCATCCATACACCGAGGATGTTATCAGCCAGCTACATCCTTATTTTTTGGATGGTGCTCAGTTCTGGCGTGCCCGCGTGCCACTGATTTACTATCATATTATCGAGTGGCACCAGCCGGATAGGGTGATGCCGCAGTTTGGATTGCTTCAGCCTATACCTGAACCCCCTTCCCAGCTCCACATCCACCACACTGTCCAGTTTCGGGGGAGCTCAAACTTCCAAAACATTTTTAGGGAGTATGTCGCGATATGGGACTCCAGGGAACTGTATGTGGTCCAAGGCCCGTTGCTGGACCATCCGCCCCACTTCCATTCAGAGTACATGGAGTGGTACAGACGCATCAGCAGGAGATGGATTACCCATCACGGGGCAGAGACTGGATCAGTTGTACGTAATCTACATAATATTTATTTAAATTTAATTGTAAATAATATGATAACTGACTTTCTATTTTAATTTTTATCAGCGTGATGCAATGGAGAGGATTCGCTTACAGTCAGAGGCAGGGTCGAGTATTGGTACTTACGCTCGTAGTCACCAGTTAGGCACCATGGAGGACCGGAGGGACACACAGTGGCCACCACTAGAGCCTGATGTTCCGCCACAGCCCTTGCCTCATATAGATCCCCCGACGGTCGACGTACAGCGTATACGAGGTCGCCGTCGGGGCAGAGCCAGACCTCAGGAGGAGACACGCGAGATGGCGGAGAACCCTATGCCACCGCCGGTACGTTTTAATCTAAATTTTCTTTTATTTAATATTAAATCAATAATTCTAATAAACAATTTGTTTTTTAAGGTCGACTTTCACGGGGATACCGAGGATTTTGTCCGACAGTATTACGGGTCTACGACGTATTACGGGAGCACCTCAGCGCAGACACAGTGCCCACCAGCTGCATCCTTTTCGGTACCACCTAAGGACCCTCTCCCGGCACAGGTACGTTTCAATCTCAATTTAAATATTTTCCATTATAATATCAATTATAATAAATATTAATTTCTTTTCTTTCAGGATGATTTATTTGGGGATACCGAGGACTTCATTCTCCGGTATCCAGCTTCGTCTTTTACGGTACCGCCTTCGTCTGTACCCTATGTAGGCCCGTCATTTGGCCTGGCAGATTACATTACGCCGCTGGCCACGCCTCCTCCACAGTTCTCCCAGCATCCGGGTTCTGCTTTTACCCCGTTTTAGGCGACTCAGACGGCGCAGACACCTCCTCCTCAGACACCTACATATTTGTCGACTGTTCCTGTACTTGACGATTCTTGGAACTTTAGCTCCCTGACCACTCCTCCCTCACAGCGGTCCCGACTTTTGGAGGGCTACATTCCGACGCCGCCAAGTCAAGATCCGGGCTCCTCTTCTCGCCCGACTCAGAGTCCCTCCCAGATGCATTTTTCTCTTGATGACCCTTGGATCTATAATTTGGTTCAGGACCCACAGCCGTTTAGTGACTTTCAAGGAATGCATGCTCCTTCTTTTTCTCTGGGATTAGAGTTAGACCCCTCCTCACAGGCTCCTGCTCCTAATGTGCATGATGATGACGAGATTGAGGATGTGACCAGTCCAGTCGCCGATAGTGGAGAGAGAAGCTCCGGACCAGATGGAAGACGTTACCGCCGATTGACTGATAGTCAGATGCGTCGACGTGTCAACAAGGGTTACGACATGAGGACACGCTTACGGAGTCCTGATAGATCAGACTTTACTAAGTAGTTTTATTATTTTTGGACAATTTTTTATTTTTGCATTATTAATTTATTTACGGTTACTTTTAATTGCCTTGTATGGTTTTTATATAATTATGTATAATTTTATTATTAATTTATCTTTATCGCTTGTATATTAGTCGGAAAGACGCTCGATTCCTTTTAAATATCAAAATTGTAGATAATTTTTATTTATAATATTTTAATTTTTATTTGTTAAGTTTTTTTAAAAAATTAATAGCAAAATAATATACATATTTTTTTTTAAATGCTGCTGCTGATGATTGGGGAGAGAATCTCCCCAATCATTGGCTGCTTCATTGCGGGCTGCTTAAGCATTAATCCAGGAGGAAATGACGTTGTATACCCTTTTTTTGTTAGACTTTGCAAAAACACTCTCATGGAGCTTAAGTAGACAAGCGTGCTCCTTTTTGGCTTTTTCTTTTCATAATTACGCCTTTTTAATATACCTTATGTGTGCTTTTGTTTGTATATTTTATACCCTTGACTATTTGCTATAACTGTTATGCACCTTATCCCTGTTATGTTGCTTTTGTCAAAATAATGTCTATTTATTTTATATGTGCTAGCTGTTTTATTTATCAGAAATACTTAATAATTATTTTTGTCAAATTAAAAATTTAAGTTGTTTATTTATATTTCACTTATTAGTAATTTTTTGATTTAGTCTTATTTATTTGTTCTTTGTATTTTATTTTATTTTATAGCTTTAATTTTTAATTTATTACTTATTTATTTTCTTATTATAAAAAAATATAAAATAAATTCATTTTTATTAAGTTTTTATTAAGTAAACAGCCACATGATTGATATTGATAATCCAATTTTATTATTATACATATGTCTTTTATTATTAAAATACATAATAGTTTTTATTTAATATTTTTGTTATTTTGGACACTTATTATATAATATTAAATATTTTTCTTTAACGGTTAAACACTTGTTTTTCATTTTTCTATTTTAGAAACTTGTCTTATATAGTTAATATAAGTATCATTTTAACAATAATATTTTTATTTAAATATTTTAACCATTTGTTTATTATTTATACATAATTTTTTAACCAATTAAGATTATCTGCAGCATCCTAATTTCTTTTTTTAATATTGATGCTTATGTAAATAACATTTTATCGATATAAAATTAAAAAATTATTTTCAAGTTAAATTATTTATATATTACTGATGGATACCGAATCCTACTGTAAGTATAATGGAGCCGAGTTGCAGGAGATCTACTCTCAGGTGACGCCGGACTCCCCCTGAAGACCGAAAAGGTAT
Organism: Mercurialis annua; assembly: GCF_937616625.2. Lineage (NCBI taxonomy): Eukaryota > Viridiplantae > Streptophyta > Magnoliopsida > Malpighiales > Euphorbiaceae > Mercurialis > Mercurialis annua. The sequence goes on from NC_065570.1 coordinate 42,883,191, forward strand.
GAAAGAGATGCCGAATCTCTAAGATTCGGTAACACGCTAATAAAGACCGAATCCCACATGATCCGCCAAGAGCGCGTCAGGCCCGGGATTCGGGTAAACGACTAAATATGGAAATCTTGTCCTATTTGGACACAAACACTACATATGGAAGGATAAGCTCTACTTTAGGAAGATAAGACTATTTAGGAAGACGTTCCTAAATAGGACTCTTATCAGATTAAGGTAGATCCCGACAAATCAGGAGAATCTCTACGATACGGCCGAATCCCTACAAAGTAGGATTCACCTGCCTAATACAACTCTACTAGGTATATTCGACTACTATAAAAGGAGCACGAGGTATGCCTAGAATCACAATTACATTCATATACTCAAAACGCTGCTCAAAGCTCTAGACTGACTTTAGCATCGGAGAGTTAATCGGACAACCACCGTCCGGTTAGCTTCTACCCTGTTTTGCAGGTTCACTCACCGGTTCAGAAGGCAGACTCCATCAATTGGCGCCGTCTGTGGGAAAAGCTTAACTAAACTTCAAAAGAAGGAGCTTTTCTGAACTCAAAAACAAATCTCATTGAAGAAGATGACTTCTGAAAGAGTAAACCTGAAGGATCAAACGTCACAGAGAAAACGAAAAGCAACAGAACTCTCAACTCCTCCTCCAGTAACTTTTGACGGGGAGGACTTCGGGAGAATAGCTGAAGAGCACAACGAAGCTCTGGTAGTGGCCATGATCATCGAACACTGGAACGTTGAGAGAATCCTGATCGATGAAGGAAGCGCAATAAACCTAATAACAAGAAAGGCCTACGAAAGCCTAGGAGGAGACCTAGCGGAACTAAAAAGAAATGCCACGCCTGTGGTAGGATTTGGGGGCTTGCCAATTAAGCCCAACGGAACAATTACCCTCGACGTCAAGCTAGGAAGGACAAGGAAAAGCGAGGAATTACCTACACGGTTTAGCGTCGTAGAAATCGACCTGCCATACAACGCAATACTGGGGAGACCATTCCTCCACGACTCAGCTGCCGTGACAAGCATAAAGGCACTAACCATGAAGATACCGACGAAACAAGGAATTATCACGATACAAGGAAACCGAGCCGAGGCGAAAAAGTGCTACGAGCAAGCAATAAAAGAATCAGGCGAAGCAATGGCAATAGAAGAAATCCTTAATCACGACATCGAAGAAAAAGAAACAGCACCAGAAGGCGAAACAAAGAAACTCCAACTCGACAAGGAGAAAAGAGTAAATCTCGGCGCAAACATGAACCCAAAGATCGAAAGCGAAATCACGGCCATGCTGAAAAACAACGTCAAAACCTTCGCTGCTAACGCATCAGAAATAGTCGGAATAGACCCCCAAGTCATTACTCATGATCTAAATGTAGCAGAAGCGGCGAACCCAGTGAAGCAAAAGAAAAGGAAGTTCTCGGAAGAAAAACAGAAAATAATCGCTGAAGAAGTAGAAAAACTGGAGAAAGCAGGATTCATACGAGAAGTCCACTACCCCGAATGGGTAGCTAACGTAGTTATCGTAAAGAAAGCCAACGGAAAAAATAGAATGTGTGTGGATTACACCGATCTAAACAAAGCGTGTCCTAAAGATAGCTACCCTCTCCCAGATATCGATCAACTCGTGGACTCTACTGCTGGACACGCGATGTATAGCCTAGCCGACGCAGCTCAAGGCTACCACCAAATTCAGATGAAGGAGCAAGACCAGGAAAAGACTTCATTCATCACAGAGGGAGGAACTTACTGCTACACGGCAATGCCTTTCGGCTTGAAAAATGCTGGAGCAACATACCAAAGACTTATGAATTTCATGTTCAAAGACGAGATAGGAAAACGAGTCCAGGTGTATGTAGACGACCTGATCATCAAGAGCGAGAAGGAAGAAACCCATGCAAAAGATCTTGAAGAAACATTCAACATACTGAATAAGTTTGGAATGAAGCTGAACCCTGACAAATGCACGTTCGGCGTACAAGGCGGGAAATTCTTGGGATTTATGATATCTCAAAGAGGAATAGAGGCGAACCCCGAAAAGATCAAGGCAATCATGGACATGAAGGCACCAAAAAGCATAAATGAAGTTCAAAAACTCAACGGGCGAATCACAGCACTCGGTAGATTCATGTCTTGCTCAGCAAAAAGATGCTTGCCTTTCTTCAAAGCCCTCAAAGGAACACAAAAATTTGAATGGAATGAAGACTGCGAGAACGCTTTTGAAGAAATAAAGAAGTTCCTTGTTACCCCTCCATTGTTAAGCAGACCGCTGAAAGGGGAGACACTATACCTATACATCAGCACCACGCACGAGACCATCGGGACAGTGCTGGTAAGGGAAGAAGATAACGAGATGAAGCCAATCTACTACATTTGTCGAGTCCTGAAGGGCGCGGAGACACGATACCCCGAGATCGAAAAAATGGCACTTGCCGTATTGACCACAGCTAAAAAGCTGAGATACTACTTCCAAAGTCACAACGTTGTGGTAAGAACAAATCAACCATTGCGAAAGGCGATCCAACGACCAGAAACTTCCGGAAGATTAGTCCACTGGTCCATCCAACTCAGCGAACACGACATAAGATACGAACCTCGTCCGACTCTAAAAGCACAAGCTTTGGCGGACTTCGTAGCAGAAATAACTCCAACCGAGACTGGCCAACCCAAACCAGCCTTGGTATGGGAACTCCACGTAGATGGAGCGTCGAATGAAAAAGGAGCTGGAGCAGGAGCCATCCTCAGAGGACCCGAAAAAATCAGAATCGAATATGGAGTAAACATCCAATTCGCCGCCAGCAACAATGTAGCTGAGTATGAAGCCCTAATCGCAGGCCTCGGCCTCGCATTAGAAATAAGAACGGAAATCCTAAAGATCTATAGCGACTCCCAGCTGGTGGTAAATCAGGTCAAGGGAGAATATCAAGCCAAAGAAACAGGGATGATCGAATACCTGAGTCAAGTCAAAACACAGCTCCAACAGCTGGAAGCACAAGGAGGACAATGGGAAATCATTCAAATCCCGAGAGAGGAAAACACCGAAGCCGACGCCATCGCCAAATCAGCGTCAGAACTCGGAGATCTATTCGCTAAAATGCAGTTAAAGGAAATTCTCGAATCGCCAAGCACCAGAGAAACAGAAGTCATGGCAATCGAGGAGGCCGACTCCTGGATGACTCCACTGATCAAATATCTAGACTGCGGCGAGTTACCAACAGACAAAGTCGAATCCATTCGCACCATCAGAAAATCTGCCAACTACTCTTTTCACAATGGAGTTCTTTACCGAACCTCATTAACTCATCCATGGTCTAGGTGCGTCTCGCCTCAGACAGGAGAATCCATCTTAAAGGAAATCCACGAAGGAATATGCGGCGCGCACGAAGGAGCAGTCACCATAGCAAGAAAAACAATACTCCAGGGATACTACTGGCCGACCATCAAAGAAGACGCAAAAGCATTAGTCAAGAAATGTGATAAATGCCAAAGACACGACAACATCAGTCGTGTGCCAGCAGTGCCTCAAGGATCAATGGAAAGCCCATGGCCGTTCGCCACTTGGGGGATTGACATAGTTGGACCGTTCGAAACGGGAAAACATCAAGTGAAATTCCTAATCGTCGCAATAGAGCACTTCACAAAATGGGTAAAGGTAGCGCCTGTCGCAACCATCACCGCAGCCAAAGTAGAGGAATTCTTCAAGAACGAAGTAATATGCCGATTCGGCATACCCCACACTGTAATAGCAGACAACGGCAAACAATTCAATTGCAAGCGGTTCAAGGCATTTTGCAAAGGACTAATGATCAATTTGAAATTTACTTCGGTGGCGCACCCTCAGACAAACGGAATGACAGAAGTCACCAACCGAACCATAGCACAAGGAATAAAAAAGAGACTTTCTCAGTATAAGGAGAACTGGGCAGAAGAATTATACAGCGTCCTATGGGCATACAGAACAACTCCTAGAAAAGGAACTGGCGAAACACCTTTCAGGCTCGCCTACGGTACTGAAGCAGTAATTCCAGTAGAAATTGGAATACCCAGCATCAGAGTAAACTATCTAGAAGAAGAAACTAACGAGGCTAGAACAAGGCTATGTCTAGACCTACTAGAGGAAAGAAGGGATGAAGCGGCAACCCGAGCCGCTACATACAAGAAGCAAGCTGCAAGATACCATAACAAAAGAATGAATTTTAGAGAATTTCAAAGAGGCGATCTGGTCTTACGAAACGCGGAAGTTGGCAGAGGAAACGCAGGAGTGAAGAAAATGCAGGCTAATTGGGAAGGCCCCTATATTATAGAAGAAGCTACTGGCAAAGGCACATATAGACTAAAGACAATAACTGGATCCATGGTACCCAGATATTGGAATATAGAGCACCTGAGAAAGTATTATCAATAGATTAATTCATGGCATGTACTTATTTCCATTTTTGAAATAAAAAGGCGATTTGGCGATAAGAAGCAAAATTTTATAGGCTCGCTCGAGACCTAATAAATACAATTTAACAAGAGTCGTTTGAATCTTAGTTAAAAAATAATTTAGACTCGTCCGAGTCAAATAAATAAAAGGATCCATTCGGACCTACAAATAAATTACACCAGCAGAAGTTTAGATTAACTTCTCAAAATAACAAACGAGTTTAGATTTACTCTACAACTAAAGAAAAGCAATGGTCAAAAGATCATTATATTCACAGAAGCAAAATTACAAAGGATCCGCCCACGATCCAATACAAAAAAAGGCGAAAGCAAAAAATACTAAAAAGCAAAAAATACAAAAAGGAGAAAATAAAAACTAAGCCTTATTCAAAGCGTCTTGCTTCTGCTTATCAAGCTTCGCCTTCACCTCCTTCGCCAAAGAAGCAGGATCCAACTGATTGACTCCAGAAAGATCGACGCCAGGATTCTGCTCCCGCAGCTTTGCCCCGATCGCCAACCGGTATTGAGTCATGACTTGGGAATAAAAGCTCCCAGAGTCACCCAATCGCCGGCGGAGACGCCCCTCTTCTTTCTTCAGATCATCCCTCTCCTTAGTGAGAGCACCTGAAGAAGACTGTAGAGACTCGACTTCCTCGGACAAAGTTCGAACCCGAGCCTCTAAAGCGGAAATCTCCCGAGTCTTGGTAGATACGGAGGACCTCAGCTGTTGGATCAGACCAGTCGCCTCGCCAGCCTCCTCCTCCATCTTTTGTTTCTCGGAGAGCCAGGATTCGGAATCTCTCTGGAGCTTCTTCAATTGATCCACCGCATCCCTTCGGCGGCGCTCCAAAACAGCGATGGACTGGACCACCTGCGAAAGAAAACAACAAATAAGAAAAAAAAAAAAAAAAAAAAAGGAGAAGCAAATCATAATATAAAAAAGAAAGAAGCATACCGAAAAACCGCCAAGACAGGCGAACTCAGCCAAACTATCGCCATGTTCGCGATCAATGGACTCAATGTCCTCTTTTATCATAATATTCTCCATGCAAGCATGAAGAATGGCGACGTTTGAAAGACGAGGCGGATTTTGTGCGTCCGCCCAAGCAGCAAACCGAGGTGCCTCCTCAATAGACACCCCAGAAGATTTCTTCTTCTTGGGACGCTTGGTAGAAGCTCCAGCCTGGTCCTCAGCAGGACGCTTCTGGCCGGCAGTAGGCAACCCCTTCAGAGAAGGACCTGACTCCTTCGAAGGAAGCAGAGGCGACTCGGAAGTCGCAGCAGGAACTTGATCGCCAGAAGCAGGATCAAGATCAGGATTCACCGAATCAGGCGTCGGATTCGGCACGACGATTGTAGAGGGATTAGGAACGCCGCTAGTCACCTCGCCCATATCTACAGTCATATCGACATGAAAATTATCAAGCAAATGTTCAAGAGAAGTCGACATCCTACAAAACAAAACATAACAACAAAAGATTAGAAAAATACCTTCTAAAGGAAGACCCGCCAAAAGTATTTCACGGCGACTCAAATATCGTTCTAAAAGAACGCTGTACTTGGGCTTATCAAGACGACAATCCGACAACAAAGACAAGGCGAAGTCCCTCTCCCCATCAGCCAGGTCAGGTACATCAGTAAGCGAAACTTTACTAGAAGTAAAACTCCGCGAAAAAGAAGAAAAAGAAGAATGTTGAACCAAGAAAAACTTAGGGGTCCAACCTTTCAAAGAAGATGGAAGACTAAAAAGAGACCGATTCGGTCGACCACCCGCAAAAATAAATTCCTCACCCTTTCGGCGGGAGAAAACATAAAAATAATGGAAAAGAGCAAGCGAAGGCTCCTGCATCCGAACCCTACACGATTCCATAAAAGAACAAAGAAGGCGAATCGCGTTCGGATGAAGTTGACCTAAAGGAACACCCAAATTATGACAGACCTCTACAATTAAAGACTCTAAGGGAAACCTAAGACCCGCTAAAAGCTGTTCATGAAAAACAACTATCTTGGAAGGCGAATCGGTACTATGATTCGCCCGATACGATTTTGCCGGTCTCAAAATAACGTATGACTCAGGAAAATTAAATTCCTCGGCATAACCAAGTATCTGCTCTCTTGACAAGGAGCTCCGGGTATATTCTAGCTCGTCACGAGCACCCTTCGCCCCCTCAGTTACTTCTGACATTTTAAAAAATTTAAAATGGGGGGGAAACACGGAGTGATGATGAAATTAAAATCCTAAAAGATCAAAAGAAAGAAAAAGACGAAGAACAAGAAGAACAAGAAGAACAAGAGGAATAAAATCAAAACTGCAAACTACCAAGAAATTAAATTAGTGAAAAGGTAAAATACCTCGCAAGCAAATACGCAGGATCGAAAGAAAGATAAGGAGCAACTTGAAAACGAGGAATCTTGAAAGCAGAAGAAGGAAACCCACAGAAAGCTTGAAGAAATCGAAAATTTAGCAGTTGCAGAAAAAGCAGAGATTGAAGAAGAAGGAAAATGTAACAAAATGAACAATTATATATAGCATGAACCAAAGAAACTGAAAAGACGAGATCCCATAATTACAAATAAGGACCAACTAATAGCGCATGAAGACACTTGTCCTTCATCCGGTCATAACCCTCTACTGATAAACAACACGTGGCAACGCAGAATCTTACTAAAGATGAAACGTCGCCCACAAACATATGAAACGACTCGCCCGGAATATAAAACGACTCGCCCGTATAAAAGAACTCAGCTCCAAAAGAGCTAAAATCCACTAAGGCATAAATGCCAAACTACTTCAGCTCACTTGCGGGGGGGCTAATGATGGATACCGAATCCTACTGTAAGTATAATGGAGCCGAGTTGCAGGAGATCTACTCTCAGGTGACGCCGGACTCCCCCTGAAGACCGAAAAGGTATGAAGGAGATGCCGAATCTCTAAGATTCGGTAACACGCTAATAAAGACCGAATCCCACATGATCCGCCAAGAGCGTGTCAGGCCCGGGATTCGGGTAAACGACTAAATATGGAAATCTTGTCCTATTTGGACACAAACACTACATATGGAAGGATAAGCTCTACTTTAGGAAGATAAGACTATTTAGGAAGACGTTCCTAAATAGGACTCTTATCAGATTAAGGTAGATCCCGACAAATCAGGAGAATCTCTACGATACGGCCGAATCCCTACAAAGTAGGATTCACCTGCCTAATACAACTCTACTAGGTATATTCGACTACTATAAAAGGAGCACGAGGTATGCCTAGAATCACAATTACATTCATATACTCAAAACGCTGCTCAAAGCTCTAGACTGACTTTAGCATCGGAGAGTTAATCGGACAACCACCGTCCGGTTAGCTTCTACCCTGTTTTGCAGGTTCACTCACCGGTTCAGAAGGCAGACTCCATCAATTACTTTTGTTCTTATAATTTGATTATTATAAATATTGTCAAATAAAATAATTCAATATTTAATATTTTTGGTTTTTTTATATTAATATTTATTTATAAAAATATAAATTAACAATTGAAGAGCAACTAAAATAAAATTCAAATAAATTAAAATAAAAACAACCAAAGAGCATATCAATAAGCAACTAAACAACAACCGATAATCAACTAAAGAACAACCAATAATCAACCAAAACGCAACCAAATAAACCAACGAGGTATTAAAAATCAACTAAAAATATAATATTTATACAACTAAAGATCAAGCAACCACAAAGCAACTAAAATGATAACCATATCAATTAAAGAATACCTAAAAAGCTATTAAAAAATAATTAAAGAGTGACAAATAGCTATACTAAAAAGCAACTATAAAATAAAGAAATAACAACAAAAATTATAATTAAAGTTAAATTTATTAGTAGACATTTTTTCACTTCTTTTAAAAGAAAAAAATGCATTCGAAAAATTATTTCTTTTAAAAGAAACTAATATAAAAAATTGAACAATTAAAAAGTAGCTAGTAATGAACTAAAAATGATAATAATACTGAGAAGCTACTAAAGAATAATAAATTGAAAGATAAAAATTTATTTAAATAAAATTAATTTTTCTTTAAATAAGTAGTACATATCTTGAAAATATTTTTTATCTAATAAATTATATATTAAACTAAATTTATTTTTTTAAAAAAATAATGAAAAATAAAGGAGATTATATTATTGTCTAGAGAAAAATTAGATGAAAAGTGTCAATGTATAATAATTTAATAAATAATAATTAAATATTAAATATTAAATAGAGAGAAGTTAAAATAATGACAAGTGTTCATATATAAACAATTAAACATTAAAAATAACAAGTGTCTTATAAATATTAATAAACTTATTAATTATAATGAATCTATTACTAACATGTAAAGTTGAAAAAAAAAGGGTTGTAACAAAAAGAAAAAGCATGATAAAATGTCTTAATTGTGACTAGCGTAACAGGCCCAAGAATAAATAATGGAGTACATCTGCCAACTTAAATATGACAAAAGCGTATAAATGCCAAAAAATTATGTGCAGCGTATAAAAGTTATATGAGCTACTTATTCAAGTATTTATGGAGAAAGCCCTTAATCCAGCTGTTTAATCAGCTGGATTAGCTGGCCCGCAAAGGCTCATTGCGGGCCAGATTTCTGCCCGTAATGGCTCTTTGGGGGCAGCGTGGGCTCCAGGCACAAAAATATAATTTTTGTGTTTTGGGGCACAAATCTAGAAATTCTAAATTAGGGAGGCACTTTTTTGTCAAAAACCCAAAATAAAAAAATATGTAAAAATGATGATTTAATACGAAATTAACTCTTTTTTAAAATAATCCGACACTCGAATCAACATAGAAAGATTTAATACACAGATTAAATTTTGATAAATAAAAAATAAAAAATATAATGGTATAAATAAGACAAGTGATCCCTAATTCTGTTCCAATTAATTTTAATTGAAGTTCTTATAACCAAAAATCTAGCGTTCGATTGGCCAAATTCCGTCACTCAACGGTAAACACCTTAACTATTAAGGAAATAATAAGGATGAGAAAAAAATGATGTGGCGTGTTTTAGTATTTAAAAGAAAATAATCTACTTCTACTATATATATATAAAGCAGGACATTTTCTCCCTTTGATTGACACTTGGCACCTTACAATCGGTTTTCACATTTTATTCTTTTTAATATATTTTCCTTCTTTTTAATTCTTTCATTTGTATTATATAAATGGCAATTAATCACATCAAATGCTAATGATTAAATGCTAAAGATGTTCATTCTCATTCATTTTATATTTTTGATATTAAATTCAATTTGACCTTACCAAATTAGTACAATCTACTCAATATATTTATTTGAATTTAACATTTTACATGCTAATTACGTTACTAATTGCTAATTATATTTTTTGATAAGCAGCTTAGCTACAAATGCAATTAAAAAATTAAAAATATAAAATCAAATAAAATTGAAAAAGTACTTTCAATTATTTCCCTTTAATTTTAAAAGAAATTGTATTTCAAAACTACTATCATAATATCACAACAATTACTCTTTTAGATCTAAAAGTTTGAGCAACACATTTACTCTTTTAGAAGATATATGCAATTTACAATAAAAACTCACAGTTTAGTACCAAATCCGTTGCTTTTTCATAATAAATGGCAATATTAGAAACTTAAAAGTTTCATACCAATCATGTAAGGAAATAATTTAAGTCTTATGACTATTATTAATTTTTTTGTCACACATCCAAATTCGTTACTTTTCCACAATGTAAATGGTAATATTAGAAACTTAAAAGTTTAATACCATTAATTCGAAAAATCTTTTCAATTACCATAAATTTCCATTATATATATTCATATTTTTTTTTTCAAGCTACTAACTTCTTATGTATGTTGTTCTTTTTTTTTTCATTTTAAAAGTTGTTGAGGATTTTGTATATATTATATTTTTGATTCTATGCAGATTTTGTTATTGTGTTTTAATCTAACAGTTCATTTTAATTTATTCTATATTGTGTTTGATTGCAGGTGAAAGAGATAGAGATCATGAAATTACCGTGATGATCAAGAGAAAAGATCCATTTAAAATTTAGGCGAGAAAAATTCCATATATGTATTTGTTTGAGGTGAGGATATTCTTTTACATATTACGCATTCTTCGTATGTTAATTATGTAACACAAAATTATAAATACTTGAATAATAAACATAAAACATAACTTTAAAAATATTGATATAAATATTGAGTTGGAGTTTTAAAAGTATTTTATTTTAAAATGTCCAAAAAAATTATCATGCAAATTATATTAGAACTCTTTTTTGTAGTTATTATTGTAAAATTTCAACGATTAGATTATATTTTAATATCTTGATATATTGAAAAAACTATCGCCTCTATAAATGATAGATTCATGTGTTTTTTAGCAATGAAATTTTGTTTGAAAAGAAATGAAATCAAAATCTAAAAATGGATATTAGTTAAAATATTGTTGTAATATCTAATATCTTTAATTTTTTTCGTGATAACCATTTTTCTACACATTTCATTAATTTTGTAATATCTATGTCCCGCAATTAGTATTATTCTTCACCTCCTAACATCAAAATTAATAATAAATACTTATATATGTTTTTCTATTATGGAGTAATTTTTTACAGGTATATCATTTTTTATTTTTTATTGATATAGCTATACTTTGCTTAATTGATTAACTTATTTTTAATTATTTATAAAGCATATTAGTGAAACCAATTTATGTTTAAATTGGTAAAAAAGAATATGTAGTATATAATAGTAATTGATAAATAAATAAAACTATTCTATCAAAAGTATAATTTAAATGGTGACAACAATCTATTCTTTAAAAAAGTTATGTACATATAAATAAATAATGTAAAATTAGACCCAAAAAAAATGTAAGATGAAATTGCAAAATAATAGAATATTAAACGCAAATATTAACAAACATTGCACGTATGAAAATGGTGCTTCGAGATGAAAATATAAAATTTTATATAACATATCAAAAACGCAAAACTGCTTTAAAATTATGATTTTAATTGCACAATTAGACTTTTTAACGATCAATTTTTTTAATATTAACCTTTTATTTTCTATAACTTTTATATACTACTTATACTACTGTTTTTTTTATATCTTATAGATAACTAATGTATCTTACATGTGTGAGGATTTATAAAATTTTAGGATAAATTATTTTTAAAAAATCAATTATTATTTTAATTTCTTTACGGAAAACTATTTAACAATTGTCAGATAATAAAATATTTAATACATAATTTAAATATTAATTTCTTATTTTCATATAAAAATTATAAGCTGATTACACTCAAATGATATTAAACAAAAAACGTGCAACGCACGGGTTAAAGCTAGTTATAAAAAATAACTGACATTTTCATTTCCTGCAAAATTGCTTATTATTCACAATTTTACTTTCTTCACCTTGGCGTACATCGCAATTCACAGGTATCTCTTTCGTTTTATTTTCTGTTTGGCTACTGAGAAAATCAAGCGTTTTCTCTCCATCCAATCTAAACACAGATTTTTAGATTCAATTTCTCTCTCTATAACTATCAATACTTGTTGCAGATCATTTTCCAGCCAGTAAATCACAGCTTTTGTTTCATCTGAATCATAAAGGTAAACTTGCTTGTACGGATCTTTTATTTCAAGATCCTAATAATTTTCATAGCCTTAAAGTTAACTTTGAATCTGATTTCTCTGTTATTTATTTACCTTGTTTCAGGTGATAATTAAAATATTGTTGTAAATCAGCAGCAACGATGATTTCGTTTGAAATGAATGATCGCAAAAGTGAGTCAAGAAAATGTGTAATATTTACATTTAGATGTTTATTTTAAGTAATTCATGCTTATTGTTTTTTTTATTCAGTTAATTTGGTTAGGAGTTTCTGTAATTAGAACTAGTTTATTGTGATTTCTGAACTTACAGTGTGATTATTGCGGTTAAGTATTGTGATAGACTGACTTCTATGAAAACAAAGTATTTGTATGTGCTAAATCTTTTTATCTAGTGTTTAGAAAGTGTAAAAATGGAATGATTCTATGTAGTCAGATGCATCAAATCTTGTTTTTGGAGAGATTATAGCTGTTAGAATCCCATACTTTTTTGCTTAAACAAAAACAAGGCATTTCAAAAAGTCTTTCAAGAAAGTAAATATGCCGCAAACATTATGATTTTTCAAGAGTTAAATCGAATTGAATTCTTGTACGGTCGTTTTGTTCCGAAAACAGCCTTTATGTTGGACTTCGCTTTATTGTTGACGTGATGCTTCTGGCTATCCTGTTAAATGCTGTCAATCAAAGTGTATCTGTTGTGCGTGATCTTTTGAAGTTTGAGCTTAAATTTGTTAAATGGTTCTGCATACTTGAGTAAACTTGTTTTGTCTCTCCCTGTTCATTCTTGCTATTGGTGATGAACAGTTTTCATTCTGGCAAGGACAGGGACTAATCTATACTAATTATCAGTTTTACATTGAATAATATATCTAACTTTGTTTCCTATTTTAAATGAAACAGAAATTGGGCTAGGATTGACTGGCTTTGGGATCTTTTTCTCATTCCTGGGAATCATTTTCTTCTTTGATAAGGGATTGCTTGCCATGGGAAATGTAAGTGCCTTGCTAGAGTAATTATTTCCTTAAGAATCACTACTTATTCTGTTCCCAAGATATCATTAAACACCCTTTTGTTTTCTTTGTGGGTTCTTATACAGATTCTGTTCATCTCAGGAGTGAGTCTAACTATTGGACCAAAATCCACTGTGCAATTTTTCATGAAACCTCAAAACTTTAAGGTTAACTGCACCATCTCTTTTACCTCCTTTTCTTTATGACTGTGTAACTATGCTTTCTATTAAATTTGTAGCTATTACATGCATTTCACTCTCTTAATGCGACTCGTTTGTGCAAACAGGGAACTATTTCATTTGGTGCAGGCTTCTTCTTTGTGGTCATTGGATGGCCAATTATTGGCATGATTTTGGAATCATATGGGTTCATTGTACTCTTCAGGTAAGTTATGTTTTTTATTTAAATATTCTGTTATATTGTGTTTGATTCTCATGGATAGAGATGCTAATATGAACGCTATACAGTGGCTTCTGGCCTACACTGTCAGTGTTTCTGCAGAGGATACCTATTCTTGGCTGGGTGTTTCAACAACCTTTTGTTAGATCGGTATGTTCTCGATATGACTCAGAATTTTAATTTAGTACCAAACAAAAAACGTCTCCATATTCATTTCATGTTGATCAAACCTTGTACGCTAATTCTATTTACACTTTGGCTGGTAGATGTAATTGTTTATTGTTAATATGCCAAACCATAACTGATATAACTACAGCTGAAGCTTTGCTCTTTAATTTGCACTTTAGACTTAAGTGCCAAAGTGATGTAAATTACAGTTGAAGCTTTTGCTACATTGAGTTTGGAGGTGGACTTGGGGTAATGGGTTCATGGTTTTCATTCTAGCTTGAATTTCTATAGGAATATTTGCATGAAGAATTATCGAGGATTCCATATTAAGGCAGTGGTTGGTAGTTCATTCTAATTGTTTGTATATATGATCGCCAAGGAGGTGAATGCCACCCAACTCCTTAGCAAGGAATACTTGATGTAAAACTATGTATAAATATGTGTGCCTCTAGTAACTTTCTAGGGGAGAAACTGTTCAAGAATCCTAAGTTCCTAACTATAGAAAGAGGATTGTATGGTAGGGATTACAAAGTGTGCTATAAGAATGAGTTTATTGTTATTGATACTTGATTTGTTTTCATGTGTTCATCTTCTTTTAATGTTAGTTTAAACGTTAAACTAGTTTCATTGTTTTCATTAACATCTGCAGTTCATGGATCGCTACCGTGGCAAAAGAGTTCCCGTTTAAATACACATTGATAGAGGTAGAATGAATAGGTTCGGTCCCCGTGCAAGTCCTGTAAAAAGACGTCAAACAAAGAATAGTATGGCTCCACAACTAATTTTTCTTTTGGTTTAAGAGGTGGTAGCTGTGTGATTATGGGATTGAAGAAAGACGCGACAAAGCTGCATATAGGTTCTAATTCTGTAAAAATGACCTTAGCATTTATCTTTTTTCCATGTTTACTGAATGTTGAAGAGTCTTTATAATTTGTTGATGATGGCTTTTTGTATTCTTAGTTAAAGATAGAAAAGAAAAAATTTGTATCAGTTTATCCATAAATATTCTTTGATTGGTTCTCTTTGTTGTTGCATATTTTATAGTCTATACCGAAGTTTTTGTAAGGCTAAAATTGATCAAAAATTGATTATCAGAAATCCTCAAAGCTATAAGAAACTTCATTTCTTTTAAAATGAATTCCAGAAAACATGCTCGTATATATAGACATTAAAATTTGCATATACACTAATTAAGAGGAACACCAACTTCATTCATCATCCAAACTGCCCAAATATCTTCCTGAAATGGTAATTAGAATATTAGGCATTACAACCTCATCATCTAGTTCAGGGTTGTACAATAGCCTAGCAGGCTCGAAAGATTCAGACACAGAAACATTCTGAAAACAGGGAAATTCAGTTTCTTCGAGGTTTCCGTGCATCATAGCATATGAGTATAGTCCTTGCGAATCTTCAGCCTGCCAGAACTTCTGACTTTAGATGAAGGAGTTTCTGCAACTCCTGACTCCTTGTTACTCCTAATATTTTCATCCGCATCATTGTGTACCGAGGTGAATGCACTACCCTTTCCCAAGTCTGCATCAGCCGCCCCAGGAGTACGTTCCTTGAATCTTTCCAGGATATCACCGCAAATAAACTTTTCAGAATCTTCAGGATGGCGCATAACAAGATCACGAATCCTTCTTGCTGGAACATCATCCAAAATTGATGGCACTGCGCTGGTACCTGAAGATTTCTTGCGCCTAAGAAAACCAGATTTTTCACTTGACGTGTCTTTTTTAACAGACTCTCCTTCATTATACATTTGAGCAACAACCTCTTCCCAGTGATGTGGAAATCCAAGCTGGAAAAGGTTGCAAACCTGTCAAGGCCAAAAGTTTATGTAAAAAGTTAAGGAGAAGTTAATCGCAAAAGTTAATCCCATTAAATTACCTTAAATGGGATTCCATTTTGATGTGTTCGTGATCTATTTAACATGCCGCTGACTGTAATTGTGATACCATCTGTGGTTTCAACAGTGGTGGCATCAATTCTCCTACAAATTGGTGTCGAGGAAAAGAAGACAATTTCTCCTAATCTCCCGCTGTAGTGAAAATAAAAATGCAATCTTTAAGAATCAGCTCAAATTAGGGATTAGAAAATAGGTACAATGAGGGGAGAATGATAGTTACTGTCTTGAAGCAGAGCCGGCAAGAGAAATGCGATTGATGTGAGATTTAAGGAGCCACCAATCATGCAATAACACATCATTCATACACAAACAACTCTTCGCCTCCATTGATTTACCTACAAAACTCAATTCAATTTCATTACTGTGACAACTGAATGTGATTCTTTTCTCCTTACTCAATCATTAGCAGAGATCATTTTATCATCATTCATAACTGTTTTCTCAAATGTGAGACGGCGGTAGTGGCCCGAAGCGACGGCGGGGGCCTAAATAACCGCTCAATATTTTCTTTGTTTGTGTTATGAGAAAAAGAAGAAAACAGGAAAAATACATATTTGAGTCCCTCCACTATTTTGAATTGGGTGCTTCTCTCATAATTTATATACATTAAGTCCTTATATTTTTTATTTTATTCATTTTAAGTCTTTCATCATAAAAAAATATTAACCGTGTCAAGTCAGACTATAATATACTGGTTGAAGAATTTACTTTCAGTAAAAAAAAAAGGGTCAATGCAGCCTTCAATCTGGCATCTCAGGATCAAATAAATCCATTTTAACTTTTTGAATCAATTAAACATAAAATTTGTGTTTACAAGACTCTCTTAATTTAAGTCAAATAACTCTGAGATTGTGCACCTCAATGCGGACTTATTTAAGCCGAAATGCATATTTGGAGTTCTAATAGACACAAATTTAAAATTCTAATTGACATAAATTTGAAGATTTAATTGACTCAAACGTTCATATTAACTCTTTTTAGAAGTTAGGCAAAAAAATAAAATCTAATGGTAATTGATAAAAATACAAAGATTTAAATTTAAAAAATTATTTAGTCGAATTAAAAATATAAAAATATAAAGATTCAACGTGGGCAAATAGAAATAGAAGGACCCAACTTAAAATAATATGATAATAAAAAGATCCAAATACGTATTTTATCGATAAAATTTGTGTAATTGTTATTTTTTTCGTTTTGTTTATATCAAAATTACGAGAATTATGTAGTTTTAATAAAAAACAATTGTAATTTAATATTTTATAAATCTAATTAAAAATAAAGAAATAAAATTAAAAATGTGTTAATAATTGATAAGCTACTAGTAATAAAGGCATCGCTTGGTTTGTTTTAAAGCAATTCCTGGGAAGTAACTTTCCGGAAAGTATAGTTTCTGGGAAGTAACTTTCCGGAAAGTATAGTTTCTGGAAAGTTAACTTTCTAGAAAATTTGATAAACGTTGCTTGTTTCGATTTTTACTTTCCGGGAAGTACACAATTAATTTTAATATAATGAAATTATATTTTTAATTAAAAGACATAAATATCCTTTGATAATTTTTATATAGTTAAACAAATAACTATTTTTTTAAATCGAGCAATAAATATTTTTATTTTTGCTTATTAACTCTTATTTTGCGATTCAAATACTATTTGAGAGAGTTTTTAAATATTAAAAATTAAAATTATATTTTTTTATTTGAATTTTACATAATTTAAAATTTAAATAAAAATATTTTATTTTATTATAAGTAATAATTATAAAATAATAAAAATATTTTTATATAAATTTTAAAAGAAAAAAGGAAAGAGTTAAGGTTAAACTAGGAAAATCCAACAAAAGTGTTAGGGAAGTTCTACTTCCTTGAGTTTTGCTAGGAAGTTACCTTCGTAGTTAAAGGGAAGTCAAACATTCAACTTTCCGGAAAGTAAAATATATAAATTGAACCAAGCAAAATATTTTGCTACTTTCCGAAAAGTAAAATGTATAAATTGAACCAGGCAAAATATTTTGCTACTTCCCGGAAAGTACAACTCTATTTACCTCTAACCAAACGGGGCCTACGTTTAGGGGTAATACGAAGCATCTTGTTAGCTCTTAATTGAGCTACTGTATGAGTTGGCGGAACGAAATGTTTGTAAATAAAGATGCCCTATTTATTTAAAGAGTTAAATACATAAAAAAAGAAAAAGTTACAATAGCCACAGTTTTTTTATCAGAGATATACGTAGAAATAGGCCTATTCTAGGTCTACAATTAGTTGTTAATAGGCCATTCTAGGTCTAGAATTAGTTGTTAATGAAAATTAGCGAGAGTTAGTATATATTTTTTAAAGTTAAATCAGACAAACCACAGTCTGAGGAAAATCGGGAGTTAGATCCCCGACTTCATGCAAGTATAAGGACCTGGCCATTAGGCCAAGTCCTCATCTGCTACAATAGCTATAGTTTGATGTGGTAATTAAATAAAAGTAACAAGCTACAATAGCTATAGTTTGGTGTAGTGATTAAATAAAAGTAACAAACGAGATTGAATCGAATTCTTCTCTGTCCATTCATTTATACACCTCTTTAGTTACACATATACCTCCTTCTTCCAACAATCGTTTCAATGAACCTATTTGAACAAGAAAGTTGAAGAATTAAAACCAAATTATAATAATAATAATAAGAATATCAAATTATACTCATACTCATTAAAAGTGTATTAGACAGTCAAACAAATGCAGGAGTTACCAGGAAAGTCGATACATATTTGAATATGGGAATGGGATAATGAATATTAAAATTCATATACATAAACTAAAAGCAGCACGGACCAACTTCATTCATCATCCAAACTGTCCAAAATATCTTCCTGAAATAGTTATTAGAATATTAAGCATTACGACCTCATCATCTACTTCAGGTTTTGCAGCTCGCATGCTAGCACACTTGCGAAGCAGACTCCTAAGGGCCGCGCATGTGTCTGCATTTACCGGTGTATCAACTGCCGCACAGAGAGCAAAAAGCCACATACAATCATCTTTCGATAGTGTATCAACGGTTTCTATCAAGCTTATGCGCTTCCTCAGCATTGAAACTCGTTTCACAGCATCCATAGCTGAAATTGAAGACAGTGTAGGGTTACTGCTAGAAGAATCACTGACGGAAGTCGAAATTGCATTCTCAAAGCACCTTGATATTTCATCGTCCCAAGCATTAGCCTGGTCGATAGCCAGTGATTGCAGCTTACATGAAATTTCAGAGCTGGAATCCTCATCGCGAGATAAATACTGCGATAGAGAGGAAGTACAGAATACAGTAAAGTTAGTTCCAGAAATATGAAACTGTTCTGCAAAATAACTCGTATAGGCAAAACATAAGGTCATTAAAGGCTAGAGTTTCAAAGTTCTCAAATATAAACACACACGCGCACATCTGAAACCAAATATAGCTCCAGTTCTCAAGTCATTAATCCCGCAAATGAATACAATTTAACATAAAAGCAAAAAATAGCACCCTCATCTCGACAACACCACTATATCGTGTATATATATACATATCTTTCAACAATAGAGAACATGTAGACTTATAAAGGACAGAGCATCAAAGCAAAGAATTCAGGTTCATTTTTTAGCGAAAAAACAAAATATGAGTTGCTAATAAGCCAAATCATACCATCCGTAGATTGGAAAAATCAGAAAGAAAGGCATCCTCCCACTGCTTCAATGGCATTAAATGCTCTGGGCACTTGGTAATCTCAGGAATCTGAGGCATATAAATACTTTGTTCTTTGTTCACTTTACTTCTGTCAAGCTTTACCACCTTAATTTTATGAATATGAGAAGCTTCCCACCTAAATAGAGAAAACCAGAAAATCAGTGATGTCTAAATTACATATTAAGGTGGTGCTGAGATTCCCCTCTTGGCAATGCTAAAGCTACTCTAAGCTAAAAACAAACAATAAATATTAGGCCTAAATACCAAATCAATCCGGACCTTTTTCTTTTATTTAATTAAAGCATCAACTATCGTGATTTTCAGTTTTAGCAACAAATTTAAGCTTTATTTTTTCCTTTTCAAAAATAGCAATATGGTAGTTTCAAACCTTGAGTTATTCTTCAAATTTCATCAACCCATTTTCCCAAGGATTCTTCGTATTCATAATCAATGTATTCAATTTACCAAACTTTTGTAAGATCAAAGAAAAAATAAATCTATAATGTCTTATAATATAGAGACCCATAAAATGCAAAGCCACAATTCACCAGATAGGAACAAGTCAATTTCATCAAGTCCAAGACTTCGTTGTAGATATAGTGAACTTGAACGAATAACATTCCACAATTTGGACAATTAAGATCGACAATATCTTCATTGTTGGTTAAATTGACAGATAATGGGAGCTTTTGATGTGGATAAATTTGTTTTTTAAAGGTCAGAAGCATGTAAATGTCACTCATATGATTTTGCAAGGGAAACTCTTGTAATACTATTTCTGAAATAAAATGTTAAAAATTCGTGCTAAATTTGATACTTTTCAAGGTATAAATTACTAGCCACAACAGATAACACAGTTCACCTTTTCTATAGATTAACACAGAATGCTACACCACTATAGACAAGTTGGCAAAGTCATAGAAACATCATATTTCCAACCATTTTTCATTCATTTTTATAGAATTTTTGCTCTATTGAATGATGACTCCCCATCAAAGAAATATGATTTTCTAGTGTGGGTGATGTGCAGCAGCAAGCTCTGCAATACACTTCAATTTTTTTTTAATACTATCAATTCGGCTCCAATTGTTAAGAAGACTCTTCTGCATGATTTCTACAGTAATGTAGTGAACATAGCTTGAGTAGAGTGCGGAAATATTTCAATGAACAACATTTGTATTAACTTAACAATTAGCGTTTTAAACTTCACAAATATGTTTTTGTAATGGTTTGATTAGAGGAAACTGCATCCTTCTCTCTTGCCTTCAAGAACTGCTTCATTGTTGTTGTACACATGTGTCTATCACAACAAGATATGAACTAAAATGTTTTGCTTAAAGACCACATAACCAATATATTATCAAACACCTCATGAGAAAATGTGAACACCCACTTCCATGCAGCTAGAGCAATCTAAATGACGAACACCACGGATCGAGTGCAAGCTACCAAATGAGACTGTGATGACACATGACACTAGTATATACAATACTTGCTTATACAGAATGCCCTTTTCATTACTTGTCAGGAAGCATAGATGTCCAATCATGTCAAAGTAAATGAAAAAAAGCCAGCCGTACAGACTGCATTACTGGAGCGCACTTCAAGTGGAATCAGTTGCTGATGGAAGTGGGGAGGGTTTTGGTTTAATGAAGTAAAAAAAAATTAATATTAAATTATCCTACAAATCAGAGGTTGATAGTTGATCGAATCAACACTAACATAGGATCACTTGTGAATATGTTCAAGATGCACAAATAAGAAAAAGGAGAAGAAGAAGTTCAATAAAGTTTTAGTAGGCAACTCTCATAGTTTTATTTCCTTTGATCAAGTACCAAAATAGTGATGCCCACTTTTATATTTTTCTAATTCAAAACTCATGTAAACTACTTTACAGTTGACTTCACCTCGGCCATTTTGGTAAAAACAAATGGATTAGAGAAAATGGATTTTGTATTTCACTTAATAGTAAGGAATTTTACAATTGCCATTGATGATGAGGCTGATAGAACCTCATATACACCTTTTTTGTACAGAGTTCTCAAGAATTTTCTGAAGCCTAGTTAAGCTTGGAATTATTGGAAGTACTGATATGCAAAGTCAGGTTTATTGCTTGGAAGAAGAGATATGCATGGTTTTTAATTTAAATCTCCAGAATGATTGAAGTAAGAATAATATACAAATTAGGTTGAGCACTGAAATAGGCTCTCAAGAGATTTCATTGTCCATTGGCTATCATCAAAATTACATTTGGTAAGGAGTTCTCTATAGTTTTCCAAAGAGTTCAACATATATGTTGCAGATCTGAACAGTATTTATTGTTCTCATTCATTGAAAGCCTTAGCAGCTTATAAGTCTATAATAATGGTATTCACTACAGCTGTGGCTCTCAAATATCCATCACATTGTCTGCAAATAATATCACCCGATAGTAAAGTTCTAGTATTGCAAGCACATAGTAAAGTTCTACTATTGCAAGCACACTGCAAATTAGTGAATGTTGAGAACTGTCATCACAGAGTAGAACTAACTCAAGTCATTGTTTTGTAGTCTAGTACTGGCAAGCCTATAGGTAAATTCTACTAGAGAATTACTAATAGTAACTTGATGCAACATAACGCCAAAGCAGATTGACAGAGTATAGAACAAATAAACTTGCATATCCTAAGGATTTAGAAATGCTCCACCAGAGTTTCATGAATGAAATATAAGATTTGCAAGGTATCACTAGATATGCACAGCTTATCTGGATCATAATATCTAGATTATATAGTAAGTGATAACATAAAAATTAGAATGGTATCAGCAAGCAGCATTATTCAACAGGAAAAATGTGGAAAGAAATAGAATGGTACCTGACTCGCCTAAGATATTCTAGACCATCTTCTGGAGGTCCAGAATCAAAATCTGGTTCTCCTTCTACATGAAAGGCAGGCCTCTGGATGCTACCATAATCTTCATCGCTGTTCTCTTCTTCATAAGACTCACCTTCCATGTAGGCATCTTCACTCCCAATATTTTTACTAAATCTAGGATCAAAATTCGTCATGTTTTTTACCTCATTCACTCCCATGTTCTGTAATTCGTCGTCATTTTCAGAACATACTTCCCCTGAAACTAAGCAGAAAAACTCAAACGTTTTTTCCATATTTTATGTTTAAAAAAAAGGAACTTCAACCAAAGGACGAGAATAAAGGAAGAGAGAGAAACATGCAAGCAACTGTAAGCAGATATAACCATATCTATTTTTCAATGCGCAAAGAACTACCAGAAGTATCACTTTATTAGTTGTCAATTGCACATAAAAGTCCGAGGACATACTATACAACCATATCCAAAAAGTTAAAACCTAGTCTTATTAAAAACAAAAACTTCCATGTATGAGGACTGTACATGACTAGTATGCACAAAACATTACAACAGGTAGAGGTATGAGCTGAATATGTTGCAAATAAGGAATTTGCAGATTGCTTTAAGCCATTCTTCAATGGACAAAAATATTCATATGATTCCATCTTCCCCTTGCTCTAACCATACCTGTCCACAACAGGAAATAAAAACCAAATGGACAAAATCAGAGCCAGACCAGAAGACAAATGATGAGAAAAGAAAGAAATTAGATAGCTCAAAGGACTTCTTGAGTTAGTGAAAAGAATACCAGATTTATTTGCAAAAGAGAAGAATTAAATACGATCAGGGAGGAGGAAAATGTAACTGACAGTAAGCCAAATTAGGGGGAATATGGAATGGAAAGAAGGGGTGAAACAAACAAGAAACATTGGTTAATATCATCAACTACAGAGCAGTTAGTTGTAAGATCATTTTGAAGCAAAATAGACATTTTAGATGGTACTGACCTTATTACACCTCAAACAAAGCAAACAAACATTTTGGATGTTGACTCAACATATTGTTGACAATAGCAATCTAGAAACTACCTACAAACCTGCCTAAGTTATAAACTTCACTCAGTTAATATGTTTCCCCTAAAACAAAACACAAGAAAAAAGATACTAGAAAAGCATTTTTCATGATTGCAAATCACTGCTTGAAGAAATGCCAAAGCTTGGCTTTTCTTGTCCTATTTTCAAACTCATCCATACAGAGTCAAAACCTCAATTTCCCATAAACTTGCCCAACCTTAGTAATTTTCTTAAGGCCTGAAATACTATCTACAGAAGCTATTATGCTACTGCTACAACAATTTGCATTATCAAAAATATGCAGCTAATATTAGACAAAAATTGATGATGACCTCATTCATATTGGTCTACTATATGAGTTCAGATAAGCCCAAAAGGAAAAAATGGTTAAATTTATTTGAATATCAAAGCCATAACTGTTTAAAGTGATAAAGAAAAATAAGGCTTTATCGCAGGAAAACAATAAAAATAGAAGCATATGAGTTACCCTGTTCTCAAAATCAACGAGCTTAAGAAATTTATGAAAAGCCATTGTTTTATTGTTCAGTTACAATGTCAAAGAGTATAAGCAACATAAGGACCTAAGGTTCTACCTGGATCACTTACGCAATAACCATAAAAACTTAAATGGTTAATATGAGAATATGAAAGTTTCAAGGCTCTATCAGGATGTAAACTTTACAAAAACTTGTGAAGATGAATAAATCGCTGTTGTGAAAGCATTATAATAAGCAGCATCTTTTCAAATGAAACTAAATACCCTAACCCCCCACATCACAGCCAGAAAATGGCAATTTAGCAGACACTAAGGTAAAATTTTCTTGCAATACCAGAAAAAACAATAATTTCAACAATCAAACCAAGCTGACAGATAGTAAGTGCCCTACATGTTTATTTTCCAAATAACAAAAGTCAGAATGCTTGCTTGCTCATCAAATTATATCAGCCTCATTAATTTGTTCTTAAATTAAGTTAAAGCACCTAATCGAGATCCTAAATGGTTCCTTACTACTTCCTGCAAGACTATAAGTTGCGCTTCCTCCTTTAATTTTTGTATAAATGTGTTTGTATAAGCTTACTCATGCAAGAATACATTGGATTTTTAGTTTAAGCTTGCTTCATACCAGTATTGAACGTGAGACAGTCTGGTCTAAAATAAAAAAGCAGCAGAACAGAAACAATACACTAAGCAAAGTTCACAGTGCTCACAAATCAGTAAGCTGCTGAAAGATTTAGCATAAAAAAAGATGGACTCACCAAGAATACCAGGGGCAAGTTCAGTCTTCCCAAACTGTTTCCGTGGATCAAAGTTCAAGCCAGCATTATTCTGATGATGCCTTGAGCTTGCCAGGCCATCATACTCCTTTACAACAGCATCCCCGAGCCCAGTGTAAATATCTTTCCAAAATTGCCTCTGTTGAACAATGTTCACGAATCTCAGGGCCTCCATCTCCTCCCTCGAGAACTTCTTTACTTGACCCCCATTGTTTTGACCACCACTGTAATCGTTTCCAACATGGGTCATTTTAGTTTGCTCATCATTGACCATCAAACCCTTTTTGACTCCCTTCCTCTTTCTTCTTTGCCGATTTCCCTTCTTTCCATCAGCTTCTTGCTTCTCATTCGTTTTCACATTCCCCTCTGCATTCTTTACACAAACATTACAAGATTTCATAACTGGAACAGTACCAATCAGTGCCGTATCATCAATCACTTGAACCTTCAATGAACGTTTGACGGACTCATCAATTCCTTTAAGACCACCCAAGATTCCGACAGTATTTTCAAAACCCAAAGAACTATCCACACGGTTCTTGTCTTTAAAAAGTGAACCACCCTCAACTTTTGCCAACAACTGCTTCTTCTTGGCTTCCAACATAGTCTCCTTACTCTCTTCAAGGACGGAATCCTTTCCAACTTCCATGGTTTTACATACCTCTATGACCCCATTATTAACTACTTGTTCAGTTCCTGCTTCACCAACAGACACAAAATTGTCAGTTTCTTGCAACTGAACATCCAAATTCTCAGCCGTTTTTGAGAAGTCTACACTATTCACATCACATACAAAAGACTCGGAAACCAAATCATAAAGAAGAGCTTGTTCTTGAGCAGAAGAAGCAAAGATTTCTTGCTTCTTCTCAGTTTCTTGAAATTGAACATCCAAATCCCCAACCTTAGTTGAAAATTCCTCACTATTCACATCACATCCACAAGAAGAAGCCAACATTTCTTTATTTTGCACAGTATCAAAATCCCCAATCTTTGTGGCTAAATCCTCATTATTCCCATCACATACACAAGACCCAGAAACCAAATCACCTATAACACCCTTTTCACCATCACAAAAAGCAAAAACATGTTGATTATCATGTGGAGTTGGAGTGAAAGAAGACTTAACTTTCTTGGAAGGACTAGGAATATGTTGAATGAAATCTTGGTCTTCTTTTAGAGGTGAAGATTCGTTCGAATCATTATCAAGTTGTGGAGTAGTGGAAACAGCAGAACAAGAATTGGTGGATTCTTGTTGTTGGTGAAGATCAAGAATTGGAGTTTCTTTGAAATCAGGGATTCTGCGTTTGAAGCCAACGCATGCATCAGAATCCATACTGTCGTCTGCCATTAATGAGAGTTAAGAGAGAATTTGCTTTCAGAATTTGAAGAGAGACTAGAGAGATAGAAAAGTAGAAGTGAGGTTTATGATCTACAAATGAGAGGGTTTTGTACATATTTATACGCAAAAACACCGCTCACCTTCTCCCATACCCCAATGTATTTTTATTTGGGCTTTTTACACAATCAACCAACATTGGCTAAATCTTTACTTTTATACGGGTCATATTTTCAGCTATCTAAACTATCATGTGCGGACACAATTCTTACTTTTATACGGATTGTATATATTCAACCCTAATAGTAGAGACATCATAATTTCACTTTTTTCTCTCTCCTCATTATTCAATCCTCTCTTCCTCTCAACTCAATTTTCTCTCTCTTCAATCGTGTTTCTTTCTTTCACTCTCAGGTCACCTCTTTTTTACCGTTCTCCGCCGTCTTCCGCTGCGTCGTCCTCTGTTCCCCCGCTCCTCCGTCATTGTTCTCATCATCGTCTTCTTCGTCATCTTCGCCAACAATATCATCTCCTCTACTCGTCATCGTCATCTATTTGATTTCAGATCTACAATTTATTCATTATTCTTCTTCTTCTTTTTTATTTTCAGATCTTTTACTGTTTTTTCACGATTAAACATGTATACAGATTATATTTAAAGAATATAATGCTGATTTCATGTTATGTAAAATAAATTTATGATTATATGGAATAATTTTTTGTTATTTCTTCATTTTGTTTTTGTGTTTGGTTGTATTTCTGTATTTATTTATTCTGCAGCTCGTTTTTTTGATGATGGTTGATTACTGAATTATTATAATGTTACAGTGTTGTTGATTTGTTGTTGATTTTTTGTTGATAATCAGTTGGTATTCCTTGATTTTAACATCGGAAAAAAAAATTTAATTTTTTTTGGCAAATTAGATAACTTTATCCGCAAAATAAACTAAATAAAATAAAATTTAATAGAGACTAGATAATTATATGTTAGTATTATCATGTTGACATGTTGTTGATTTCTTGTTGATATTTTATCGATTGTCACAATTTTTCAAAAAGTTATGTTTTATTTTATTCCTTATGTTGATTCGTTGTTGATTTATTGTTGACATTATTTTGATATGTATTTCAACTTTTTTTGATTTTCAATTTTATGTTGACATGTTGTTGATATACTGTTGATAACATGTTGATTTTTCAATCATTGAAAGAAAAATAAAGTTAGTCTTAAATTGATGTATTAATGAACTATTGATATGTTTTTGATAATATGTTGATTGTTTTTGATTTAAATCAATCAATGTTCTCATTTTACAAACATCTTGACTAAATTAGCATTAATTGTTGATTCTTTGTTGATTTATTGTTGACATTATGTTGATAAGTATTTTAACTTTTTTTGATTTTCAATTTTATGTTGACATGTTGTTGATATACTGTTGATAACATGTTGATTTTTTAATCATTAAAAGAAAAACAAAGTTAGTCTTAAATTGCTGTATTGATGAGTTGTTGACATATTTTTGATAATATGTTGATTGTTTTTGGCTTAAATCAATCAATATTCTCATTTTACAAACATCTTGACTATATTAGCATTAATTATTGATATCATGTTGACATTATGTTGATAACTTGTTAATATGATAGTAGTAATTCTACTAAAGAACAATAAAGGTACAAAATGTTTAAAATAAATGAATCAGATAAAGATGTTAGCAGAGTAAGTAATCAAAACAATATGAAAAAACAACAACAATAATTCAAATGAAAAAATAAAATTATTCTTACATATAAAAATAAAAAAATATTAAATATACACCAGTACAACAGTTCACAAATTAAAGAAATCTATTTCAAAATATATTTTTTC
The DNA here is from genome assembly GCF_937616625.2 of Mercurialis annua. Classification (NCBI taxonomy): domain Eukaryota; kingdom Viridiplantae; phylum Streptophyta; class Magnoliopsida; order Malpighiales; family Euphorbiaceae; genus Mercurialis; species Mercurialis annua. The sequence goes on from NC_065570.1 coordinate 42,910,871, forward strand.
CTCAATTCTCTTTGCAGCTGCACAGTTTCTTCAAAATCACTTGTATAATTGTTTTGCATTCCACCTCTCATACCTAACTAAATTTCGACAAAGACGGTTATGATACAGTTTCATTTCATCTAACGAAAGTTTATTTCACAGACAATATTATCTTATTTGTCAATGTTAAAATAAAAAGAATCAGTAGATATCAACATAATATCAACATAAAGTCAACATAAAATCAACAACACTGTAACATTACAATAATTCAGCAATCAATCATCATCAACAAATCGTTCTGCAGAATAAAAAAACGCAGAAATACAACAAAACACAAAAAATTGCAGAAATAACAAAATTTTATTATATAAATCACAAAATTATTCTATATAACATGAAATAAGTATTAGATTCTTTAAAGATACTCTTTATACATGTTTAATGGTGAATCAACAGTAAAAGATAAACAAATTACAGATCTGAAAATAAAAAAAAGAACAAAAAATTTCAGATCTAAAATTAAAAAGATAAAAAAAAAGATGGCGCGGCGAGACAAAGGCGGAACGATGGAGGCGAAACGGCGGAGGCGCAACAGCGGAGGCGGAACGGCGGAAGCGAAGGAGTAGAAATCGTGAATTTTTTTTTCACAACTCAAAAGAATTTACTGTTATATAAGCAAGAACGGTTGAGATAATGATGAAATAAAGATGAAAATGAGAGAAACAAGAGGAGTCATGCAGTAATGGAGATAACGCACAGTAAAATCGTGGAGAAGAAAAGCAAAAATGACGGAGAAGAATGAAGAAACCGCCAATTGAGAAGGAAAATAAGAAAACGGTAAAAAAGAAAAAAATCCAAAAAAAAGGTTAGGTTTCATAAAATTGATGGTGTGAAAAGTAAAGATATGGATTGGGCCGTATAAAAGTAAAGTCTAGCCTAAATCCTGTATTTTATATAAAAAGCCCTTTTTATTTCAACATTGGCCCCCTGAATTTGGCTCATTTAGTTCCAAAAATGGCAAAAGGTGTAAGAAAACCCTCAACTTTTTTAAAATTACAAATTAACCTTTTTATTTGTTTGGCACAATTAAGCCTTTGTATTTTTAAAATTAAAGATTAAACTCTCGTTATTTTAAAATCGAACAAATAAACCCTTATAATTTACTTTTAGGACCATTACCCCTCAAATTTTCGGTAAATATTTTAGACATTAAAATCATTTTTGAACTTTTTTCCTATATGATTATATGACAGACATGTCAGCCATTACCGAGTGTTTTTAATGGTGTTAGACGAAAGGGGTTATTTATTCTATTTGAAGACAAAGAGGGCTTAATTATACTAAAAAAAAGTAGAAGAGCTGATTTGTACTTTTGTAAAAACTACGAGGATTTTTTTGTAATTAAGTAGAAAAGATATTCTGTAGATTCGGTTCTTGGGTGAATACATGCGGCGTGTCGTTTCACTTGCTTGTCAGGATTTCTATATTTCTCTTTTTGGACATATGTTGATCATCCGCTGTTAGCCTTTCTAGTTTTGAGACAAGTGTCTCATTTTTGTGACTTGTTTTTGTTTCGAGTCACATATATAAATTGACTTTTCATTTCTTCTCACTTCTTTTCCTGAGCATTTTTCCAGTTTAACTTTCATTTTCAGTACTTGATTTTCAAGTAACCTTGTTTGAGCTGCATTTGCTTTCCCTCGTTGACTCTGTTATTTTCTTGTTTCATCGTTGTCTAGGTAGCGTTCTTCGTTTTCTGGGTAGTGTTCTTCATTTTTCTGGGTTGTGTTCTTCGTTTTTCTGTTTTGATCTTCTTTGTTTTTTGAAGTTCCTTTAGTATTTGTTTGTATATTTCGCCTTAGGATGGCGAAGACCGAGTTTGCTTCTATGGCCATTACCGAGTCTTGTCTTAATCAGGGAGAGATTTTGGATATCTCTTATAGATATGGCTTTCCATCCGGGTGTAGAGTTAGATTACCCAATTACCGAATGCGGGCTTTCGGGTATCCTGGTTCACCTCGAGAGGCGATTATTTTTGAAGAACAGCTCGCCGCTGGTCCTCGATTTCCTTTAGATCCTTTCTTAGTCGAGTTTTGTAGGAGTTTAGATATTACTGTCGGAGAGCTTCATCCTTGGACTATTCAGGTCATTGTTGTCTTCATATAGGCATGTAGGCTTCTATTAATGATTTTCATCATTTTGTTGAGTTGAAAAAGTATGATAGTTGTTTTATTTTTGCTTTAGGTAGGAAAGGTCACTCTTCCTTTTATGTACCTTGTTTAGATAATTGTTGGAGGAAACGATACTTCGTAGTTATTCATGATTTTGCTTTTTCCCAATTCCCGGTGGGTTTTTCCGTTTATCGGATCAATAATTATCTGTCGCCTTTAAATTTGTCCGAGTCCATTCTTACTTTTGACTTGTCTTTTCATAGCATTTATCAATGTCCTTTGTTACCGGTCTTGGTGAATAGTCATGTTCGGTGTTGATGGTTTCCTTTGGAGGATCCTTTAAGGGATTTGGCGGATCTGCCCTATGAATTTGTTGAAAGTATTTATTCTTAATTTTGTTCTTTTACTTTTTCTTTTGTAGGATGTCTTACTCTTCTGATGATATGCTTCCGGTTTTAAAGTAGATATGAATATTCCGATAGGTGAAGTTGCTGCTTTGATTCCTGCTGGGGCGATTCAGCCTGAAGTTGATGATGTTGATGCTGAGGTTGCTGATGTGGTTCCCCTTCCAACTCTGATGGCTCCTTTGGGGGCGGCAGAGGTTGATTCTGAAGTAGCCGAGGTGGCCGATGTGCCTGATTCTCAGAAGGACGCTCCTCCTCCAATTGAAGTTCTTGCTGCTGATGAGTCTCGGTCTTGGAAGAGACGTCGTCTCGATGAAGGTTTCTCTTCTTAGGGGGCTCATGCTGAAGGTTCCGATTAGGGGTGGGCAAAAAAACCGGTCAAACCGATTAACCGAACCGAAACCGGAAAACCGAACCGGAAAATGTGGTTAACCGGTCCAACGGTTTAGGTTTAGATTTTGATTTTTAGTTTTCATGGTTAATGGTTTAGGTTTTGGTTTTGGATTTCTAAAAACCGTGGTTAACCGGTAACCGGTTTATATATATATATATATATATATATATATATATATATATATATATATATATATATATTCATATATTTTTAATAATTAATAAGATATATTTTATGATCTATAAAATAATATTGATTTTATAATATACACAATAAAATCTAAATATAAAAATATATTGACATATATTTTATTTAGGAATATTTATATATTTTAGGAGATTTTATATATGAAAATATTGTAAAAGAAATTTGTTTTCCTTATTAAAATATTTACTTAACAAAAATAGGAATATTTAAGTCTATAAATAGTAGAAAGTGGACGTGAACAACACTACAAAAAAGTCAAAAAATACAAACCTAGCTTTAATATTACTCATAAATTATTTGTAAATAATAATAGTTTTAAATATTTGCATTGATTTAACTATTTATAAGATAGTTTAGATTTATATTTTTTTATTATAATTTGAATTTCTATAATTTTTTTTTGTTTGCTAAAAAATCAAATAGAATTAAAAATATATCTTTTTTTGTCTTTAATTTTTCTAATGGTTATATGGTTAAAAACCGCAAAACCGAAAAACCGAACCGTTTTTTATGGTTAACCAATTTACCGGTTAACCGTTTAAAATTTTAGGTTTAGGTTTTTAATTTTAAAAACCGTATTACAATGGACCGGTTTACAAATTACCCTCATGGACCGGTTAACCGGTCCATGCCCACCCCTAGTTCCGATCACGCTCCCAAATTGGCTGAGTGGGATGAAAAGCACGAGCTTCAAAGTTTGGCTAACCCGCCTATTTTGGACGAGTATATAAAGAGTTTGACGATCGCACAAGATATCGAATGGTTCGATTCGAAGACCGGGGGTGATTTGGCCGATTTGGCTTGCTTTCACGGTTTTCCGGTAAGCTATCCTTCTTTTTATCTCCTATTTTTTTCCTCCCCTTGTATGATCAAATAATTTTTTTCTTGTTGATTTGGTTTTCGTAGGCTCTTCAGTCCGTTTTGATTTTAAATGATCGTCGGTAGTGTGCTAAGAAGGAAATTGGGCGATTGACTGCTTTGTTAGCCGACTCCGAATCAGATAGGGCGATTTGAAGGCTTCTTTAGAGGAGCATGATTCACTTCTTTCGAAATTGAAGGCTCAGAATGTTGTTAATGATCGTCAAGTGTTAGTCATTCAAAAGAGAACCGCCAATCTGACTCGGGAGATTGAGGAGCTGATGGCCACCAACACTTATGTTGGGGATGAGCGAAACAAGCTAAAGGCTGAAGTTGAGAAAATCCACATTCGCCTGCTTGATACAAAGGCTTTCTATTCGTCATTGATGAGTGAATATCGCCTCATCATAGGGAACAAGCTTCGCGAGCAGAACCCTGCCATTGATCTTTCTGGAGTGAATGAGCTGGATCCCTGAGATTTAGCCAGAACTTTGATGGAGAAGATGGCGAAGGCTCGAGCTGTAGGAAAATTGTAGTGATGTATTTTTTTTCTTTTTTGATATCTTCGTCTTTAGGCGTATTCTCTTTCTACTTTGTTTCATTCAATGAAGAGTTCCTTTTTCCATATAGTTTTGATTTTTTTTATTTTGTAGGAGTTAATCTAAACTCGTTTTGTTTTTACCTTTGAGAGTTAATCTAAACTCTTGGCTTCAAACTGTATTTTTTGTGGATGCTTTGCCTTTAAATTTTATTTTTGTGGATGCTTCGCCTTTAGCGTGGACTTTTATTTGTAGGCGTTTCTTCTTTGAGAGTTAATATAAGTTCTTTTATTTATTTTTGGCATTTCACCTTTGAGAGTTAATCTAAAATCTCTTTTTAGGCGTTTTGCCTTTGAGAGTTAATCTAAACTCTTTTATTTGTTTTGGGAGTTTTACCTTTGAGAGTTAATCTAAAATCTTTTTATTTTATTTTTTCATTTCGCCTTTAAGCTTCTGATTCCTTTTTGTGTCATATATAGCAAGCTATTTGGCAAAAACTGGAATTTTATTGATATAAATGAACTTGCTTATAAACATAAAGATAGTTATAACTTCCATCAGGTAGGACATATAGTCTCTAATGGCGATGGGTTACTTATTTTTCTATTCTCCTTCCTTCTCTTTCTTGCTTCCTTGCATGTCGATGACTGACTCGTCATAACATTTTTTGGCGATGTTTTGGCCCCCCCTTAATGTTACTACTCCTTTTTCTGTTGGTATCTTTATAGATAATGCCCTTATGCTTGTGACTGCGGCTGAGTCATGGAGAAATGGTCTTCCCAGGATTGCGTTGTACGTTAGCTCTATGTCTACTATGTTAAATAGGGACATGACCTTCTTGTCGATTCCTTTCTGTGGGCCGATTACGACCTCCAAGGTTACAGCGACGAGCGGGTTGATGGAGGGTCCTCTGAGACCTGACAATAGAATCGGGACTCGGCGAAGTTTTGTCGTAGTTCCACCCAGGCTTTTGTACGCGGCGTTCGTCATGAAATTCACTGCACTTCCTTCATCTATGAGGGCTCGTTCCATATTCCAGTTTTCAATGATAGTGGTAACCACCAATGCGTCATTGTGAGGGGGCTTTACATGCTCATAGTCTTCAACGTCGAAGATGGCCGGAGGCATGTGGGTTTATCTGATGTTCATTACTTCTTTCCTCCATTTCTTCCTGATGGTTGAGCTGCTATGGCCGCCTCTGTTGATCATGTATATCGTTCCTAAAATTTTGGATGGCCTTTCTTCTTCTTTCTCCTTGCCTTTATCGTCTCGGCTTTGTTTCTCCCCTTGATCGCTACTCTTTGGCTTCTTGGCGGTAAACTTTCTCAGTTCGCCCAAGTCTATCATTCTCTCATCTGTACTTTGAGATCCATGCATTCGTCAGTTTTGTGACTGTGTTCATCATGGAATTTGTAGAATTTTCTAGTGTCTCTTATTTTAACTTTCATTTTGGGTGGCCACTAGACAATTTTTTACGTTCTCCTTTATTCACATGAGGATATTTGTCCTACTTGTGTTAAGTGGCGTGTAGTTATGCTCGTCATCTCGGGGATCATTCCTAGGTTCATATCTGCTCTTGGGGAGCGAAACGTCTACTTTCTTCGAGACTTTGACGCCTTCCGTCTGTCCCTGATTTCGGTTTGTCTATCCATCACGACTCGATTTCCTCCTCGAACTTGAGCCGAGACCGGCGCTAGGGAATGGGAATGGTTGTTCCGAAACCCGTAGCAAGCCTAAAACCTCTATAAATTTTTTGCAAATATAAATCTAGATCATATCTCGCATACGATCCGTTTTCAGAAAAACACCGTTAAAATTCTCGTTTAACGTAAAGACAGTTATGAAAATATTCATATAAGCGAATTGCGTTTCAGAAATGCTGGTTGAATAACCCTAATTATTTTAACCCACACATATTTTTGAAAACCGGTGCGGTGGTACTTAAACCCAAGGACTTAGCTCATATGCCTTACCTCATAGGCAGTCCTGTCTCAAACCACGCGACCGTATAATATGCTTAATAAAATATCTCAAACACTTTCTGTTTCGAAAGCGTTATATTAAACATATTAAAATATCACACAGCATGCATACAAACATAAGGCCAGCAAAACTATACTCAGTGTCTTTGCAGACCAAAGACACAAAGCCTGGCCTACCCGTAGAGGGACGGAAATAATATATGCCAAGTAGGTAGCCACCTAGTACGTATAAAAAAAATATGGTTCCAATAAGAGTATATCAACAGAGGAACACTAGCACATCACTCCTATACATACTACTGCAGCAGCTAAGAGTACAAAGTTTTATATACATAGCAAAGAGCTGAACAGAAGGGTGGAAGCTCAACCAGACCCGAAGCTAAGTACCTGAAAATGATAAACAACAGTGGAGTCAGAAATATAAATATTTCTGAGTGAGTAAATAGGTTTACAATTGAATACCAAAATTGCTTATAGGTAAAATATCGGTATATCAAGATATTACCAGTCCTCGATCCAAATGAAACCCTAGTCCTGCTACGTTATAATGTTATCATTAATAATGCATATGCTCAACTCTTGTTTAATACAGGATGAGATGTACACTTGTGTATCACAGCCATCTTAACTCTGTATAGGGTTGTTGGGCCGGAACTTAAATAACTGCCGCCTCTGGACTAATCGTTAGGTTTAAGCCGCTTTGCTAGCATCTGGCTACACAACCTAACCTCAACATGTATATGCTACTGTTGTTTACTTCTCATTCTAGTTCATTAACACCAGTGATCACACAGTCCTATTGTTGCCCAATAGATAGCTCGTTTAAGATGATCTTCCTTAGCTAAGTTTCATACTTAATGTGATTTTTGGATATAAAAACAATTGAATACTAATATTCAAAAGTAAACAAATAAACTCACAACACTGCTAGGTCTGATACTTATTCCTGAGGTATGTGTGGTAGACTCCATGTGGTCGTGGTTTGACTGCTGACTAGCTGGTCGGACTAAACACACAAAGCAAACAGGATAAAAATGTCGATATATGTTTCCTATATAACTTTTAGGTTCAGAAACCTAGTCCCAGGTCAAACATATAATCATTTAAACACATAACACTTATGGTCTCTTTTCGTTTAAAACCTTATTATTAATTCTCATTTTGAGAAAACATTTAAACTTCTCTCTAGAAGTTATTTTAGGTATAGCAATACCTAAATAAAACCATTTATAATATAGACTTAATTGTCAAAAATAATTTTTAGTCATATATTAAGTATTTAGCAAAACCGATTTAAATCTTTAAAACCGTTTAAACGTCAACTTCTAACTTTGGTTTAAAAACATTTATTTAAATTTTTTTAGGTTCGGGCAGAAAACACCTCGGGTTAATAGGCGAAAGCCCCTCAGAATCGCCCCTGGAAAGTCGCCCGAAAAGTCTGGAAAACCCCGTCAGGGCTGCTGTGCGCCCGCATAGAAGCAGCTGTGAGGTCTCAAAGCTCATGTTGTGCGGTCGCACAGCTCACTGTGATCTCGCACAACCCCGAAATACCAATTCTGAGACCTCCCATCTTGCTCGATAAGTTCAAAAACACTATTTTAACATCATAAATCACATATACACAATCAAAATTCAATTTGGTCGTTTAAAATGATTATTCGAATCGGTAACCGTTTATAAACGAATATATATTCAAAATAAATCAAAATAAACGTTTAATACGGGTACCTCGATTACTTAAGTAATCGTTGAAGAAACACAGTTAGAATCGAGAAATGGACGAAATGGTACGGAAACCCTAGCTTCTGTTTCGTCAGAGAGAGCAAGCTGCTCTTTTATTCTTTCAAAGAAAGAAAATGAAGCTTCTGCTTCTAATTTGAATCAAATGATTCATATATATACATAGTGGTTAAAGTGCAGTTTAGTACTAGTTCAATCATGCACTTTAAACCAACTTCTAAACTAGTCGTCTGTAGCCCAAACGGAAACGACTTCCGAATTTCATGAAAATTTAACCAAAAGTCTAAAAAAATATAAAAAGAATAAAAATATATTTAGTCCGCATTGACTGCGCTTGATAAAATTTATACTTCCAAATTTTATCAAATTTTCACGATAATCTTTTTATAATATTCCGCGAATATTAGCACCAAATATATTCGCTAGGGACTTATGAATTATTTTGCATCCAATTCATAAGTTTATTCTATTTCTGCTAACTATATGATTAATCAAATTTAAATTTGAAAAATTTAAATTTGCAATCCTATATCCACAATAAAAATTTAGGGACACTTGTAAGTTAAATTTATTTTTAAATTTAATTTACCTACTCCCGTCTAATAAAATATTAGACACGTTGCTATATTTTATCCTTTAAATTTTTGGGTTATTACACTCTCGATCTCTCTTTTGAGTCTTTTTCTTTTGTCTCTTTTCCTCTGATAGCTATTCGCCCTTCGTCTAGCTCAAAGTACTTTTGCGCGATTCCCTTCAGATTTGTGAAAGTGCTTGGCTTGTTAACTAGCAGCTTGTCTACTAGTTTTTCGAATTGAGTTCCTTCCGTTAGTGCTTCGGTCGCCATATCGACATTTATATTGTCGATCTTCATATAACTTGTTTTTTGAATCTCTCAATGTAGCTCCTTAGTGTTTCTCTTTCTTCCTGGACACATGATCTCAGGATGCTGGTTGTCGTTTTGGCTGGGATGTTGGTTAGATACTTGTTGAGGAATTCTGCTGAGAGAGGTGCAAAATTCTTTATCGACCTTGGTTTAAGTTGTTGTACCATCTTTGGGCTGTTCTGGTCAGGGTGGTCGGAAAAACCTGACACAAGATTGCGTCTGAAACGCTTAGCAAGCCCATCCTCGCTGTAAATCTGGACTTGTGGTCCCTCGGGTCTCCTTCTCCGTTGAACGTCGGTAGAATGGGCGGCTTCATATTATGGGGGATCGTCTCCTCCATGATTTTGGCTGATAGGGGCGAACCTTTCAATCTCAGGTCGTCTATGTCTAGCTCTTCGATTTTTAGCTTCTTTAGGGCCTTAGCTTTTTTTTTTTCCTCCAAGTCTTCATCTGCTACTTACGTGGTTTTGCTTTTCTATGGCGATTTGGATGATTCGCCTTCGTCCTCCTGGTTCTTCTTTTTGGATTGTGCCCTTCCGGTTTCTTTTTCTTTCCTCCTGCTTTTTGCGGGGGCGTCTTCCTTCTTTTTTTCCCTTCACTCCTCTCTTTTTGAGTTGAGTCCGCTTCAGACATCATCTTAGTTTTCTCCATTATTAGCAGCATTCTCTTGATTTTCTTCCTCCTAATCTTCATTCATGTTGTCCCGGTTTTTGGGGTCTCCTTGGTGGTTTGGGTCCCTCCTTATGTTTTTTGCTCTCTATCTCTGCCGAGCAGGGATTATGACGAACTGTTCTCTCAGTATTTTCGTCGTCTTATCATGGTTGTCGTTTGATCTTCTGGCTTCATTGGCCATTTTGTCTAAGTTACTTGGGAAGCTTCTAGCATTTTTTTTTCAGGATCTCATGGTATATATCTAGAGTTACCACGTTGGGAATTTGTTCGTTGTTCGCTCGAAGATCAGGGAACGCGATGGGATTACTTTCTCTGAACTGATTGGTTTGAAATAAGGGAGTGGAAAAAGAGATTTCTCCAATGTTGTTTTCTCCGGTGGAGTTGTGCTCATCTTTTTCAGTGAGATTGGATGTTTTGGCCGTACTCGAGCATCGTTCCCGGTGATGTTTATCACCTCTGGCGTTTGTTGATGATTCTTTGGGTTCATTGGTTGCTTCTTTTTTAGGTTTAATCCGTCAGAAGTAATTCCTTCAATGAGAAATTTGTTTTTGAGTTCATAAAAAGCGACTTATAGTCTGAAATATTTGAGCTTTTTCCCACAGACGACGCCTATTGATGGAGTTTGCTTTTGATCCAGTTCGTAACCTGTAAAATAGGGTAGAAGCTAACTGGACGGTTGTGGTCCGATTAACTCTCCGATGCTGAAGTCAGTTTAGGCTTGAGCATCGTTTGAGTATATAAATGTAATTTTGTTTTTAGACATACCTCAAATTCTTTATATAGTAGTTGAGAGAATACCTAGTGGATCGAATAGGAAAATAATTACTATTTGGTAAGATTTGAGATTGAATAGGAAAGAGATTCCTTATTCAAGAGAAAGTCTTATTCAGGAATATCTTCCAAAATAAGCTTATCTTCCTAAGTTGGAGTTTGTATCCAAATAGGAAAAATATTCCATAGATTCGGTTCTTGGGCGAATCTCTCAGGCGACGCGCATTCTCCGAAATTTTGGGGATTCTGACTTATCCTAGGGATTCAGATGATACTTTCTTTGATCTTCGGATATGGAGAATCCCATGGATTCGGCTACCGATATTTTTGGGTTCTTGTACTTTGGGCTAGAACTGATATTCTCTCAGATGGTGCATCTTATGCGACTCAGTTACATTATAGTTATGGTAAAATTCGATATCCATCAATAATGCCTTTTTGCCGATGTCAGTTGAAATTTATTTATTTGCCATTTTTGATATATTAAATTTTATTTCAAAAAGTATAACATAATCTTTTTATTCGAATACATCATCAAAGATTTTGGTATTCAGATAGATACTTTAAATTTAAATTTAACTTTTAAATTACAACAAATATAGAAAATACAAGGGAATATATGTAAACCACATCTAACAACTAGCATTCGAATATTTGAATATCCTATAGCATCTTTATCAATCGTTCGGATATAAAAATATATCACTAAGATTTTCTCAGGAAAAATAATAAGATACTAACGAGGATAAAATTATTTTTTTATTCATTTTAATTTTATTTTTTTCTCTTTGATAGTCTTCTTGATTTTAATGAAATCCAAATTACAGATATTCGTTTAACTATATATGTTGTCATATTAGCTATAAGGTTCCTTTTTAATTTCTTGCACCCAACCTATAAAGCATTATCGTATAATATTATTGAATGGATGTTATAGAAATATGCAAGAGAAATCACATAATAACAAGCATGCAATACAAACCCAATAAATAATTTAACTTACATTTAATTAAATAATAGTGTAGAATAAAAAGTAATTTTTGCATGGTAATTTACTTGATAAACAAATGTCGAAACAAGAACGGACTGTGTATAGCCTTCTAATTTCATTGCAACTTCTGAAAAAGCATGCAAACCTTTCAAAAATAACATTCTTGCTCTGAAAATAGAGCATTATTTCTAAGTCTCTAGAATACTAAAATATAAACAAATTGAAAACATATTTTATTGTCTAGTGCAACATAAATGTCAATCTTGACAATTAACGAATAGGAAACGAAGGCTTCAATGCAACACCACAAGCACCACCATAGACACTAGCACCTCTTTCCAATCTCATGTATCCATTTTCTCCCCATTGGATCCCCCCATCAATTCTTAATTAGCCAATATTTTATTCCATCTATGCTTATTCCATATCCAACCAAAAGAACCCCATGATTTAATGAATGTCTGCAATCTTGAGCCATTAATATTCCACCACGATAAAATTGAAAATTATATGACCCATTGTCAACGGCTACCGACACGGGTTGCATTGATACGAATGTTTTAAGCGTTTCCTCATCATTAGGAACTACATCCATATAAGCACTGATTTTCACAACATTCCTACTTATTCTACAAGTTCTTTGTATTAATTCATAAGGATAATATTGTAATACCCCAAATATTCTAAGATAATTAAGTCGTGTCACGTGTCGTGAATTCCGATAAATTAAATTAAGAAGAATTTAATTTAATTATATCGAGAATTTAGAATAAGTTTTATTAAGCGGTTTTACGGGAATTAAAGAAATAACTTCAAAAATTAATATAAAATTAATTATAAATCCCGTGACGGAATTTATTTCGCTAAAGTTCGCCAAATAATTTATAGTATTTATGATAAAAGTTTCGAGTCAATCGGAGACCGTTTAAAATTTGGACGCGAATACGTTTTGAACTAAATTGAAACTTGAGAAGTTTCAAGGACCAAAGTGCAGAGTGCAAATTGACAATGATATATATATATATAACCTTCATGATGAAGGAATCGTCCAGAACCTCTAAACTCAACATCAGTATCATTTCATTTCCTTCGACGATAACACCATTTCCGTCGCTCGATCTCCGTTTCTCGTCCGTTTCCGACGGTCTATAGCTCAAAACGATCGTATTTCAGTGGCGAATCACGGTAAGCTTGACGTTTTATTTTTTGGATGGAGGAATTTCTTGATATATCGAGTTAAAATTTTAGGCCACGAAACGATTTCATCGTTTTAACGATTATAGGATTGAATTACAACGTTTTGAACCTAGATTATGTGTTATATGTGTGTTAGTGTCACACCCATACTCTAATATTAGATTATTCATTCATTAAACATTAATTATCATGCATTAAAACGTTAGAGTTTATTTAACATGTCAATTGAAATGGGAGTTCGTCGGTAACTAAATTGATTTCGTGAGTTTGAAGCGAATTTAATCTTTAAGGTTTCAATTGAACCTACTAAAGGTAACATTATTCATTTTCTGATTTTAAACATTATAAATATCATAATTTGTTATATATAAGGATAAGTGTTTAGAGTAAGTTAAAAAGCACCTCTTTATACTTACATATGATGAAACCTAAAACCTAAGAGAGAAAATTTGAAATCCTTCAATCCCTAACTTCATTTCAGAAGATAAACATCAATTATCAATGTTCTAAGTCATTATAAGGTGTGGGAAATCAGAATTGGTAAGTTTATTTATGCTTTGAGCTATAGTATACCTAGTTGTGGTCTTGTTCTGTTTTGTGACAGAAAGTTTAGCTTTTGTATTTTGCACATAAGTCGAGTTATATAACACCCAATAAAGTAATTCTCGATTTCACAGAAACTTTAGAGTGTATACTACAAGTTTTGTTCTTTGAGTTTGATCTGATTCTGTCGTTTTGATATCTAAAACGACCGCGACATATTATTGCTTCAACTGTGAAAGCAGTTTGACCTCACCTCACTAAAACAGGTATAACTCATTGTTTAGATATTGAAATTATGAAGTTCTTTTTGATTTGGATTCTAGACTCAAAAGGATAAAACGTCAATGAAGGCTGTGTTAAAATTATGTCTAGAGAATTCACAAGACAAATTTGATTAGAAGCTTAATGTTCTGCCTACTAAGGCAGATTTGTTGCCATGTTCATAATCATGCATAAACCATATAAAAATCCATTTATAGGATCTGAATTTAAGTCAAATGAGTATTGGATATCTGTATAGGTATATGTATATGATTGTGATGGTGTTTTGTGATTTACATTACTCATTTAGGTGCTCGTTTTGGCAACGACGGTGCAAGTAGAAAGTAAGGCAGCTTGTGACGTGATTTTGGACTAGTTTTGGTTGTTGTGTGGTGAGTAGATATACTAGCCCTTGCTACTGAAATAGATATGCTATTTTGATATTCAAAATATCAAAGTTTATTGTGGTTTAAATAGTTATATACGGTTGTTTTGGAATACATGAAAGGTGTTTGATGAAATGCCTTGTTTAAATATTTCAAATACTATCTTTGGCAAATGTTGTATAAAATGAAAGAAGTTTTGAATTGAATCTATATAAGTGTTTGATTTTAGTAAAGCTTTGATGCTTTTGATATAATGAGTATTTTTTTTATGAATGTGTAATACCTTTCGGGAATTCAATAGTCGTTTGATTTGGTTAAGTTTTGAATGAGAATTTGAAATGGTTTTACTATTGAATTGTATTGCATTTTGATGAAATGATTTGAGATTTCTTTTTATATGATATGCCTACTCTGTAATGGTACATATTTGAGAGGTGCTGAGTTGTGATATGCACCTGGTTATGTGCTAAGTTAGTGATATGCACATGTGAGATATTATAAGTGTCTATGCGCATTTGACACATGGTACTTGATTGATGGTCAGTAAGGGAGAAAGGCTGAGCCGTGCTAATGATGGAGAAGGGTTAGCCATCAAGTGTTCATAGATATGTTGATTAGACTGTAGATCAGTGTTATTTTCCTGATTACAGGTCTATGGTTTATATTATTGTTGCATGGTAAAATATCACTGTTATAGTTGATGATTGATACAAACTATGTTTCATATTTAAAGGGAAATTGTTTGATATTCGTTTATATTTGTAAATGCTTTCGTGATGGACTTTACAAGTATTTTTTTTGTATTGAGCTATTTTCCAGTATACGTTATTATATGATATACTTACTTTAAGTATATAAATGTTTTATGCTTGTTATGTCTATTCAATGAGCTTTCGCTCATTTTAGTTGTTTTAAAACCTTTTCAGTTAGCAAGGCAATCTACAGTACAGTTGACTAGAGAGGGAGTTGGGCTTAGAGTTTGGGCTTGAGACATAGAGGTTGGCCACATCTCCGAGTTTTGAGATGCCTTGATGTTTTTGTTTAGAATAAACTTATTTGTACCTAATTATATATTTTGAATCATATGTAAAAAAGTTTGTAACAATACTTAGTTTTCATACAGTGGTTTAAATAAAATGCTGTATAAAAGGTTTTCATATATATGTGCATAATTATTTATAAAACACGTGTTAAAATGTTGATTTGGAGATAAATAAATTTTAAATAACTGTTAATCTCGTGCTAAGTAAGGCGAGGTTCGACAGTTAGGATCGTTTTTACATCAAAAGCACGTCCGAAAACGGAGCCGGGGTGAAAGCCCGCGGCTGTGCGCCGCACGGTCCAACTGTGCGAACACACAACATACTGTGCGATCGCACAGTGCTGTGCGAACGCACAACAAGACTGTGCGAACGCACAACAAGACTGTGCGAACGCACAGTCTTGATGGACTGTGCGAACGCACAGTCCTGTGTGCGAACGCACAGTCCACTGTGCGAACGCACAGTCCACTGTGCGAACGCACAGTCCACTGTGCGAACGCACAGTCCACTGTGCGAACGCACAGTCCACTATGCGAACGTATAGTGAGACGTGCGCTCGCACAGTGTTTTGGCCGATCGATACGTTTTGGGGTATTTGCTCGTTTACGCATAATGTTATTGGAATTGATTAGTTTATCGACTAATTATCGATTAGTTCGAATTATTTAACCTAAGGAGGTTAAACGAAAATTGATTTAAAAGTGATATTTGATCCATAAACAAGTTTGATACCGTTTATCGGAGTATACACATGAGAAGCACGACGATTAATAAGAGAAGCTTGTCGTGTCTCGAGTCTAGATTCAATCTTAGAATAGGATTCTGATATGAGTCAAATGTTTTGAAATTGTTTTAGATCCGACGAGGCAAGAAGCAGCTGGACCAGGAGCTCGGGAAGCTTGACGTTTCTAAGCCCCGACGCATTTTTGGATAAGCGTTTTATGTGAGTTTATACGATTTACTTATAAATTATTTATACAAGCAAATATTTTATATTGCTTTATATTTGATTTGAATGTTTGCAATGCGAATTCTTTACTTGAATTGCATATATGTTTGATTTGAAACCGGTATCGGTCCGATGGAACGTGCTACCTATTGGGCGGCAATAGGATTATGTGATCACCAGTTTTGATTTCATACAGCTGTAAATTTGATTATGAATATGAATATGATTATGAATTTCAAAGTTGGACAATGAATTCGATACGAGTGAGCACTCGGTTACGGTGTAACTTGGAGTCCCCGTATCTAGTGAGTTGGACTCACACTGTGGGATTAAGAATCTGGTCGCGATCGACGTGGTAGAGTGTGAACACTCCCGGGTCGGACCATTTGGACCAATTTGATTTGATTATATATAGTTGATATGTTCGAGGATTAGAGTTTCAATCGGATCCTGTACTTGGCAGCATATGTTTTGAATGCTATTGCATTGTTTATATTTTATTTGAGAATACTTACTAGTAAATGTATGAATTCACTCAGTATATTCCCATATACTGACCCCTTACAGCTTTCCCTTTCGGATGAAAGACGCTTTGAAGCAACGAACTTCTATCCTACTTCCAGAAGTCTGTATTTTTGAAAGTATGTAAAGAAACAGTACTTTACTATTAGAGCTGCAGTAGATATATGTTTTGTATCACATGGTTTTCTGTATATATAACTTTATGTTTTTAAAGTATATATGTTTTACGCTTGCTGCGTTTTGAATGATTGTGATTGCCAGAGGATATGTATACCTGACATATGCTTAGCAAGACACGTGTTTATGTTTGTCATGCATGACGTTTATGATTTGCGAAAAATTATTTTACGTTATTAGACTTGCTACGGATTTCGGAACAACGACTCCCATTCCCTAGCGCCGGTCTCGGACCATAAGAATGGGTCGTGACAATGTTGGTATCATAGCATGGTCCAGTTACCATTGCTTATTTCGGTCAAGTGTTATGTGATTAAGTTCCTAGGATTCTACTGCAGCACATAGGACTCGAGTCTTGTCTTTGTTACGTATTCATTTAATTTTCAAACTTTCAGCTTTCCCTCTAGGATGTGAGTCTGTCTTACGTGTGTGTTCGCATGCAATGAGATGCGCATTTAATACGATATACGTTTGCAATGATGTGCGATTATGCGGTTATATAACGCTGTTTGTCTTGGTCAGGATGTCTGACCAACGACAAGAGGAAGAGCGAGCTGCCGGTGCAACACGACATGTTATAGAAGGGGTACATGATGTTCACCCAGAAGCTCAAGATGAGTCTTCTGTTCACGGAGGAGGTGGTGGCCAAGAGGCCCATGCTCAAGCACCAGAGGTGCAAGCACAAGCCCAACAACCGAATATTGTGGGTTTTGACCTGAATCAGTTTCTTACGGGAATTGCGGCTATGCAAGCCAATCAGGCTGAGGTGCAGAATATGCATCGTGAACAATTACAGCAACAACAGTTACGCAATGTTGCTTTTACCGATCGAGATATCGTCTTGGCTTATATGCGCCTTAAGCCAACTAAGTTTGACGGCTCTAATGATGCATTAGACTTCCTGGAGGAAGTAGAACTTAATGCTCGACGTCTACAAGCTAACGAGAGATAGACCATCATCATAGTGATGCGAGGATCTGCGAAAGATTGGTTTCAGCAGCACATTCAACCAACCATGGACACAATGACTTGGGATGAATTCGTGAATCGTTACAGAGAATTTTTCTTACCTATGCGGTGACGGAGAGTTATCGCAATCAGTGGCTGACCCTGAGTAGGGGTAATCGGTCTGTGCAAGAGTTTGTGACGGAGTTTACTAGAGTGAGTAGATTTGCACCTGACCTGACTACAGATCCAGTCAGAGTAAACTCGAGGTTTGTAGAAGGTTTAGGAGCCGAATTTGTGAGTCTGACGTCTGATATCGGGAGAACCCTAGTACAACTGATCGACAGCGCTAGGCAAATGGAAGTTTCTCTGATCCGCTTTGGGAAGATTCCTGATCCTTCCAATGTTGCGCCTGTGAGAAGTAATACGTTTCGTAGCGTACAGAGCGCACCTACCCTGTCCTACGTTGGAAGTCATTTTCGACCCACATCACGTCAGTAAAAAATTAAGAGGGCTCGATATGGAACTAGGGTTAGTGCTTCAGGCACGGGATTTGGTTCCCGATCCATAAGTGACATGGGAGGCGGAGCACCAATGTGCCTGAATAGAGATTTTTCACGACAGATGCCTCAAGGCTCTATGACTACAGTAGTACAGCCTTCTTATCAGCAACAGAGAACTGCACATCAGGCAGCGTCGAGATACGATCAGACGGGGAGTACCTTCACTGGCAAGAGAGGCCGTGGTTATGGTAATCGAGGAGGAAGGAACGACGGAGGTCGCGGTACTGGTCAAACTTCGCAGGCTGGTGAAAGTCAGGCCAGGGTCTTTACACTGAATCCTTAGGAGGCTCAGGCTTCTAATGTTGTGGTGCAAGGTACCCTTTCTATCGCTTTGCAAGATGCATTAGTTTTATTTGATCCAGGCGCTATGCATTCTTTTGTTTTGCCTAGCTTCGCTAGTAAGTTAGGAGTGCAACCGGCGTATTTTAGGAATCCTTTGTCCGTAGTTACCCCAGTCAGCGAGAGTATGCAAGTTAGTTTTGTTTATCCGTCCTGTCCTGTGAAAGTTCAAGGACGAGACTTATTGGTTGACTTGATTTTGCTTGAAGTATTAGCTTTTGACGTCATACTAGGAATGGATTGACTATCTCAGCACTATGCCAATGTGGATTGCC